>NC_134476.1:29147127-29863154 GCF_964194025.1 Convolutriloba macropyga | reverse complement strand
AAGCGCGTATCGCGCCTAACAATGCCAAATTGCATTGAAGCGCGTGGCCAGGAGCCAGATTTTTACTCAATTGACTAATGTGAACTCGTCATACAGTTCATGGTAATTTATTATCAAATTGACTCAGAAAACAATTTGTAGATAAGTTCTAGACCCAGAGTCAAGTGCTAAAGCCCAAAACACAGATTGAGAGATGCACTCCCATCGAACACAGGGCCTCAAACCGTCAAAAACACTTGAAAGCCTAATTCCAGAGAAAAACTACCGAAAAAGAGTTTCATTGACGTAACTTCCAATTGAAGAAACATCGACTATAGAAATTCCAAAAATCATAAAACATACAGCTTCTTAGTCCAAAACGCAAAGACAAGCAAACAGAAATAAAATTATGATTCAGGCGCAACGAGAGTTTCGCTTTATGCAAGATGAGAATCGGTAAGACAGAGCATACGGAAAAAAGCATATGGAACCTCAGAAGTTTACTAAATTGTTGAAACTGCGACAGAATATACTGACAGGCACAAAAACCTAGTTTCATATGTTTACCTTACCAAATTTGCACCAAAATTGTCACAAGCTCTATCACTCTCACAACACCAAAGTTTTAAAAAAGGTACCTAAAAATTGCTATGCCGGTATTGTCACAGGGACATTTCATGTTCATAAACTTTTACAATTGTTTTTCCCCACCAAAATTCTTCGGCCAAAACACCTACAAAAGCGATGCCGGCATTGTCACGGGGTCAGGTCATCCTCCTGTTAAAATGCTCGCGTTTTCACTTCTACTCCAAGCATTCCAATATCTTGACCTCTGTTAAAAACTGCTCTTAAAGGTGATTTTGTAACTTATTTTCTTATTTAGATATTTGTTAAAGTTCTGGCGTTTAAAAATCTGAATTTTCTTATTTAAACGTTTGCTTATGTTGCTTTCAACCAAAGGTTGTCTAATCTCTGTTCTTACTCTTTATTTTATATGATTTCCGACGTCGATTTGTCCGAAGATGAGGAGACGGATTATTTTGAACTCAATGACTCTGAGTTTATTCTGTTGTCTTTTTTACACTCTTTGGGACAAACATCCTTCTGACGTTTATTCGTTTTTTTTTAGCAAATCCTGGGTTAGAGAATTCATTTCTGGGTGCTTTTCCTTTGTGCTGGGTCACATATCTTTTTTGTTCTCAGGGTAGCCTGTTCGGAATTCAGATTTGAACGTGATTGTTGGTTTTCTAGTCCGCTGCGTTTTTTGGCCTTTTGATATCTGTTCATTTCTCGGGATTCCAAAAATGCCGTTGGTTGGAAGCTATTAATTCACAGTGTTTATTTTTATTGCTTTCTATGTGTTTTCGTTCTTGTATACTATGAGCATCTTTTTCACTTTCCGTTTTTGTTGTTTATTCACTCATCTGTTGTTATAGTTGCTTCTCGTTTTCTCAATTTTGGGAATTCAGTGTGGTATTTTTTGTTGTGCTCTCGCTTCGGCTTACCATATTTCGTTGTCCAGTTTTCTCACATTTCAAGAATGCTCTGTTTTGGGCTTAGCAGTTTTATTGTGCCTGTCAGTATATTTTTTTGCAGTTTCAACAATTTTGTAAATTTCGGAGATTTGATCTGTCCTTGTTCAAAATCGTTTTTGTCTTAATTTTTTCAGTTATGCTGATCTTTTGGTAATGCTGTCTGTGTTGAGGCGTGGTTGCAGTTATTCGATTGTTTTTGGCCGCTCTCTATGTATATGCTTGCTGCTGGCCAATTTGCAGACCATTAAAAACATTGCCAAGGTTATGCTTTTTTCCGTATCCTTAATCTTACCGATTCTCATCTTGCGCAATGCCCAACTTTTATTAATTGTGTACATAAGGAACATAATGAACATAATTGATCTTTTACTATTTTTGTTACAAGTGTTTCAATTACCTCATCCAAGGTAAAGTTGATACAAAAATTAATGCTTAAGCTCGAGAGAAAATTTTGATTTGAGGCAAAACTTTGGACCGCAAGTTTTGAATTTAACTTAGTGTTACCCTCGGTAGGAAAACCAAACTGCTTTAGAACAACCTTTTAAGGGATTGTTAGGCTAACAAATGTGACCATTTACGATTTTCACAAAAATTCAAACAAAATGATTAAGTTTGAGTTTTTGGATCGAAGTCAATACCTACATGACTCCAATGATAATAAAGATAATTCAACTCAAATCCAAGATCTTTTATGCTAAGAGTTATGAACTTGTGACACCTAAGTCAGTGACCTCCCCTTATCTTTAAATTGCTCGCCATTTAATATAACTGAACCTTAATTTCATTTGTTAATTTGAAAAAAGTGTCACCCAATGAGCGCGGGAACAATCATTCCAATTAGTTTTTGACCTCTCACCCAACATACGGGGAGCTAAAAATTTGGTGTCCAGTCGCATTGATAGTGATTCAGTGTCGGGAAATTTGGGCAACTTGAAATATTACCTCAACAGATCTTTCCAAGAAGACAGAGTGTGGTTCCACTGATGATTCGAACTCAGCTGATATAATAAATAAGATCGTTATGAACCAAGATTTTTACATTACATCCTTCAAAACCTTTCAGAATTGAGGGAAAAAACTTCAGTCATCGCGTTATTTCGTAACCGTTAGTTCTTTAAACCTTTCCTTCTTTTAAAAAAAACTGTTTTTAAAACAAGTGGATCATCGATTAGATTAATCATTCTCTGCTGACCAATGAAACTTCAAAAACTTTCAGCCGTTCATTATGACAATAATGATTAGCGATAACATATAACCATGAAGAAAACGTAAGCTGAATCTTTGGATGGTAATTTTTGGGGGAGGCGTATAGTCTAACAATTACCCTTTACTCCTCATTGCCTTTATTATCCCCCCAATTTTTTACATCATTTTTCCCCCTTAAACTACTCACTACTCTTGCATTGTAAGTGGGGTTATTTTGGGGGAATAAAATTTAACAATACTTCCCTTACCCCACATTATCTCCTAATCTTACATCTTTTTGGGGTGTATTTTGGGAGGGGGAGTGAAAACTAAAAATTCTCCCAGATACCCTCATTATCCCCTTAAAATTACATTGTTTTAGCCCCCTAAAATTACTATCTAATCTTACAAGTTTTTAGGGGTAATTTTTAGGGGATAAAATGTAAAAATTCCCCCCTTACCCCCTAATCTTACGTCGTTTTACCACCAAAGACTATTACCCCCTACTCTAACATCGGTTTGAGGATAAATTAGGGGGAAGGTAATTTCGACACGGGTGTTTCACTTTTTGAATTTCTACTTTTCATATTTCTTCTAGTGGAAATTATGTCAGTAAAACTCTTATTGCTGGGAAAATGTTTTCAAGTATCTTAAAGGCTTGATGCCCTGTGTTCCATAGGAAAGCCTTCTTTGCTATATTTTTTGGCTCTTTCGCTCTTGACTCTGAGCCCAGAGCTTTTCTAGCATTTTGTACTCTGGGTCGATTTGATAAGCAAATACCATAAACTCCATGAACAGATCCCATTGGTCAATTGGGTTAAATTCTGACTCCTGGCCAAACCTTTAAAAAAACTTTGGCTTTGCCAGTGGGAGAATACGCACTTCGTTTGAGCCTGCTTGCAGTGTCAAGTGAGTCCCCTCTAAACTAGATAAAAAAATGTTGAGTAGAACAATTGAATATATATTTAATTAAAGCTACTTCTTCTCAACCTTTCTATAAATTACAGACATCAAGCTTGGTTCATTCAAATTATTGTTGTCAGAAATGGGCAAATTTTAAAAAATAATTGTGAAAAAAATTCTCTGCCCAAAAAATTGACCGCCCACAGCTCACCCTGAAAATAATTCCTGACAGCAGAAGACGTAACAACAAAATAAAAACACTCTTCAAAAAAATTAAATTGAAACATATAGCAAATATGTTTCTGATCTTTTTTCACTCTAAAATTCACTTGTGTGAGATCACATCAAAAATTGTGTGCAGACACAATATTTTGGTAAAAAAAATAACACACAATTAAATTGGCTGCTACATGATTTTTCATGCAAATTTACATAAAATGCTTGGGTTGAGCATCACAATTTTTCATTAAACAAAAGTACATGTTATTTCACATGCTTTATCCCACGAAGTGCCATGTGTTCATCACATTAAAATTTTTGTGAAATAGCACAAAAATCTTGTACAAACAAACAAAAATGTTATAACCAGCTCGAGAAACTCTGGTATTTACACAAAAAAATCATTTAACAGCCAGATTTATCGTGTGCCAAATTTTTCCGAAGTGTGTTGACACATGAATTTTCACTTGATCTGTCACTAAAACTCAAGTGCACACAGAAAATCAGAATCTACTTCTTCAACACCCCTCATGTTGATTTCAGACAGAACATTTCATATAAAGAAAGGAATAAACTGCTCTAGTGGAAGATTATTCTGGAAATAAAACATTTTTTTTTCACGTTTGAGTTAAAAAATGATTTAGCAAGGAAAAGTATTAGTTTTGGATTTTTGTTCGAAAGACGTCACTCAAGAAAACAGGATTCTTTTTCCACGAAATCCAATCAGAGTTTATTGAATTTGCAGGTCATACTATCAACCATTTCAGAGGAACAAAAGATGATGGGACAGAAGTCGTGTCAAGCTCACGACCCAAATTACTCAGAACTTCATCAAATTCATTTTCTCTTATCAAAATTGCAATTCATCCACTGAAACACTGCCTATGGTTCACTTTATGTGTAGTACTTTTATATTGCTAATCAGCTTTGACGTGACGAAAGAGGGGAAATGTACAAACTTTAAAAAACAGTATCGACAGTCATTCCTGAGATTTTCTTTGTCTCTTGCTCTGAATTAATTTTGAGTTAATTATCTTTCCAGTTGCCAAAGGAGCTAACTAATTAGCAAAGCGCAGCCTTCCAGCCACTCAAGATAAGCATTCAAATCAAGTTTAATGGGACATCGGATTAAGAAACATTTTAAGTAATCTCTTTGGTTCTTATCGCTGAGAAACAATACCAATATAATAAAAAGTCCGCAATGGTAGAACATTCTTGAATTATAAGAGATTGTTTTCAAGAGAAGACCCCACAGAGATGGAAATGTTGTCGAAGCAGGTAAGATCTATTACTCTACAGTGCGCTACATTTACTTTGATCACGATATTGGTAAATTTTCTGAACACTTTTCAATTGACTTTTTTCTTCGAGGTTTATCAGTCATGTTATAATTTCCAAAGGATGTCTTGTGTTTAATCCATTTATAATGTCAGAATGACCACTGAGATGAAAAAGACAAAATACATACAAACTTAATAAACAGTGACAAGGGTTGTTTTTTCGATTTTCTTTCATTCTCCTTCTCTGTTTTTTTAAAGAAGAAACTCTCAATTTTCCAAATAAAATAGATCACTTACAAAGCACAGCTGTCAACCACTCAGAACGATTTTTCGAAGTAAGTTTGATGCAACATTAATTTAGGTGCACAAATTTTGGTTCTTAAGTAAGGTTCTATTAAAGTAAGGCTCTTGATTAAGGTTTTTTGCTATTTTTTTTGGTGTTTCCATTCAACTGCTTTTGAGTCTGGTTAAACTTAATCAAGTTTCGTCAGCAAATTTTCAATGCTTGATACACAATATTCAAAGGACAGAAAACCGGCCAAGTCTAATGTAGGCTGATTGTTCTGGCTATCAAAGCTAAACCAGAATAAGCGTTCTTAAAAATTCTCATTTTCGTGTTAATTTCCCCACGTTTTAATATAACAAATAAAGAAACAGCTTGCCAAACAATATTCAAAGGCTTGATACACAATATTCAAAGGACAGAAAACCGGCCAAGTCTAATGTAGGCTGATTGTTCTGGCTATCAAAGCTAAACCAGAATAAGCGTTCTTAAAAATTCTCATTTTCGTGTTAATTTCCCCACGTTTTAATATAACAAATAAAGAAACAGCTTGCCAAACAATATTCGTTTGAAAAATGCTAACTTCCTTTATACGCTCAATCACACGAAAAATTGCGTGATTTTTTCACACGAATAATTGCGTGATTTTTGATCACACGGGAAAAAATCGTGTGACTTCGCCCTTGAGAGTTTTAAAGTGTTGACTCGAAACAACGTGAACAGAGGTTATGTAGGCTGAAAGCAAGCTACCTCAAGGATAAAAACTAATAATTAATCTTACACCAATTTACCGTAATCGAGGAACTCGCTTGCCCCACTTTTTGTACAACTCATTGAATTCCTTCGCTGTGCGAACACTTGATCCGGTAGTTTCTATAACCAGTTTAATTGTTTTAATTGGATTATTGGGGAAACGGATCTTTTATCAGTTACAATTTGATCGAGTTCGATACGAACTTGTCACCAAAACAATTGAATATCGGTAATGTACAAATCTAAGGTTGATTCGAATTGAAATGTAATTTTTCAAAACATCAAATTTAACGAATTTTCACAAACAACATCAACTGCAAAAATTAAAACGTCAAATTTGAATAACCTATTGAGACAGATTTTCGAGGATAATTTGACTTCACGGACGATCAGCGGCTCAAAAAGAGCCACTTCTAATATAACGAAATGGTGGCTTCACTTATAATTTTTTTTATTCGACAAGTAAGTGTCTTCTTTCACAATGCCGATAAGTGGAAAAACAATTTAGTTTCTTTGATAAGATGACTGCGCTTAAGTCAAGCGTCATAGTCAGGTATATGCATAAGAAGCGAGGAAGGCCAAAACAACACAACAGCAACATTCGAAAGTGTCGACTAAATACTTAACCTTCACAAATGCATTCTTTTGAAACGCTCTTTCAAATCTCAAGACCAAAAAATAAGTGGTTTCAATATGTGGTTCGTATACTCTCACATATTACTGTATTCTAACTTTCTTAGTTAACAGTCAAGTTAAAATTACCTGAAAAAGTAATAAGTTTATTTAATGACAAGGTTAGTTATAGTAGAGTCCAGGTGATTCAAATGACCGCGAGGCGTTGCGCCACAAAACGTAAATATGGCCTTCTTCCGCCAATTTTAAGAAATCGGGGGACAAAAGATAATACCTCGTCACATTCGAACACGATTTATGTCCCTACTTTCCAAAGTCTTTTTGTCTTCAATCAGCCTACAGCTAGAGATCTGAATTTTATTCATATTGATCTAAGACATAGTTCAGAAACTAAATTTTGTTTAATAGGTGTATTTTATTTGTATGTTAGAGTATAGTTCTGGGAAGACTATGGCAATTAGAGCTCGAAACCGAAGGCACTTGCGCCCGAGGTCGAGCTCGAACTGTCGAAGGCTTTCGGAACTTTACTATAGGAAATTCTCAAATTTACTATAGGAAACTCAAAGAGAGAATTCAATTGAAATTTATAGTAACGTTGCAATTGTGCATATTTCGAAAGAATACTTATTCATCTACTCGTTTTTTAGAGTTAACTTCATTGCTTTCCTATTTCTAGTTCTTTATTCTCTTCCTGCTCGTCAAACAAAATCAGTTCTCGGTCCAACTCACAATCGTCTTCGAAATTTCTGTTCGCATCAATCTTTTCGATAAATGTTTATTCAGCATTTTTGACGTTTGATCTTCAAAAATTGTTTCTTTACTAATCTCCAATACTTGCTGGATAATATTGTAGGAGCAAAGAGATCACCGAAATTTTTAGCAGGCTCTATTGTGTCACTATCAATGTTACTCTTTTTGGTTTTAAGAAATCAATAAAACATGAAATTACTTTTTCATATTGAATCAATTATAGACCTTAACAAAAACTGTTAATTTTGAGTTTGCCAAAACTGTTAATTTTTGAGTCTTTCTTATCTTTATATATCTCTTCTGATTATCTTCGAAAAGCTATTTCTTTTTCTCTCGTAAAAAATTGGGATTTAAATATTTTTTTCCAAGAAACATGCATTAAAGCTTCCAATTACTTTTTCAAGGAGTTTGCTCACCTGATTGCTCACCGTTTTTTCAGCTTCATTCCAATAAAACTGTGAAAAATGACCGCAAAACTGATTAAGTTTGAAATCTAGTGTGATATCAAACGAGAAATCTTGAAAAAATGTGGGAGTTATAAAAAGTATGAAATAATGACTTCTTGCTTTATCAGCTTTCCAAATTAGTTATCGTGACTAGCTTTATTGTTGATTTTTATTAACGGCGAAATTGAGGTATAAGGTATATGAAAAGCTAGATTATAGCACCACGGAAAAGCCGCGACAATCGAGCCCTCTTATCAACAGAGACAGTGTCATTAAGGAGCAACAACCGTTTGCTCGAAGTTGTTGTGTAGTTTGGCACATCTAAAGTCATCGGAAGTCAGTTAACGAAATGACTTTTAATTACTTCCTAATTGCTTTAATTCTCATATCGCGAAGGTTTCGCTTTCATAGAAAATGCCAAAAACGTTCTCAAATTGTTTTCAAATTTTCATAAGTTAATAGTTCATCCAATGTGCCAAGAATAAAAGCCTTAATGAAATCCAGATTTAATTGCTCTCTCCTGAGTATTAAAACTTTTAAACGGATTTTACTTACTTTTCCTATGTAACTTACTCGGCTCTCATTTGTGCCAATTTGTTCATAGCAACGGCCCCTGAAATACACGAAAAAATTATTGTGTTAGACAATTTCTGGGTAAAAACTGGATTAATTTTCAACAAAACCACAAAATTGTTTGCAAACATGTATTTAAAGTGACGCCTGATGATAATCATCGCTTAACTTTCCTCTAATGTCAAAAGGTTAAGATACACAGAGAAATTTACACACTGAGAAATTGCATAGCAAAGAATTATTTTTATCCACTCTCTAATGTTCTCAAAACGATTGTTTCCAATTGACGACTAACCATATCTCTAAATCTCTATTTACAAACCCCTTAAGAGCAGCAGTTTTGTATCTGAGTATAATATTATCGGCGCTAGTGAAAATGGCAGACGTCCCAAAATGTAGAAACTTCATTACTGGCCAATCACAATTGAGAAAATGGGAATATTGTTTTCTGATTGGCTGATTTCTCACCAAATTCTCCATGTTTTAAAATAGGATATGAACATTACCATAAAATTTCACGGAAAACGCGATAAGCCGAAAGAGAAAAATTGGGGGGGGGGGCAACGGTCTCACGTTCGGTTGTGATAGATTCATATCAAGTCCCACGGGCCGCTTAGTCATGCAAATGGCCCGCGAGGCATGGCCATATGCGGTGAACAATTTAAAATAGCATTAGGCTATGTCCAATTTAGGCTAATTCCTTAACCAATTAGATTCGCTGAAAATTCTGCATTTTGGTACGTCTATTTGTTAAAACGTCACCAATATTATCTACCAATAATTCCTAACCGGTGAACAAGAACGCAAAATTCATAAGAACCATTCGCTTGAAAAAATACCGTTTTTGAGTTGTAATTATATTTCGAACGCCGCTAATCTGTTAGATTTTCAACCTGGGAATTTGAGTTTAGCAGACGTGATGAGTGAAATAGAGTGATGAGTTGCCCGCGTAAAAATCAGCTGGCATTTGCTACTTGAGAGTCATCCAAGTTGCAAAAACATGAAGCTATCACCGACGTTTGATTTTCAATCATTTGGTAATTTTGGTTCTCGGAGTTCAAGTAGGACGAGAACTCTTACTTGATTCAGCAAATAAAATTCCTTCGTTAGAGTTAATTTCATGCTAAAATAAATAGGACTAAATTTTCCACCCTGTAAAAAGGTTAAAATCTGCTTCAGAAAGCAATGATAGTAGTTTCTTCTAACTTTTCACCGCCTGTTTGCAACTTTTACAATTGGCCTTTCTGTTTTGCTTACCATTACTTAGCAATAGAGAACCCATAAATCATAACATTCAACTCAGCGCATATGCGAAAAGTGGAAATATGTCAGACTTAACGGTCAGGACATTTAGAAAAAAATCCATGAAGCAATCAAAAAATGTTTTTTTTAAAAAAAAAGATCTCGTGGATCAGAGTATATTAATGAAAACTTGCACATACTCATTTCAGTGCAAGAATTGATTTGAGCTCGATTACAATTTCGACCAAGTGAATTTGGAGAACAATAAAAGAACGCTGTGTTTACAGCTAGTGATTTCTCCCCGTCAAGAGTACCTCATCGAAATAATCATGTCAACTGAGGAAAAACTATACTGATCGAGAGTGTGAATGATCTTTCCTCGACTCTATAGCCAGACCCCAGCTAAATAGGCAAGAAAAGAGAATGAATTCAAAATATATATTAACAAATTATTGACCATATTAACAGAATTCTATTTTCAAAAAGGAGAAGCGTTATTCACAGTACTTTGTATGCACAGGGACAAATTGATACACCAAAACATTTATGATTTCGATAATGTTAGGTTCAATCTGAAAATTGTCTTGTCTAATAATTCACTTCACAGGCAAAACTATCCAATTCAACAACCCAATTGTAAATTTTTAGCATTAAATTTATTCAGCATCCATTCAAACAGGATGTGTTCTGCTCACGAGAGACAACTTTTAGGTCCGAGACACCTACCAACTGACCGTAACCTACTCTACCAACCATTAAATCGCGTCTATCCCAGTTTATTTCCGGTGGTCAAAGGAGAGGGTTAGAGATTCAAGTATTAAAGACAAGGAAAATCCCTAATAAAAGAATGTCCAAACAGTTTTTTTTGTACAGTGAGATTCAAGATCAGCCATTTTGGCAGAGTACAGAAAAGATCTAAACAGCTTCACATTCAGTATTCGGCGGTTCATTTGACGTTAGCCATGCGAAGGTAGTTCTTGTTAGAAGGGACGGAGACCTTCTCAAAGTTGGGATCCACTTTCTTGGCATCCTCGTCACTGACACCGGCCGGAATCATTACTTTGTCTCCCTTTTTCCAATCGGCAGGAGTTGCAAGCTGAAAAAACAGACCCTTAAAAATTTGCTTTAACCAACACTGTCAAAAATCTTCTTTATCAAATATGTATGTAAACTGCTGTATGAATGTCTCTAAAATTCCAAAACACGAAAAAATGAGACTAAAGAAAACAAAATCAATTGGCGTTGAAAACTCCAGTGCATTTTATAGTTACAACATAAAAAGTTTCGATGAAACTCCAAGAATATGTTAAGTTAAAAACGACTGCTCAAAAATTGACAACAAACAATTGAAAAATCAACATATAAATCATACAAAATATTAAACAGGGCCGCGCAAAAACAATAGAATTGGAACTATTAAATTGGTGTGCTTTTACAAACTCAATCGATCACGAATGACTACTTTTTAACTTTTTAGTATTGGAAAGATGCAACTGTTTCAATCTTCTTATTTAATTTTGGTTTTTATTTGTCAAGTCTGAGTGTAATGCAAAGCAATACATTCAGTTTTTGAGATGTTAACAGTAGAATTGTTCTAGGAAAACCAAGACAGATGACCCTATCTAATTTGCGATTGTGATCTTTTCCTGCTTTTACCAATGTGTCGTGACATGAGATAACACCATGCTCAGGGCACATCCAGCTTCTTTTTATGACTTAAAAATAAACAAAATAAGTAACGTTCTAATTATTGATACTTAAGGAAGCTAATATTTTGATACCGATTAACGAAAGAAGATTGAAGGAGGTTAAAAAATGACTGTCTGTGTTCTAACGTATCATTTTTCCCAGCATAAAAAGAGCCTTTTATTTATATTTTTGCATTGAACCATCTTTTTCTGTCTTCAGTTAGTGTTCCCATGGCATCTATTGCACGTATTCATTTTTAAAAAGTTAGAAAACGTTAATAATTTTTTAAATCCGGTAACGTCTGTTCTGGGGGAATTGGACTTGTGGCATCTGTACGTTTATTTCACACTTTCATATAGAATTTGTATTTTAAAATGTAATAAGTTCAGCAGTCCATTAAAAAGATCGTTAATGAGTTAACTCGTGGCTTAATAATGATGATTGTGTTTTCTAATCAACGCTCACAGCAATTAATTCAGATGAGTTGTTTCATTTTTTAAAGTTTCTACTCCTTTGGTCTGTTTCTCAGCCGATTATTTGAGATTTCCAAGCTCTAAAACGATTGCTTCTTTTCAATTTTTGCATTTTCAAGAACAGTTGAGGCGTCGCTTTCACGTGATGAAGCCATTCTATCCACTAAAAAACTCGAAAAAATAAGTTCTAACTCTCAAAAAGATTTGAAGTTTGATTGCTCTTTATTACGATTTCCCTATTTTATCACCATTTCAAGGTATTAGTCCAATCAGAAGAATATCGCACATAGGATCCCGAATAACGTAGAATTATTTGATCTCAAATGAAGGAGTGTTATATAATTGTGTTGTATGGGTTTTAATTAACCAAATAAACAAGATTAATTTTTCTAATCAGAATGTTTTACTTGTGCTAATTTTGACTGTAGTAATAATGTTTTAAATGAGTGAAATAAATCTCCATCCAAACTGTTTTCCTGTTTTTCTATATCATCATAGTCATTGAATGCGGAGTGGTCTGACTACTAGAATTTTAACCTTAGCAATCAACGGGGGTTCGCTGCCTAACTTGTCAGATATTTGAGCAAGGTTTCAAAACTGGTTTTTTGGAGATAGAGTGAATTTGAGTTAACAATATTAAACCAACTGTTTTCCAAATAGAATCAAATTGTGTCTCTTTTTCCTCTTTCAATTCTTCGCCTTTTTCTTGTTGTTCCTCTTTTTTTTATCCCCTTTCTTTCCGTGCTGTTCTCTCTTCTCCGTTTTTATCTGCACTGCTTTCCCTTTCTTTTTAGTCCAATCAAATTGCTCAATGGGAATCCATTACACTGGCCAACTGGTTGAAACTGCCACGTCCTTCTTGTAAGCAAGTGCAGTTTTTTATTATAAAATTTACAATATTACTGCTTCATATCAAATTACTGCAATAATCATGCCTTGAAGAGAATCATGCAATGAAAGATAGAGAAAGAATGATATGAACCGTTCTACGATGAACATTTTTTTTTCTTTTGAAAACCACGGAACTTTTTCTGGTCTTGCTGCAAAGCCAACCACAACTTTACAGCTGGACTTTTTTTATTAATAAAATATTTGAAGAACATGCAAAAGATAAATGAGATTATCTATGAAATTTTTATATATATTTTTAAATGAATCAGAAATTTAAGCCATTCCAATACGTGAGTACACGTTTGGAACCTCTGGATAGAGTTCGTTATGACGGGTTTGTAGAATTCTTGACTCTACTTCTGGAGCTGGTAGCTGAAATTGTCGCTCGGGAATAACGACACTTTTTTTGTGAATGCGGTGATCTGGATGTGACATTAAATAGTTGTAATCTTCTTCAGAGACTGCTGCAACTGGTCTGGTCTTGATTGCTTGTCCTTCCAGCATTATGCGGAACGGAAATTTGTTATGGATGGGTAGCTTCTTGTGGGCCAGGTATGTCCAAAAGATATGGAGGGCTTGTGATGTTAAGAAAGAAAGTAGTCCAACCGTAAGTGAAAGCTTGATCGTGGTGAAGTCTGACATATGTTCCGTCAGCTTTGTTCTTAATTGTTTCATCTCAAACGTAATCGGTTCCTTCAACGCTCTGATCCTCACTGGGTCGTTCTTCTGTTCTTCGGGAAGTCGAATTAGCTGTTTTTGTACCTCCTGAAATAAGGTGATGCGGGCTGTCGCTATATCGGGTAAATGAGGAAACTCATCGAGTTCTGGGAAGTCTTTGAACAGGTCGTGTAAGGGGCTCGGTAGCTCCACGTTGACTCGTGCAGCTGGTACTTTTGAACACGTTTCCAGGTCAGACTTCAGGTGTATATTTGGTCCCTGGATTTCGTGTCCGCATTGTATAGTAATAATGCAAACATTGCAGCCTTCGTGTATTTTAATAGGCATAGGTAGGCTTGAATTCATTCTTCTTTCCTGTAGCTTATATTTGGAGTGTGCACACGTTACCAGCCACCGACCAAAACCTAGATTCCTGGCTTTCTCTTTAAGTGGCAGTTTAACTGGTTTGAGATTGCAGTTTTCCATTGAACGGTACTGGTCTTGAAGTAAGAGTGCCGCCAGACATGTTGAGCTAGTCTTTTCCATTGCAAAAGTCTGTTCACAAATAGTGTAAACTTTTGAGCCCACGCATTTTTCCAGATCGTTTTTTGATACCGCCGCGGTCTCACTCTGATCGTCTGTTGTCGCAATGTATTGCTCCTCGAGATCCCATAGATTTGCTGTACCATCTTGCAAGGGCATTGGGATTGGTATCGCTTCGTAAACTGTGAGTATGGTTGACTTAGATGCAAACGGTACAGAGAACGTAAAAATAACACCGGCTTCATCTGATTCTACCTTCAGCAGCAGTTTGCTCTCATAGTAGGTGAGTATATCATTCAGAGGTATAGCCAAGGTTAGTCTGCTTCCATTTTCAATTTCATTTGTCATGACTGCAATGAGAATTTCGTGCAATATTTCCTTTGAAATAATGGACAGCGGCAGGAAACCATTGACCATAGCCGATTAGTAGCAAATTAGCTCGAAAGTTTGCTAATGATAATCTATAAGATCTTATGATTGTTTGCAACGTATTGAGGATCGACGATATGCTAGCTAGGTGTTGGTTCATTTGCTGTCTGGAGAAGAAAAATTGATCGCAGTTTCTTAATGCGTGCACATTTTTCTCAATTGCTGACATCTGCCCATGGATAGTTTCGAAATTTGCGTTTTGAGCAGTTGTAATATCTTGTTGTTGTTTTTTCATATCGTTGATTTCTTCTCCGAGTACAAAGAATTTGTTATCTATTGTTCCGGCTGCTTCTTTCCATCTCGCATTCATTTCGTTGACGTAGTGAACTGTTGAGAGGATTGCATTTCTGTTTTCACTCCCGAGCTCATTGCAACCACCAAGGATTCCAAGGACACAGGAATCTCCCGATGCGAGTCCTAGACCAAGGCCCATTATACCCGCACCAACACCTAAAGCCATTCCCATTGCTCGTTTTTCTCTTTTTGAGCTCTGCTTGGGTGAAAGAAGTTTCCTGATTTCGCTGATCAAGTTTCTGAGGTCGCTTCTGGCTCTATTATGTTCAGTCTGCGTGATGTTGTAAATCCATTCGGCTGATGTTGTTGTGACATTTACTTCGGTGTACTTCAGTTGACAAAGTTCGGTAGGAGCGTTCCAATTTTTTGATAGGGATTGGGCTAATATATTGAGGTACTTGGAAAGCGTTGCGTTATAGGGTGGATAAGGAAGGACAAACTTGATGTTAACAAATTTTTCTGCTACGAGGACTTTTTGTTGAAAATTAAATAAGATTCCTGATTGCAGGATGTGGTTGTCTCCTGGGTTGGGAGCTGGAGAAGTTTTGTCGGCGAATACGGCGATAAAGAAAGCAAGTTTCCAAACAAACATAGCTAAATTTTTTTTGTATTTTACTGTCGTCGTATTTTTGTTTTGTTCAATATTCAATAATGTTTAATGTATGAATACTTGATGGAATGTGGTGCTCAAAGGAAAACTTGAGAACAAGAAATAACGCTGATGTACTCTTAACAACAAACGTCTCTGTCAAAAGATCGGTGAATTGAAAGGTTGCGTGGATAATTTTTGCATCTGTAGCGGGATAAAATATAGATTTAAGCTTTGCAAGTTTGCCATTAATTCGTATCAACATTGTTGTATTGAATGAGTGAGTATATTTTAGTTTAGAAAATTCAATTGCAACTTTTAATTTTTCTGAGTTTTACAACCAGCTAATATGGCAAATAGGAGTGAGAAAAATGGATTTGTTTGTATCCTATCTCAATGGAATAGAGATTGTGATCATTTGTTTTGGCGACCGGCTTTATTTGTTTATTTTGATTACTTTTCTTTTGTTAGGTTGCTACGTTGTAAACTGCTTAAGGCTTCACAGTGGCGTCGTTTCATTGAGTAACAATCTGATACGCAGATGTTTGGCATAGGGGGTTTCCGCAACCGGTTGTCTCTATTTTGACGGTAATGTATTTGTGTTACTGGGTAGTTTAGAGAATCAATAATAACAAATTGGTAGAGAAACAATACCTGGGCGCCTCAAAAAAGAGGATTTATTTGTTTTGAGGATTATTTTGGGGGTTAAAAACAATGTGCGGAGCCAAGGCATTGGTAAAATCTATATTTATGGATGGTACTTGGAGTTCAAACTATTGTTCAAGTTATAACTCGTACCAGGTGTTGACTCTATTGGGGCTTTTCACAAAGCAATAAAATTGGCATGGCGTCAAAACAAACATTCATATTCTTCTAAAGCAATTAATTCCGGTTGTTTTTTTTTCCAATAAGATTTGAGTTTTGTCGACATCATTCTGAGTTCATCTCTGGGTCTTTAAACGGTAAGTATGAGGTTGGCGTCGGATTGGTAGGTCTTATGATTTTGTTGAGATTGCTTCCTTTGTTTTAGTCAGATGCTCAGGGCTTCTAGAGGCTCCGGTTGTGAAGAATAGAGTACTTAGAGTCGAAAATTTTCAATCGAAGGAGGGACCAGACTGTTCCTCTGTAACTGCTTGCTTCATTTATTTAAGGTGGCGTCAAGTTAAACAAAACAACCCAATAGAAGGAGGTTCTATGGGTAATACGGGCGCCAAACAGTCGACTATATTTGACGAAGTGCGCTTATACTGCGTCAAAGTGTCTTGCAAAAATGACCTGATAAGTTGATGTTCTAGATTCGAGAATCAAAGTTTTGAAAATTTCAATTTGGATACTTTTTTCAGAAAGCAATGTGCAAAAACGTGTCTGTGAAGGATATGGAAAATGTTGTGGCCAACTGTTGCTCGTGGGGGACAACGTTTTATAGGGAAGGGGAGCCACTGTCGTTTTCTCCATTTTGGGAGGCTGTTTTTGGAGAGCTTGACACAGGTTCAAGCTCATCTACAGTTTTACTGAGCACCCTGATTCCAGCAGGCTGCTGCCTAGCCATCGGCATATTTTTCGGAATCTGGTGTTACAAAAGGAAGCGGGCTCTATGTCGACGTGACAGAGCATAAATGTTTAGTAGAATGATCAGAAATCGAATTGTACCTGAATTGGACTAGTTGATTAGCAGTTGCTAAATAGTTAACTTACTAACTTACTGATTTGAGAATTGTTATTGACTTTATTTCTCTTTTGTGAAAGATTATGTTGTTTATATTTATTGCTTTTATTTTGTTGAGACTTGTTTAAGTTTAATCGAAATTGTTAGATGTCTTGACTTCAACCTGATTGAATTCAAGTTGCTCGCTGTGTATTTAAAGATGAAAATGTCTAGATATAGTTGGTTTTGTGAGCAATTGATCTACAAAGTTGTTCGTAAGGTTAAAGGTGTGCAATTTGTGAAGTTTGGGTTTAGTTGGTTTGTTTGGTTTTGAGGGGGGTACAAAAGCCTAATACTTTTTTTATTTTTTGTAAATGTGTTTTCATGACAGTCTTGTCTAGTAATCTCTGGCTGAGAAGGTTGTAGTTAGCTTAATTTTAATGGCTTTTAGTGTGCGTTAACTGCAGTGTTCAATGCATGATTTTGTGCGTGGTGGTTTTATAACATGTATCGTTAGATCAATTTTCCATTGATTTAACTGTACATGATATTTTCAGTTCGAAATGTCTCTGCTAAGTGATATGGTTGTGGCTGGGTTCTTTGAAGAGGAAAGCCTATGTCAATTTGCTGAACCGATTGCTGAAATCAGCAGACAAGTACCTGGACTGCCAGCTTTCACCCCATCGAGTGATGGAACTTTGATCTATCTGGAGCCCGGATTTTATAGCGATATCTGCCTCTCTAGTGGCATCTCGGAGATGTATTTGCGGTTCAAAGTTGTGGGCGATATCGAGAAAGATACAGAGTTGCCATGGAGCGAATTTTTTGAACGAGTAGAGGTTCGGGAGGGAAGAGGGTACTGCTTTATGATGAGAGGAGCATACTCCATGGATGATGCGTTGACGGCGACAAATGGTAACTGGTTTTTGTTGCCACAATTTCAAAAGAATGGCCAGTTTACCATTTCTGTATTGCCTGCCATGGATGGCTTCCGTTGTTGGTTCTTCTGGAGGACCGAACAAAGTGGACTTCAGTCGACCAGAACAGTGAGAAGTTTGAAGGACTTCAAAAGGGCGATCGATCGTGGTACCTTTCACGGAAATTTATTGTTCCATGTTCAGAGGTCCGGACAAGCTGTTTGTGTCCCAAGTGATCGCGCGTTCTGCCATTTTACTGTACTGGCAGAGGGAGCAGCTGGAAGTCTGACTCTTTCTCTTGGTATGAGCGGTTTTAACTATTTGTGCACTTTTTTTTGTTGCAAAAAATAATCTTTCTTCACTTGTCCTGGGTTTTTTTTTCTGTTTTGTAATGAGGCTGTTGTTAAAAGTGTGCTTAATCTGTTCTCTATTTAGAACTGCGATTCCTGGGAAACCAGCAAATGGGTTCGAAGTCCCTTAAGCTTAGTTTGCAGAACAGAAAAAACGGTTGTCGTCATGGAGATTCGACTAGATATAAAGTATGCAATGACATAAAGATTTTCGTTAAAGAACTTAAAGATAGTGGTACTGGCGTAATATTGCCAAGTTCTGGCTCAATATCAAAGAGAAAGTCCGAATTAACAAAGAGAGCCAAGCAGGAAGCTAAAAACAAGAAAATTGAGGCCATGAAGAGAGCAAAAAGTGGAGGAAGTAGGAAATTATCAAAGAAATAGTGCTTGGCTGTTGTTCTCATATAAGCGGTTGCATGTGTAAGCTGTTCTGTTCGCTAGAGCTAGTGCTCTACTGCGTAGTTGTTACTTTGTTTAATGATTCATGTGCTGTAAATGACTTGCAAAGTTCTAAATATCTTGAATGTGACTAATTGTCATGATTTGTATCGAGAGTGGTAATTTTAGTGCCTTATATCTTTGTTAATATTAACTTTTTTCAAAATTCCATCTACAGTTCTTTAGATAATAGTTATGAACAGCTGCACGCCAAATTTCACGTTGCTGGGAGTTTTAGATTTTTCGGGGGGTACAAAAGTCTGAAATTGACGGTATTTTTCGTCATTTGGGTCTGACAGTTTTGATTGAGTTTTCGGTTATTTTTACTGCTTAAATGGTCTTTCCAGTGCTCTAAAGGGTCAGTTTAATGCATTAAAAGGTAGTAAAAGTCTTTTCTGATATTTGTGGTGGTTCAAAAGAACAGCAGATTGCAAAACTTTGTTGTTTTTTGTGGCCTAAAGGGGTTATTTTTTTCATTTTTCTGTTGATTTTGACCGTTTATATCTCTTAAGCAGCTCTATCTTTATGTTGTGGGGATTGTTAGCGGCATGGAATAATGGAAATTCATTGTAGCTTCGAGTTTACGCTGCTTTTTCTATTTTTGCGGTACGTAAGATAGGGAATTACGATCCAAATAAATAAGGAAGGATTACCGTTTTCCTTGAAAATTTAGGTACAAAAATTGAGTTTTCTCGACTTCAAAAACGAAATTTAAATTTTTGGCCCGAGAGAATTTAGAGGAGGTTTTTACCTATCGAATCACATTGGTTTGGTCCCAAAATGTTGAAAAACAAAAATTCACGTACAGTAGCAAAATTAAAAACTGAAGCACATATTTGCAATTTTTCGAAGTTTCTTCCCAAGTTATTGATTCTTTTCGCAAATTTTCCCCTATTTTTGTTGCTTTTTTGTTATAGGACTGAACGACAACGTTAGTGTTTCTTTCAAACATGCTTGTAGGTTCAAAGTGACTGAATAAAATTATCAGAACTTCGAAAAATGTTGACAGAATCACAACAGTTGCAATATCAAGGTTGTTAAATTTTTCAGACCATATCGGTAATTTCTCCGCTCTGAGAAAGAAAATGCAAAAATAGCCCGAGAGATTCAAGATGGGGTTTTTCTGAATCGAATGAAAGCATTTTTGTTTCTAGAAAGCGAATAACAAAAATTCACGTACAGTACAAAAAAACTAACTTTGTTCTTTTTTGTTTTGAGTTGTTGGTTTTCTGCTTAGGTTTTTTCTTGTAGGGTTCTTTTTTTCGTTTTCCGGCTCTTGCGTTGTCCGCTGCGTGTGTCTGTGCTCGTGGTTCTACTTTTGTAGTGCCCTGTACCTTATGATGTCAAATGTTTGTTTATTTTCAGATAGAAATGACACATACTACAAACTACGAAAAAGACAATCAAGAGTTTTATTCAAGAATTAAAGATTCAAAACCAAACTGTTTCAAGTCAAAAATTCAAGAACTTTTTCAACGAATAGAGAATGAAGATTTAATGCAAGATTTGAATATAAAGCCTTTAAAGATAGTAGAAGACGCAAACTTTTCTTTATGCAATAGACCTTTTCCTAAAGAAGCGTTTGTTGTGCGTGGTAAAGCTGCCAACAGAATTTGTAATTTAAAAGATGAGGTCAGCAGAATTTGGAATGGAGGAGATGTCAATATCGAAAGTTTTATGAAGAAATACTCGAAAGCTGAAAATGCCAGAAACGAGGGAAATGGACTAGAAGGTTTTGAGTCAACAAAAACAGTTTCTTTTCAAATAGAACGGAATAATTTACAATTAGAGCTCAGTCCAGAGTTAACTTTAATAGCGACTGATTTGTTTGTAGCTAAAGGTTCCTGGTTTACAAATGGCCATATTGAATTTGGTGGGGCCGACTCTGTAGAAAAATTAGTTAGTGGATGTAAACTTTGGATAATGTCGCAATCTGTAAATACCAGCAGATTCCTTTTAAAGATAAGGACGTTCAATCAATTGCTAAATTTCCTCATAGTCAAACCTGGTGAAAACGTAACAACAAAGTACAAAGGTCTTTTTTACCATGTCGGAAAAAGTGGAGATTTAATCATTCAGCCTTCCCTCTTTGCCCATTGTGTGGTAACTAAAGAAGAAAAAACCAAAGAAGACAGAAGAATATGGGCGCCCGTTCATGGTTGGGAAGCAATCAACAGAAATGACATGAAATTGGGGAGAACTGTCATAAACAATTTTTGTTTCGGTGTTACCTCTTCAGTTATTGAAACTTTAATTAAAAAGCACAAATCTGTAGATGTTGTTCGTCGTTTAAGCAAAGCGCGAGACTGGAGAACGGCTGTAATGAAGCTGTCAAAAACAGAAGATTATAATTCCTCTTTGCGCTCTTTTCTTGGATTTACCGAACACTCTTCTCATCTGAGAGCTTTTTCTATTAATGACTATAACCTTCTTGAAAGTTTTGAAGCGAAGGAAGTCCGGAAGAAAAGTGTTAAAAAATTCAAAAATTTAATGCAGTTCAAAGAAAGTTCCAGAATAGAAGACAAACTTATGAAGCAACAATTAAATGTCCTGAACGAGTTTCAAAGCTTAACTGAAGATGAAGAAATGACGTTTCCTTTGTGCGCTATCGCCGATGTCTTTGAAGATTGCGAAAAAGTTAGAAAGTCTTTTCTCCTAAAAGTAATTTCAAGCCACTCAAGTAGCGACGAAGAATCAGACGACGACGCCGAACAAAAGGCAATGACCAAAGATAGCGAATCGAAAGATGAAATTAACATAAGCAGCGACGAAGACATTAATCAAATCAAGAGTGAAGCTAAGTCTTCACATTCCGGATGGCGACAAAAAAGTCATTGAGTCCCTTCAAAAAGGTGAGTCTTCCTTTATCTTTCCTGGCTTCGGGTGTAGGTGGAGGGGGGAACGGGGCGTGGGGGACGGGGGTAGTTCTTTGTGCCAGTTTTTTGCGCGCGTCTTTTTTTTGGGGGGGGCTCTCCTTTTTGAAAGAAAAAAAATCTTCTAGTTGGTTGTTTGGGCATGCCCTAGATTTTGTTTTCTAAGAATTTTGCAGTTAGCTTTTGCTAGTCAAATGACGCTAGTTTTTGTGCGTTTTTTAAGTTTAGAGGCTCCTTCTGGTCGAAAGAGTAACCGGAGCAAATTAATGTGGAGTCTGTTTTGAAGGTGTGATCAGTACCTGCATTAACAGACTAATGTTTTTAATCGTTTATTGTCACGCTCGTTTCCTGTTCTTTGCGGTTTTCTACACTGAGTGGTATTTGAAAACCTACTTTTTAGCGCTATTTGAAAATAAGTGTTGTTGCGGTCTTTATCCAATACATGGCCCTACACTAAGTGGTAATTGGGATGCGTTTTTGATTTTTTTTTGTTTATTGATCTCCGGTGAATAAAAACTTAGCCTCTCTTCGGCCTTTGGAATCAACTGTTGTCTTAATGCCTGATTTTTGTTTTTCTTTTTGATTTTGATTGCTCTTTGATGCACCACAAGGTGCCTGAGCCTGTGAGTTTTGTGATTCCCATGTGGGAGCCTTTTCGAGTGGAGGTAATGTTTTTGAATCAAGAAACTCTCTTGATGATGGGAACTGGTCACGATGTGTTAGGGGTGGAGGGCTGTCAATAGATGAGTGGTCAGATTCGTAAAGTGGGTTTGGATACAGTACTAAGTTTCCATCTGAATGACTGCTGTCAGTAGTAGTAGAAGAATTCATCAAGTCTGGTACTGGGACTTTAATGCTGCGTGATTGATAAAAGAGTTCTAAGCAACCTAATTCGTTTTCTTTGATATTTGTGTCATCGTTTTCGTGAGGTATTGTTACATCATCAAAATCTATTAAGTCGTTCAAGCTAGATTCGTCATATCTTGCAGTGTTCTCGAGAGCCTGTCTCGGTGTACTGCATTGCGGCTGCTCGTTCAGTTCATTTTGCCGCTCCTTTGAGGATTGCTTCTGCTGGTGTCAGATAAAAATTCGTGCAGTGACATACTGTCAAATGAAGATGATTGAGCTACTGAGGTTCCTGTGGCATATGATGGCACCTTGAGGCAAAAGAACGCTCCGCATTCAACATCCTCAATCGGTTCTTTTTCTGGTTGTATTGAGTTGATTGTCTGTTCATCATAAATTATTATCGCAAGATCAGTATTGTAAAAGGTTGTTTCAATCATTTTCTCCACATCTTTCCACATGAGGCTACGCTTTTCGTCTGCAATTTTTTCTATTGCTATTTCATGTAATCCAAGTTGCTGCACTTGAAACTGGAGATCTTCCAAGCATGACCTGATAGTTTGTGGGAGGTATGGGTCAGTTGATTTCTTTGAGTAAATCAAACTGATAATCCAACGGTTTTCAGTTTCATCGAAGTACAGAGCCGTTTGTCCGACACAAGAATTTTGTCGACTAGGTTGCCATTTTAGTATTGGATGTTTTTGGAAAATGTATTTTGCAGTTTCACTATTGGGTTCCATATCCAGAGAAATCCAATAAGCAATGTGTGTTACTGAATCTTTGATGCATCCAGTTTGCCTGTCGAACGCCGATTTTCTAAGGGAACTGAGATGTGCTGCACATTGCTCACGAACTGCTATCATCCGGTCTCCTGTTCGAAGGTTGTATTTTGGCTGTGTCGTTTCAGCCTCGGCTGATTTTTGTCTGAAATTATAGTTTTCGGTGTCAATGCTTTCGGATGTTAACGTTTGATCATTTGTTGAATTTTGTCCTTCTACAGTAAATTCTTCGCTCGAACTCGAGTTCTCATTCAATTTTGACAACCAAGTATCACCAATTTCTCTTTCTGGGTGATTTTTGTTCACGCTGTTGTTCTCGAATTGTACTAGTCGGTGCTCGCTTTCTGTATTGAGCTCCAGAGAAGTTTCAATGTAACTGTCAAGCAATTGTGGTTCCTTTTCGTGCTCTTCAGTATTTGGATCGGCTTCGAATTTTGATTCATCAATCTCCTCTAAATCATTTACAGCATATTGTGGTTTGATTGGTCGCAATCTAATCCTATGTACTAGACTGGTATAGTTCGTAGCAACTTTCATAACAATGTAATTACTGTGTGTTAGGACCTTTTCAACTCTGTAAAGTGGCAACCATTTGCTTCTCTGCTTTTCGAAAGATGTGTTCGGGTTTGTCACCTTTGGATCTAGTAGAAGACAATACGAGTGCAGCTCTAATGGTGAGGCTGCGCATTTTCGGTCGTAGTATTTTCTGTTTTGATGATATGAAGTGACCATATTTTGACGTGCTGCCACAAATAACTCGGACATTCGACTATGTAGTTTCGAAATGTAGTCATAATGGTTGTTTGGAAGCGTTTGACGAGAAGTATTGAAACGGAGGTCCACAAATGTGAAAGGCTCTCTGCCATGAAAGAGTAAAGATGGTGGGCAACCGATTGCTTTATGATATGTGGTGTTATGAGCAAAGACGGCAACATCAACGTAATTGTACCAATCAGAAGAGAGTTGGTTTTCATTGACTTTCAATGCTCTTTTGAACGAGGCGTGGCTCCTTTCTAATAGGCCAATTGTTTGGGCGTGCTTCAATGTAGCATGTTTAAGTGTAACGCCTAGTGTTTTTGATAAATTCTTTATCAAATTTCCCGTAAAAACAGTCCCAAGGTCAGTTAGGATTGTTTTTGAAAGGTAGGAGTGTCGAAAAAATATGCTAGTCAGACCCTTGGCAACAGATTCAGCATCTGCGCTTCGAAGTGGTAGTCCAAAAAGGTAGCGTGTGAAAACGTCTATTCCAGTTAGAACGAATTTGAACTGACTGCCTGGCATTTTTCCTACCAGATCTATCTCGAGTAAGTCTTCTGGAAAATTTTGTTGAGAAGCTATTGGCAAAGGCAATGGTCTGAGTGATGCAGGTTTAACTGCTTTGGCTTGTAGACAAGTCAAGCAATTTCGAACATAATTTACGATGCTTTCACTGAAGCTAGGGAAGTAATATTTGAGTCGGACATCATTTAGCATCTTTCCGATACCTGGATGACTTTTCTGTTTATCGTTATGGAGGCGAAACAATAGTTCGCCTTTAAGGTGAGCTGGTACGCAGAACTGTAATGTAATGACTTTACCTATATCATTGAACAATTTTCTGAATAATACGCCCTTTTCAATCACTAGCCGTGGAAGCTGTTTAGCGTATTTTCTTTGGCACGGTGTGAGTCTTTCTCTGTCAATTCTTTGTTCACCTTTTATCCATTTAATGACAAGCTGAATATCTTCGTCCTTTAGCTGTTCTTCGATTTGGCTGATTTGTTCTAGGTGCGTTGTGAGGTCAAAATTGTCTAAAGGGTTGCTCTCGTTGAGGGCTCCAATTTGTGGATGTATTTGTTCCCTTGAAATTGCTATTGGAGTTACTTCATTTTCAGTTTCTATTTGTATCAGCGGTGAATTGTCTGAAGGATAGAGCGATGTGATGCTTGGTAATTCAGCTTGCTCTATTTCTACAGAACAAAGAGAATTATCAGGAAGCTGCGGATCCATGCCAAGTTCTACGCTTTTGAGCGGTATAGCCTCTTTTATTTTGAGATTTAGTTTCTCGGTTGGATTAATGTGGATTCGAGATAAATAGTCAGCTGCAAGGTTTGCACGGCCTGGTATATGTCCCAATACAAATGAGAAGGACAGGACGTGGTCAACGGCGTTCCAGAGGTGTGCAGGTATTTTCTTTGCTTGAAAGAATCTGATCAGTGATTTGTTGTCAGTAAGAACTAATACTGGCTTCTCTGCTCCCCAGATGATATGCGCAAAGACATCAAACGCAAAATGGACAGCTAGGAACTCTTTTGCATAAATTGAAAGCTTAAGTTGGGCTGGTTGGAAAATTTTGGATCCAAATGTAACTGGACTGTAGATTTTAACATCTTTGCCGGCTTTATTTTTCACGTAGTCCTCTATCATCAGCACAAATCCAGCTGCATAGTAGGAAGCATCTGCTAATATTACGTACTGGCATCCAGTTTTCGGTAGTCTCAGTGTCATTTGGCATATTCTTTTCAGCTCGTTCTTTAGTTCGTCAAAAATTTCACGGTGAATTGACTCCAAAATAAGATCTTGGTCTTTGTGTAGTAATTTGTAAAAGGGTAAAAGTTTTTCGGAAAGCTTTGGTATAAACGCTTTGTAGAACTGAAGGAATCCAATGAACCGTCGAATCTGTTTCTCTGTTTTTGGAATCTGCAAGTTTTCTAAGAATTTTGTTATTTTCTCTTCCGTAGGTTGATCTCCTTCTGAAGTAATAGTCTGTCCCAAAAACTCAATTGACCCTGTTCCAAATTCACATTTGCTTGGCGACAGTTTCAGGCCAGCTTTTTCTATGCATTCGAATATACATTCCAGGTTAACAATCATTTCTGGGACACTATTCGATGCAGTTCCAACATCATCCACATACTGAAAACATTTATCAGTTATGATGCATGGGTCTAATTTTTGTCGCATAAAGGAACTAAATGTGCTCACTGCTCGACTCAAACCTTGCGCTAGTCAGAGAAATGCGTATGTGCGTGAAGCAAAGTTGAATGCGAGCAGCTCAATTGAGCGCTGGTCTGCCATTTGAAGAGCAAAGTATGCCTGGCTACAGTCGAGTTTGCAAAAGAAACTTTTCCCCGCTAAATGCGCCCCTGCATCTGCAAGCGTTGAAATTGGGAAGTTTTTGGAATCGTAATCATGGCGTAACAGATGATTGATTTTTCTCAAGTCGATGAGAAGGCGAAGTTTTCCACTAGGTTTGCGTTGTGCAAAGATAGGTGAAGCATATTTAGAGAATGGTAGTGTAGTTATGATTCCATAGTACTGTAGTAAGGCAAGCTCGATTAACAGCTCGTCGCGTATGTGAATGGGCGTGCTTGGGCTCTGGGAATATACAGGTTTGTCATGTTCAGGTGTGAGAAGAACTTTGAAATCGTCGTTTTTGCCTACATCCAAACGGTGTCTCGCAAATATTCTGTGATATTTTTTCAACAGCTTTTCTATTTGGGTCCTTTCAGAGTTTGAGATTATCGATTTAGACAAATTGAATTGAGACAAAAACTTTTCCTCGTGTTCTGATGAATTATTAGGGTTCAGTAGTTCCATTTGTTGAAACTTTATTAATGAGTCGTAAATTTGCTTCTCAATTCCTGTAAGTGCATCCGGATTTTGGCATGATTCTGGTGTTGGGAACCAGAATTGCGACTTATTGCTTGTTGGTGTTTGTTCATTTTGGGCGGAGGCTAATATAGTTTGACTTAGTAACGAATCGCATGTACTGTCATCTGTCAGACTAAGAATCTTTGGATCTATTGGTATGATGAACTTAGCTTGATCTGGTGTGACAACTTCAAATTCGGCCACTGTTTCATTGGGAGACAGTTCAACCGGAACTTCTGACCTGTTCAGTAGGCCTAAATACAAGTTTCCTTTGTCGTCGGACGTTTCGATTGCGCTAGTTATGCTTACATCGTATTTACTTTCGAAGCTTTTGCAAGGTTCGATTAGTCCGGTTACGTCTCTCAGCTCATGGCCATTGAGACAGCTGACAAAAACTAAATGAAAAGCGGAAGGAGCCAAAATAACAGTGCCTTGGAGAACTAAGGGGAACTTACTTTTGGCTCTGTTCTCAATTTTTAAGTCAGAAGTATCATTTTGAAGAGAATGGATAAAAAATGTGAAGTCCGAGAATTTTAGCAGTCTGCGTTTGCAATCTACTACAACATTGTTTTTGTCTAAAAAAGGAAGGCCTAATAAAATGTCGTTCATATCGGGTAGAATTAAAAAGCGTTCAATAAATTTTTTGTTTCCAAGATTGAATTTGATATCGGCTTGAAAGAGGACTTCGACTTTAGATCGGGAAGCAACCGAGACTTTGTATGATGGAGGGTCAAGTTTTTGACAAATTGTGGAACAACTGGATTCTAAGATAGACTCAAACATTGATTTTGACATGGCGCTGCAAAATGCTCCGGTGTCAATAAGTGCTCTTTGCTTACATTGAGGCGAAAAGATGAGGTTAACAAAGAAAGGGCGTGTGACATGCATATTTAAGTCATTAGAGGATAAAGAGTCCTCATCTAAAGAAATTGTAGAAAAGGATGCAAATTTGTTTGTGGTTGATTGATTGAGGTTTGTTTTGTTCCGTGGTTTGATTAGTTTTTTGGTTGACGCGGAAATGGAATGCTTTCTCCAACTCTCGGGGCTGGTCTTTGCCAACATTGTCCCTGAGTATGACCTCTGCGTCCGCAGTTACGGCATATATCCCTTGCTGGTATTGGACTGCGTGGATATCTTCTGTCCGGCTGTGAATTTTCTTGTGCATATGAACGCGGGTTACTGTACGAAATTTGATATTGGTTTCCGTATTGACGCGGTGGTGAACTCTGCATTGCACGAGTACGCCAATTTGCTGCATATGTAGGCTGATGCTGTCGTTGTGGCTGTGAAGTCACGGTCGCGGCAATAGATGCAGAAGCTTCGGTGATTCTTGAACTAATTTTGGTCATATTGTCTACAAATCTGTCGAGTTTTTTGAAGAAAGCGTCTTCCCTTTGGTTGGTGTCCGATTGCAAAGCATTGAAGGAAGCAGGGTAGCTAGTTTCGGGATATGTGTCAGAGACCCACATTTCTGTTTTGATTCTGTCGCATAACTGGTCTACCGTTTCAGCGGCCGGTGCTTTCAAAAGCTTGCGTTTATATTTTAGCGGCATTCCTTGTATAAACTTCTCTTTTATTCGATCGGTCCTCTCCTGAGCTCTATTAACTCCTGCGGCAGCGTTGTCCGGAAATGCTAAGTCTGCTAGTCTTTGAATTGCAACTAAGAAATCCTCAGCTGTTTCTTTGCTTGGATCAAAAATTTTCTCGTTGAATCTCAAGACATGGAAAGCTCCATTATCGGTGTTGTTGTATCGGCGGCCCAATCTCTCCATGAGTTGATCATAGTCGTTTCTCATTGCTTCCGGAAGGCCGTTAAAAAATCGAAGAGCGCTCTCAGCTAGATTCATTCTCACAAATTGTGGTCTCAGAGCATCGTCAATTCCTGCTAGTGCTACTGAAGATTCGATGGAGGAACGGAAATCGTCAAACGATTCTCCTAGTTTTCCGCTGAATTTGTCAACTTTAATGTATGGCTGTATATTCGCTGCCATTCTGATTTTTTTTTTAAATCGTGCAATTGAAACCATGCAATGAATGATTAAAGAGTCTACGACTAATAATGAAGGATTATAAATTTCACTGCTTTTTACAAAATAAAATAGAACATTGTTATAACTTATCTGCTGAAGAATTTTGTAGGGGCTCCTGGTTGTGTCCGCACTTCCTGTTCAACGAGTTGTCACGGTCAACTCCTTGATGTGAGGTGAGTAGTTCGTGAGAGATGTCATCTTGCATGAACTGCTTGCTTTAGTCATCCTTGGGCTCAATCTGAGATGTCCGAGTGTGAGATTTTGAGGTCGACTGTTTGTTCTTCTTTTTCTAGCTGAGAAACATTTCGTGGATGTTGACCAAATGTGCTGATAATCGTAACCAATACATTTTCGCGAGTTTCTTCGATCAAGTAAGCTTCAAAGTATTTGAAAGTTAGTCAAAGTGTAAGATAGCAGTTTGGCTTGCTTGTCAATTGTGATTATTTTTATATCTCGTAGTTCTGTATTAACCTTGAAACTGTATCTGTTGTAATCGATTTGTCGAAAGTAAGTGAGAAGAGGGGAAAAAATACGCAGTAAAAATTAATCAGAAATTGGCAAAGTAAATGAATATTGTGCGGTAAAATTCAACACTGTGTTCGGCATCTGAAGTTTCGCTTTAGTTTGGTTGAAATGAGGTGACATGTTGTCGGTAATAAAAACACATAGAATATTGGAATTTTGTTTTTTGAAGAATAAACACAATTGGTTGAAACAAGGTGAAAAACTATGAAACATAATTTGGCCTTCTGTGTTGTCTACTTTTATTCGAAGATTTTTATTTTGAACGTCGATAAAAGTCATAATTGAACCAAACTTTCAATTATAAAGACGTCGTGACTGACAAGAGTTATTGGAAACATTAGGCATAACCCTTGTTACCATGTTATATAATTGTGTTGTATGGGTTTTAATTAACCAAATAAACAAGATTAATTATTCTAATCAGAATGTTTTACTTGTGCTAATTTTGACTGTAGTAATAATGTTTTAAATGAGTGAAATAAATCTCCATCCAAACTGTTTTCCTGTATTTCTATATCATCATAGTCATTGAATGCGGAGTGGTCTGACTACTAGAATTTTAACCTTAGCAATCAACGGGGGTTCGCTGCCTAACTTGTCAGATATTTGAGCAAGGTTTCAAAACTGGTTTTTTGGAGATAGAGTGAATTTGAGTTAACAATATTAAACCAACTGTTTTCCAAATAGAATCAAATTGTGTCTCTTTTTCCTCTTTCAATTCTTCGCCTTTTTCTTGTTGTTCCTCTTTTTTTTATCCCCTTTCTTTCCGTGCTGTTCTCTCTTCTCCGTTTTTATCTGCACTGCTTTCCCTTTCTTTTTAGTCCAATCAAATTGCTCAATGGGAATCCATTACAAGGAGCGTATTTAAGAAATGCATTAAATGGGCCAGTTAAACTGATTTCATTGCTACTTTGGTTTCATTTTTGGCAGCAGCGCAAATCGCCAAATAGCGCGCGCAATGGATTTTAATCCGCGCGCAAACTCAAGAAGTAAAAAGAGAAAGGAAAAGTGAAAAAAAAATTACTTCAGAAATCAAATTGTTCAGATAGAAATAAGATAAAAATCTGTAACAATGATGCATCCACCAATTGCAGCTTAGTTCACTACTAAAACTACTAAATCAACCAATTAATTATCGAAAACTAAATTTTAAACTCATAGAGAGGGCAATAGTTGGAAAATCGTTTGCCATAAGGACTACGTCAATCATCATTCACTGGTAATAGGTGACATATCTACAGATCAACTTTAACCAGTGATGCTATTCACTGGTTATAGAATGTACAACTCAATAATACCCCTCAACTTTTCATTGCTAATGTTACTCAGTCAAACCAGCTTATGAAAAAGACGTTTCTCAGAGGGAACCACAATTTCAAAATGACTGACCTTTTTGTTATAGGTCAACAGTAATGAGTCTGTGACCCGGATGAGCTCATCGAAGTTTCTGCCGGTGGACGCAGGGTAGTACAGGAACAACTTAATCAAATCATCTGGCCCAACTATGAACACTGCCCTACACGTCAGGGGAAGAGAACCTGAAAATACGTTGAAAAGATGAAACAAAGTACATAAGAAGTCCGTTTTTGTTCCTAAGACAGATAAGTGCGTTGTCAAAAGGTATTTTTCAGTCGGTCAGTTTTGGCTGATCGAAATATATATAAACCATGATATTTTTAACATACGGAACTAAACAGCTATGGTCCGTACTCTTGGTTAGATTTTCAACTGTTCTCCATAAAGATGCCATAGTCAGTCGAAGATCACAAACGTTCAAAATAGTCTGTTTCTGAATTATTGGATTGAGCGATAACTTTCAGAAAATAAATCTTTTTCTTATTGAGACGCAAGATTGTCAATAGAAACAGGAAGGCACAGTAAGACAAGGAGTCTTGCGCAGCACAGAATGTTCCGATGTACTTCTCAAACTTGCCAAGAAAGATTTCTTTGTTCTGCGAAAAAAGCTCATTATCAATTATCAACTTACAGCAATTTCATCGGAGCACGTTGAGCAAGTTTTTTAATCTACAATTCTCAGCTGAAAACTACGGAGAAATAAAATACAATTTTTTCTCGAATTGTAAAACAACCATACTCCATTTATTTCCAAAAAACAGATTGTCAGTGAAATTTGAAATTCAAGAGGAGTCCCGAACGTGATGGAAAACTAAATAATAGCAAAACGCCATATAACCATTTGGCTTATAAAACCGAGAACCACAGTCTGTAGAAACTCTTACTGTGACCAATTTAACCGCACAAATACTCGAACAACTGAAGTGGAAATTAGACTGCAAATTATGTTTCACAATTTAATTTGCCCATATATACAATTTTTTAGTGACCAAACTCGACGATATTAACAATCTTTGACATTAAAAAAGATCAAAAAATTCAAAAAAAGAATTTCAAATTGCAGTAAAATACAAAAATGTTTTTGTTCAAGAATTCTTACAGCAAAACAGTTTAGAAAAAACAGACTTCATTGATATTAAGTGGGGGAAAATGCAGTAAAAAACGTGAACATCTAGAAAATTTTACTACATATGAAAATCAAAATCATGCATGCTAGCTTTGAGCTTTGTTGGAAAGCAGCTACTTTACAACAAGCAGCTACTTTATATCACGTAAGAAAACCAAGGCCTCTAAATAAAAGCCAACATTAACTGTAAGTGAATGTAAAAACAACATTCAGTATGTTGTTTGCTTTTCATAAAATTGCATCTCACAGTTTCGTAAGCCTAGAAAAGAAAATATTGTGTTCCTTTGATCTTAGGAAGTTAGAATAACAAATTGGAAAAAAAACTATGAAGTTAAATTTTTTCAAAATAACGATAATCATTTTTTTTATATATGAAGTATCTCTTGCCTTTTCCATTGACTCAAACTTTTTCAGATTAATTTGATAATAAAAGAATGTATAAAAATTGGAGATAAAACTTTTTAAAATCAATTAAGAAATTAAAAAAAAACTAAACAGAAGACAGCGCTGGAAAAACCAGTTCTTGTTTTTCCTCTAGAAAAATTTTTTCCTTTTCCCTTGTATTTTGAGAATCTCAAAAGTCAATTTTGAACGGTTTTTCAACAACGGTAAAATAAATGTTAAAATAAATGACAAAATGACAAACTTGCGATTTTCATAATAGTTACAAGAACAATAAACAAATAAAACGAATTTCATCTAATTTTCAGTTATCCTTACTACTGAATTCTAAACGCATTTAGATATTGAAAAAATCAAATAAAATATACGTTTGACAACTAAGCGGTCCAACTACAATAAAAGTTCACGGAAAACCAACGTTGTGTTAATTGAGAGACAAGATGATCTCCATATTAAGCTTTTGTGCTCACATTTTTTTTTGAAAAAATATTTCCCTAATTTTTTCTACTATTTCTTCTAACTGTTTTTTTAATAATTTCTTTTGTCGAATTCCAATCAAACACATTTTACAATCTTCCCAGGACCTGTCAGAAACTAAACAAACATGTGGAATGCGTCGCTTTAGTGGTACTTAGGAAAAGTGTTTTTCTACCCCTTGTGTTGTATATCAGGTATCACCTATTTGGCCAATTTTTGTTCAATTTGAACATTTGAAACCCGACAAACCAAACAGAAAGTTTAACTTAAAAATCCAGCAATCAAGGTTTTGTTTCTTTCTTGTATTGAAAATTTCAAGCGTCTGTGACGTTATTTACATGAATGCCATTATTTGAAAACCTTTCTTGTTTTATGCCAGTTACACCATACTCCGAATTTAGAGACAACATAAATAGCAAAAACAAAATCAAAGACTAGAGAAGCATAGAAAAACATTTCTTTTTGTTCTTTTTTCACATTGAATGACTTTTTAAGTTCAAACAAAATAGAACAGGAAAATAAGCTTCCAATAACGAAATTAATTCTAACCGAGTAACAATACTGTATTTGGAGTACCGGTGAATTCAATTGACAAATTGCAAATAAAAAGCGTCCGAGGATTTGAATGAGAATACCCAGAAAATTAGATCAACAAAACCATGCAAAAGTCATTATCGGTTAAAAAAAAACATTCGCAACCAGATAATTTTAAACGCTTTGAAAAACAATTCTTGAAATTTAGTGGATCAAAGAAAACTGAAACATATTTTGTCCAATGCTTGTTCACAGAAACAAATTGGTCTTATGTCATCTGAAATCAACGAGACAAAACTGAAACTCTTACATCAGCATCCACTGGGTCTGTTTTCTTTGAAGCTCAAGAGAGGCCAAAGACAAACCACAACCAACACAAAACCTAAAAAAATTTAGGCCGATTTTTTAATATTAAAAAATGGCAGCAAAAAATTACTCAAAAAGTATTATTGAATGTTTTGACAATTGAAACATACCCGGCAGATTGCCGGAAAAGAGCCGCCGTTGATTCCCATAATCAAAATTGGGATTGAAAGAGAAAAAACTAGTGAAAAAATGATCTATTTTGATGTCATTTTGGAGCTGAAAATACTCCTGTTTCGTAATGAGACAACACAGAGGCTATTATCAATACCAGTAAGCATTAGAGATGGTAACTAAGAACAAAGATCGAGTAACGGGCATCTATAATAGGGCTTTATGGTTTTATCCCGTTTCTATTTCTGATTTCATTTTTTAATACTGACTCTGTTCATTTTAAATTTTTTTGCTGAGCAACTGCTGGCTAAAAGCGAAACTACCCTAGGGAAGTCAAAAAGATTTCACGCAAAATGTTGAACAAGCTGTGAACAAAGGTAAAGCGAAAAATTTGTATACGACGAAATTAAAAACATAGCTGGACAAGTCCAGCCGTACAATTCAAAGAATTTTCATTGACTTAACAAAAAACTATACCTAGAACGGACTATGAGTCAATTCGGAAAACCATATTTAAAAAAGCAAAAAAAAAACAGAAAATCAAGGTCAAAATGCCGCATGTGAACGAAAAACCACTAGCGAGAAATGGAAATTTGGTTCAAATAATTAACTAGACCTAGAATGAACTATGAATGGGTTGGGACTTTTTAATAAAACCGTTTAGAAAAAATCCGATCCACGAAAATCTAAAACAATAAAAACTAAAGTGAAATTGCCGCATGTGAACAAAAAACCACTAGCGAGAAAGCAAATTTTTGTTCAAACACCATTTTCTCAATCTACTTTAAAATTAGAGCGAAAAACTTTCCGCTCGCCAAGCCACTCGCTTTTTCGCTCCACTTCCTGTTTAGGCGTGACCAAAATCACTACTGCAATTTGACTTCGAAAATCGTGAAAATGTGTGAACAGATCTCTAAAAAAAAAGACCGCGCCCCAATACAATTCAAATTCTTTGAATTGTAAAAAATTAGGAGCGCTATAATAGCCGGCTGAGAAGTTGAGGTGGCTATTAAAAAGCAAGATAGAATTGTATTTCTTTTCGGAAAAAAAATTTTTGGCCACAATTTTGCCAGAAAATAAATTTGAATAAATCTGCTTAGCAACTCTTAAAATTTCAGATGAGCTAGGATAAAATAACTCAACATCTTAAATTACAATATGCATGAAAAAAAGTTCGAAACTTTTCCGTTTCAACCATAATTTTTCCTGTTAAGTAAACATAACTATATCAATTCACAAAAACAATTTCTGAACAAAAAAGTTTTGGAAATTACTTTATTTTTAAATTTCATTGAAGAGCTGAATCTACTTTCTGCTGACAGAATTTCCTGAAAAAAATTTATAATGTCAAAGAGATTAAATGAACAAGCAAAGCAGCTGTTGAATATTTAAGTTAAACTAATCATATATATTTCGTCATAAGGACATAATGAACAAACATGGCAACTTGCGCCTTCGAAAAGCGAGAAAAACTCCCGTAAGAGATTCAAAGGAACTACAAAATGCAACTAGAACTTGCAATCAAACCAACGAGAACAAAACAATTAGGTGTTCTGAAAGCTCGGGAAAACTTCGGCTTGTTTTGTCTTAATTTGAATTGTTCCGACCCCTCTTGAGGGAGGGAGGAACTATATACTCAAACGGGTTTTTTTGTTCAGACAATTTTGGGCGATCGATATATTCATCGTAGAGAGTTGAGACTGGTATCATTAGAAAGCTTGTCTAGCGTAAAATATGGTACTAATAAGACTTTTTTTGATTTTTTTCGTTTTTTACAGGGAGATACCGAGGTTTAAACTTTTGATTAAATAGAGTGAATTCCGTTGATTTTATTCACATTTTTCGGAAATTTGACAGAAAAATTTCGCCAATTTTGCTAAAATTTGTTAGAATTTTTTAAAGCAGGTCTTGTTGATTTCGTTTTTAAGGACAGAAAATATTGTCGGCTATTTCTATTTATTTTTTTGTGAAAAATTCTGGCTAAATATTTCAAAATTCAGACTTCATCAAAAACAGCACGAAATAAGTTTCTTTAAAACATTTTGATTAAATTTTCGGAAAGTACACACCCAAACACCACTAACGAAATCTGTATGGACTCAAAAGGGGGCTATTTCTACTTCAACTTCCGTTGCGAGTGCATCGTAATTAAAAATTAGCCGTTTTTTGCTAACTTTACTCGTTGATTATCAAAAGCGCAGCAATTATTTTTTTGATTTTTTTTAACTAAGAAAATATCACTATCTTTTACCGTCGAAAATTTAGGTGTTCTTAATGGACGGACAGCATTAGCAGTGCTAATTCTGGACCAATCTTGGACTGTTAAAACCCAGAAATAATTCGGATTGTAATCAGTCGGTCTTTTTTATAAAAAAAATTCGACCTTTTTTATATAATAATTAAATAACAGAACAATTCAAAGCAAAATTCACTAGTGATAGGTCCCATTCGCCTCCTAATTAGCTCCAAATTATTGTATCTAGTTAATTACTTGAAAGCTTATGATCGTTTTGACTTTTAAAAATATTTGATTTTTAAATAAATAAAGGCTTATTAAACTTTGCCTCCATTTTTCTCTTAATCTGTTCAACTTGTAGCTTATTGTCAGCAATGAAAAAATCTTTCTTATTTCAACTGAAATCAAATTCAATCTTTATTGCTGTTTTACACTTTAAGTTAGTGTTTTCTGGTTTTGATACCATAGATTTCACATTTTTTTATTTTCAGGTATTTGACCATTTTTCACGTTTTCTAGTTTTGTCATATTATCACGTCACTGACAGTTCATATATCACATTATTGGCGTTCAAAATAAGGCACAAACGATGATATTAAAATCCTTAAAGATATAGATTCTGGTTTCAAAGGCTTCGACAATACTTTCTCGAAGAATTTCACTGATTTTTTTTAAATTTTGTCTTTGTCTGTCGTTTCTACCGTGTCTTTTTAGTCGTATGAAAATTTTTGTACAATTACCCGGTTTCATTGGTTTTTCAGGGAAGAATAGATGAGCCGATATTCTGATATTAGTAGGTAGCTGATGGATTTCATGACTTTGAAAACAATTGTTTTCCAAAAAAACTCAACATCTCAATTTTGTTCCTCTTATTGTCTGTTTGTTACCTAGTCTCGTTAACTACAGGCCAAATAGGACAATATTGTTGTCAAGGGAAGGTGTCAAAGAGATTAGTATCACAAAATCTAATGTTTCTTAAAAAAATCGTTAAGACTTTACTAGCTCCGACACGGGTTTTTTCACACACAAAAAGTAAATTTATTTTTGATTTTTGTCATATTTTACGTTCTTTTTGTATACCTAAGGTATATTCTGGATAATTGAAGGTCTCAGCGGCGTCCTCTGGAAAAATAAACCAACCTATTTAATCTCTTCGGAAAAAATTTTTTTCGAAAAAACAAGTATTACTTAATTTGCCGTTTTTTGTCTACTTGTTACTCAGTTTCATTAATGAAAGGCCACCTCATACATTATCGGCTTTTGAAGAAGTTGAAATTGAACATATTTTGAGGGCCAAAGTCTGGCTTCGCGGCTTCGAAAGCGTTTTCTGGCAAAATTTAACTGATTTTTTGTTTTTTGTCTATTTTTGTTCTTTTTGTAACCGCATAAAAATTGAATACCCACAGTTCTTAATTCTCATTATTAGAAAAATTGATAATCGTAAACCTGTGGGATGTTTTAGTTGATTTTTAATGGTTTGCATTACTTTGAAACTAATTGTTTAAAAAAATAAGCGAATTTTTCAAATTTACTGTTTTTGCTCTTTATTGTCTTATTGTAACCAAGCCTTACTATGGACTGGTCCCCTATCTTTTCTGGCAAATTACAAGTTATTCTAGTTAGTTTCAGTTTTATCTGACTCTATTTTGACTTTGTTATTAAGTTTTGTTTTTTAAAACGGACAAATTTTTTGATGTAATTAATGTTTGTTATTGTTGTTTGATTTTGCTTTTCGTCTTGACTCGCTTTCTTAATATTGCCATATCTCATCAATCTAATGCATAATTTTTACTCCACTGAGGTATTTGCTTTGGAGGCTATCTTTTCGTTCATTCGCCAATTTTTTTTTTGAAAAATACTTGATTTTTTGGGGTTTTCTATCTGTTCCTCATTTGGTAGACAATTATGCCAAAATTAAGGATGAGCGGGGTCGGAACCTTATGTGCAATCGCACATTACCGAGCCTCCTTGTTTCCTCTAAATTCAAAGTTTGTTGAATATTCCATTTTAAACGATTTGCAAAAAAAAATGATTAAAATCTGGTATGTATTAGTATAATAGATTAACATCAATTAAAAGGCGTTTTGGGGTATTTTCGTAATAATTCAACTGTTTTCCCGATTAGTAAAATGATATACAAATTCCTTATAATGATGTGATAGTTATTTTTAGCTGCAAGTACGGCAAATAAAATATGTTGAGCATCAAGATATTGTAGGAAAAAAAAACAATTTTTTGAATAAAATACAAAAAAATTGGAATGGTTTTGCTATATTTGTTTTTAAACCTTTTTTTACCTGAGATGCAAAATCATAGAATCCATTTTCTGTTCTTTAAGCCAATTTGAAAGCTACTTCTATGTTTCTTTTATGTTTCCTACATCGTATACGTATTCCATATTTTACAAATACATGATATCAAATGTATTTGAAACGTGAAAAGACAAAAAAGTAAAAACAATTTAATTTATAAAGTTTGAAAACTTTAACCTCATTTTTTCATAGAGAAAAACATTGAAATAGTTTTTTATTGAGAAAAACATTACAAAACACAGTTGTTGAAAAACTGAGTCGATCATTGCATCTCAGTTCAATGATGTTCAATGTTTTTATCGATGAGATACAATGATCGACTCAGTTTTTCAAGAAATTCTAAATGAGACCACTTGTATGTCTGCTAAAATATATCGATCGGTCAAAATGGAGATCAATATATCCCTTTTTGAGGGTCCGATCAAAAAGGGATATATGGATTTAGTACTGACCGGAGTTTGGCTCACTGGCATCAATCATGCCCAGAGCCTTCGCTACAGATCTGTCCTGGTCCCCAATCAGAGGAAATGGCAGCTCCTTCAAACTGCAACCACCGCCCTTCTTGTCAGCAAATGCAAAGATATCCTTGGCCCAATTGTTATGATCTTCAACTGAATCACAAGACAGTCCGATCAACTTCACATCTCGATTAGAGAACTCCTCGTTGATTTTAGCCAGGGTTCCGATCTCCGTGGTGCAGACTGGGGTGAAATCAGCCGGATGACTGAAGAAGAGCATCCAGCTGTCCTTACCCTTCCATTCCAGCACGTTGAAATCGCCTTTTGGATATGTTTCCTTGTTTCATTTTAACACCTTGTACCAATTTTAAAGTCTTTTTCTGTATTTTTGCCATCAAGTATATAAAAATTTTCGATGTCTTGGGATACTATGTATGTACTAACAGAATAAACGAAGTTAGGAATTGTTGAAATGGACTCTAGTCTTAACTTTGATATACTATGGATCTTTGCTTCCTCAGTGGTAGTGTACAAAATTAGTACAAGATTAAACTTAATCAAAATCTGCCAAGAACTATCTACTGATTACAATATATTTGAACAAAATCAATTATGAAAGCAGATGTAGAACTGGATAGACCCCCGATCTGGTCAAAAATAGGCCTGAAGTTAGGGTAGAAATCAATTAGGGGTTGAAAACAAATCCAGGCCTTTTGTTGTCTTCACTGGCAGGTTGGGGAATTTGGTTCCCAGTCTCAGCACAGGTTGGGCCATTACTTTCTGTTGATTGGATCTTGAAACATAAACAAAACAAAAACAAGTCTGAAATCAAAATGTACAAATTAGGCAATGGTAGTGCACGGGATAAAACGATTTATAAAGGAAATCAGTTCTCAACAGCGGAGCTGGCGACTAGCATTGACTTGAAAACTTCAACAAGCACAGAGGTAACTAGCTTTGCGATAACTGATTTAGTGAATTGATGAATGAATTGGGCGGAGTTGAGACGAGGCAAAGCTGAGTTTAAATGAAGCCAGAACTAAATCAACAAGCCATTAAAACCAGTTCCATTTTCGAAAGCAGTTATATGTTAGAGCACTTACTCATATAGGAAAACGAGGACTTCAAAAGATATCAAAAGTTTCTCAAGTAACCAACCTTTTTAACTAAAAAAATGACAACGAAGCATTGGATCAAAACGGAAGCTAAAAACGCTGTCCCTGTTTTTCACTGGTGTGCCAGCATTTCCTGGGGTGACAGATCGCATTGAAATTTCAGATGGAAAAAAAAACAAAAAATATTGTAGCACATTAATTTAGGTCAAATGGAGATTTTCCAATAATGCGTTACAGATTCAAGCCTAAAATTTAACAAATAAAATTTCGTTTTTTTTTTCACAAAATTTTGTTTTAAAAACATTTACCACCGTCTTTCTGTTTTCTCCTGAAAAAAAAAAATTGTACGTAGTTTTTCTCTCTGTATCAAACAGATTTTTGGGAAATTGCAGACTTGAGGCAATTTAGAGCACTTAAAACAGACAAAAATCAGCTTTAAAAATATAACAGCGAAAGCAGAAAACTATTCTTTTCTAAAATTCGAGAGTTGTTTTTGCAAAAAACTTCTCATTAAATCAGAGCTAACCATTTGGGTATTTTCAAAACCTTGGAAACGTAAAAAAAACCAGTAGCATGAAACAAACATCAAATCAACCACATTCATTATTGAAAATCAAAAACGTCATCTTTTTTATTTGTATTCTTTAGTCTCAGAGCAGATAAGTCGGACTAATCTTCTCTAGTTCAATGAAATGATTTCGAAAGTTAGAGAGTTTATGGATTCTCAGGTTGAAACAATTAATACATGTTCACGTTATTTTGGAAAATGAGAAAGTCATTTTTCAGTTCTCTGTATTTCGAATTTGCTTTTCGAACTGATCTTTTCCCGTCTTTGGGAGTTTCTGTAAAAGTTTTCCTTTTCAGTTCTTAAATTAAAGTTTCCAACTTCTTCAAAAACACTCTTACTTAAAAGAGGGTAAAAAGCCAAAAATTAAATTTACAGATAATCAACGTTACTCAAAGCTACTAAATAAGACATTTTACGAGCAGCTTTCAACGTTCCTTTACATTAATAAAACAACTGAAGGCGGAGAGCAACAACTGTCAGAAGTACTAAAAAATCAAAAAAGAATAAAGTTCGAAAATTTTGAACCAAAACTTCGTTTATTATATCTAAATTTGAGCACGTCTGCAAATTAAAAAAAAACGAATGAGCTGATTATGCTTATGGAACATCAAAACTGACAAAATATTTCAAAGTATTTCAAAAAGTTCATTTCCAATTTTAGGCCCAATTTTATTATTACCGATACAAATGCTACCAGAAGTCCAAGCCTAATTATTTGGAAAAAGAAACAAAAAAGAGTCAAGGCACAAATGAATATTGTCGAACATTGTGTAAAAATCAGATGTCAAAAACTTTAATTTTTTGGGTGGCAAGGTTTGTATTTGTGTATGTGTGTGCGTGCGCGCCTGTGCGGGTGTATGTATGGGTGTGCGTATTTTTAATGTGTGCAAGAGAGAAAGAGTTAAGTTGAGAGAAATATTTCCTTCAAATGTTGGACAAAAACAGAAGGAGAGAACAAAAACAGGCAGAAATCATTAACAAAATTCAAGAATTACTAAAATATTTGCTACATTGTTCAGATTTAGATATGCTCGATTACTAGCCTGTGCTTATAAATCTGTACGTATATCCGTAAGCGCGCGCTTGCGTGGGTGTATTAATGGGTGTGCTTTGTGTGTGTGTGTGTGTGTGTGTGTGTGTGTGTGTGTGTGTGTGTGTGTGTGTGTGTGCGGTATGTGTGTATGCGAGAGGGACAAAAGGGATTTTTAGTGTGTGATATAGTGCATTCAAATGTTACACAAATAGACGTAGAGTGCAAAAACTGTCAGAAAGAAACAGAAATTACAAAAACCACTTAATATTTGCCAAAAATGCGGTTTCAAATGTGTCCAATACCAAATTTTGGTTATTTAAATATTCCTAAAAACAGTTCTGCGAAGTTTTAAAAATTTAATTGTCCCGTTGTGCCGATGAAATGTCAAAATTGAAAAAAAACATCTAAAAACAAAAATTTTACGTTTCAACGTTTAGTGTCAAAATTTCAAAATTACAGTCACGGATGTAATTACCTCAAAAATTATGTTTCCTTTAATTATTCCCACTTATTCTATTAAAAAACAGAAGACCTAAACAAACAGTGACGAACCTTGCGTAGTGAACAATTGACAAAATAAAAGTAAAATAAATTTACCTTTTTTGGTTTTGGGCTTTGTATTTGGGTGTTGGTGTCTTTTGTGTGCTGCGTGTGTGCTTTTATGATTTTTCTGTGTCCCTAAGATTCCACTACACTTATCTTTATGCGAAAGAGTTCTTGCTTTCGAAAAAAGACGGCATATTTTGTGGTTCAAACAGAACAAGAAAATTTTTTCCAATGCATATAAGTTGCTTTCAGATACTCCCAACGGTTTCTCTGGCAGAAATTAAAAGTTGTTTCTGCTAACTTGAGAGTTAAGTTCTAACATTCTGTGCTCCGCACAGACTCGCGTGCGTGAGCCGTCTTGTTGAACTTCATGACCCTTCACCGTTTTCTCAATCAATTCGTGATTTAAAAAATTTTGAAAAAAAATCAGCCAAATCAGCCTCATGACCACCATCAGAGTTAGTTCACACATCTTTTTGTGCCCATTTGCTGATACACAATTGCTACAGGACAGTTAGAGGTACGTTCTACGTTACTGAAGTAATGCTAAGTCTCGTGCGTAGGTAGTATAACCACTGCTATCTGATCATGAAATTATTGAGGTTGGACAATATTTTCTAAAACATCTACAACTCGAGGGAATGAAGCAAAATCAGAGCAACTCGAACTAATAACAACGACTGGAAAAGTTAAGTGACTAATGTCGGACCAATTGCTCTGAAATACTTGGCGTACTGGTAATCATTTAAAAATGGCTTTAGCAGGTACCTGAAGGACTTTAAATACAAATGCTTTTATTACAAAATTTGATTAAAAAATAAAACCAATCTAGACTTTTAGTAATGAACTGCCGCGAACTTAACTGCCGCAATGTTATAATGCATAAAATGCTCAATTAGGCCAAGCAAAAGAAACCAAGCATGAGAAACTCTTGACGAGGTCAGAAAAAAATCGGTAATACGAAAAGGTTGACAGGAAATAAATAAGTACTGCAAACTTTGTCTGAGAACAACCGACAACTCCAACAAAACCCATGCTAAACCCCAAATTTTTTTGTTCAATGCAATCATTAGAAACAGTATACATATTTCAGATACCCAGCTTCCAATAGCAAAACTTTGGTGAAAATCAGCCTAGCTTCAGCGGAACTTTTATGAAAAGAGCGTAACAGTTAAACCTGCCTCCCAATTCAGAGAATCTCGTCTCGACTATGTTTTCAAAAAAGATTTAGTATCTGACTCAGAGATCATAAAACATTGATTTTTTACGGACAAGAATTATTTTAAAAAACCTAAGGAGACTACGCATTTCCAACGCATTTGTCATCTAATTCAGCAACAACATTTTCTGTTACACTTTATATAATTAAAATAATAAGCTAATGATAGCCCATTTTTCAAAGAAAAACAAAACGCTATTTAACTGATTGTTATTTAAAAAAATTGTAAAAAAGCATTGGACTAAATTTCATCTCAATAAATTGTATATATATGCAATGTTAAAGCTTGGTTGATGTGTTACAAAATATATCACGTATCTATGTTGCCTTGCGTCTATTCTATACCTCAGTTCTGGTAAGACAGGTTCTGTACATAGCGAAGCCGAAAACAGAACGCATACTTAATGTACATCATATAAATGTTTTTAATTAGTAACTCATCGAATGTTTATAATGTTCATAAATGTTAGTAGCCAAACCAACTCTTTGAATGATATTGAAATTGAAAAGAAAAAAACATCTTAAAAGTCGCCTCGTGGCAAAAAAGCATTACAATCTCTTTGTAAAAAATGTAACGGTGGTCAATTTCAAATTTCTATAATACTCCTGACTTTGAACAAAGAGCAAAACAGTTTCAAAATTGGAAAAAATCACCGGAAATGAACACCTTTTATGGGTTGAGATGCACACTATTTCATGTCTGAAGTTCTTCAGACAAAAATACTTGCCACTGTTTGCGAAAACTTTCCGTTTTTGTGCGTAATGCAAAATTGAGCAATGAAATCTACGTATGCATTACCGCCAACATTTCCTCATCTGAATGATTTTCTCCAAAATCGCATTCTTCAAACATAATGCAATTCCACCTGTTTGATAGTAACAGTATGTTTCACGGGATTGAAACAAACAAGATATGACAATAAGATACAATGCAAAAAAAAATGATGTTGGTTTTGATTTACGCTCCAAACTTATTTGCAGTGTTCAGCTTTATTTGAATCGGATAATCATTCAAAAGCGGGAGGCTGAGCTTTAAAAATGGGCACTTTATACTTAAGGCAGGAAAATTTTTTTCAATTTTTTAATGCTGCGGTCTTGATGACTTACGTTCGCAACTTTTGATGGCGGAGAATCACGTCTGTGTTTATGTGCCACTTAATGGTAACAAGGAAACTCGGTAATGCGTGGCACATAAAAAGTTCCAACTCGATCTTATCGTCTTATTTCTGCCCAAAGAAACTAGAAGATCTTGATCTTTCAAACCAAAACAAAGTTTATTTTGTAGTTTTTAACTGAATAACTGCTGAGCAGTAAAGGATTTCAAGCAATTTTCATTAATTGGGTAAATGACAATAAGAATAAAAACTATTCGAAAGCTAGCGTCACAAATTAATGCTCTAAAAACTATAAAAATCGAAATCAGAAAAAAAACGAAATATATTAACAAGAATATCAAGAATTAAATAGTTTTCTATTCCTCAAAATTATTGCATTTCAAAAATGTGACATCACAAAGCAAGCATCCCAATTGATTTCTGCTATTCTGAAAAAAAACTCATTACAGAAGTTAAGGGCTAAAACAAAAATCCGCAACAATTCCATATGAATAACTCAATTAGGTTTTGGCCTCAAAATTTGAGCAAAAGCAGAAAATATCTCATTCGGAAAAAAAGCTATAACAAATAAATAAACAAATAGAAACAAAAAAATAGTTTAAATAGCCTGGAATTACTGAATGAACCTAAAACAATACAGTAACAGAGCGCTATGAACAGCACAACTTGCGCTGTTTAAGCGTTACTTTTGCCCAAAACGTTCGATTTGCGCTAAAAAGTAATGCGTGAAATCTTGAAGTTTTGAACAAGATTTCATTTTAATTCTCTCCACTTACACAGAAAGAAGAGATGGTTAAGCTGCTTTGTTCTTTTACTGTTTGCAACGCTGTTGCGATTCGAAATGTCCGGATTTCATGGACAAAGAACAAAAGCAACTCAGCTGTCAATCAACACCTAGTATTTAGCATGCGTACAAAGGATACGAAAAATGTAACAGGCTCAAGGCGTCTCCAGTGAAAGACTTGTTGACAAAAAACAAAAACTTGATTTCGGACAAACGATCACTTATGCTTTGGGGTGAAATTTTAATCAAATGGGTAGAAACTATAGGTGAGATGTTCAAACAACCTAAAATTTCTCGTTTACAAGGAAATTGTGAAATCAGGGACCTCATTGGGCTCTAGCAAGTATCATGAACGCAGTTCATTACTTGAAACTTTTTAAATATCGCTAGCAAAACAAAAAAAATGGAAATGATAAAAGAGGTAAAAAGGGATCAAAATAAAAGTGGTCTCCAGCATTTGAGGACTATTTAACATGAAAACTACAAAACTTCAGTGGTTGTCGACATAGTATGAACAAAAGAGGCTCATACAATGTATAAAAACATTCAAAACATTTGGAGTAAGACAACGTTCCGAACACTGCTAAAGGTCTTGAGCACTCAAAGCAGACGCTTTTGTGAGCAGGTGGATTTGACAAATTATTAGGCAGAAGGAATTCAAGCAATTTTCACTAATTGGGTAAATGACAATAAGAATAAAAACTATTCGAAAGCTAGCGTCAAAAATTAATGCTCTAAAAACTATAAAAATCGAAATCAGAAAAAAAAACGAAATATATTAACAAGAATAACAAGAATTAAATAGTTTTCTATTCCTCGAAATTATTGCATTTCAAAAATGTGACATCACAAAGCAAGCAACCCAATTGATTTCTGCTATTCTGAAAAGAAACTCATTACAGAAGTTAAGGGCAAACATAAAAATCCGCAACAATTCCATATGAATAATTCAATTAGGTTTTGGCCTCAAAATTTGAGCAAAAGCAGAAAATATCTCATTCGGAAAAAAGCTATAACAAATAAACAAATAGAAACAAAAAAAAAGTTTAAATAGCCTGGAATTACTGAATGAACCTAAAACAATACAGTAACAGAGCGCTATGAACAGCACAACTTGCGCTGTTTAAGCGTTACTTTTGCCCAAAACGTTCGATTTGCGCTAAAAAGTAATGCGTGAAATCTTGAAGTTTTGAACAAGATTTCATTTTAATTCTCTCCACTTACACAGGAAGAAGAAGAGATGGTTAAGCTGCTTTGTTCTTTTACTGTTTGCAACGCTGTTGCGATTCGAAATGTCCGGATTTCATGAACAAAGAACAAAAGCAACTCAGCTGTCAATCAACACCTAGTATTTAGCATGCGTACAAAGGATACGAAAAATGTAACAGGCTCAAGGCGTCTCCAGTGAAAGACTTGTTGACAAAAAACAAAAACTTGATTTCGGACAAACGATCACTTATGCTTTGGGGTGAAATTTTAATCAAATGGGTAGAATCTATATGTGAGATGTTCAAACAACCTAAAATTTCTCGTTTACAAGGAAATGTTGAAATCAGGGGGGACCTCATTGGGCTCTAGCAAGTATCATGAACGCAGTTCATTACTTGAAACCTTTTAAATATCGCTAGCAAAACAAAAAGAATTGGAAATGATAAAAGAGGTAAAAAGGGATCAAAATAAAAGTGGTCTGCAGCATTTGAGGACTATTTAACAAGAAAACTATAAAACTTCAGTGGTTGTCGACATAGTATGAACAAAAGAGGCTCATACAATGTATAAAAACATTCAAAACATTTGGAGTAAGACAACGTTCCGAACACTGCTAAAGGTCTTGAGCACTCAAAGCAGACACTTTTGTGAGCAGGTGGATTTGACAAATTATTAGGCAGAAGGAATTCAAGCAATTTTCATTAATTGGGTAAATGACAATAAGAATAAAAACTATTCGAAAGCTAGCGTCACAAATTAATGCTCTAAAAACTATAAAAATCGAAATCAGAAAAAAAACGAAATATATTAACAAGAATATCAAGAATTAAATAGTTTTCTATTCCTCAAAATTATTGCATTTCAAAAATGTGACATCACAAAGCAAGCATCCCAATTGATTTCTGCTATTCTGAAAAAAAACTCATTACAGAAGTTAAGGGCTAAAACAAAAATCCGCAACAATTCCATATGAATATTTCAATTAGGTTTTGGCCTCAAAATTTGAGCAAAAGCAGAAAATATCTCATTCGGAAAAAAAGCTATAACAAATAAATAAACAAATAGAAACAAAAAAACAGTTTAAATAGCCTGGAATTACTGAATGAACCTAAAACAATACAGTAACAGAGCACTATGAACAGCACAACTTGCGCTGTTTAAGCGTTACTTTTGCCCAAAACGTTCGATTTGCGCTAAAAAGTAATGCGTGAAATCTTGAAGTTTTGAACAAGATTTCATTTTAATTCTCTCCACTTACACAGAAAGAAGAAGAGATGGTTAAGCTGCTTTGTTCTTTTACTGTTTGCAACGCTGTTGCGATTCGAAATGTCCGGATTTCATGGACAAAGAACAAAAGCAACTCAGCTGTCAATCAACACCTAGTATTTAGCATGCGTACAAAGGATATGAAAAATGTAACAGGCTCAAGGCGTCTCCAGTGAAAGACTTGTTGACAAAAAACAAAAACTTGATTTCGGACAAACGATCACTTATGCTTTGGGGTGAAATTTTAATCAAATGGGTAGAATCTATATGTGAGATGTTCAAACAACCTAAAATTTCTCGTTTACAAGGAAATGTTGAAATCAGGGACCTCATTGGGCTCTAGCAAGTATCATGAACGCAGTTCATTACTTGAAACCTTTTAAATATCGCTAGCAAAACAAAAAGAATTGGAAATGATAAAAGAGGTAAAAAGGGATCAAAATAAAAGTGGTCTGCAGCATTTGAGGACTATTTAACAAGAAAACTATAAAACTTCAGTGGTTGTCGACATAGTATGAACAAAAGAGGCTCATACAATGTATAAAAACATTCAAAACATTTGGAGTAAGACAACGTTCCGAACACTGCTAAAGGTCTTGAGCACTCAAAGCAGACACTTTTGTGAGCAGGTGGATTTGACAAATTATTAGGCAGAAGGAATTCAAGCAATTTTCATTAATTGGGTAAATGACAATAAGAATAAAAACTATTCGAAAGCTAGCGTCACAAATTAATGCTCTAAAAACTATAAAAATCGAAATCAGAAAAAAAACGAAATATATTAACAAGAATATCAAGAATTAAATAGTTTTCTATTCCTCAAAATTATTGCATTTCAAAAATGTGACATCACAAAGCAAGCATCCCAATTGATTTCTGCTATTCTGAAAAAAAACTCATTACAGAAGTTAAGGGCTAAAACAAAAATCCGCAACAATTCCATATGAATAACTCAATTAGGTTTTGGCCTCAAAATTTGAGCAAAAGCAGAAAATATCTCATTCGGAAAAAAAGCTATAACAAATAAATAAACAAATAGAAACAAAAAAATAGTTTAAATAGCCTGGAATTACTGAATGAACCTAAAACAATACAGTAACAGAGCGCTATGAACAGCACAACTTGCGCTGTTTAAGCGTTACTTTTGCCCAAAACGTTCGATTTGCGCTAAAAAGTAATGCGTGAAATCTTGAAGTTTTGAACAAGATTTCATTTTAATTCTCTCCACTTACACAGAAAGAAGAAGAAATGGTTAAGCTGCTTTGTTCTTTTACTGTTTGCAACGCTGTTGCGATTCGAAATGTCCGGATTTCATGGACAAAGAACAAAAGCAACTCAGCTGTCAATCAACACCTAGTATTTAGCATGCGTACAAAGGATACGAAAAATGTAACAGGCTCAAGGCGTCTCCAGTGAAAGACTTGTTGACAAAAAACAAAAACTTGATTTCGGACAAACGATCACTTATGCTTTGGGGTGAAATTTTAATCAAATGGGTAGAATCTATATGTGAGATGTTCAAACAACCTAAAATTTCTTGTTTACAAGGAAATTTCGAAATCAGGGACCTCATTGGGCTCTAGCAAGTATCATGAATGCAGTTCACTACTTGAAACCTTTTAAATATCGCTAGCAAAACAAAAAGAATTGGAAATGATAAAAGAGGTAAAAAGGGATCAAAAAAAGTGGTCTCCAGCATTTGAGGACTATTTAACATGAAAACTATAAAACTTCAGTGGTTGTCGACATAGTATGAACAAAAGAGGCTCATACAATGTATAAAAACATTCAAAACATTTGGAGTAAGACAACGTTCCGAACACTGCTAAAGGTCTTGAGCACTCAAAGCAGACACTTTGGTGAGCAGGTGGCTTTGACAAATTATTAGGCAGAAGGAATTCAAGCAATTTTCATTAATTGGGTAAATGACAATAAGAATAAAAACTATTCGAAAGCTAGCGTCACAAATTAATGCTCTTAAAACTATAAAAATCGAAATCAGAAGAAAACGAAATATATTAACAAGAATAACAAGAATTAAATAGTTTTCTATTCCTAAAAATTATTGCATTTAAAAAATAAGACATCACAAAGCAAGCACCCCAACTGATTACTGCTATTCTGAAAAGAAACTCATTACAGAAGTTAAGGGCTAAAAAAAATCCGCAACAATTCCATATGAATAATTCAATTAAGTTTTGGCCTCAAAATTTGAGCAAAAGCAGAAAATATCTCATTCGGAAAAAAAGCTATAACAAATATATAAACAAAAAGAAACAAAAAAACAGTTTAAATAACCTGGAATTACTGAATGAAACTAAAACAATACAGTACCAGAGCGCTATGAACAGCACAACTTGCGCAGTTTAAGCGTTACTTTTCCTCAAAACGTTCGATTTGCGCTAAAAAGTAATGAAATGCGTGAAATCTTGAAGTTTTGAACAAGATTTCATTTTCATTCTCTCCACTTACACAGAAAGAAGAAGAGATGGTTAAGCTGCTTTGTTCTTTTACTGTTTGCCACGCTGTTGCGATTCGAAATGTCCGGATTTCATGGACAAAGAACAAAATCAACTCAGCTGTCAATCAACACCTAGTATTTAGCATGCGTACAAAGGATACGAAATATGTAACAGGCTCAAGGCGTCTCCAGTGAAAGACTTGTTGACAAAAACAAAAACTTGATTTCGGACAAACGATCACTTATACTTTGGGGTGAAATTTTAATCAAATGGGTAGAATCTATATGTGAGATGTTCAAACAACCTAAAATTTCTCGTTTACAAGGAAATGTTGAAATCAGGGACCTCATTGGGCTCTAGCAAGTATCATGAACGCAGTTCATTACTTGAAACCTTTTAAATATCGCTAGCAAAACAAAAAGAATTGGAAATGATAAAACAGGTAAAAAGGGATCAAAATAAAAGTGGTCTCCAGCATTTGAGGACTATTTAACATGAAAACTGTAAAACTTCAGTGGTTGTCGACATAGTATGAACAAAAGAGGCTCATACAATGTATAAAAACATTCAAAGCATTTGGAGTAAGACAACGTTCCTAACACTTTTAAAGGTCTTGAGCACTCAAAGCAGACATTTTTTTGTGAGCAGGTGGATTTGACAAATTATTAGGCAGAAGAAAGCGCTCAACAAGGAACAAAACAATTTCTCAGCGCGACGCTCGTTAATTTGAAAGGATATGATGTTCTCAATGGATCTTCATTTTTACTTGATAATTTTGCGAACAGAAAATGGAATCGAAACGCACCCACAACTAGTCTTTTTTCAACTGTAATTAAAAATTGTGAAAAGCTCAGTCAAAAGAAGCCAGAGAAAAGACGAAAAAATGAAATACTGATAAAATGAAATTAGACAAAATTAGCAAAGGTTTTCTAAAGGTTTCCGATATCCCTATTCTTTTTCAGATGATTTCCATTATTTTTACATTAAAAACTTTTTGTTCAGAAGGAGTTTACAGCAATTTGAATAAATAACTATCGTCTTAATTATACAAAGTACAACAATCAAGACGTAGACATAACCGACGTTTTTAGACTTTTAATAGACTTTTGTGAAACAAAAAACCTAATGGCTAGTATCCCAGAAAAAGGCTAGTTTAAGAAGTAAACACACTAACTGAGGAAATTAACTACAAAATGAAAACTTGCTAAGAAAGCCATTTTATTGACGAGAAACCAATTTATCTTATCTTTAGATTAAAATTTAGATGAAAAAAGTATTTAGTTAACAACTGATACTATTTGGCGAAAAAGTTAATTTGAATGGTTTTCAAAAGTTTCTAAATTTTTATTTTGATGATAAAGTCACAGCCAACCAATGGAACAGACAAAACAAATAACGATTAACTGAAGTCTGAAATGCTAGTAAAATTGATTAAGATGCATGATATGAGGCTGAAAACTTACAACAATGCAACAATCATAGCATATTTTGCAAAGATAAGCAGAATTAGGCAAAAATTCCAAAGGGTAATGTAAATTAGCGTGAAATGAGAAATGTTCAAAAACTTTACCCCCGATATTTCCTGGAAAAGGACACAACTCAAAAAAACCCTTCAAATAAAACATTCTGCGGTTGACCGGCTTTCTAGTAACGCTATTCACAACTTTGTACGAAGAATATTTAGGGAGGCCGAAATTGCCGGAGCAAAAAAAGGAGCACATAGTTCCTCCACACCTGTATGTGGGGTCGGAACAACAATGGCTGCACGAATTTTGATCCATCTATTAACTGCTCGCATTCCCTTAATATCATGATGTGCTTACAATCTTCAATTACACTTTCAATGATTTCAACAACACTCAGAATTCATTTTCTATTAAGTGGGTCGTTGCCAACAAATACAAATGAATAAAAGCTTTCCTTAAGCGAGTCGGGCACTGCGGGCGTACTAAAAATTCTAAAGCTAAAATGATAATTTCTTGAGGTAATGCCAAAGCTCCGCTAAAAATATCAGCTAAAAATTATTTTCAAGAGAAAACTAATCATACCTTTTTAAACGTCAATTTAGAAACAGCTGTTGGATCCGGTGTATAAGGCCAAAATTTAAAACGTATTTTGATCAGTGCCGACGGCGTATAATCAAGATGAGCGGCTGAATTGTGCTTTAGATGTACAAAACAAATCCGCCGATTTTAAAAAAGAAGAGTATAGATTGTAAGAACTCTTAATGTCAGAACGTAATTTGCGATCTCAGTTGTAAAAAATATATAGCACTTTTAGCGGCAAATTAGCAGATTCGCAATGATTTTTGAAAGCAATGAATTAGAAAAGCCGCCTATAGAGTATATTATAAAAACAGGACGCCGTTTGAACTTCGTGGACCTTTAATAACTTAAACACAAGAAACATGTGAGCAAACTATTCAATCGCACATCATCCAAAAGATGTATGCCGATTTATAAATATTCGATGCATAAAGAACAAGTATGGCCCACGAGTTACAAAACTCTCCAATATAGCCCACGAGTTACAAAACTCTCCAACATAGCCCACAACACGCCGGCCTGAAAACATCACATTTCTCATAAAAATTTTTTCAAGATTTTTTCAAGATTTTTTTAAAGAGTTTGTCTCTTTACTGTAAATTTTTCACACAAATAAAGGAATTCCAGAAGGCTACTCTTGTTTATTTTCATTTCTCAAGAAAATACAGCAGGATCAGTAATGTGCATTTGCACACAATGTTTTAACACATCAGATGCCCAACACTTTATCACATAGGAAAACCTAAAACTAGTTTGCCTATATACGCAACCTCGTTTGAGAATTTTCACAAATTGCGAAATCAAATTCTAGAGTTTGGCAAAACAAAGTAAAGTGATTTAGTTTTTCTCAGAGCAAAACAAGTTGGATGAAAAACAGGAGCAATACTGATACGTCTTCTATTTTAAATCCACAGAAATCTCATATTATAAACTACTTCATCTGTTTTCTCTAAGATCAGGGACAAAAAAATCAAAAAATCTGAACCATTACCAACAATAATCGGAGGCCCGTTCTTAGGCAAAATTTTTTTTTCGAATCAGCATTAAAAAGCAGTACAAGTAGCTCGAAACCAAAGGAATTATTTATATTCATTTTTCGTGTGCGATACAGTACTAGAACAACTATATTAATCCTCCAAACATTTGAAAAAATCTAGAAAGCAATTTGTTTCAGAAAATCACTACCTTCAAATAAAAAAAGCCAAGCTAATTAAATTTCTGTTTGGCAATTTAAAAACCAAATAGTTCTACATTTTTAAAGCAACCATTTCAATAGATAAGAAACAGTTCAGTTGTTAAACTTGTTTGAAATAATTTTCTATGGCTAGTTTTAACGTTCAATATGACTCTTTGACTATTCCAATTGAACACATCCTATTTAACCAAAATTCGCAAATAGATTGTCAGTGTTTGGTCAATTATTTTTTGTTCCGACACCACTTGTGGGGGTGGGGGGAAACAGATAATCAAATAGGCTTTTTTGTTCAGTCAAGGTTGGCCGATCGATATATTCATCGTAGAGAAATGTGAGTGGTATCACTCAAAAGCACTTCAAGCCTAGAACTTGAAATTAAAAAGACTTTCGAGGAGATATCGCGATTGCAAATTCTGTATGAACACGTGATAATTGGTATGATTTCGTTCACTTTCAGCGTTCTTTAGGCCCAAATTAAGATACTTTCTATCAAAATGTTCATTCAAAATTAGATTTAACGCTAAAAAATGAAACAATGTTGTGTTCCTCTATAGATGAAAGGCAATAAAAAGAATTGTTTTAGTCTCATCGGGAAATTTACTATCACAAAAATTTGAATTTCATAGGAGAACTGTTTATAATTGTTTCGTATTTTTTTTGTTTTTTGTTTTGCATGTCAAATTAAAATCAGTCACGTTTCATGCCCATTAATGACAAACCTCATTTACAGTCAAACGAGGCCCAAAGGCCAAATCAATTTTTTCAAGGAATCGCTCATGTTTTTTTGGTTCTAATTAATTTTCGTAACTTTTATTGAGTTCAATTTTGAGATTTTAATGTATTTTTATAGTCTTATGGCATAGACTCGTCAAAAGTGCAATTGGCTGCATACGGAGCATTAAGTGAACCTCTTTGTGCTCTGAGTGGAAATCTAATGGCTCTTTAGACTTGAAAACAATTTTTTGAAAAAGAAAAAGTTGTTTGTTAATTGATTTTATACACATTTCTGTGAACTTGAAGTTTAGTCCCACTAATGCCAGAACCCATGTTCTCTCTACTGAAATGAAATCTACTCTGGTTAGTAGTTTTATCTTCTAAAAATTGGTTTTATGACTATTTTTTTGGATTTTTGTTCAGAAGTTTGGTTCTTTTTGAAATTTTATCAACTTATCTCAACATTATCACTTACCAGCGTTGTGAAAACGTTCAATTGAACATAGAAAAAGTTTTCAAAGAGTACATTTTGGTTTCAATGGCTTCTCGGACTTTTCTACTGAAATTTTCATTTTCACCTGTATTCGTTGTCGACTCGTTGTCATAAATTTTTTGGCGATTAATGACACATTATTGTGTTTAAGGAGACATCTCATTGTCGACCCATCGAGGCAAAAAACAGCGTATTTATTGATTTTCATTTGAAAACTAGTGATTTTAATGTCTTTGATACTTCGAATTTCTACAAAATTTTGTGGTTTTGAATAATTTTTCATATTTGAAGTCTTATTATTACAATAAAAAGGATCCTAGTGGTGTTTAAAAAATTATTTGAACATAATAACAGTTTTCACTGAAACGGTTTTTTTATTGGCTTCGGAATTTTTATCGCATTTTTTAAATTAAATTAGTTGTTTTTGCCTATGTTTGTTTTTCTTTATGTAGTCGTGAATCTTTTTCCAAAAAAGACACCTCTTGTTAGTTTCCTATTGAGGAATAAATGAACATATTAAAAGCAGTCTGTTCATTGCTAATAGTTTCAAAGTTAAAAACATTTTTTCAAGAATATTGTATTTAAAAAAATTCTTTTTTTGTTTTCGTTGTCTACCTGTTTTCGTTATCTCTCATTCCCATCGTTGAGAGATCCCAACCTCCTTCTTGTAAATTAATTAATAATTTGCCTACTGATATCATGTCATAACTGACGCTTTGCATGTTCTACTATATGCGTTTTCATTAAAAAAAAATTGAGTGGTCCATATTTGTGTTTCTTTTTCATGCCTTTCACCATCTCCGCGTTAACTGTTCCAAAAAATTTTCAGAAGAGGCCCAAGAGAACATATTTAATTGTTCGGTTTAACTTTAACTGAAATAATAAAAATATTTTTTATATAATAAAATAACATTAGGATAATAGCTGATAACTTTATAGGCTTCACTTATAGGCTTCAGTGCTTTCGTAAATTGCCTGTTTTTTGAGTATTTCTAGATCTGTATTCCAGTTCAATGGCTGAGTCCAGCCAAAGACATGTCCAATTGATTTCTTAGGGACTTGTTAGTAAATTCTTGATTGAAAGCTAAATGTTCCTATGACTTTTGAAATTATTTTGTTTATTAAATCTTTGCCATTTTTTCTCCACTATGTCGTCTTGTTACCAATTCTCTTTACGCACAAGTCCGAACTGCTTTGTACTAAATAGAACTGCTTTGTTTAGTTAGGGTTTCATTTGATGGTATTTTGATTTTGTTACTAGGTGCTCTTAAATTTAGATATTGAGTTTTTGCCGTAAATAATGTATTTTTTGCTTATTTTGTTGTTTGTTTGTTTTTCTCATAGTCTTATTAAGGACAGATCTTGTTAGTGCTCTAGTGCTGCTAATGAAATTCTTTTAGTAGTTTGGACTACTAAAAGTTAAAAGTTACAATTAAATTGAACACATTACCGAGTCTCCTTGTCAACCCTAAGCGCCAAAATCAGCCAGAAGACAAAAACTATATTACTTAAGAAGGGAACAACTGCAAAACTGCAATACAGTTGAAGCTAAAACAGATTTCAAAAATGATTGAAAAAGCTATGCTCCCGTTGGTTTTTCAGCTCAAGCTTACAAAAACCTCAAAAAAAATGTGAAGCTAATTTTTCCAAGAAGGTCAAACCTTTGATCACATTTTTGAAAAAAAGAAATACGACATAAAACGGCTTCACAAAAATCTTATTCCTTCACAATTTTCATCGATAACGACTTCATTTTTTGATGAAAACAGTAGGCTCTCTGTAAAACAGCGGATAAACAGCTAACTGTTTATCTTGTTTTTGAGGACGAAAAGTCAACTGGGTCAGACGAAAAATCGATCCAGCGAAAAATCGTATATAAACCACAGGACTAATAAATTTGCAATATACTTAGTTTCGAAAGCAATTAAAAACGAAACATAGCACGATAAGTCAAGAAACACATAACAAGTAGTCACACATAACCAGAAGCACCTCAAAAGTTTTCATAAAAATTAAACAACCAAACACCAGCTATGGATTAATATCAACCAGTGTTGCTTCGCGGGTAATAATAAAATCCTCTTCAAGTAGATAAGTTTATCCTCCAAAGCAAAAGTAGGAAAACATGCAACTTGATTAAATACGTAAATAGCGGAAACAATCGAAGAAAGATTGGTGTTGTCTTTACCTTTTGACTCAACTGCAGCTGGCTGATGTTGGTCCACTTATTCGCGCACACAAGATTTAATCACAATGCTTCTATTTGAAGCAGTAATGGTCGAACAGCTAAGCGCTCGTATAAATTCAAGCTCAATAATTGACCCCTTAATTTCGTGATAAATTCTGTCGCTGCCACAGCGCTCGTATTGGTTTAAAAGCTGTTTGATCATTGTATTATTAAGGTCTAATCAGTCTACCATATAAGTAATTGGGCCAGCACAACGACTGCAACGTCAACTGCAAAATTAACGACCAAATGCTCCTGGTCTGAGAAACTGTATCAAAAAGTTTTAAGCAGTTCTTCTGATACTTCTTTCAACTTATCTCTTTTAATAAGGAAATTACTAATCAAAAGGGCACAACCACTGCCTAACCAGTCGCCTTTACATCTCGACATCTAATCAAAATATTTGTGCGGTCTTGTAATTATGGATATATGGAAATCATGTGAGCTATTAACAAACATAACAGACTACCACCGGAAGAACTGCACTCGATCAACAAGCGAGGTGTGGCTTCTTTGCTTGTAGCTAGCTCAATGTTAGGCTCCGTCTCAGTGAGTCGAAGGTGAGTAGCAGAAAACAGATGGGAGGCAGAAAGAGGGAAGTAATTAAACAATGAAAACTGTTTATTAGCAAAAAATGCAAACGGGCTAGCAACTATAAATTTATTCTGTTCGAAATTACTTTGTAACTTGCAAAAAAAATAACGTATGCGCATCAAAAATCGGGGAAAACTGCGCCAAATTATCCAAGATGTTCTTATTGGCAACAAAATGAACGACAGAATGATTGATCTTATTTTGATGTATGAAAATGTATGTTTTTTCTGCTTGTAATTCAATGAAGCATCGGCCACAGCAAAATAGAACTTATTTTACATTATTAGACTTTCGTTACGAAAAAAAAAATTCTAAGAAAATGCTGAGATGTACCTGCAAATAAAATGTTTCCCGTCAAACTTAAAATTTTCTGTTTTCAATCTCAAATCTCTTTAAAGAACAGGCAAACTTCTGACCAAGTTGCGTCCTTAAAAATTATTTTCTGCTTCCTTTAAAATAGATTTATGGATTAAATGTCAACATTTGCAACAAACTTAGCATGTTTTCCTGCATTTTGCATTCAGAAACAGAGAACAAGTTATAACCTCAAAAATTGCTAAATATTTGGCGATTAAATATGAAACATACTAACATACTCGGCAGATAGCCCCAAAATAGCAGCTATTGAAGAGAAAAAATTTAACGTTTTACATAAAAAATGTAAAAAGTGTGTGCTATTTTAAGTTAAGAGTACCCACAGTTATGTAGACGGGGCTTTTATTTGGAGAAAACAGAGCAAATCTAAAAAAATTTAAGCAAAGTTTGTTTCCAATAATAGTAAATTTTTGCATTTTTCACATCGGAAAGTGTTGATTTTTTAACAATGACAACATCAGATAATATAATATGGCAAACACAACCAAAAAAACTGCCTTTTTCTATTGAGAATCTGTGAATATGATTGATTTTAAAAAAAATAAATTTGAATGTTTTTTGGAAAAGAATAAAATCTATTACCTAATTCAAATTTAGTTTGGTAATCTGTGACAAACTTGAGCAGTGATTTGAAGGAAAGTATAGAAAAAAGGAAAACAAATGTGGGGCAATTCAAAAATTCTCAGCTTTTTGCCTATCGTCTATACCAACAGGATGACCGCAATATCATTTTTGTACTTCTGAAATACATTAATGATGAGGAAATGACCCCCAACTATTGGGCTTTGAGATATGCTTAATAAATACACACCAATAAAAGCTGGCTTTGGTAAAATTTGGCACCAGTTGGGAGAAAAATAATGCAGTAATTTTCTTTCCACTCATCTAGTCAATGCATCTATCAAGAAAACTTCATTCTCACGCTATAACGTTAGGATAGTGTTTTCGCAAAATTTAAGTTTTCAGAAAACTTCGCAAAAACAAGCTCAAGCAAAACTCAAAATTTGCATTTTAGGGCCCGGTATAATTCCTAAGATACCCTTGTGTGGCTATATGGCTGCCCTTTTCAAAAATGATCCTTCTAATTTTCTGATTTTGCTAAATTTGCAAAAATTGTGTTTTCCTTGTTGATTCCTGACGGTGATATTCCATTTCTTTGCTCCAGGAAACGTGTTGTCACAATATCTTCCCATTAGGTTAATTTATTGTCGCCTGAAAATTGGTTTTGGGGATTATTTGTACACAAAAAACTTGAAAGCCATTTGGCGAGAACTTGCAAAAGGCGAGAAAAAAAGGGCACTTTGGCAGCCGTTATTTTGTTTCTTATCAACAGCACTTTGACATGACAAACAAATTGCTCCAGCTAGCATTGAATATAAAAGCACAAATTTGGAAAAGGTGCATTTCATTTCAGGTCCTTGAAAATGATAATCTTGTAACCTTGAAAACCTATGCGTTTTATATTTGATTTCTTAAAGGGACGTATATAACTTTTCAAACAGATTTGGGCAATTTTTTTGTCAAAATTGAATAAAAATCTCAGTCTTAAATATCAAAACATAACCGACTAACGTCAGGCGAATTGCTCTCAAACGATCGGCGAGCGGTTGGCTTCGTCAACAGCTAGCCACGGTTTAGTGACCTCAGGGCACTACATATTTATCCCGTTTCTGAAAACGAAAGTCAAATGGGTCAGGCGAAAAATCGGCCAAGCCAAAAAAATTGCATAAAAGACAAACAGGGTTAATAAATTTGCTACAAATTGCTTTTGAGAGCAATTAACAATGGTTTCCTAAAAAGTGCCTGTTAGATCAGTTATAATAAAAAAATTTCAACTATAACTCATGAATACTGAGGATCAGTGATGATGACATTACGCAAAGATGATGACATTACGCAGGACATTAATATCTTAAGAATCAATTCATTGTCTCAAGAGATTATCAGGTATCCCTGTTTCAAGCCAGAAATCGTTTCACAGGCTCATAAAGATCCATACACTTGGAACATACGAATTTTCCAAAAATTTGAAAAGTTTAATTTTTATCCAAAAATTATTAAAATTGGAGTCAAAAAAAATGTTGATCACCATCCCATTAACTCTAGAAAATATGCAGCAGCTTATTGTCAAACCTTGGAGGGGGTTCGAGGGCCTCTGTTGCCGGAAAAAATCAATAACATGAAAAATTGCAAATACTTTAAAAAATTGTTTAAATTCGTGATATCAAAATCTTGAAGAACATTCCATTGCATCTCTAAACTATGCAGTAATATGTTGTCAAACCCTAGAGGAAGTTCCGAGGCCCTTGAGGCTAGAGAAACCTAAGAAATGACAAAAATTTTTAAATAACAAAAAAAATTGCAAGTTTTATAAAAAAAACTTGCTATAACTTGTGATATTAAAAAGTTGAAAATTAATCCATGACCAATAACATCTTTCCAGAAATTTATTATCAAACCCTAACGGAGGCTTTTTGGCCTTTGAGGTTCAAAAAATCTGAATGATGAGTATAAATGTCAAAAAATTGGAAAAAAAATGGCTAAAAATATGAAAAATATTCTAAAATTCGTAATGTTAAAATCTTGCAAGACATTCCATTTAATCTAAAAATTATTCAAACCGATTTTCGAACCCTAGAGGAGGTTACTTGGCTCTTGACGCTGAAAAAATCTAAATAACTGCAGAAAAATTTCAAAAAAAACTTGAAAAAAAGCAAGTTTCATAAAAAAATTGCTAAAAATTGTGACATTAAAAAGTTGAAAAACTATTTCATGTCAGTAACTTATTATCCACCCCTTAGGATGTTTCCTGGCCCCTGGGTCTGGAAAGACCTGAATAAGGATAAAAAGCGTCAAAAATTTGAAAAATGCACGTTTTGTCAAAAAATTGCTAAAATTTGTGATGTTAAAATGTTGAAACCATTCCATTACCACTAGAAACAATGCAGTACCCTATTATCAAACCCTAGAGGAGGTTCTTCGACACCTAGTACTCATAAAAATTAAAAAAGTCAAAAATTTTCAAAAAACTTGAAAAAAAATTGCAAAAAATTGCAACCGCTTGCGTTTTTAGCAAGCGGTTGTTCGTCAGTCTAGCCACGGAGGGGGAGGGGGAGGGGGGGGGGGGGGGGGGGCAATAGGGGGGTTCACCAGTGGTGGTGTCTTCAACCTCTAAGAACCGCCCTTCACACCATAAGTATAAGTCTCCAAAACAGTTTGAGCTGAGACAGAGCTGAAAGGCTCTAAGAGCACTTAATGCGTTTATCCCGTTTTTGAGGACGAAAAGTCAAAAGCGTCAGACGAAAAATCGGTCAAGCGAAAAATCGCATAAAAAAAGACCGACAGGACTAATATAATTGCTACAAACTTCGTTTGAGAGCAATTAATAAGGAACCTTGGACGCTTCCTCATCTTTTGAAAAGTAGCAAAAATATTGATGATTCTTAAAATTCACCAAGAAAGAACAGAGATATTCTAACTATTCAATTTCTGGTTTCCATTTTTCGACATTGAGTCCACTATAATTGCTTTGCTGAACAAAATACTGTTTGAATGACAATTGGACATAATAATGGAATAATGAAACTAGCCCACCGAAGTAAAAAAAAATTCGCTTAAAATTTTGAAAAAGCGGCAAAATTTAATTAAAACGAAACAAATTTTGTTCGACGTAGTAAAAAAATAGGAGAGTAATAGTAGCCAACAGAGAAGATGACGGCTCTCAATAACATAACCTACTAATATTGTTCGAATTGCTCTCAAATGACTGGGTCTCTCGATTAAATTCACTACGGGTTTGAAATGATACTATTAGTGCTTATTTGGGCCAATAGAGAGATTTAAAGGGAAAAAAGTTAACGCCTGAAAAAAATTAAAGCATAAATCAAAACTGCCGGGAAAGTTTTCAAAAAAAAGGCACAGACATACTTCTGAAGTAATTGCTTCAAATTTCGTTCCAGAATAAGAAATCACCTCTACAGATGAAAAGGCGAGCGCAACATCGGTGGACAACGACAGTCATAATTGAAAACAATTTGAATAAATTTGAATTTGCCAATTATTAAAATTGGTAGCAGCTCCAAATGAAAAAGGAAGGAATGATGAATAGGAGAGACTACTGATACTGATTGTTTCGCTTACTCCATTTATTAAGACAGCATCAACAATAATAGCATTAGTAGCAACAAACAGCACAAATGGTGAAGTAGCAACTGGACACTTCCTCAGATGCGAAGAGGATGAAGGTCCACATATTCAGTTGGGTTAGTTTTTTCATTAATTCCTATCCCGTCATCTAAATTTATGTTTTCTCAGGCCGGTGAACAACTTTTTGATCAAGCTGGCGTGAACAAGAGCAATCATAGCGGTGACAGAGCAAAAAGATTCGTTTTCAAGCGTATTTACTTTTTGATATTTGAAGTATATTTACATATTAATTTAATTGCAGACTCGGCAAACTTTCTGATACTTTTCCTCAAAATAAGATTCAAACTACCCAACTCTGAAGTTCTATTACCCAATATTTATTATTCTGACGTGCGGCGACTGTATGTTCAATTGAATCGCGTATTTATCAAATTAAACAATAATCGGTTTATTTGGTATGTCGATATATATTTCAAGATTACAATTCAATTCTAAGTAGTGTTTTAACTCACACAATGCGCGAGAGTCTCAGCGATAAGGTCACTGAATTAAAATTAGAACTAGCGCCAAGTTTTGTTCTTATGACCTGACCAATTATCAATAAATCGAATTAGTGAATTGTTAAATTTGCGTTTCGCTCAAACAGGACCACCGATTTTAATTTGCCCGGGCGCTTTTGGGCATGTCTAACTGTTCTTCGCGTAAAGATTTGAGTGTGACTTGGTTAAAGTGTGATGATCTTGACTGCACTTGGTTATCTGTTTATAAAAACTGCACCTGAAGATTATGATTGAGACATCAATTCCTCCGACTTCGACAATCCCACAGTTGCAATTGCCAAATTGTTGGTGACTGTATTTCCACACACGATAAGAGTAATAAATGCTGTTATGTTGTGATACTGTGATTGTTTTTGCACTGTTAAGGGAGGGCGCTATTTAAGGATTGAGTGTCTGGTCTGGCTAGTCTGTTTTGTACTGGTCCAGGGGACTCCGGCTCTTTTTGCCATCACCATCTTCCGACTTGGACTCGAACAGGAATGATACTGCACCGCTGACCATCTGTGAGAACCTGTCACATAAGGATAGTCATATCCGAGGAATCGGCAACTTACAGCTTCATCTTGCGATTTAAAAAATTACCCCCTCGAGCTGTGCTTCATTGGGCAGAAAACAGTTCGAGCAATTATGTGTGACACATTTACAAAAACTAGCATATTCGGAATATGTCAAGACATGAAACTCTAGACTAAGAAAAGTGAATTGGCAAAATACCCGAGAAAGAATAAGTGGAAATTTTTGTAACAACTATAATAAAAAATGGTTACATTTAAGAGACTCCGATTCAAGAAGGAAAGCGAAAACCGTGGAATGTCTAACCATTAGTTCAAAAAATGAGGAAAAGAGGAAACAGGACATAAAAAATCTCTTCAGCAAGGACCCTGTTTCTTTGAATTGGCCAGCTACCAAGTGCTGCCCCCCACCCCTACATCGTTGTGAGGCCCCGAAAATTGTACATAAACCCAGCAATTCTTAAACAGTTGTCCATAAATTCTGTTTCATGGGGCGCGCGGGACTTTCTAGATGCGCATATTTCTCGTTCAGATGAGAAACTTTTGAAAATTGTTTTCAATTTGATGCATGAAAATGTGCAATACAGCGCATACTATTTCACATAGTATTGCCATGTTTCACTTCAAATAAAACTATTAACGTGTTCTCTTGCATGATTCGCGTGCAACATTTGATTTCCGAAGACGCTATTTGCAGTTATATGAACACTTCAATCATGCATAATAAAAACCAACAACCATAGACATGAAAATTTTAAAGATCATAGCATGAATGTCTCAGAGTTCGTCGTGTATGGTGTGTGTGTGTGTGTATGTGTGATGTGTATATGTAATGTATGTAAGGTGTAGAGACAGACCAGTATAGGTTGAGAGTGGATATGGTGAGGAACATGAGTAGGAGTGGGAGTGTGAAGAGAGTCCTGTCTGTGCACTTGGCCACTGAGTTGTCCATCAGGTAGCAGTCCACGTAGATGTACAGGATGTAGGGCATAGGGATCAAACGACTTCCTCTGCAACACACATTCCCTCATCAATATTAACACACGCATCAAAAGAATTCACAACTTCCAACCTATTAAAATTGGATCCCTTTAAAGAAGTGCACTTTTTAAGACATGAATCATGTGAAGCCTATCACCCAACTTTCTTTGACGTGCTCCAAATTATTGTTCTTCGCGAAATCTTTCCCGGACCACAGTTTCCAGATAACTTGTTCTTGTAGAATTATTTGTTATTGTTCTTGGATATAGTATAATAAGATTAATTATAAATCAAGCACAAGACCGAAAAAAGGCATCATTCACTTGGTATCGAGTCGTTTAATTTCTAACGAGGAAAAATCATATCGTGGTATCTTATTGTACTTCTTCCTCTGCATCAAACGTGAACTGTTTTCGACATCCGGTGCGAAGTGTCTTGAGTGACACAAGCAGATTTTCAAAATTGCATACATAATATGCAATGGGCGCTCTTCTAATTAGACTAGACAAACATTTCAAAATTTCTTTTCATAATTTGTGGAAAAATATTGTTGACTCACATGAAACTGGCAATCCAAGAAGCACAGAGTACCACAAATAGGATTGAGTTGTCGAGAGAGTATCCAATGTGTTGTAGGAGGAACACTGCATTTGTGAATGGGTTCGACAGTTCCATGAAGATACTTCCCAGGTTCAACACTTGCAGGTTGTCTATTGGACGCCGAAGCAGAATACTGAAAGCAAACATTCACATAACCAACTAACGACTAGTGGGAGCTCGTTCGAGAGCAATTAATAAGGGAATCGCTTATGAGTTTAATAAACACTTGTTAATGAAAATTGATATGTACTCTTACGGTCACGAAATCAATGAAAAGCATTTTATGGAACATGTTTATGGAAAAATCAGATATACATGTTTGAGCTGCAGAGAAAAGACTAGATTGGCGAAGTTGAAAACAATAAAAGGGCTTTATTTCCCAAAGCAGACACAACAAAGAAACATAACAGACTAACATTGGACGGCTTTCTCTCAAACGACTGGCACTGGAATTGCTTTTGTAGTAGCTAGCTTAAGCATACTACAGGATGAGAGGGAGTGTAGGCGCAAGACAATAGGAAGGTGGGGCAAAAAAAGTGGGAAAAAGGAAAACGCCCCCAACTTCCCAAAAGAGGAGCAGATGAATGTGAAGTGGATTCGTACGGTATCAAAACTAAAACATAGCCGGCAGATTGCCAGAAAAAAGCCCCAATAGACGTTTGCGGCCTACCATGAATTGACACAACTAAAGAAATAAGATTGACAGATCGACCACCAGCTTTTTAATAGACCACTAGACTTTTTGGGTTAGATTCGGACTGTCATTTTTATTAGACACATTTGCTCTACAAGGAAACAGCCCTAATGGAGCGTTTTCAAAATTAATATTCGATACTAAAACTCAAGACTATTACTCAGGATTTAGGGCATATAAGTTTGGCACTACTTAGATGCACACTATTGACCTTTAATTAGTAAATGTTCATAAAATTTAAATTTCCATAAGTGAGTTCAGAAGACATTTTTTTGAGTGAGGTAAGTCACGCAATTGACCTAATAGCAGAAATGATGTCACGAACACAAATTATAACTGCAAAGCAGTAGAAGTCACTGAAGTTATCGAAAAAGTCAATTCCAAGAAGTCAGGTTAAGACCGAACAAAAATCTGTTAGACGAAGTAAAAAATCATAGCAGGACAAGTCCTGAAATAAAATTCAAAGAATTTTCATTGAGGAAACAAAAAATCAGACCTAGAACGGAATATGAGTGAATTGGGAAAACCATTCCTAAAATAAATCAGATTAAAAAAATAAAAACAACAGAAAATCATTGACAAAATGCCGCATGTGAACAAAATACCACTAACGAGAAATGTAATTTATTTCAAACAAAAAAACTAGGTCTAGAATGAACTATGAATGGATAGGGAAAACCACTTAGAAAAAAATCCGACCCAAAAATTAAAGTAAAATTGCCGCAAGTGATTAAAAAACACAAGCGAGAAAGCGAATTTTTGTTCAAACACCATTTTCTCAATCTACTTTAAAATTAGAGCGAAAAATTTTCCACTCGCCTTTTTCGCTCCACTTCCTGTTTCGGCGTGACCAAAATCACTACTCCAATTTGACTTCAAAAATCATGAAAATGTGTGAACAGATCTTAAAAAAAGACAGCGCCCCAATACAATTCAAATTCTTTGAATTGTAAAAAAAAAACTAGGAGCGCAATAATAGACGCCTGGAATTGCTGACGCTGCTATTAATCAAACGATCTGTTAAGCTTATCGTCCAAAAACAAGTCAAAATTCGAAATCAAAGATTTCAAGTCGTGAATAAACATACTTCAGCTAAAATGACCTGTAGAGAACTAACACTCGTCCTCAAGCCTTAGAAAGACCAGCATGACTAAAACGATTGCCACAAACATTGTGTGAGAAAGATTAAACCAACATAATAATGTCCTTGTAATGAGTTCAATTAAAAACAATCACAATTAGTTATGAAAATTAAAACATGCATTCTTAGGGCGGCAAAGTCAATGGAAAGCAATTTATCAAAATCTTTCGCCCAAACATGACAATAAAACATATACTCTTCTTCTGTTCATACAGAGAGCCATGAAACGTCTCAATATCAATACTACTGCTCTAGCAAAGAGTAGAAAGCAAAATATGTTGAAAACTCGTTGAGGACAAGCCGTCAATTGTCTATATTCACAGGTCTATGGTTTCATCGCGTGCTAGGCTACGAGTTCGCTGATATTTTTTCTCTGAAAATTGCCAATGAGTTCTCTCAAATATTTTTAGGCCTGGGTTATAGGCTATCAGTGACAACGTATCTAAACTCTTTGAGCTCTTTAATGTGAATCGTTGGCTCTCATGCAGCCACATGGTTATGTTCTCTTTCAGACGTTTGTACATTCATCTCTATAGCTTATGAAGACTACAATCAACAGACAAAATGACACTTTAATTTCTTAATCAGAAAATTACATGTATCAGATGTTTTGCTAAATGCATTTTTATGTTTTGCTTATCATGACTACTTCAAAGTAACTGTTCTTGTCGTGACCATACAGTCTATAGTTGTTTCGGACGCAGTCACTGTATTCTTTTGATGATATTGGGACATCAAAGTGGCATGAATCGAAAATCTTATGAACCTTGCATATTGGGATTACCATTTCTGCGGTCAATATTAGTTTAAAAAATTCGCTAACAGTTTCATTCGCAAAAAACATCAAACACAAATGATGATGCCAAGATGCAAGATTCTAACCAACTAATGTCGGACGAATTATTTTTGTTTTGAAGGACTGACACATGCGTTCGATTATACTTTATCCTGCTTCAGCCCGGGGTAATATCGGGTCATTATGTTTAAAAGGGGGCTCCAAATGTTATTCGAGCACATATAGGCCACTGTATAAAGATTTAAAGTGAAAAAAGGAAATCACTGTCGTCGCCATTTACATGTGACTTCTAGTAGGAAACTGCCGCGACTTCAGATGAGCTGCTAAAATCTGTCAATGAGAGCGCAATTACAATAAAAAAAGAGCAGGAGGTCAAGGACGATAGAAGTCACTCGAAAGGTCAAAATTTTCAGACAAAAATTTTGCTTAAGAAAGACAGACTACAATAATTGCCTGAAAAATCGTATGAGAGTGATTTAAAAAATGTGCCCAGATTTACAACGTTAATAAGACGGCATGGAATTTCATATTCGTGTACCGAATGACTGTTACCCCTTAAGAAATCAAAAAAAAAACAATGACATTTCAATGACCACTTGTTTTCAAAGCGTTTAAAAATTTTGCTTATTTTCAATGCATTCAAGTTTTCCAGAAGTAAATGAAGATTGTATAAAAACAGAAAAATTTTCAGATTTTACACGCGAAGATTGAACAACAAAATTGACAGTAAGACGTAGCAGGATGTAGTACCTAATAGCAATGATAGACACACAGTGATGAGCGATCCAGACTCTGATCTTGGAGGACAATCCCTCGTGCCAGATGCAGAACATCATGTGTGCCACTAGGTAGCAGAGTAGAATCTCACAGCCAGACTGGAACCATCCACTGTTGTGTGTTGTCTCCTGTCTGTGTAGAGACAAGCATGAACAGAGGGATACTAGAGAGGACATGATGAGTGACATTGTACACTCTGTGATATCGAACATCTTGTTAGGCCTCAACTGACCCAGACACTAAAATATTCATCAACATTCATACTTACTCATAAAACTCTTCTGAAAACTTTAAATCAGATGCATTTTATTATTCGCAGCATCTGCTATGACAAAGCATAACAAAAAATGTATTACAATGTTACATAATTTTGTTTGATCAAAACATCAAATAATTGAACTATTATATCGAGTTAGCCTGATATTTGTTGAAAAAATTAAGAAATTGTCATTTTGTCTCAAAGAACTTTGCGTTCATATAATTTTTCCGCACTTCATGACCAAAGATCGTCGGATAAAATGACAGCAAACAGCAGACAGGGGTGTGATGTTGATAGCGGCCAGTTTATGCTAAGGCTGTAGAAAACCAATTAGCGAAAAGTAAAAGGAAAACATATGGGAAATTCGTCAAAATCCGAAATTCTGTTGGAGAATGTCTTCAAACATCAGAGACATAAAATCACTGAAACGAGCCACTAAACTAAAACGTTTCGCCTAATCAGAAAGGTAGTGAGAACTGTCATTTCAGGGACAAAACAACAAGACGGTAAAAAAAGAAGCAGACACGAACAGAACGATATTTTCTGAAAACTAATGGTCGCGAAAACATCAAGATCATCACTCGATTTCAATTTATTTCGGTTTAATTACAACGCCAGCGGGAACTTTCATTGACAGTTTTTGATAGATACAACCTCCGACAATAACCACAAAAACGGCCAAATTTTCAACAAAAACGCTGTGTACTTGTTGTTATAAACCTTCGATTTGAACTGAAACCAATAAAGGGAATCAATTATCTCTAATTAGAAAATCAATGAGGTTTGTATTTTTAATGAGACTAATTGACAACACCAAGAATTACTACACCAGTAGGAAAATTTTGAGAAAACAAATGCTTTTTAAGTAATATGAATCATTAGCTGCTCTTTGTGTTGTGGTCTTCAAACAACTGCAACATTTGATCATATGCACAAATTTTTAAAGCACCTATAAAAAAGTCAAGAAAAACAGGAAAAACATAAATAAAATTTCAGCGAAATCAATGAATTCTTTGCAAAGAACGCAAAATTTGTGCAAGTGACTTTTCATATTCAAATTCAAAAACTCTTTGAAAAAAATTATGCCAAAAAATAAAAATCCACCTTGAAAATGCAAAACGCCCCCTCCCCCTGAGTTCTAAATTGAATGAAATGTAAACATAGCTGGTATATTGGCAGGAAACCAGAAAATAGCTGCAATAGATTTGTAGACCTTTAGCCTGAAAATACCACAAAATATTCACGGTAGATTAACGGAAAATAGCCGCCATTGATTCCCATAACTCCTATTGGGATTGAAAGAAGAGAAAAATGGAAACTGATTGATGTAAGAAAACTTCTTTAATGTGCAAAATATATTGATACAGGGGCTAGTATCAACACCAATAAGCATTCGAGATGGTAACTAAGACTTCTAGAAACAAACTTCAAGCAGCAGACATCTAAAATTGGTCTTTATGGGTTTATCCCAATTTTAATTCTGTTTACGTGTTTTGACACTGATTCTGTTCATTTTAGATTGCTATGCTGCGCAACTGCCGTTTAAAAATGAGCGAACAAAACTAGCGTAGAGAAGTCAGAAAGATTTCACTTAAGACGTTGAAAAAGCGGCATAATGAGGCTGCAAAACAAAGATTTATCCGACAAAAAAGAGCGAAAATAATATCCTGCTAAGAAGTTGAAGGCGACTTTTTTCACGAGAAGTGAAAAAATCGGAAAATCGGTTTTCTACTCCTTCCAATGTTTTTTAATTGATTTAGAACTGTGTTCTGTAAAGCTGACCTCTAATAACCTAATGAATTAGGTTGATATATCTTTAGTAAACCAAAAGCCCTACAATTAAAGTAAGCAAAATTGAATGGAAAGAAAAGTGATTTTGTGATTGAAGTAAGTCGCGTGTGACCAAAAACATTCAAGCAAATGAACAAAAAATTCACTCTATTAAGTGGGAAACATGACGTACGCCAGGCACTCAATTCAGTAAAAAAAATTGCATGAAAGAATGATTATTTTGAAGTGGGAGCAACGTCATATAGTTCTAAACACAATCTTGACGACCAATTTGAAATTGAAAAGAAGACCAATAACAGCTCCATTCAGCTGTTGCTATTGCAGCCATTTCGCAAAGTAGAAACATACCCGGCAGATTGCCGGAAATTAGCCGCCGTTGATTCCAATAAGCATGATTGGGATTGAAAGAATAGAAGATATTAAAAAAAGATTTTTGTACAAAAACATTTTTTAAGTCCGATTTATTTTGATGGCATTTCGTAGTTCAACATAACGTACTTCTGTTTCTTAGAGAGAGGCTACAGGGGCTACTATCAATACCAATAAGCATTAGAGATGGTTACTAAGACTTATAGGAACGACGTTCAAAGAACGGGCATCTAAAAATTGGGCTTTATGGGTTTATCCCGTTTCTACTTCTGACTTCAACTTTTTATACTGACTCGGTTCATTTTGAATTGCTTTGCTGAGCAACTGATGCTCAAAATCACTTTTAGCAGAATGAGAGAAGAGAGAAACTAGCATAGAGAAGTCAAAAAGATATCACGCAAAATGTTGAAAAAGCGGCAAAATGAGGTAAAGCGAAACATTTTTTTATTCGACGAAGTTTAAAAAAAATAGGAGCGCTATAATAGCCGGCTGAGAAGATGAGGGCGGCTATTAAAAAGCAAATACAAAAACAGAGAGCAGTGAAGAAGTTTTTGAAGTTCCCAAAGAAGGGCGGAGCTATAGAAACAGTAATAGTTGCCGGCAAAGATCCCTAAAGACAAAATTGACGTAAAACTCAAAATGTAACCACATGACTGCAACATACAAAAAGTGAGCAAAATAAGTTTAATTGGCACACATTGGGACGTAGAAACCAATAAAAACATTATTCACCCGTTTATTTAAAACTTGCGGATGGTGAATACTAGAAGTTAGATGTTACCGGTATAGAAATTACCGGTATCATTGGTCTTATTAAACATAGATTGTCTGGGTTTTTTAATTTCAAAATTTAATTTCAATTTTTTTTAATTTCAAAGCAGTTATGAAAGTTTATATTTTTGTGAAAATACAGCTTTGCGTACACGTTTCAATGACGTAACTTTTAATGGCCAGAAAAAGATTCCTAATTATTTTAATGAGATTTCATCAAAAGTTTATAAAAATTATCATTATTTGGCAAAATGAATAATTTGACAAGAATTCAGCCACTGTGAGCTAAATTTTTAATTTAGACATCCATTAACAGTAAAAGCTTGAATTTGAGTCAATTTATAACCGTTGTTCTGAAACTCATTTCGTTTTTGTCAGAAAAAGATGACAAGTCATAATAAAATTTTTTTGAGTGGCACAGCCACGCTTTATTATTGCATTTAGTTGGAGGAAAAATTGACAACTATTAAAGTTCCATAAAATGTAAATGAAATAGTTTCGACAGGATATGGTTGCAAAAATCATGTGAACTCACTTTTCTGACGCAGAATGGAATGAGGCAGAACTGGAGAAGGATACAGAATGCACCAAAGGTCACCATCCTCGTTTCCACACCACTTCCACCACCAGACACATTGCCACTCTCAATCGATGATGCTCCTTCGCTCATTGTCATTATAGCCACCACAACACCACTACCGATAACCCACAATATTTAACAAGTACCAGTTAGGAAACGAATAAATTAAATCAAACCCACTCGAGATACTAATTAAAATTCCGCTCCAGGAAAACTACTGAGTAAAATTAAGATTAGTCGTCAAATGAGTACTATCTAAGGATTTCACAACGATTCCTTCAAAGCAGTCGGTCGATTATCAGGTCGACTTCTAAACGCGTGATCTTATTCACAATTTGGGTCGTTTCGGGTGTTGAGCAAAAGTTTCCTTTTATAGTCGCCTGATCGTTACCCTATTTTTATAAGTTTCTCCGGGCTTGTTGCTTTGTTAAATTGGATCGTAAACAAACGTGCTGTAAAGGCCAGTTTATAGCAGGTAGACAGGGAATATTAAAGATCTTCTAGGTTTGCACTAAATTGAAACTTGGTTCAATTTTGATCATACGATACCATCAACAATTCCAAGAAAAGTCATTCAAATCCTCTGCTTTTCTGAACCAATAACTTTAGTCATATAAAGAAAATATTAAAACCACTAACTTGATTAAATAAAAATAAGACAACAATAACAACTGAAAGACAACAGTTGTCCTTGTAATTAATTCACGCCCCTTTCAATTAATTTTAAAAGTCGAGCTCCGTTTACAAGTCAAGCAGCTGACTTTTCGTGACACGCTTTAATTCGTAAATTGGAATTAATTTTGTAAACAACTTCTGCGTTCGAAAAGGCGCAGCCAAGCAAACAAATTTCGGGAACTAATGTGACCTCTATAAAATGAAAAGAACACGGTTAATGTTAGAGTTAAATACGATGACGATGGTAGCTTATAAAAGCAACCAAGTAAACAACGAAGCGGGGTGAACAAATTTGTTTTCCAAATGGCTCTATGACTTCTTACGCGTTGGTAGAAGGCACTCTAAATGGTAGTCAAATTCAATGTTTTATACGCTTTTCAAACTTGTCTCACTTTTAGAGCACAGTTAAACTTAATAGAGCTTGTCTTCTAAAAAAAAAGTTAAGTGACTCAGCAAAAAATTGTAACTTAACGAAAAACTTAATGCTGAGCTCTGCTGCTCAACTTGATCAAAAATGGTGATTAGCTTTTCAAAAAGAAATCGATCGGATTACAAAAATGTAACAAAAACCATTAACTAGAGCAATTAAGAGCTAGTTAGTGCTGGTTAAGTAACGCTGGTATTGATTGGTTAGAAGTAATAACCTCCTCTTATGCAAATGGTACCAATATTAACCCAGGTATATATTGAAAATACATTGACTATATACATTTCGCGGAATAAGAAAGACAATTTCAACCAGCTAAAAAGCATCAAATACGCATTTGTGAAATGTACAAAAGCCGCGTGAAATGTGAAAAAGTGAGCGCTATGTATGGAAAAGGTATGAACAAATTGAGGGGAAAATCGGGAACAAAAAATTCAAGCAGAGAAGATAAATTTAAACAGATAATCCCCCCTCATTCTGTGCTTTCCCTCCCTGCAATGTATTAGGTGCCATTCCTTTTCTTCATTCACGAACACAATTTCTTCTGTGAAGTAAACATAGCGAGTGAAATAACCAAGGTTACTTCTTAAAACCTTTCAAGCCTTCGATTCAAAGCCAAGGAAATGATCGCTATAAGGTAAAAGTGAATATATAAGTTGAATAATAGCAGTATTTTTAGTAAAATATTCTTTATTCCTGAGAAGAAAAAAAAACAATGGAAGAAGCGAAGCGTCTATTTCAGCCCAGCTTCTAAAAATGAAAGACTTGAATACTAATTTTATGGGCAACTTTTCAGCCCTTTTGTGAACCTATGCACAACAAGGAGAATTACGAAGTACTTTGTTGTAGTTATGTTAACGTATAATATCAAAATGTCCCTTGGAAAGCAGGACAAAATTTGAAATACTCCTTGTGAAATGATAATTTAGTTATTATAACTAGTTATAATAACTGTAGCTATTATTATCATTTATAACTAGCCACTAAACCACCAACACTCCTTGGTCACAAACTGTGAATTTGACAAGCGTGCACCACTCAAATGAAGGCAACGTTTCATTTCAAGTCAAATAAACTCACAAACTAACCGACAAACAGTTCTAGAATAATTTTATTTTATTACATAAAAACAAGGAGTATAGTGAGGTTCAAGCTTGTCTATGTGTATGAGTATTCTAAAGTGAACATTTTGTTGATAAACACTTAAATAAATGCAAAAGGAACAAAAGCAACGCCAGATACAATGGGAATAAATAGTTGTTAAAACGGGGGGGGGGGGGGGGGGGGTATTTAAGTGATATGCTTGTATATAATATATACGCACACTCACATTTTCACATGTATTAGGACACAGCCGGGGGAAAATAAGTATTTTTTAATTCAACAATAGCATGAATATAATGTACAACAAAAAAAAAACAAAGCATGCGTGTGTGTGTGTGAGTGGAAAAGAAATTAATGGTTTATTGGCTAGCTGAACAAAAGCAAACGCTTCTAAAAATCGCCCGAGAGATATCAACTAAGACTATGATCTAGTCCAGTTAGAAATGACAGCTTTTTTGTTAGTTTGGATACATTTGAGTAAACACAATTCCAATCTCAATCCCCAAATCGCTTAGTTAATTCTAGATTTATTCAACTCCTTGCTTTGTGGAAAATCACCACTTGGAAAATCTTACATTCTCAACTGCCAGCCATTTCTACCCAATTCAATGGCTTCAAAAGAGTGCAAAAATAACCCGGGGATTCTGAAATTTTGAGTGATAATTTATGATCTAAAATCTATTTGGGGAAATCAAATCAATTGAACGCTTGTTCTTTCGTTTAAATCACATAATCAAAAAGTCTGAACCAAAAGAGCTAAATTAGATTGCTTCTGATGCAACGCAATCGAAGTCTTCTCGGGTTCCAAAAGCGTAAATTGTTAAATACGCTTAAAAAACCTTGAAGCATGAAAATTAGAGAGAAAACAAAAAAGTAAAAACAAGACAAAGAACGAGCTCACAAAATTATCAGTCGAAACAGTACACTCAAATGAGATGTTTTTGAAAGCAAAAGCATTTACTGATTAAGACATTTAAGTTCAACTTCAACAACAAATGTTGCTTATACCATTTTCTGCTAATTCTGATTGAAGCAGCAAGAAGGAAGCTTCTGAGATCAAAAGGCACCCCATTTCTCAGATTTAACAAATAAGTTTCCAAACACATTTAAAGAGGAGCCAAATTGAAATACCGAAGTACAACAACTTCTGTCATTTCAGTCAACCTCTCCTTGTTATATCTTATTGGATAACTTCTAAAGAACTTAAGTTCCCCATTTGGTAGCTTAAATAGTACAGATAGCAACTAATCCACAAAATTCCCTCTTTGTGATACGGTGAAGACGGAGTACAAAATGGACCGATTGTCTGATTGAAGGATTTTTTAAATACTTTTAATCCTAAGTTGCTTTCAGAAATACCAAAATATTACGGTACAAATACCGCAGAAATCTGAAAGTTTGGTTACAAGCATTTGCACTTTATCACTACAAGACAAAGTTCTGATATCTCAAACATACGCTTCAAATTTTTGTCTTCAATTCGGAAAAGATCTTTGCAAAAGATGCAATGAACTATTTTTCTGACTACAAACACGAAGAAAAATCTTGCAGCTCAGTCGTCGAAAAAAAGTGCTTAATCGTTTATTTAATTGCTAGAAAACAAATTTCACCAAATCACTGTAATTTTTGAATGGTCTGATGGATTTTGCTAGTTTCCTTTCCCAATTATAAATTAAAACATGCCATTAGAAACAAAGAAAACAATATAAACTCATTGTGAAAACTCACTTGATATGCTCGAAACTTCTTCTTTCAAGACAACATAAACAAAAATATTTAATTTCGGAGAATGAATTCTGAATGTACGCGGTTTTCTTAGGAACCTTTTCCAAGCGCCTTTTTTACACCTTGCGGGTCAACGATGATCGACTAAAACTTCGTTACCAAGTAAACGAAAAAGAGATTGATTCATGTTGATTTTCTTTCAAAATCAAAATCAACATAAATTAAACTCTTTGTCGTGTACTTTGTGGCGAGGACCTAATGGATCATCGTTGACCCGCAAGTTGTAAGAAAAAGCATTTGGAAAAGGTTTCTAAGAAAACCGCGTACAATCAGAATTACCCCCGCAATAATATAAATATCACATCTTACGCTCATGAGATCACCTTATATATGACCCACAGGTTGAAAATTACGTGACATGATAACTCCATGCCTAAGTACTTTACACGACTGGCTAGAGTAAAAAAAGCTTAAGTTATCAGCTGAAAAAACAGGTGCAACTGTGTTCACAACATGCAGCAAGGAGGCCAAGTTTGACCAACACCTTACTATCAACAAATCACCAATACCAGTGAAGTCCAAAGTCAAGGTACTAGGTGTTACCTTTGATAGTATGCTCAATTTTGGAAAACAACTAAGAAGCAACAAAGAGAAATTCCAAAAGCGCACTAACATACCCAAAAAGATTGCTGGTAGCCACTCGGTCGAAGCGTCCTGAACTACGGTGCTCCAAATTGGGCTTCCACAATCAGTAATACAAACAGAAACCACCTGCAAACGCAATAAAAAACTGCTCTTCGCACAATTACTGGCTGTCTAGAAACGTCCGACATCAATGACTTAAAAGATGAGTGTGAAATGCTGCCTGTCAAAGCTCACACAAAAATATTAGCAGAGCAATTTCTAGTCAGCAGTTATCAGAGCCATCGTCCTGATCAAAAAACAACCTATTCAATCGCTTTCGCCCCCATGAGACCAACACTAAATGATACTTGAAGGGACCGCGCGAAACAACACACAAAAAATAAAGAGGAATCAAATCGCAAGGAATACAAAAATGAGCTCTAAAGTATCCATCGACACAGGGTCCATACTCAGTTCAATAAAGACAGCAAGCAACTAGGTACACCTTCACCAAAGATAGCACAACAAGAGCAAACGCCGCCTCGAATTGCACGTTTCCGATTAGCACAACTGAGAATTGGATACTGTCCCTAAACTGCTACTCTACTGTGCTAAACTCTTGAGTAGGATTTGAGACAATCTTGAGTAGGATCTGTGACAATGTTGAGTAGGATCTGTGACAATGTTGACAAATGCTGTCCCAAATGTGATGTAGCACAATATGACGTCAACCACATTTTCAGCTGCAGTAAGAACACCACGACCCTGAAAGTGATTGACCTGTCGGAAATACCAGTAGAAATAGCCAGATGGCTGGACTTAAACCATGTTCTACACGACCACACTTTACAGAACAATCCACCTTCCTTGCCCCCTTTCCCCGATGTTGACGATGTCCCTCCTACTTTCCCTAACCCGGGGACCACATGTCATTCACCATGACGTAAATGCAGAAGGGTGGCCGCACTGCAAGCAAGTTGTGGATAACCAGTCACATACTATTAATATATGTATTATTATTATGATACAAATGCAACTAGGGTACCAGTTAAAACGACAATAAGCGCCTGTATCCCGCCAAAATTATCTGCGAATTGCAGCTCTGTGCGACGGCTACAACAGCAATATTTATGTTGATTTGCATTTTAAATCAAATTATAAATCTAGCATAGGAACTACTTCTGAATATTTTTGACGAAGATATCGCTTATGGATTTGAAATATCAAATTTTGTTAGAAAAATTACTTATTGACTGTGGAAATTATTAAAAATCTTATACATGTAACTTCATACATGTCAAACATGTAACTTCACGAATATAATCAAATATTAAACATTTACAAGTTAATTCATATCATCAAAATCATTTAGTATTATTTGTAAAAAAAAATTAAGGATAATTCATTTATAAGTATAATTATAGGTATAAGTATTACTCACGAATAAGTTAAGACATAAATGATCTCAACTTTCTTCAGGCAAAATATCAACTTTGATCGAAAGATCCAGACATTGATAAAATTTTCTGTACATAGAACAAACTTATATGCTGAAGTCTATTTGTCGGTTCATATACTGTAGATTTTTCATAATATCGTAAGTCATAGGTCAATTATCAGACAATCGCTCGACAAAGTAAAAAAGACTAGAAATTTTACAAATAATCATGATATACGAAAGGAATAAATTGAGACTAATTTGCAACTAAGGCTTCTCCAAGTTTTACTTGATGATGTCTGACGTTTCTATAAGTAGGTTGACGTAGTCTTTTTTTTCTAATGCTCCATATATAGCGCTCAGATTGGCTGTGAGTGCAACTCTTGATAACAATGAGTCTCATAAAGGGAGATAAATCAGAACTTTACATAAAGAGTGTAATATGCAAAAGAAAGCCTCCTTGTCTGCTCCAAAAAATCTTCAAACCTTTATATACATTTATCAATAATAAAAATGGTCAAATATATTCCTCTGAGCTCTCCAACAAAACGAATGTCTCAAAAGCTGCTTACCATTCCAATAATGCTTGTTCTGCGAGTAGCTGTGACGTTGTATGGATAAACAAAGACAACGTTCAAATATCCGATATATATTAATAATAAATTAAGCATTTCAGAGCAAACATGTCAAATATTTGAATTATCTTTAACTGAAATAGTATTCAGACAAAGGCACACTATAGTGTACTTCAGCTATTCAAGCAATTCCATGTCTTATTAGCAACAAGCATGGTCATAACAAAGCTAACAGAAGCTAGACCACTAAGGTCATAAACAGACAGTTTTGCGACAAACTTTCGCACGAAACTATTTTACACATTATTTAGTAGTTACCGAGTAACTAAGAGGATTATGATAAAATGTCTGAAAAGCGCTGCTGTTCATTTTGAAGTTGAGCCGAAAAACTATCGATTGTTATGAATTCTGACGCCTTTGCTCTCCCAGAAATAATTAATTCCAAAAGGACAAGTCACTTAAGTCTGTGAGTAACACAGCATGTACCGCGTATTCCCCTTTGCGCACCAAATACATTGCAATAAAAACACTTAAATTCCAGCGCCACAAAGTTCTATAGCAACTGGGTTTAGCGATCTTGAGTTGTTAAAAACTATGTTAGGAAAACCAAAGTCTCTTCGCGATATTTAACAAATAACCAATAAATCAAAATTTTAGAGAAAAAGTATTCGTGTGTCCCTTCCATTGCCCGGAAAATCACCTCTTTACGAACTCAGAGGATCGCTCGAACATTTTTGCTCCATAGACATTTTCCCTGCTACCTTATTGTATTTTTGACCGCGCAAACACCTAAACCGAGCTCCTTGTCACATTCGCCCATCCACAGTAAATAGTAATGGATTTGTTTTCAGTACAAAATAAGTTCTCTTAATTAACATCAAACTAATGTCGAAGAGCTTCTTAGTGAGGAGACAATTCTCCCTGTCTGAGCACCCTTCCTTTCAGAACTATTCAAATGCAGTTTTGGCATAGGGTAGATTTATTAAGTCAATATTGTTACTTTTTCTGTTTGTTCAATTGAACGGACAACAAAAAAACGGTATTTCTTATTCTAACAAAACAAGTCTCCAAAAAACTCAGAATCAATCAAATAGTTGTCCAGGAAGAAGTGTAGCATCTCTTTAGTAGATTTTCGTTGCACCTTGAAGTTTCTATTATATCGAAGTCGAAGTTGGAAACACTATTGTAGAGCATTCTTAAACGAAATGAAATTAGTTTTTGTTTTTAGGTTAGTAGTTTTTCTATGAAAGTTAAGATTGTTTTAATTCTCCGATCTATCTCGAATGATCGGTCGCTTTCTCTCTTAGATAAAAACGAGTCATTGTTTTGATTTGAATATTCTCTTCTGATCTTCTCTCTGAACTTTTGAGAGTTCCACGAGGTCGTATACGGGTAGTTCAAATATTTATCAAAAAATTAATCCTTTTTCCGCAGCTACGAATTTTTTAAAATTTTTTGGGAGCCCAAAAACTATTGAGTAAAAAATTTTGCAGATGTTGCAGTGTTTCAAGTACCACTTTTATTTCCCCTAATATGAACAAGATTTCAATAGTTATGTTGCGGATGAACATATTGCTTTAAAAATTTTTAGAAGTTCATTCGCATAAACCTCCTTGTTCGAGAGAAAATTGAACTGTATTGGTCACATGTTTTTTGAATATAGTCTATGTGCTCTGCAAATTTGTTATCACTTTTTACAACTATATATTTCACACAATTCCTTTGCTGCATTCGTTCCCCGTGCTATAAAAATCTTGTGTCTGATGAATTGTTGGGTCCTAAGAGTTGTTTTTTTACAAAAAAGGTTCAAATTGCTACTCTAACCAACTCTGAATTGCATTTTCAGATAAATTATATGTTCAATTTATTGTGCTGCGATAAATCGAGGACATCGTATTAGAAAAAAGTTCCAAGTACTGATCCTTATCGAAGGCTTTGAAGGCTTTCGAGAGATCAAGCAAATTAAAACGGTCTAGAACATTTTTCTATTGTCCTTTCAGTATCTTCTTTAACATTTCTGTGCTGATGCATCAACGGTTGTTCTCATACACAAAAACTCGCATGATATCTTTGAGAACATTTTGTGCCTTTAGCAGGAACGACATCACTTTTCGTTCAACACTTCGAACATTTTGCCCAAGATTGGTATCAACGAAATTGGCCTGTTTTTGTTTGGCTCCGATGACTATCCTTTAATATATACTGGAACAACCTTTGCTACAAAGCTTTGGGTATACTAGTTTTCATCTATGACTTTGTTACAAATGGTTGAGGTATTCACTTGGAAGGATTAATTGTTTTCAACAAATGGTTAAGTAAACCCATATAACCAGTACTTTTTTCCTACACGTGATTAACTTCGAACACTACTTCATCATTTTCTGTAGGCTTTAAATTAAGAACTGACCACACGATTTACTGTTTTCCCATAAAATTGGTTTTTGAGTTTGCTAGCAAGTGTGAGTCCAAAGCCACAAAAAATTACGGAGTGCTTTCGAATCAGTTGTGTTTGTACTTGGTCGGCATATTTGTTTTAGATACCGAAAATACTTTTGACATTGATATCAACCGCCTTATCAAAAATTTTGCTATAGTATTTCCTTTTGACGTTTCTTGTTATTGTTATAGCTCTGTTGTAATGTTAAGTGTTATTATTTTATAATACTGGGGATTTAGACTTCAAAAATATGTTTCAGAGAAGTTGTCACTTTGAGCAGGCATTTTTGACTTAGTTGGTAATCCAGTTGCCTTTTCTCTAGTTTATTGTTTTTTTGGAGTGATAAAATCCAGAGTGCTGTTTATTGTAATGTTCATGAAATCCATCCTCCGCTGTGCAAAATAGAAAAAACAGGATTTTCTGCTCTATGTGTTTTGATAGCTCATGATTTAACTAAAACACGCTAGAAATCTCATCGAGAGTGTTTCGATTTTCAACTGTTCATCTATTCTTATTGTGTTAATTTGACAGTTGATGAATTGTCTTGCTTTAAAAAAAATACGTAATCACCTGATACTTGTTTGCAAAACCTTTCCCTCACATTCCAAATTTGGGGAAAACGTCAAGAGTCGAGTTGCATCTAATTGTGGTTCCGGTACGCTTGTTTTTCTTTGATCTTATACTGAGGCTTGGTGAACTGATTTCTTAAAAAAGGTTCCGTTTTCTTCAACTCTTTGAGAAATCTATGTAAGTCTCCGCAAAAAACAATATTGTTTAAGATGAAGAGCCGTTCTAAAATGAAATATTGGAATGTGGATATATCAGTATGTGAAGCCTTGCACATAACTGTTAATGCAAAAAACTGTTTGGAGATACAATTTGCGGTTAAATTTTTGGATTACATTACTCCTTGAAGGTGTCACTTTATACTCTTTGCTTGCCAGCAAAGCTACTCCTCCAACCCTCTTGTTTGTACAGGTTCTGCGGAAAAAAAGACTTGGCTGTTGATTTAGCGTACAGTCGCCAAATAACGTATTGCTAAAACCCAAAGGCGTGCTCTTTAGGTTCTTTATTCTACTTTTTTCTTTTCTTTTCTCTAGTTTCAGCGGACACTCGCTTTCACTAGAAATAAAATTTAAGTAGATATGAAGGAATTTAAACTAGTTTTGAACGAATAAGGGAGCTTTTATAATTGCATCTTCAGAGAGCCCTTTGGTGATGTATTCATTGGTGATGTATTTTATTTAAGGTTCATACCAACTTTCTTTCAACGCACTGGAATGCCAATTGGCAGATTCTATAGGTTTGACCATTTGAACTGATGATTTCTCTGACGATGTTTCACCAATTGTTTCTTGCCTTTTTGTCACTTGATTGAGGGTGGAGTAAATTTTCTGCTCTCCCTTTATTGCTTGTCCTTCATCAAATCCAAAATCCCTTTGTAGATTCAGCCGTTTGAAACTGATTTGACTTCTTCGGTATCAATTGTGTAACGCGATTAATGCAAAACAGAAACTCTCATGGCAAGATTCAATTTTTCCGAAGCACTTTGATAACGCCGGCTGCGTATTACATTATCAAAAAAAAATTGCTCCAAACTCAACCCTAAAATATCAACTGAGTCACACAGACTTTTGTTGTTCCAGCAGGGATTTCTTAGAGCAACCTTTTTACACGTCTTTCTGATTTTTCAATCCTCCGGATATTTGCAAAAACAGAAAATCAAAACTCAACCAAACAGTTACGGCAAACCAAAAAGTGAAACCGGCATCGCGAAAAATTCAAATCTCTACAATAATCAATGGACTTCAAAAATGCTAAGTTTTTATATAAAACTGAGAAAAATAAACCTAAAACAAGAAAAAGAAAATCATTCAAACCTTATATTATACACTGTGAGATATGTGAGTTTGATTGAGGCACTTGAAAAACCCAGTTACATATTCACTGTGAAAATGCCACTGGAAACTCAACGAAGCATGAAAAATGACCTAAAAATTTGCCCAATGAATACGTCGTCTGAAAACATCTGAAATTTCTTTAAAATTGCAACTAAGTAAACATCCATTTGAGATCAAAGCTATAATACAAATAGTTTAAAACTCTGGATGGATATGAACCAAAAGCCCATCGCATCCATTTTTTTCTGCAAAACTTACAAATTTTAAACTTAAAAATTTAGGCATGGATTAAAGTACACACACGTGACCGTGTCACCATATTCATTATGTCTCAAAAAGGAGTACTTATTTGGGAAAATTCACTGCAATATATTTGAGAATAGATTTCATAGCTAACTAAAAAGAAAGTGTTATTTGGTAATGTCAACAAAATATCTGAGATTATGATCCGCTAAGCTAGATTATTATGTTAACAGCAGTCAGCTCCTAAAAAGGGACAGGTAAAAGTTACAACAGCATAAGGATAATATTTCTTGGGGGAAAGAACACAGTTATAAATAGTAAGATTAGTAAGGAAAGCCGATGCAATCACTTTAGCGTAAAATAAACCAACAACCTTCAATTAACAAAGCAACCAAGTTTATTAATGGCATGTCGAGTATTGAAGAATAAATGAAATATCTAAATGCCGTTTGTTCACTTGCAAATGACCTCAGAACTTAATCATTTCAATGTCAACACATGATCTGTACATCAATTTCTTTGACGCATACCAAGCACCAAAGGGCTTCAAGAGACATTTGACCAAAAGGTCAAATATCACAATGCCATCCACAGAAGATATAGTCATACGCCTCATCCCAAGGCAAAGGTCAAAGCAGCGTAGTTGAGATATTACAGCCGGTACAGAAGTTCGTAAAAATCTTACGCCACTAACGCTAGTGATTTAAAATTTGGAATTAAACTGATATGAAAATGATAGAGCATTTTCAAGCTTCGGTACTAACACTAACTCTACTTGAATGCAAAATACGCAAAAAAACTCACAGGAAATTTTAACCGTCGCACCAAACTAAAATCCTTTAAAAGCTTCCTTTAAAAAAACTTAATGACCCCTAGACGAACTGGGACGGTTATCTGCTAAGATCTTGCAAGATTCTTGCAAATAACGGTTATCTGCTAAGATCTTGTAAGAGTCTTGCAAATAACGGTTATCTGCTAAGAGACAAGATTGCAACGGTTATCTGTTAAGACTCTTACAAGATTCTTAGCAGATAAACGTCTTAAATAATTTATCCGGAATTTCAGAGATTTTGAGAGAAATTCATGATTTGTACAAAGTTCGACAGTTCCTGACTTGGAGCATCATAAAGAAACTTAGTTTCTTTAAAACTTGTTTTACAAGGTTTTACATTTCCCTATTTTGGTTCTTTTGAAGACACTTTTTCCTTTTAGATTTTCATTGATGAACCTAGCTAGTTAATATTTAACAGAGGCGACTCGATCAATGTGACTAGAAAACATAGCTGAATATACTGTTTTTGAAAAAATTATGAAATCAAATTTTTGGTGCAAATTTGTTGTAATTAAATGTTTTTAATTGTTGTAATTATGATTTTCAACACAACGAGTGGCGCAGAAGAATTTCTCAATAGCTTTTTTTCTTTTTTAATTTAGAGATAAACAACGGTATTCCAGTTGCGGAAAATTTTTAGTACCGCTCAAGATGAAATTGGATGCTTATTTTATTTTAAAAAATAGTAAAATTTTATCGGATCTTAGAGTTGTTTAAAGTGAACCAAATTGATATCCCAGACTACCAGTACTATTTAGGTTGTAATGCAAAAAGATTGGTCCGCCTAACTTTCATAGAAAAAAAGTTCGTATTTCAATCGGAAATATCGACTTTTTCGCTTATTTTATTTTAAAAAATAGTTAAATTTTATCGGATCTTAGAGTTGTTTAAAGTGAACCAAATTGATATCCCAGACTACCAGTACTATTTAGGTTGTAATGCAAAAAGATTGGTCCGCCTAACTTTCATAGAAAAAAGTTCGTATTTCAATCGGAAATATAGACTTTTTCGCTTATTTTATTTTAAAAAATAGTTAAATTTTATCGGATCTTACAGTTGTTTAAAGTGAACCAAATTGATATCCCAGACTACCAGTACTAATTAGGTTGTAATGCAAAAAGATTGGTTCGCCTAACTTTCATAGAAAAAAAGTTCGTATTGCAATCGGAAATATCGACTTTTTCGCTTATTATATTATTATTATATATTATATTATTATATCCTTTCTTGCGACTCAGTCAATCAAGGTGCTTTATTTTATTATTGTTTTAGCTTCTTTATGATGTATGTTGATGTTTAGTTTTATCTCAGATTTTTTCAGAAAGAAAAGAACCAAAAAAACTGGTACCTTTTTAGAAAACCTATAAAAAAAATCGAAATCGATTTATAGGATTCTAATTGGTACAAATAGTTACTGAGCTCACGAACCTTGCTTGCTGAGACAACGTTTTATGTGTTATATGTTGTTTAAGCCCCTTATGGGCGTTTTGAAGTATGTTTGGGGGTCATTTTTTACGTTTTAGAAAGCTTTTTATAGCTATGTTGGTCTTGCAAGAGCGTTGGTTTTCTGTCTGGAACCTTTCTGGAGCGACGGATGCCTGGCAGGAGTCTTACAAAGTCAACGGTTATCTGGTAAGAATCTTATAAGAACAACGGTTATCTGCTAAGAATCTTGCAAGATTAACGGTTATCTGGTAAGAGTCTTGTAAGAGCCCTTACAAGATGATGCATAATCATACAAGAGTCTTGCAAGAGTCTTGCAAGATCTTAGCAGATAACCGTCCCAATTTGACTAGGGAAACGTAACACGGAGAAAAGGTATCTAGTAACATAACTTTTGGATCCAACTCAAAATTTAGCGGGGAGATACTATATGATGAACTAGTTTTTTGGTCAATCTAAACAATGTAGAAAGTTCTAAGCTATCTTTTGAGAGCCTTTGATTTCACCCTTCCTAATTTAAAGGTTTTTCAAATTTCTCTATTTTTGTGGAATGCTGAGGTTTACAAATCTGCTAAATTTTGGTGCTAATCAAAAACATTTTCACTAATTCCAGACTTTTGAACTAAATTTCACAGCAGAAATTCGGAGATTTACATTTTTGCAGAATTTTAACACACCGTATTCCTTCTTAATATCAATCTCAGTTTTCCTCAATTTTTCATGCAACTTTCAGTACTACTGTGAATTTTGTCATACCGCACTGTGAGTATAAAAGTTTATTAAATATTCCTTTACATCTTTCGTTATTGGCAAAATCTATCAAAGAAAAATGAACGTTTCGCAAAGTTTTCTGCGATTGACAGATATTCAGTGTTTTATTTAGTTACATTTAAACAGAATCAAAAACATAGAAGAACAAGTCCTGAAGAAGAATCCAAAAAACGAATGAAAAGCTATGAAATCCTCCACATGGCCAGCAAACCAATTGAACATCATAAGCAAAAGAATCAAAAAAGTGTTAAAACACAAACAGAAAAACGAAAACAAGAACAATGAAATTGTAGATAGTTTTGGCATTACGATATTGAATAATGATTGAAAACCTGTCAAATGATTGAAATCCTAAAAAATACTTAGGATTCGCTGAGTGTTCTTGTGGTTATATCCTCAGAAAAAAACATTGTAATGCTAAAATAAACGATCCAATCTCAAAAGAGGTTTAGTTGACTATTCGATTTTAAAACATTAGGCAGGTCTAAAAACAAGTTGCATAATTAATTGTGCCTTAAACAAAATTGAGGCACAAAAAATAGAATATATATATATATATATATATATATATATACATATTTATATATATATATATATATATATATATATATATATATATATATATTTATATATATATATATATAAATATATATTCTATTTTTTGTGCCTCAATATATATATATATATATATATATATATATATATATATATATAAATATGAGGAACAGGATCGATGATAAATAATTGATTATTAATGACAATAAAATGCAAAAATATTTTCGGCTATTTCAGCCATCTTCAGTCTGAAAATAAACAAATTTACAAAACATCGGTTATGACCAATTAAGTTTAAAATATATATAACATAAAAGAAAAGATAATTATACACTTTGCACTTTTTAATGATTCATTTTAAAAATATGCAAAAGTCCTTAACTGCAACAACATAATCTAAATTTTGTTAGGCTGTGATTGGATTGGCAGGCCAGAGACCGGTCCAAAACATTAAAAAGAGTCACGAAAATGAAGTCACTGTGACATATCACCTTACACGTACCGTCAGGGGCCGCTGTCTGTTTTCATAGCGATTGTTAGGAATTGGATCCAATCTATCAATAAATAAGGCCTCTAAATTAAGTAGCCTAGTCAGATCTCGACTCCCATTCAGAATCTTCGTTGTATATTCCGCAGTGCCTGAGCAAGTTGACAATTGTTCGCCTACGGGCGCGATTGGTTTCAGATGCTCCTGTAGCCTTGCTCGAAAATGGCGAGACGTCTGGCCGACATAGCAGGCTAAACAGCCTGAACATTTTATTTGGTATACAACATGGCTACGGAGGTCATTTTCAACCGGACCCTTTAAGGGGGAGGCAAGTTCTAAGTCTTCTGGTCGTAAAAATGACAGAAATATTCGGTTTCAAGGGTCGTAGTCGTTTGGCCAACTTGTCAGATATTGTTCCCCGGTACTGGGTTACAAGCATCGCCCTGTCAGTAGCCTTGTCAGGAATCGAGACTTTAGCTTATGGGTCAAGATTTTGGTCTGCGCCAGGATGGAATTTTTCGATGACCTTCTTGACAAAAGGATTGTAAAAATCGTGAGGATACTGATTGGCTTCCCACTGTTTTCTGGCCTTAGTAAGGCCCTCATCAAACAGTTTCCACGACGAAGTCGCGTTGTTGATGCGATGACCTGTTCCCTCTATGATGTTCCGCTTGTAGCGCTGTGGGGCACATGCATAATAAGCAAGCGACAGTCCAGTATCTGTGGGCTTACTGTAACATTGAGTGGTCAGACGACCCTCATTATTGTCTCGACATCCGCTATTTGTCTCGACATCCGATATATATATATATATATATATATATATATATATATATATTATATATTAGAAAATTATAGAAAATATTTGACTATGTTTAGATGTCAGTGCACTAGTTGTTATTCTTCTAAGAGACTTGTTGACAACAATTGCATTAGATCTGGATACATTAAGTTATCAGAAAAATTTTTAAACATATAGTACAATGAGATAAACAAAGAATGCCTGCATATAATTTTACGTAGAATAAGCCGCTTTTCACTGAACAGATAAATTTTAAAATATAATTTCTCGAATTATTTTTGCGTATCTATACCGTTGTTTCTGCAAAAACGAAATTACGAAATCTAAAGCGAAGCTGTTCAGTTCAATTGATTTTCCGTTTTGATTAACTTGAATACTTATTTAATCTTTAAGTATTTGATCTCAAAAATGTTCTGGAGCTGAAATTCATGTTACCGGTATAAAAATCTAAAAGAAGATAGAGAAAAAACGAACTATAGACAAATAGACAACATCCTATTTTGAAAGAGTTATATACTTCTTCAGCTCCTTTCTTTATGTAATTAGAGTAAGTTTAATCCTAAAAGTTTTACTAAATTTGTGTTTTAGCAAATTTTACCATTCTACTTTTGATTTCAGAAAGAGTAGATAGACAAAATGTGTTTCCGATTGGATAAACACATTGGTTAACTTTTAAATTCGTGCGCATTTCGTCTATAGGTTTGAAAGAGCTGTCTGTAATAGGCTTCTAAGCTGCAAAACGCGACTTCCAATTAGTCAATATTGGTAAGATTAAGCAAAAATGACTTTCCTACAGTAATTGTGTTATTAGCAATATATCGGCACGAACTGATGTGCCTACAAAAACAAAATAAAATTTTTAGCAAAAATAGTTACCTGCACTCAATCAAACTCAGAAGAAGTTTTCTGCTTGCTGTAATTAGTTATGAAAAAATATCAACGAGTTCACCGAGAGTTGATCAAATTAGTGGCGAAAAGGTGCATTCACTTTGAACCAAACTAACCAACTAGTAATTCAGAAAATAACCAATTCTGACGTAAATTATAATTATTTTAAGAATCAATTTCTATTTATGGCAGTTTGATACAACTGAGCAAGAGGTTGCAAAAGTTGAAAAAATTGAATCACACTGTCTTGTAATTTAATATAGTAAATCGGCAGATTGAAGACTGATTCCTCTCGAAAAAGTGGAAAAATAAGAAGTCGAAACGGCGCCGATAAAGAGGTCATTACATATTCAAAACGGAAGCAATGTTCCCACAGTTAAACTAGGTCCTCTTTTCTCCTTTCCCCCTTTCCCTCTCAATCTATACACGCATGTGATTATAAAAATCAATTCAGGCATCCCATCTACAGACAGCGTGATAGAAATAATGACGCAAACGGAATAAATGTCATTATTTTTCATCACTTAGGTATACAAAAGATAATGTGCAAGTCTTTAGTCACACATGGCCGTCATCTTAATAAATTTACACATCTGGGTCGATACTAAGAGAAAAAGTCAACAATGTCGACCACATTTCTGGCAAAATTGGGACAGCCTTGTCAAAAATGTTTATGCTCTACCAATGTCAATACATAGCTTAAGAAATATGTGCTATTTGTACACGTAGTGCTATTTTTTTATACTGATGGTAGAAGCCAGATGAGTCCCCTCTCCCCCTAAGATCACAAACTACATGTTGTTTTATAGAGCGTTAGTATGTGTAAAAATAGCACGTTCGTGTAAGCAGCGTGAGGAAATACATAAATATTAATTGCGATTGAGCCGGGGGATGAGGCAAGGAATTTGGAAGGATAAATCCTTTCTTGCATTTACACTCATTGCCACCTTGTGATGAAAAGCAGCGTCACGTTGACGTGCAAACTCAAGTTGAACGGGAGGGTCAACCTCTTCTAGTTTATGTGAAATAATATTTTGTTCAAGTTGCCCGTGAAAGCCAAAAGGCTAAGGATGAAGATTGCATTGTTCATAGTGATAGAGCATACACCTGCCTTGAAAAAATAGTTACAGCCCAATAGGCAACTTCAATTCGACATTGAGGACCTTCAGCCCCCAGGTGCCCACCCGATTAATGTCGTCAAAGAAAAACAACTCACCGATATCATTATCCGCCACCGTAAAAATGAGACTAGAGCTATCGAATCAATGAAAATAAGAATAACACACGGTCAAAATAAGAGCCTTTATGCCATAATATACACCCTCCTCATCACTAATACCTTTTAGAGTAATTTATGTACATGTAAAATATAAAAATGATCTTTTAACACAACTTTCAGTTAATATAATTTTCTGTTCAGCTATTTATGAACAATCACTGTTTTATATTGATCATTTTTCAGATCAATTCATAAGTTTCTTCCTAGGAGAGAACCACAAATTCAATTAGTTATCGAAATATTTGTTTTAATTGATTTCAAATATATTCATGAATGCTTGCAAGAATTGTTATGTAGAATTTTTTGTTTGAAGTTTCCTTAACTTTTTGTCGAGCGAAGGGGAAAGAATTGACAAAATGTTGAAAAGAAGGAGGCTCGCTAATGCGCATTGGCACAATGTTTTCACCCCGATTACTCACATTTTTGACTTAATTCTCTAACAGCTGAGGAAAAAAATTATATACTTATAAAAAAAGAGTATGAGTTCAAAAAACATTTTAAAAATCAACAGCTGAATGAAATAAAATTTGTTGCATTAGAGACCTGCCATCAATGAGACCACGCGACATCAAACAAAATAAAACAACAACAACAACAACAACAAAAAACACTAATTACGCCAAAACTGAACATCTTTTTTCAAAACAACTTAGAAAAACACACATAAATACAAAATAACTTAAAGTAAAGAAATAGCTTGTAGTTCCCTAGAAAGCAGAAGGGAACTGCCCTTAAAGAAACTAGGTAACAAATCGACAGACAGAAGAACAAAAAGAAGCAACCTTCAAAATTCCCTAAATTTTTTGAAATTAAATATTTCCAAAAGTCCTAACAAACATCACCTTTCATTTATAATTTTGGAGAGATTCACATATAATTCCTTAGGGGCCTGTCATTAAGCAAATAAGTCATAAGGCTTTAAAATAACAACAATTAAATTTACAAACAATTTGTGAAAACACAGTGTTAAAGCCGTTAAAACCATAAGCTATAAACTGAAAAAGCCATTCAAACAAAAAACATATAAAGAGACTATTATTTGACTCCGAAGACCTGTCATTAATAAGATTAAGTTATATGTTGACAAAAAGAATAAAAAGGGCAAAGTTTAAACATACAATGATATTCTTGATAACAAAAAATTCATAGCCATTAAAAAACATTAGAAAGCAACTGAAAGCATTAGATGGGTTCGCGATATATCTCCATACCAATTGAGATATTTCACTATTCAAAATATATTTCAGGACCGCAAAAAGAACGAACACAGAAAAAAAGCAAAAATTCAATAGTACTTTAATGAAGTCAGCGTCCAGCCATTAAAACCAATAACTAATCACTATAAAAAATTAGTTTCATTAGGCCAGCACTCAAAGCTGACCGAGCATGTCCTTAGTGTGTTAATGTGACAAGATATCAAAACATAACATAAAAAATGGGCAAACATAAAAATTAAAAAATGATGAATGCTCGTAGTATCACAGCCGAAAAACCTCAAACGTAAAAACAAAAAACCGCAACCAAGACTAAATTGGAATCAAATTTAAAGAAAACAGGTAGTTTCAAAGTCATAAAACTATCGATTAAAGCACAGTACGGATTAACATTTGCTTCAATAGGAGGAGGACGAGAGCTATCGGTAAGGAGGAAGAATTAAAAATGACAGAATAAAAATTCAAAAAGCGGCAAAATTCAAAAATTCAGTGAAATTTGTTTAAAAAATTAAAATCATTAGAACCATTAGGTATCAACTGATACCACTCTTAGGAACCCACTTGGAACATTGAGGACTGATACTAAGTCATAGGAAAACAAAAAACACAAATTCAATCAAACTCATGATTTACAACGAAGTTTACGAAAACACTTTGTCGAAGCTTTCCGCGATCTTTTATTTCTGAAAAGACAATATATGTTTTTGGGCCTTATTTTAACGTAAACTGCACCTCTCATTATTTGAACCTTGATACAAAATTTTACCTCTGTATTTTCACTGAAAAACCAAAAGGTGCAAAAAACTTCAAGACAACGCCCAATAGAACCTTAATTCATTTTGCTTGTGAAAATGAAACGAAAACACGCCTTGCTGTCTCTAAATGTTATCAAAACAACTAAATTGTTCCACCGTATCTTATCGCCGGATCTAGTTTGGCAAAAAAACAAACTACATTAAAAATAAATGACGCAATTTGGATAAATATCAATAACACTTCGCAAAAAGCTGACAAAATTTTATTTTAAAACAATATCCCAGGTTTGTAAGATTACAAGATTTGCGTCAGCAGTTCCCAGGTTTATACTTCCGGTTAATTTGGAAAAGGGTATAAAAACATAATTGCTTCAATTCTACATAAAAAGGCCGAATCTTTTATAATTTCCAAAAACGTTCCAACCAGTCAGATCGCACGGTTCAGCAACCCTCCTCCACATTTAAAGATAAAACAATACCACTATGGTTGCAATTTTAAAATAATTTAAATAAAAATTAATCAAAAAGTTTGGAAAATGCGAAGAAAAATAACGAAAAAGTCTCGAATGTCCGCAAAACTTCGAACCAATATAACTTTCGTAACAAAAAAGAGAAAATTTTGAAACAAATTTCTGAAAAAAATTATTTTCACATTCTACGCTTGAAAAGCTTTCTAATCATACACTGAAAACTCTATGATGAGTAAACCGATCGGCCAAATTTGACTGAAAAACCCAGTTGAACATATATACCCCCACTAAGATGAGTGCAAAACAATCAATCACAATCGCTATAGTTGCTCCACAGAAGTAAAATTATTCACTAAAATGTTTAATTCAGATTGGAATACATCGAATACTTCATATAACCTAAGCAGTGGTCGAATTACAGCTAAAAACTTCAATGAGTTGAAAAGAAAACATTATGAAAAATATTCTGCAATTAAACTATCACTATTTTGGTATTAGTACAATCCAAAGAATGGATTGTATTGGTGCTCTGCCTTTTTTAAGATGTTTTGACACCTTTTTCCCGACTCTGAGCTATCAAAACTGCATAAACACGTACAGCTCAACGGGCATCAATTTTCACTAGAAGTCTTTAGCTGGTTTCAGTAGTCCTTCAACCCTTCAAGGGCTTAGATCAAGGAAGCTGCTAGGAAGACCGTAATTCAAGGTTAAAAGGTCATTTTTACAAGTTTTTGAGCCCAAAAATTTTCAATTTTTCCACGATATCCCGATTTAAGGCAACATTTCAATAAAAATTGCAATTGTTTTCATTTTTTTGAAATGTTTTTATCATGTTCAAAGTTTAATAATCTTCATGGGCCAGTGAAACTTTTCATAGGTTTACAATTGGACATATAGATGGTTTCTGGAGACAATGAAATGTTTCTGAAGATATTATTATCAAAAATTTTTTCAACATTTCAATAGTATTTGCAATTGTTTTCAATTTTTTTTGTCATTTTCTGAGTTCATCAATCTCTATGGTCCAATCAAACTTTTTAGGTCTTGCGGATGGGATACTGGACGAATTTGAAAGACAAAAAAGGTTCTGAACATTTTAATATTGCAAAATTTGTCAACTTTCAATAAATTTTGTGTTTTCATTTTTTAAGTTTTTGTCATGTTTCTCGAGTTTTTCTATCTTTAGTGGCCACTAAACCCCTTTCAAGGATTTTGCATGGGTTATTGGGTACTTCCTAAGTGCATCAAATTTGGCAATCAGTTTGAAAAATTCAAGAAACTTAATAATGACTTTAGTTTCGTTTAGTTTGTTTGATTGTTTTAAATTCTCTAAACTTTTGAGACTGTTTGTCTCTTTTGCATTGTTAAATTGATCTGCTGGCCAGATACAGTAGTTCTAAGTGTTCCATTAAATTCTCTGGATTGTATTTCAGGACTTGTCATGCTATGTTTTTTGACTTTTTATTTAACTGTTTTTTAAATAATCCTCTAACTGTACCATCAAATGTCTCATTAGGTTAAACAACGACATGGATTAATTCAAAAATTGACATGAAACTGTCTACATATAAAATCACTCGCAGTTTCTTCATCCTTTTGATAATATATCAAGCAAACATTGATTGTACTCGAAATATTGTAATTTTTTTAGATCAAGCCTCGCAAAAAACAATTATGGGGAAAGATTTTAGATACAGGTGCATAAAAGGTCAATTTCTTTCTTAAAACGATAAAACGCGAATGTCAACGTTTTCACGATGTTGTTGAGCTAAAAGCTTGCAAGGCAACTCATTTTTAAAATCTGCGGTTTTGTTAATTTCACAAATGAAAAAATAGACTCATTTTTTGGCTCGAGTAATGCAGCATTGGAATATTCTCGCATCGATAGGAAACAATAAACCCTAGGGTATTTGTTTCCGAAATTTTGAGCAAAAACTTGTATAATAAAGCATACTTGTATGTATAAAGAGAAGCGTTGATATTTGATACTAATGTCACGGAACGTGTCCGGAAAAAATCAACCCGAGATAAGACATTCACAAATTGTATTTGCGCCCGAGATAAGGCAGTCACAAATATTCCCAAACAAAACCATTCCAGTCAAAATAGTCTGAGGATAGCAGACAAAACAAAAAGTTTAAACAATGAACAGCCATAATCTCAGTTAAGCTTCTATCTGAATTGTTTCTCAATTGATAAAAACAAGGCGACTCAGTAATGTGCGATCGCACATAAGGTTCCGACCCCGCTCATCCACAATTTTGGCTTGATTGTCTACCAAATGAGGAACATAGAAAAATAGAAAAACCCAAAAACTCAAGTATTTAAAAAAAAATTGGTGTATGAACGAAAAGAAAGTCTCCAAAGCAAATAACTGTGGTGGAGTAAAAATGGCGCGTTAGAATCAACCCGAGATAAGACATTCACAAATTGTATTTGCGCCCGAGATAAGGCAGTCACAAATATTCCCAAACAAAACCATTCCAGTCAAAATAGTCTGAGGATAGCAGACAAAACAAAAAGTTTAAACAATGAACAGCCATAATCTCAGTTAAGCTTCTATCTGAATTGTTTCTCAATTGATAAGAACAAGGCGACTCAGTAATGTGCGATCGCACATAAGGTTCCGACCCCGCTCATCCACAATTTTGGCTTGATTGTCTACCAAATGAGGAACATAGAAAAATAGAAAAACCCAAAAACTCAGTATTTAAAAAAAATTGGTGTATGAACGAAAAGAAAGTCTCCAAAGCAAATAACTGTGGTGGAGTAAAAATGGCGCATTAGATTGATGAGATGTGCAAATATTGAGAAAGCGAGTCAAGATGAACAGCAAAATCAAACAACAGCAAAAACAAAAATTAATTACATCAAAAACTTCATGTCCATTTTAAAAATCAAAATTTCAAAACAGTCAAAATACCCTCAGATAAAACTGATATTAAACAAAATGACTGGTAATTCAACAGAAAAGATAAGGGAGTACTCAATAAAAAGGCTTATTAACAATTAGACAATAAAGAACAAAAACACAAAAGTTGAAAAATTCGCTTATTTTTTTTTTAAAACAATTAATTTTGAAATAAGGAAAACCATTAGAAAACAAATAAAATATCCCATAGGTGTACGATTACCAATGCTTCCATAGAAGGAATTAAGAGCTGCCGGTATTCAATTTTTTACGAGGTTACAAAAAAAACATATAGACAACAAAACAAAAAATCAAATAAAACTTGGCAGAAAACTCTTTCGAAACCGTAAAGCTATACATTGGCCATCAAAATGCGTTCAATTGCACTTTCTCTAACCACCGATAGAGTATTATGTGACCTCTCATCAATAAAGCAAGGTAACAAGTAGACAAAAATGGAAAACAAAATGCAAAAATAGTTAACACTATTTCCAAAGACATGAACGCCATTAATTACAGAACAAAAAAAATTAATTAATTTCGTATATTCTTCCAAAAGAAGCCCATGAGAATTGCAATTATCCAGAATTTGTCTTATGTCTACAATAAGAACGTCAAACATTTTTTTTTCGTGTCAAAGCCAGTAAAGTAAATGAATTCTTCCAAAACATTAGATTGTGTGACACTAATCCCCTTTTGAAACCTTCCTTTGACAACAATAATGTCATAATTGGCCTGTAATTAACGAGACTAGATAACAACCAGACAATAAAAGGAACAAAATTGCGAAGTTAAAAAGAGTTTTTTTTAATTTGGAAAACAATTGTTTTCAGAGTCATGAAAGCTATCAGCTATCAACTAAAATCAGAATATCGTCTCATCTATTCTTCCATGAAAAAGCAAAGAAACCGGATCATTGTACAGTAAAATTTCATGCGACTAAAAAGAGAAAGTGGAAACGGCAGTTAAAGACAATTTAAAAAAAATCAATTAAATTCTTCGAGAAAGTAGTGTCGAAGCCGTTTAAATCATAATCTATATCTTCAAGCATCTTGATAATATCAATTGTGTCTTTTTTGATAAAACTTGGAAACTTCAAATTTTTTGACAGTTTTTGAGTTTTTGGAGCCTTAGAGGCCAGGGAGGTCACACAGGGTTTGTTTGATAATAGGTTACTGCATAGTTTCTAGTGACAATGTCTTGGTTTTCAACACTTTAATATCACGGACTTTAGCAAATTTTTCATACAATTTGCAATTCTCTAAAAATTTCTGATAGTTATTAATATTTTCCAAGTTAATCGAACTCTTAAGTGCACCTGAAACAATTTTAGGTTTGAAATTGGGTTACTGAATTGTTTATTGAAAATTAATGTCATGTCCAAAAGTTATCGACCCTTATGGGCCAGTGAAATTTTTTAGGCTTGAAATTACGTTAGTGGATAGTTTCTGGAGACAATGAATTTGTTCTGAAGGTATTATCATCACGAATTTAAGTATCCTTTAAAAATTTGCAAAAATTTTCAACTTTTTTGAAATTTGATACCATGTTCCAAATTGATCGATCTTTATGGACCAGTGAAACATCTTTAGGTTTGATATTGGGCTACTGGATAGTTTCTGAATACAATGACATTACTCTGAAGGTATTGATATCCCGATTTAAGGCAACATTTCAATAAAAATTGCAATTGTTTTCATTTTTTGAAATGTTTTTATCATGTTCAAAGTTTAATAATCTTCATGGGCCAGTGAAATTTTTCATAGGTTTACAATTGGACATATAGATGGTTTCTGGAGACAATGAAATGTTTCTATAGATATTATTATCAAAAATTTTTTCAACATTTCAATAGTATTTGCAATTGTTTTCAATTGTTTTGTCATTTTCTGAGTTCATCAATCTCTATGGTCCAATCAAACTTTTAAGGTCTTGCGGATGGGATACTGGACGAATTTGAAAGACAAAAAAGGTTCTGAACATTTTAATATTGCAAAATTTGTCAACTTTCAATAAATTTTGCGTTTTCATTTTTCACGTTTTTGTCATATTTCTCGAGTTTTTCTATCTTTAGTAGCCACTAAACCCCCTTTCAAGGATTTTGCATAGGTTATTGGGTACTTCCTAAATGCATCAAATTTGGCAATCAGTTTGAAAAATTCAAGAAACTTAATAATGACTTTAGTTTTGTTTAGTTTGTTTGATTGTTTTAAATTCTCTATACTTTTGAGACTTTTTGTCTCTTTTGCATTGTTCAATTGATCTGCTGGCCAGATACAGTAGTTCTAAGTGTTCCATTAAATTCTCTGGATTGTATTTCAGGACTTGTCACGCTATGTTTTTTGACTTTTTATTTAACTGTTTTTGTAAACAATCCTCTAACTGTACCATCAAATGTCTCACTAGGTTAAACAACGACATGAATTAATTCAAAAATTGACATGAAACTGTCTACATATAAAATCACTCGCAGTTTCTTCATCCTTTGATAATATAGCAAGCAAACATTGATTGTACTCGAAATATTGTGATTTTTTTAGATCAAGCCTCGCAAAAAACAATTATTGGGAAAGATTTTAGATACAGGTTTATAAAAGGTCAATTTCTTTCTCAAAACGATAAAACGCGAATGTCAACGTTTTCACGATGTTGTTGAGCTAAAAGCTTGCAAGGCAACTCATTTTTAAAATCTGCGGTTTTGTTAATTTCACAAATGAGAAAATAGACTCATTTTTTGGCTCGAGTAATGCAGCATTGAAATATTCTCGCCTCGATAGGAAACAATAAACCCTCGGGTATTTGTTTCCGAAATTTTGAGCAAAAACTTGTATAATAAAGCATACTTGTATGTATAAAGAGAAGCGTTGATATTTGATACTAATGTCACGGAACGTGTCCGGAAAAAATCAACCCGAGATAAGACATTCACAAATTGTATTTGCGCCCGAGATAAGGCAGTCACAAATATTCCCAAACAAAACCATTCCAGTCAAAATAGTCTGAGGATAGCAGACAAAACAAAAAGTTTAAACAATGAACAGCCATAATCTCAGTTAAGCTTCTATCTGAATTGTTTCTCAATTGATAAGAACAAGGCGACTCAGTAATGTGCGATCGCACATAAGGTTCCGACCCCGCTCATCCACAATTTTGGCTTGATTGTTTACCAAATGAGGAACATAGAAAAATAGAAAAACCCAAAAACTCAAGTATTTAAAAAAAATTGGTGTATGAACGAAAAGAAAGTCTCCAAAGCAAATAACTGTGGTGGAGTAAAAATGGCGCATTAGATTGATGAGATGTGCAAATATTGAGAAAGCGAGTCAAGATGAACAGCAAAATCAAACAACAGCAACAACAAAAATTAATTACATCAAAAACTTCATGTCCATTTTAAAAATCAAAATTTCATAACAAAGTCAAAATACCCTCAGCTAAAACTGATATTAAACAAAATGAATTGTAATTCAACAGAAAAGATAAGGGAGTACTCAATAAAAAGGCTTATTAACAATTAGGCAATAAAGAACAAAAACAGTAAAGTTGAAAAATTCGCTTATTTTTTTTATAACAATTAATTTTTAAATAATGAAAACCATTAGAAAACAAATAAAATATCCCATAGGTGTACGATTACCAGTGCTTCCATAGAAGGAATTAAGAGCTGCCGGTATTCAATTTTTTACGAGGTTACAAAAAAAACATATAGACAACAAACAAAAAATCAAATAAAACTTGGCAGAAAACTCTTTCGAAACCGTAAAGCCATACTATGGCCATCAAAATGTGTTCAATTGCACTTTCTCTAACCACCGATAGAGTATTATGTGACCTCTCATCAATAAAGCAAGGTAACAAGTAGACAAAAAAGGAAAACAAAATGCAAAAATAGTTAACACTATTTCCAAAGACATGAACGCCATTAATTACAGAACAAAAAAATTAATAAGGTTCGTATATTCTTCCAAAAGAAGCCCATGAGAACTGCAATAATCCAGAATTTGTCTTATGTCTACAAAAAGAACGTCAAACATGAGAAAAATCAAAAATTAATTTACATTTTTTTCGTGTCGAAGCCAGTAAGGTAAATGAATTCTTCCAAAACATTAGATTGTGTGACACTAATCCCCTTTTGAAACCTTCCTTTGACAACAATAATGTCATAATTGGCCTGTAATTAACGAGACTAGATAACAACCAGAAAATAAAAGGAACAAAATTGCGAAGTTAAAAAGAGTTTTTTTTTTAATTTGGAAAACAATTTTCAGAGTCATGAAAGCTATCAGCAACCTACTAAAATCAGAATATCGTCTTATCTATTCTTCCATGAAAAGGCAAATAAACCGGATCATTGCACAGTAAAATTTCATGCGACTTAAAAGAGAAAGTGGAAACGGCAGTTAAAGACAATTTAAAAAAAATCAATTAAATTCTTCGAGAAAGTAGTGTCGAAGCCGATTAAATCAAAATCTATATCTTCAAGCATTTTGATAATATCAATTGTGTCTTATTTTCAAAGCCAATAGTGTGATATATGAACAGTCAATAACGTGATAATGTGACAAAACTAGAAAACGTGAAAAATGGGCAAATACCTAAGAATTAAGATAATTTGAAATCTAGTTGGATCAAAGTCAGTAGCCATAACTTACGGCGTAAAACCGCAATAAAGATTGAATTTGATTTCAATAGAAAGAAGAACAATTCTTTCATTGGGGACAATAAGCTACAAGTTGACCAAAGAAAGAGAAAAATAGAGGCAAAAGTTCAATAAGTCATTATTTATTTGAAAATCAAATACTTTTTAAAGTCAAAACGACCATAAGCTTTCAAGTAATCAACTAGATACAATAATGTGGAGCTAATTAGGAACCCAATTGAAACTATCATTAGTGAGCTTTTTGAAATTTTCTGTAATCTAGTTATTGTAGAAGAGATCGAATTTTTTTTATAAAAAAGATCGACTGTTTACAATCCGAATTATTTGTGGATTATACCAGTCCAAGATTGGTCCAAAAAGAGCCCTGCTAATCCTGTTTGTTCTTTAAGAACACTTAATTATTCGAATGTTATAGATATTGATTTTTTGTTAGTTTAAAAAATTAAAAATAGATGCTGCGTTTTTGATAATCAACGAATAAATTTAGAAAAAAACGGCGAAGTTTTAATTACAGAGCACTCTCAACGAAATTTGTTGTAAAAAAGCCCCCTTTTGAGTCTACAAAAATTTAATGGACTAAAGAAACTTATTTCGTGCTGCTTTTGAAGAAACAGTCTTAATTTTGAAATATTTAGCCAGAATTTTTGACAAAAAATAATAAAAATAGCCTACAATGTTCTTTTGATATTTTTTTGTTTTTACAGATAAAAATCAACAACACTTTCAAAAAAATTAACAAATTTTAGCAAAATTGCAAAATTGGCGAAGTTTTATTCAAAAATTCCTGAAAAAGTGAATAAAATCTCGCCGGAATCCACACTATTTTCTCAAAATTTAAACCTCGATAACTCCCTGTAAAAAAAACGAAAATTAAAAAAGTCTTTTTAATTCCATATTCTACGCTGGACAAGCTTTCTAATGATACCAGTCTCAACTCTCTACGATGAATATATCGATCGGCCAAAATTGACTGAACAAAAAAAAAACCCGTTTGAGTATATAGTTCCTTCCCCCTCAAGAGGGGTCGGAACAATTAAGCTAAGACCGAATAATTGCGTCAAAATACATATTTTGCCAAAAAAGTAACTGTGTAACATTTATTTATTGATGTGCAAGTGTTCAATCTAATGATTAGTTGAGACTATTTTGTCTAGGACCGATTAGAGTAAAATGTTGCCACAAATAGCAAAGAGTGAAGAGAATGTGATAGTTTAAAAAATTCTCTACTGTTATAAAGCACATTTTAATTTGAAAATTTAATCTTCTGAAACTATTATGAACACAGTGAAAATTAGATACCGTGGTTGCTTCTCAGAATTTATTAGTAGTAGATGAGAAGTAGAAACGAAAATCCTATAAGGACAACATAAAAATTTCCTCGTTAAAAATTAAACGAGAAATTAGTTGTTAAATTTATTGAGAAACTTCCATGCTGAGATCATTAGCTTCTTAAGTTTTTGCCTCTAGGTGTTTAAGTACGTTTGATATATTTGAACTTTCTGTAACTTTTTATTTAGTGACAGGTTGTAAATGTGGCTTGCCAATAAATGTTGCAATATTTGAGTGTACGTGCCTGTGTTTTTCTGTTGTTCTCGGGGTGCGGAACACTGATTGGAAATTCTCAACAAGTTCATAGAGCTTGCACGCACAATTTTTCGAAAGAACGAGTTATATTTGAAACAAGGCTGGTCGCACGAGTCTGTGCGTAGCACAGAATGTTCCAATATACCTCTCAGGTTTGCAAAAACAACTTTTAAATTCGGCCGGAGAAACCGTTGGGACGATCCGAAAGCAACTTATATTGTTTGAACCAAACAAACATGCTCACTCTTTTTCAAAAGAACAGACTCTAGAAAGATAAGTGAAGTACACTATGAGAGACACAGAAAAATCATACAAAGACACTCACACACACACACACATCACACATTAACAAACACCAACGCACAAATACAAAGACCACCACCAAAAGAGAAACATTTTTTGTAATTTTGTTTTTGTCAACTGGCCAGTACTCAAGGTTCTTCACTGTTCATTTATGTCTTCTTTGTTTTTTTAGCTAGATGTGGACTTTTTGAGGCAAATGTATCGGTAACTGTAATTTTGACACTAAACGTTGAAAGGTATCTTATAATTGTTGAAACGTATTATTTTGATAATTCATGAGCACAACGAGACATTTAAATTCTCAAAATCTTCCAGCAGATTAAATAGCGAGATTTAAACACAGAGTTTTAGTATTGGAGACATTTGAAGCTGCAATTTGTAGCAAATATTAAGTAGTTTTTATAACTTTTCTTTCTTTCTGACAGATTTTGCACTCTATTTGTGTCTAATATTTGAATGCACCATCTCCCTCCCACTAACTCACCCGTTCTACCTCTCTCATACACACGTACCACACAAACAAAAAATGCGCAACCATAAACACGCCCAAACACAAACAAATACAAACCCACCACCAAAAAAAATCTTTTTTTAATTTACTTTTCGACGTCTAAACATTATTCAAAACTCGTCACCGTTTATATATGGCTTGACCATTTTTTTCTGGAAAACTAGGTTTGAACTTCTTCAGGCAAATGTATCAGTAATAGTAAAGTTGACAGTAAAATCCGAAATGCATTTTTTTAAGGTTTTCGAATTTTTTTGTCAATTTTTGTTTCACGAGCATAAGGTGACAATCAATTTTTCAAACTCTCGAAGACAAGTTATCAGCGAGATTTAAACACACGCATACATGACATTAGAAAATATTGAATTCGCTTTTGTAGCAAATTTTAAGTAATTTTTAAGTAACAAACAAACAAACAAACACACACACATACACACACAAACAAATAAAAACATTGCCACCCAAATAAAAAAGCAAATTTAAAATTTTCTCTTTTTTTGGGCATCCGATACTTAAATAACTTTCGTTCCGTTCATTTGTGTCTTGATTATTGTAATTGTTTCTGAAAAAATAGGTTTGGCCTTCTTGTGGCATTCAAATCGGTAATAGCTTAAACTTACCTTAAATTCGCAAATTAACTTTTTTAATCATTTCGAAATAATTTCTCAATTTTGATGCTTCATGAGCATAAAAAATTACGCAGACGTGATAATAACTAGGTATAATAAACACATTTTTGGTTCAGGTTATTTTTAAAACCACAAGGCTAAGCAAAACTTTTTAACACTGATAGTTTTTTTCTCGGCCGCCAGTGGTTTTTAACATGTAAAGGAACGTTGAAAGGAATGTTCGTAAAGCCTCTTACTTAGTAGCTTCGAGCAACATTGATTATCAGTTGAACTGATATTTTGGCTTTTCCTTCTTCTTAGTAAGGATGTTTTTGAGGAAATAGGAAAACTTAAAAATTTTTATGAGAGCTGAAAAAGAAAACTTTCTTCTTTTTCTTTCGAAAAAATATTTGTTCATCATATGATGAGTTTCACAATCAATGGACAATTCAGTTTTTCAACTCAAAGAAACGCCCAAAGACCGGAAAAGATCAGTTCGAAGAGCAATTTCGAAATACAGAGAAGTGAAAAATAATTCTGATTTCCAAAAAAAAATTGTGAACATGTATTAAATATTTCAACATTACAATACATAAACATTTTTACTTTCAGATTCATCTGTATTTCGTAATACTAGAGACGATTAGAACGATTTATCGGCTGTGACGTTATAAAGAATACAAATAAATGAAGATATGAAAAGATTTCCTTCTTTTCGATAATGACCTTGGTTAATTTGATGTTCGTTTCATGATACTGATTTTTTTCACGTTTCAAAGGTTTCGAAAAAAACCCAGATAGTAAGTTCTTATTAAACGCGAATAATTTATTGCAAAACAACTCTAAAACTCAGAAAACAGTACAATTTTCTGCTTTTAGTTTTACATTTAAAAAATTGATTTTTTCTATTTTGAGAGCTCTATATTGCCTGAAGTCTTCGATTTCCCAATAATCTTTTCGATACAGAGAAAAAAATGCTTTGCACAATAGTTTTTAACCAGCAGAAAACAGAAAGACGGATAAAAATGTTTTTTTTTAATGAAATTTCGAGAAAAAAAATGAAATTATTCATCTTTTTTGGAAATTTTCGGTCGTATAGTTTAGTTTGTTAATTTTTAAGCGTGAAACTGTAAATCAATATTAAAAAGTCTCCATTTAATCTAACTAAATTTACCACCATATTTTGAGTGTGTCTCTTACATTTCAATACGATCTATCATCCTCCCCTTTCTTTTTTCTCTACGATGTGTAAACAAAAAGTGAAAATTTGACTGAAGAAAAAAAGCCAGCCTCGAATATATATTCCCACATTTTTGAAAAATGCTGGAACAATTACAAAATTAAAAAAAATAGGAAACACTTCTTAATTCCGATTCCTCTGATAGAGTAAGCAGCGTCGTAGAGGACAACATAAAATCGCTTAAACGCTCTTCAAGTGTTGCTCATGTTATGATATTGACATCTGTATGTCTAGACATCACCTTGAACAACTTGTGCATAATGTCTAAAGCTTATGCTTAGACGAGAAGTTATTCAATGCGTACGAAATAGGGTCGTTCTTGTTAACATGGTGTATTCATGGAGATACCTAGTCTACGGCGATAACAACCGACGGCGCCAAGACGTTAAGGTTTTATAGACACTGAAGTATTTTGAGAATACAGCGAGTTGTGTGAAGTCAAAACACAGTCGCATATTATGAATTCGACTGCGTATTGCCTGAATTTAAACACCGTACGTCCTATTAGTAAAAGCACAAGTATTTTCACATTTTTTTGCTCTGCATCTTTAAGGGACAAAACTTAGAATTGTGAAACGATCATTCAGAAATTAGAAAGCATCACTTACAATTGTGTCGGCAACAGCAAAAAATTACAAAAAGATGTCGCTTAAAATTAATATTTTCCAAAATTAGCAAAAATAGAACGACAGTGAAACTAGTACTAACTCAGATATTCAACTGGTATATGATGTACACGATAACAGCAAATCGAATAACAAATTACGAGTTACAAAATATTTTCCAATTCAGGAATAGCAAATCTGATAGCGGATTACGGCTGAACACGAAATAATCGTCAAATTATAGCCACAGACCACATCAACAGATAACAACTGTAGCTTATATGGATCGATTGATAAAAGGTAGAGAGTGCGGGTTTTTCAAAAGTTGAAATTAAAAAGCGGGGGAAAATTCAGGAAAAATAAGGAAAAAGAAGCTGAACTGAATTGCACTTAACCGCATCCAACCATGCATGCATATAATCAATGCACGCGTGAACAAATTTGAAGAAAAAAGCGTCCATTAATTCGAAAATTATAGAGCATAACAACACGTTTATTGATAGTTATTGGTTCATTAAAACCAAAAAGGAAATGTTTCGCTTTCCTACCTGTTCATGGATTATAACAGATAGCTACAAGGTAAATTTAAAATTCGTTTTGGCGTTTTTACAATTTATTTTCTCCACGCGCGTGAATAAACAATTTATGCATATTTAACTCGGAGCTGATTCTCAGCTTTGAGTCGAAATAATAAACACAGACAGCAAAATAGCTTTATTTAGATACTATCTCGCGTGGGACGACGCATAACAGCATCATACAGTGTTGTTTTCCCAAATTTAAGAGCGGCTAGAAAATACACATAAAAAGGTGAAATAGTCTGAAAAACATGCAATATAAAAAGCACATGAGTGTAGCTATCCATAGATAGTATGTACATAGATACAGAAGGCAAAATTAAGCCTTTTCCAGACATAAAAGGAGGCGCTTAAAGCTAATGCGGCGGCTTTCCAGATCATGGAAAGGCAATTACGAGCCAGATCACATCACGATCCGTCTAATTCAAATACCTGAAAAGTAGCTCTGGAATTCAATTTTTGACAAACACACGCAACTGCTGAACAAGATATTGTAAACCTAGAAAGCAGCGCATGGGAAAAGTCGGAAGTTTCGACGTTAGCAGAAAAATTGACCACAAATACTGATAAAGGCTTAAAATATATAGAAGACATAAGGAAAAACCCTGACAATGGAAAGGTTGAAAGGGCAATTGGTCTGTTTTAAACGTACAGCCAAAATTACCGTCAGTAATCGACTTTCGAGAGTCAATTTTAACCCTAAAAATATTTCTGAGTCACATTTAAATTACAAACTCAGATCGGTTATCGTACTTTCAGTGCCGGTAAAACAAAAATAACACCTCAACTCTGAACAGCGACTACCATTAATGTTTTCGACCATCTCCCTCTGGATCCAGCTAATTAAAAAAGTTGATCAAAGGTCATACAGATAAAAACTGTTTACACCGACAGTCTCCCACCAGAAATAAATTAAATACTATTTGTTGCCATCCCGTGCCAGTAATTGTCCCCATCAGTCGTTGCAGACACATCCACTAAAACTTGAAGTTTAAACGCAGTCCAAAATTCTTCTATACAAGAACTCAGTAGTAAAAATTTAGCTAGTCTTTCAAAATCTAACGCTCCGAAGACACAGTGAGATGCCCAGCCGAGAGGGTTGTGCATGTTGGTTTGGACATTTTAAGGCTTGGAGACTTTTGATCCGGCGGTTCTGGTTTTCGCGTTTCTCGAGGGAGTTTGATAGATGAATAACAACTATGTCTCTTAGCAATAAGATTCAACTTTAGAAGCTTTTGAATTGAGTTCTGAGATCGGAAGATCAGATTATTTTAGAGAAAAGAGCTACAGATTGACAAAAATCAACCACCATCTCCGAAGAGTTTCAGGCATCAATTGTTCCAGCATTTTCTCAAAATTGGGCAATATATGTACGAAGCAGGCTTTCTATCTTCAGTACAATTTTCACCTTTCATAACCATCCTAGGGGAAAAAAGTGAAAAAAAGATAAAATCATCCGAACAAAAAGATTGAAAAGTGAAAAATCATCAGTCGGGGGGGGGGGGGGGACAAATTTCAAAAAATCATTTCAATTATTTTACCTGCTTTCTCTTCTCTGTTTTCTGCTGATTAAAAACTAAGTAGCTTACAAACCAATCTTTTCGGTATCAATTATTTTTTATTGGGAGACAGAAGAAGGTTTCAGGGAATTAAGAGCTCTCAAAACCACGAATATCGAATTTAAAAATGTAAAGCTGAAAAAAAAATTCGTTTCTAAATTCTAGACTAGTTTTCGAGTTTTCATAGTTCATAAGATGAAAACATTTTAGTAATTTGAAAAACCCGCGGGGACGTAAAAATGAATTTCATGAAATGAACAACACACAAAAATATTGAAAAACAAAAACTTTTATTTTCTATTCCTTATATTGTGAGAGAAGAGAAAAAAATTCGAGTTAATAAGTTTACTGGTCACCAGGTGCGAATACAAATTCGTAATTATTTGAAAATTAGAAAAAAATTTTTTTACTTCTATGTATTTTGATATTGCTCTTCGAATTGATCTTTTCTAGTATTTGAGCGTTTCTGTCACCAAATTTTTTGAAAGAAAATTAGAAAACTCACAATGCAAAGTGAAAAAGAGCCAACACAACAATTTTTATGAAAACCACCGTTGCTCGTCAAAGTCAATAAAGGCCTTTCAGGCCAACAGAATCGTTGACAAATAGCAGCGGACTGCAAAAACTGCCAGAAATCTTTAATATAAATAACAAAATTTGCAACAAAATGCGGCTTTAAATATGTTCAAAACAAAAGTTGTGTTCACTAAATCTACTGATATCCCATCCGCAAAATTTTAAAAACTAATTGGCCCAATATGCTAGTGAAACATAGAAAAATATTCAAAAAACTCCAAAAACTTCATCTCAAAGTCTAATGTCAAAAATAACAATTGCCAGCTCCATTGCTTCAAATATTCCACGCCTCGTTTTCGAAGAAGACAAGGAAGGTATCAATTAACTGCGACGAAACAAAAATTGCAAAAGTTTTTTGGTGTTGGCGTTTGCATTGGTGTGCGTGCGTCTGCATGTAAGAGAGAGAGAGAGAGAGAGAGAGAGAGAGAGAGAGAGAGTTTAATGTTTTGCTAAGAGGATGAAAAGTGTCAGAGCTTTTTCAGTAAACTAATAACACAGACACTCCCTGTCAATTATCCAAACGGTAATTTTCTAAAAACAAATTTAAACAAAATCTTATTCCGGGTAATTTGACTCCCATAACAGTGTGTTCATTGAAAATATGAGAATGGGAACGGTCATCGTATTTGAACTTTCTGAGCTACACCCAGATTTGCTGGAGTCGTCTTGCAGAATTCAATTTATACTTTTCACTGTGGAAGTGTGCATTTCAAATTATAACGTAACATCCAGCCGGTATTTAAGACTAACGAATTACAATCGATATAGAAGTAAATCCAAGCCAATCGAAATTGAGGCAAGTCGTGCTCCCAAAATATTTTTCAATCGGCAATAAAACCTCGGTTTTGAAAACTCAAAATTGAAACAGGCCGATTTCACGAATAAATTTAATCACGCTCTAACCATGAAATATTCTCGGTCAAAAACTAATCAATAATTCAAGCATTAATGGAAGCATGATTTTTAATCTATCTTTACTTATTTACTTTTTGAACAATTTTATCTGCAATCAATGCATAAAGAGACTGGGCAATTTTTTATACAGAAACATATCCGAAGATCAAATGCCGGGACCTAAAGTTTTTTTCCAGAAAAACAATACAAATTGAAGAAATTAGCGATAATACTCATTGCGTAAGTTTATGTTGACTCTTCAAATCTCTGGCTTTTAAGGAACTACTTAGCTTTATGAAGATCATCTTTGACGTTTATTTGAATTTGTTTAACTTTTTGGTCACAAGGATGAAAATAGTCAGAGCTTTAAGAGTAAACTCATAACACTCACACTCCCGGTCGATTATCAAACTAGTACTTTTCTTTAAAAAATGTTGAACAAAATATTATTCTAAGTACTTGGCCTCCCACGATAGAAGTCGTCTTGCCAAATAGTCTTGCTGAATTCAATTTAGACTTTTCATTGCAGAAAGAGTGCATTTCAAATTATAACGTAACATCCAACTGGCATTTAAGACTAACGAATTGCAATTGATATAGAGGTAAATCCCAGCCAGTCGAAGTTGAGGCAAGTCGTGCTTCCACAAAATTTCTCAATCGGCAATAAAAACTCGGTTTCGAAAACTCAAAATTAAAACAAAGGTCGATTTCATGAAGAAATTTAATCACGCTCTAACCGTGAAATATTCTCGGTCAAAAATAATCAATAGTTGAAGCATTAATGGAAGCATGAACTTTAATCTCTCTTTACTTATTTACTTCTTGGAAGACTTTATCTGCAATCAATGCATAAAGAACTTGGACAAATTTTTATACAGAAACAATATCCGAAGATCAAATGCCGGGACTTCTAGTTTCTTTTCCAGAAAAACAATACAAATTGGAGAAATTAGCGTTAATATTCATTGCGTAAGTTTAAGTTGACTCTTCAAATCTCTGGCTTTTAAGGAACTACTTAGCTTTATGAAGATCACCTTTGACGTTTATTTAAATTTGTTTAACTTTTTGGCTACGAGGATGAAAAGAGTCAGAGCTTTAAGAGTAAACTCATAACACCCGCACTCCTTGTCGATTATCTAGTACCTTTCTTTAAAAAACGTTGAACAAAATCTTATTCTAAGTACTTGGCCTCCCACGATAGGAGTCATCTTGCCAAATAGTCTTGCTGAATTCAATTTAGACTTTTCATTGCAGAAAGAGTGCATTTCAAATTATAACGTAACATCCAACTGGCATTTAAGACTAACGAATTGCAATTGATATAGAGGTAAATCCCAGCCAGTCGAAGTTGAGGCAAGTCGTGCTTCCACAAAATTTCTCAATCGGCAATAAAAACTCGGTTTCGAAAACTCAAAATTAAAACAAAGGTCGATTTCATGAAGAAATTTAATCACGCTCTAACCGTGAAATATTCTCGGTCAAAAATAATCAATAGTTGAAGCATTAATGGAAGCATGAACTTTAATCTCTCTTTACTTATTTACTTCTTGGAAGACTTTATCTGCAATCAATGCATAAAGAACTTGGACAAATTTTTATACAGAAACAATATCCGAAGATCAAATGCCGGGACTTCTAGTTTCTTTTCCAGAAAAACAATACAAATTGGAGAAATTAGCGTTAATATTCATTGCGTAAGTTTAAGTTGACTCTTCAAATCTCTGGCTTTTAAGGAACTACTTAGCTTTATGAAGATCACCTTTGACGTTTATTTAAATTTGTTTAACTTTTTGGCTACGAGGATGAAAAGAGTCAGAGCTTTAAGAGTAAACTCATAACACCCGCACTCCTTGTCGATTATCTAGTACCTTTCTTTAAAAAACGTTGAACAAAATCTTATTCTAAGTACTTGGCCTCCCACGATAGGAGTCATCTTGCCAAATAGTCTTGCTGAATTCAATTTATACATTTCACTGTGGAAAGTGGGTATTTCAAATAATAACGTAACATCCAGCTACTTAGTTCTTTTGATTTTTCTACTTAGTTCTTTTGATTTTTTCATAAAACAAGAAAATATTTCTGGTAGATAATTAGGCTTCGGATTTGACTGGAAGAAACAAACAAATTTGACCAAACACGGTTTGACCAGAATCAAATTTTTGAACAAAAACTAAGAGAAAAGGAGGAAAGCGTGAAATATTATTCAAAGGTGTCAGTTGCTCATGTCTCTCTAATCTTTATAAACTACATAGAGAAGTATTCTGGCCATTTAAAAACTCGATTCCTCTCACATTGCGAAAATTGAGAAGCTATTGAGTACTTGTATTAAACAGTCAAAAAATTTTTTCATATATGAAGGAGAAAAGATTGAAATTGCATGCAACTTCATTTTTTTTACTTCTGTAACCGACAGATTGTAATATATAAGCAAAACCGTTTATTGTTTGAAGAAGACAAACACTTTTGACATAATTTCAGATGCATTGTCTGTTGAATTGTTAATAATAACTTTGAAATTATTTTGAAATTGAGAGATTTTATTTTTTTGAGATTAAAACTCCGATCCCATTGAAGCCACAAAACAGTTGATTTGATTTATTAAATACATAAAAAATGAGATTCTTGTTTCTCTGCTGTTTACAGCCATTTCAAATCTTGCGACTACTCTTTTGTATCTTCGAATGATGAGTTTTTCAGAATTTCTTTAAAAAATTGATTAAAATAGATTTGCAATGTTCCGTGACAGTTTCCGTAACAAATGCCAAATTATCAACTTTGTACGGTAAAATATGTTTTGAGAACATTTCCTAAGCACCTAACAGATCTTTTTCAGAAAGGTTTTACTCAGTATAGGCTCAAACTGAGACCATATCTAAATTGATATTGGCGTTCTCTATATGTTGCTATCAGAGCACTACGAAATAATGACAGGACAAATTCTCTTGATGACAAATGATGACAGGACAAATTCTCTTAAGCACAATAAACAGCAATACATATGTTTTACATTTAATATAAATTATTACCAATTTGGTGTCTTTGAAATTGTCATCTGAGTTTAATGTGTTAAAAACGAACTCAAACCTGATCTGGAAAAATAGTTTGAACTTTGTTCAACTTGCATCGATGATCAAAATCACATATCGAAATTATTCTCATGGAAAAAATTAAAGTTTACGACAAACTTAAGACGTGTGTTGGAAATTTCTGTGCCACCAACAGACTCGGGCAAGCCGACTTGTTACTTTATCTTCTAAAAGTAGCTGAAAATAGTTTCAATTTACCATAAGGGCCCCAAATCGGAGCACGCTTGCTAGCTGCGCCATAGAGCAGTAGATCCAATAATTTATCAAACTGCTTTACTAAGAGCAAATTACAAAAAAAACATGAATTCCGTAAACCCAACGCAAAGTCACGTTAACGTCTCTCAACAATGCCAATATAAAGGGCATTAAATCAGGGTTTTCCTGGAAACAGGCAGCTGGGCGATGAAAAGGAATCCGTAATTACTCAGTTGATAGAAAAAAGACGAGCAACCTGATCACCATTTCCTCCAAAAGGAAACAGACAAGATAAGTAATTAGTCTACAACCCGCTGCAAGTAGCCATCTTCCATGTAACGGCTCTGGGTTAACGAACACAAAATATCACATCTAAGAGAACATATATGTGGTAACATAGACAGCTGACTTTTTACATGAGCCTAGAATGGTATGAATGGGGGGAAGGGGTACGGATATTGTGGCAACTATTTTCAGATTAGTTAAGCGGCCTTGCTCAACCTCATTAACGTTCTAATCAGCATGCAATCTATACTACAATTAAGATTTTGATGAGGTTATCAGCATAATCTGTGAATGAATTTATAGAGAAACAGACAAAATTTATACAGACTACTGATCAACAAAGAATATCCGCCGTAGTCTTTTCGACTCGCCAGAATTCGCATCACAGTAAATCGGTTTGTTACAACATCTTGGCCAACAAAACACCCAACACAGGTGAAAACCAAAAATGTAGCCTACACTGCAATCGGCTGCAAACAAATTACATAACCTTCAGTAAAACGTTGTGAAATCAACTTCAAACATGCGCCCGCTAATGTCGGATCAATTTTGCTCTCAAAAGACAGGCGCCGGGCAATTAAACTTAAACAGGTTGAATCCTACGCGCATGAGTGTTGTAAACAACTTTGATTTGAATGTTTTGAAAATCTACTCTCACCAAAAAAACGTTGACTGCCAAAATAAAACTTGAGGCTTTTTTGTGGTCCCAAATTCATTCAGGACACATACGCCCATCAGCACAAAAATAAGTTAGACAGTGAAAAGCGCCATTATCTGTTGTCTGCGGTGTTGAAAACAAAATCTGTTGTCTTAGAGACTTCAAGCCTTGAAAACTTTGGACAAAATGAACAAAAAGGAGCTCACCCTGGGACAGAAAAACAATCAGTAGAAAATACATTTTTGACAGATTGACAGAAAAAAAGAGCAAAAGCTTCAAATGAAAAGAATGAAACATAAAAAACATTTAAGTAAGTTTTCATACAAATTGTGGAGATTCCTGCAATAGACTTTATACTCTGCCCTCAAAAATCTTCACGTAGATTAAGACGGTCGCAATTGACCTCAACTGCATTAATTAGGTTCGCAAATATCAATTCCAAAGAGAAGTCGAGTCATTTTCAGAGTGAGTACGCCAAGTGTGACTAAAAATTATTCAAGTGAAGAACGAAGAACTCGCAACAACCTGGTCGTAACAAAAAACTCTACGAGAAAGTCGGAAGAATTTCGGAAGCAACTCGAAGCGTTGGAACTTCAAAAAATTCATTATTTAAGCAAGCAAAAAAGTTACAAAATCATTTAGAAAACATTTAAGAAAACCAACAGAACTAATAGATCGTGAGACACAATTTTATTCACCTCAGTTCACAAAAAAATCTAACAGCAAAATCTTCTACCCGACGAAATTTTTATTTTAAAAGACACGCCAGATCATCTAGAAAAACAGCCCAATTTTTTCAGATGATGATGATGATGGATGATGGCGAGGGCTTATCCACTCTTTCCAAACCCATGAGTGGTTGTTGATCGTCAGAAGGCTTGACAGAAAAGTTGAGTCTTCAGCAACTTTTTGAATTCTTCCAGAGTTTCTGCCATTCGAATGTACGCAGGCAATTCATTCCATTCCTTGGCTCCTTGGAACCTGAAACATCTGCGAGCAGATTCTGAAGTACAATTCGGTAGCCTAAAAAGCCTCTGTCTGGAAGGGCATGCCAAATTTACATTTCTTTCGAAAAGTTCCTGCAAGTAAATAGGAGCGATGGCTCGGTCAACTTTGAACATAATGCATTATAACTTGAGAGTAATCCGTTGTTTAATGGGAAGCCAGTGTAACTTTTTCAGAGCTGAATTCGAAGACGAGAACTTTGATAAACCGAAAACTAACTTTGCAGCTGAATTTTGGACTTTTTGAAGTTTTTGAATGAACTGCTTATCCAGTCTACTATAGATAATATTGCAATAATCCAAGCATGGTAAACTGAAGCACGATACCAGTTCTTTGCGTTGTTTAATATCAATGAACCTTTTAACAGCATACAATTTACGCAATTGAATATAACACTGTTGGCAGACTTTGTTGATCTGTTTTTCTAAGGTCAGGTTTCTGTCCAAGTGTACTCCCAAAATTTTCACAGAACTTTTTATCAGTAGTTCAGTTCCAAATAGGACAAGCTTTTCAGGAGGTTTGAAACTGGACTTGCGGTTACTGAGAAAAATGATATCAGTTTTATTCTGGTTGTTGACAAGTTTCAACTTTTTCATCATTCCAATGGTACATTGAAGAACATTGTCGATCTCATCTCTTCCTTGTTCATAGTCGAATATCAACTGACAATCATCTGCATAAAAAAGTTATGAAACACTCATTTCATCCAGCAAAGTATACAGCGGTGTCAGATAAAATGAAAACAACAAGGGGCCCAATATAGACCCTTGCGGGACACCAGAAGTGCTGATTAAACTTTCCGATAAACAATTGTCGATGAAGACTTGTGAGTTTCTATGTTTCAAATAACTTTCGAAAAAATTCAGAACTATTCCATCGAAGCCAAACTTGTTTTTGAGGATCATCAATAAAATGTCCAGATTCACTGTATCAAACGCAGAGGTCAAATCAAGCGATATGACAACAGCAGGTTTCTTTTTGTTTGATATTTCAGACACTTTTTCTAGGCAATATAAAATACTTGATTCAGTTGAATGATTCTGGCGATAGGCTGACTGGAAACGTGGCCATAACCCATTCTTATTGAAGTATGATTTCATCTGAGAGAGTACATGACTTTCAATTACTTTAGAAAGTAGTAGTGTGTTAGTAACCGGTCGGTAGTTTCCAAGATCGTTCTCATCATCTTTCTTGTGTAAGATACTATAACTCCCTGCTTCAAGGAAATCGGGAAAACCCCGTGGGATAGTACACAGTTAAAAAGCTCCGTGAAGGTATCAGAGAAACGATTTATTAAAAACTTCAAAAGAACTGCTGGTACAACATCATGTGGCGCTGTAGAATTCGATACACGATTAAGGCTTCTTTCAACTTCCAATTGACTCAGTAACAAAAATTCAGACCAAAGGTGCTGACATGTAGGTTCAAAAAATGGGATGGAGTTGTCAAAACGCTGAATAAGACGCGTAACCTTCTGCTGGAAAAATTCATTGAAGTCCCGGGATAAAACTATGGGATTCTGGTAATTGGAGAGTTTGTTGATTTTTCTTTTGAACAATTCATCAAAAGTGAGGTATCTCAATTTGTTGGACTCATTTTGGAGACGTAGTGAAAGAAACCCATCTAGTTTTTCCTTTAGAAGATCTCTGTAAAAATACAAGTGAGACTCAAGACGAACTTCATTCTCAGTTGATGGATATTTTTTCAAGGTTCTCTCCAACTTTCTTTTTCGGCGCTTGGCTTTGACACATTCAGAATCAAAATAGCGAGGGCGATCGGAGTGCACTGGAAAACGTTTAAAAAGAACAATTTGATCCCTAACGGTGGCGAGCGTAGTATGAACAACATCAAATACTCGATCGATAATTTCTGCAGAAGTATTACCATTAATTCCAGAGAGGGCACTATGAAACACATCATTAAAAATCTCAGCGTATTTATAATCGTTGACAGATTTCCAATGATAACCCATCCTGTACTTTGTCTCTTTTACAGGTCGTTCAATGTCAAAGTCGAATAATAGAGCAAAGTGATCCGAGGGCAGGCTTTTGTCAAGAACTATGTCAACTGAAATTTCTCTGTTCGTTAGAACTAGATCCAGTATGTTGCCATTTACTGACGTTGCTTCACTAGGACCGCAGAATAAACCAAATTCTTCAAGGAGAGAGTTGAATTTCAGCTGAATTGAACCGTTCTTGTTCAACGGGATATTGAAGTCACCTAAGATAAAACAATTAAAATATTGAGGTAGATACTTGGAAACTTGGTCGGAAAACTGCTCGAAAAAAAAGTTATTGATCCAGGAGGAGGTCGATAAACAATGATAAGAAGAAACGTTTTGCGATAGAACGTTATTCCAAGAGATAGAAATTCCAAATGCGGAGAAACCGACGAATTAATAGCTTTCGCTTTGAAATTGTTTTTCAGGAAAAGAGTAATTCCACCACCACGTGAGTTTGTACGGAAGACGTGAAACGAAGAACATTTACGGCCGGCTATCAAATCAATACAGTGCTTTGTTGATTCTGATATCCAGGTTTCAGTGATAGCCAAGAACGCAAAGTTATTCAGCATCAAATATTGGTGTAAAAGCTCAAACTTGTTGCATATGGACCTGGCATTCCAAAGACAGCCCTTGAGCGAGTATTTATTTAGTCAATTTGTAGTTACTTGCTGCCCAGAATTCACAGTCTTCAACCAGGCTCGTGCCTCATCGTTCAAGAAATACCTGCGCAAGATTATATTCTCTGGCCAAGTGTCACTACTCTCCACAAGCTCCGTTTTATCATCAGGGAAAATAATGTGAAAAGACTTCACTTGTTGGTTCCGACTCTGCAGTTCTCTGCAAGCTAATGGATTCAAGTTTTGGTCATTACAGTACTTGAGAAGAGAGTCGGTATCAACTGTTACCGGAACCCGGCTAACGAAGTAATGTTTGCGTGGTGGCAACTTCAGCTTAGGTTGAACTCCTTGGAATGTCGCATTTGTTTTGTTGCCTTGAAATACAGCAACCTCATTCACAGACCTGTTCCGTTTTTTGGATCTGTCACTGGTGACAGAGAAGGCGCTATCTCTTCTGTTTTTGCGAATACCAAGGATGTTTCTTGCGGCAGTAAATAAATGATCAACTGAAAACACTTACATGGCTAATATCCATCACGAAATAGCCAGCATCAAAAACTTAGAACTCCACCAAAACCATTAAACCTGCCACCAAAAAGACACGTTGCGAAAACACAAGGCAGGCAACGACCTTCAAATACAATTTCTAACAGTTTTTTAAAAAAATAAAGATGGAAAAACAAAAAATTTTCAATATTGACGTCCCAGCAATGTAAAAACACTTGACAATTATCATCTCTTCTGGGAGATTTCAAAAAACAACGCCATCTACAGCAATTTAAAATTATTTAAGAAAAAAGACAAAGGAAACATTAAACCTGATACGCAGAAAATTATTAAATAACGAAGTCTAGCCACAGAGCCGCCTTATATTGAATGGAAACAACGGCGAAAATAAGCTAAAATAATGAATATTTCGCGAGGACACTTAGGGCAGAGGTTATGGCAACAACCCATTTACAAGCAATTGCCAGAAGCGAAAAAGTGCCAAAATTTATAATGCGGAAGTTGCGGACGCTGTCATCAACATTGATGCCCAGTGGATTATTTGCCATATGTGCACTATTTACCATCTGTGCCCGATACTGATTCGACATGGTTAAGAAAAGTCATGCAAGTATTCAGCCATAACAACATCAGAAATCGTGAAGAACAGTCAATTTAACAAAAACTAGAAACTGGAAACTGTTTGGTAAGGTTCGGTAAGTATTGGTAAGGTTCGGTAAGGCTTGGTAAAGTTCGGTAGATATTGGTAAGGTTCGGTAAGGCTTGGTAAGGTTCGGTAAGGCTTCGTAAGGTTCGGTAAGGCTTGGTAAGGTTCGGTAAGGCTTGGTAAGGTTTGATCAGACTCGGTAAGGATTGGTAAGGTTCGGTAAGGCTTGGTAAGGTTCGGTAAGGCTTGGTAAGGTTCGGTAAGGCTTGGTAAGGTTCGGTAAGGCTTGGTAAGGTTGATCAGGTTCGGTAAGGTTTGGTAAGATTCGGTAAGTATTGGTAAGGTTCGGTAAGGCTTGGTAAAGTTCGGTAGATATTGGTAAGGTTCGTTAAGGCTTGGTAAGGTTCGGTAAGGCTTGGTAAGGTTTGATCAGACTCGGTAAGGATTGGTAAGGTTCGGTAAGGCTTGGTAAGGTTCGGTAAGGCCTGGTAAGGTTCGGTAAGGCTTGGTAAGGTTCGGTAAGGCTTGGTAAGGTTTGATCAGGTTCGGTAAGGTTCAGTAGTTTTGGTAAAGTACCGTATCAACGTTTTGGCAGGGTTTAGTACACTTTGGTAGGTAATTGTTAACCGGTAGTTAAATAAACAGGTTTTGGCCTTGAGATTTGGTTAACAATGCTACTAAAAGTGGCTAAATTAAATTCAAAGCTCTAGACCCACTCAACAAAACAGAGTTAATGGTTCTTACTCGAACCGGAAAATCAACAAGAGTTAAACATCAGGTAAATTCTACGAGTTCACAAACACCAGCAATGGGTGAAAACGAAGAATCCTCTGTTGATCCTCATTTGAAACACATTAACAACCAAAAACTAATGTTTGAAAGCGAAATTGAATCCTGCATCGAATTTGTTGTTTCAGGAATCGATTCCGGGGAGGACACGGAAACTCTAGCAGAAACATTGAGCGAAATTAAAGAGCTGCAAGAGAAACTCGACAACTCCGTTCAAGAGCTTTTGGACATCTCACCATCAGAAGACGCAGATACGCTCTGTTTTCAAATTAGCAAACTAAAATTCAAGATTCGAAAAACAACCGCTGCCCTCCGCAAACACAAAAAAGAAACTCAAAGCGCAGAAGTAAGCAATGTTTCATCAGGCAACTTAAGGGTAACATTTGATAGTAGCAGCAGTAACCCAACCATTCTTAACACTAACAGGACCTCTACAAATTTCTCAGCATCCGCTGGGAACGAAGTGTCAGGTCAACTTTTTTCGTCGGACTCTGCAGCGCCCGCTAGCTCAGTTCAATCCAATTCAATTTCGCCGCCGGCTAATATGGAATCCAATATTGGTTTCTCAACGGCTACTTCATCTGGAAATCCTGTTCACAGTGCCTTGTCTTCGGAACCGTTTCTTGCTAATTCAAACAGTAGTTCAGTCAACCAGGACACATCATTTCATTTTTCGAACAGCAATCCATCATGGAGATTCCTTTCCAATCAACAATTCTCAGATCCGTCGGCGTCCGCTACACTTGGCTCTGCTTCATATCAGAACCCCATCTCCATGTCCACTTGTTTCCAGAAATCTGTACCCAAGTTGCAGGCAACAAAATTTGATGGCAACCCACTCGACTGGATGAAGTGGTTCAGCATTTTTCAAGCCACAATAGATCGATCGCCTATGTCATTATCAGAAAAGATGATACATCTTCAATCTCTATTAACTGGAGAGGCAAAGCATTTAATAGATGGATACGGCTGCAACGGAAGTCTGTATGTCCCAGCGTTGAATCGTCTCGAGGAACACTTCGGAAACCCAAACCGGATAGTAAATGCCTTTCTTGATAAACTCTCGCAGTTCAAACCACCTAATCTGACTGTCCCTGAAAGTTATACCCAATTTTCAGCCTTTCTCTTGACCCTAGTGGATACATTTCAACAACTTGGATTCAATCACGACATCCATTCTACTACAAATCTCAATCAGGCATTAAATAAACTTCCGACACCAGTCCGCCTGGACTGGAACAAGTATGCCCTCGAAAAGTTTTCACTCCAGCCGTCTCTTAAAGACCTTTCTGATTGGTTATCAATCTACGCAAAGGCTTGCAGAGATTTGCCAGCGCCAATTTCCATAACACGACCCAGCCATGGAAGATCAAACTTTGCCCATAAACCATGGATTCAGAAAACTCAAAGTCCCTTGCCCTCATCTACGAGAACGACAAGCAATGGTCAACAAGGTGGCTCCTTTTAAGACAGTAACAAACAAGGCCCCTCCAGAACTGTTGTTTGCCCCCAGTAATGAGACCTGTCAATATCTCTACAAATGTTCTCATTTCCAAACCCTCTCTCCTTTCGATCGGAGAGAACATGTCAAAAACTTAAAACTTTGCTTCAACTGCTTTGGCAGTCATCATGGTCAACATTGCAATTCAAAAAATGTTTGTCGAACTGGCAATTGTGGCCGAAAGCATCATACTCTGCTCCATGAGAGCTTTGGAGACAATAATCAGAGAGTGAAACCGCCATCGGCCGTTAAATCCGTTCAATTACATGGAACAGGCCAAGTAGCCCTTGTTCCGGTTGAACTTTCCAATGGTGTAAAAACTCTTGATACTTATGCGTATCTAGACAACGGAAGTTGTCAAAGCTTGCTGCTTACATCTGCAGCATCAGAATTGGAGATTGACATGAACACAGTCGCTAAAATGCCTATCAGTGGCTACCATACAACTAGAGAAAGAGACTGTTCTCAAGTTTCTGTCCAATTCAAGCCATACAGATCTCAGAATAGCTCAGTAGTTTCAATCGATGTGCTAGCAGTACCAGATCTCAATATGACACCAGTTAAAACCAGTGAGCAGAACAAACTTTGTAGAAAGTTTGATCACCTTAAACACATCACGTTTCCAAATGTCAAACAAAATCAAGTGTGTATAATCATTGGAATTGATAACCTTGAACTAATACCCTACAATGAGATAGTTAAAGGCCCGAAAAACACACCTTGGGCTGTCAAGACACCATTAGGTTGGACTTGTGCCGGAAAGACCAACATAATTGCAGATGAGCAAAATCCAGTTCTCAAAACCCAAATTTGTTCCCATGGCCAATTGGACAACGAACTTTTCACTAAAGTTCAGGATTGGATGAAGATCGAAAATTATGGCATTGCATCCAAGAAAAAAGCACTGTCCAAGAACGATGAACAGGCTTTGGAAATTTTACAATCCACAACCAGATTCAAGGATGGTCATTACGAAGTTGGTCTCTTGTGGAAAGAGAACGCAAAATTGCCGAATAACAGATGGCTCGCTGAGAAACAGTTGAAGCAGCTAAAAGCAAAGCTTTCCACAAAGCCAGTATTAAGAGAAAAATATGAAGAGACTTTGCAAAAGGACTTGCAAAACGGATATGTTGTAAAAATTGATCTTTGTACCGACAACACAAAGTCAGTTTCTTATCTACGTCATCACCTTGCATTGCATCGTACGCTCTACGTCGCTCTGCAATAGATAATCAGAAACATTTTCCTGAGGTTTCCCATATTGTTGAACGCAATATCTACATGGACGATTTGTATATTTCCACTGACGACGTTGAAAAAGCTGTAAACATAATGAGCAGCACTTAAGCTTGCCTGTCTCTTGGGGGTTTTAACCTCACCAAGTGGAATTCTAATTCGGCTGCGTTTTTGCAACAAGTCAGTAGGGATCAACTTTTAAACACAAACGAAGCTTCACCTCAAATTCAAAAGGTCCTCGGATTACCGTGGAATGCAAAAACAGACACTTATGTAATCGAGAAGAAACTTTTCAAGAAGTTTCCCTTGGATAACACTATGGTAACCCAAAGAAAACTTCTGCGGTTTGTCGCATCCATTTTTGACCCCCTAGGTTTTATTGCACCGCTCACCATCCGAGTTCGTAAAAGTCTACAGGCCGCCTGGAATCATGGACGAAAATGGGACAAACCATTGGACCTCAATGAATTTGCAGATCTAACTCAGCTGCAAAACGAACTACGGGAATTCCGCGAATTTTCAATACCTCGCTGTTTATTCATTAACAAAGCAATAAAAGAAACAGCTCTCCATACATTCTCAGACGCGTCGGAGTATGCACTCTCAGCAGTTTCAAATCTTAGGATTGAATACGTTGATGACACCGTTCAAGTGAAATTCATCATGGGAAAAGCCCGCGTAGCTCCAATCAAAAGAATGACAATTCCAAATCTCGAGTTGCAAGCCGCCGTCTACGCAGCTCTGCTCGCACAATTCGTGACAGAAGAGCACGACATTCACATTAATGAAAAAGTTTTCTGGTCCGATAGTACCACAGTTCTTGGCTCAGAACCCCAGAGATACGTCATCGCATATTTGTTGCTAACAGGTTGGCGAAGATACTTGATGTATCAACAGCACATGACTGGAATTACATCACCTCAGCTGACAATCCAGCCGATGATGGCTCAAGAGGCTATGAAATTAAACAGATGAACTGCAGTTCTCGATGGCTCAACGGTCCTTCCTTTCTACAGTTACCAAAAAGTGACTGGCCAAGTCAGGACATCTTGAAAGCACGAAATTCAAACGTTCTCATCGTTCATGCGTTGCAAACCGATCTGCACTCAGCAATTCAATGTCCCATCGACATTGCACGCTTCAGCAATTGGAATCGTCTGGTTAGAGTTGCAGCATACTGCTTCTTCTTCCTCGATCGCTTGAAAAAACAGAGCAGTAGCTTATCGCTCGCACATCACACACTGGCTTACAAGTACCTCATCGGCGTTGCTCAAAGTCAGAACTTTGGAAGTGAGATTTTGTCTTTACAAAAAGGCAAGGAGATACTTTCGTCGAGCCCTCTAAAGACACTCTGTCCTTTTGTTAACGGAAAAAATGAACTCCGCGCCAAAGGTCGGCTGTCTAAGGCAATGGTCTTAGAAACTGCTCGCCATCCGTTAATTTTAGACGGGGTTAACCCAATCGTTAAGCTCCTCATCAAAAACACTCACGTGGTGAATAGTCACTCTGGTGTTGAACAAACACGTTCCTTTCTAATGGAATACTATTGCATTCTGAAATGCCGAGCTGTCGTTAGACAAACAATACGTCAGTGCATTCCCTGCCGAAGAATGGCTCAAGAAATTAGTCCACCTCAGATGTCAGATCTGCCCAGTGAACGTTTACCGCTACAAAATCACGTTGCGTTTGCCACAACAGGCCTGGACTACATAGGTCCTTTTCCTATAAAACAGTGTGGTAAATTTGCTACCCGTTATATCCTTCTATTTTCATGCTTAGTTGTAAGAGCCGTTCATTTGGAAGTTTCTGAAAGTCTTTCTACAGATTCTACAATGAGTTGCATCCGCAGATTCATTAGCCGCCGCGGAAAACCAAAAATATTTTATTCTGACAACGGAAAATCTTTTGTCGGCTCTTGTTCCGAATTGAGAAAAGGAATAGCTCTCAGATCCTCGCGAGAATTTGCATCTAAGCTCCACATCTTAGACGTAGATATCAATTGGAAATTTAACCCCCCTCTGGCTCCGCATTTTGGCGGCAGCTGGGAAAGATTAGTTCAAGTTTTCAAACTCTCCCTCTACAAAGTCATTGGCTCAAGAACGCTAACAGACGAAACGTTGTCGACATTCACTTGTGAAATTGAGTCCAACACGAATTCGCGACCATTGACGAATGTTTCTAGCGATATAAACGATCCACTCCCTTTAACGCCAAATCATTTCCTTTTGGGTAGACCTTCAATCAATCTCCCTTCAGGAGTCTTCTCTCAAAGCAAAGTAGCAGTTACTAAATCTTGGAAAACATCACAAATTCTAGCCCAACATTTTTGGAACCGATTTATTAGAGAGTATCTCCCTAACCAGCAGAAACGCTCTGAATGGCATAAAGTAAATCAGAATTTAAAAGTTCACGACTTAGTCTGGATTTTGGAAGATTTCACACCTCGTGGTCTCTGGCCTCTAGCAAAGGTAATTGAAGTGTATCCAGGCTCGGATAAAGTAGTTCGGTCAGTCAAAATAAAGACTGCATACGGTGAAAAGATCCGCCCCGTTCTCAAGCTAAGTAAAATTTCTGAAGAGTAAATTACATTCACATTCAACGGACAAATTCACATCATTTTAGCACTCAGCTTCCATAAATTCCTCCTGCAGAAATCTACACTATCGTTAATGTGCAGTCACATCACTTACTTGTCGATCAACATACGATTTAAAAAGTCCAGTACGTTAAAAGGTCCGTCACTCTTGAGTGGTTATAGTTAAGTACAGGTAGGTACAAGCCGCAACAGGTAGAAATCTCGTTTTTTTGCGCTGTGTAGAAAGTTGCTACACCGCAGCAACCTCCGCTTTAGCCTTTTCCCCTTGTGTCGCAATTTTTGGGTATTACAATTTTTTGCCTTTACCCGCTCCGTCAGTTGGAAACGCCGATTTTGAAAATCATTTGCTTTGTTATCTCTTGTAACCATCTTTTTCTTCCCTCAGTTATTTTATCGGAATTATTTATTGGCTACAAAGTTTTTACCTAACAAAGAATCGTCTTTACGGAAGCCGACTATTCTTTGCAACCCTGCAAATGGGGCCGGCGATGTCATCAACATTGATGCCCAGTGGATTATTTGCCATATGTGCGCTATTTACCATCTGTGCCCGATACTGATTCGACATGGTCAAGAAAAGTCATGCAAGTATTCAGCCATAACAACATCAGAAATCGTGAAGAACAGTCAATTTAACAAAAACTAGGAACTGGAAACTGATTAATTTATACTAAACCAAGGTAATCCTTTATTAATTCAAAAATCAAAAAAATCTCACAAAGTTCCTAAGGCGGCCAACGTAACAGACGCATTGCAGAAAGCTATTATAAAAAGACATCTTCATACTTCTGAAAAAGAAAAACCAAAGAATTAAAGTAGAAAAAAATAACTTGCATTATTTAGCCTTGCATCATTAGTTTATTTAATTGCGTGGGCCATCTTTTAATCAAAATGAAACATATCAAACTGATCTCAATAGCTGAACACATGGATTAATTTGGCAAAAAAGTCAAAATATTGTTAGAACTGATGAAAAAAAATTTCCCTGAATTTCAAACAATTAACGCCAAAAAATAATTTAGAATCAATAACAAAAATAAATTGGAGAAAATCACAGAAAAGGTGCTTCGTGTAAACCAAACCAACAACAAAAGCAACAATTTACACCAAATAGGACACAAAAACGCCAAAATTGGTTTGTTATTACAAATTGACAAGGCATTACGTCAACATATGAGGAAAACAATTCATGATTTAATAAGAAGGCGTTAACATATAGACTAATTTAAAAAAGACTCTTCCAAGAACCATAATTTATGAAAAAGTAAAAAAAAAAGTTTTAAAAAATGGACATATGAGCCAATTTTGCGCTTAGAACACATCACGAGACTCTCAAAAATGCATTGAAAACAATTTCAGGCCTCAAAGCAGCTTCGATCTTAAAATATGCTTAAAAGAAGCGTAATGACAAAACGAACTCGGCCAAAAATATACGAAAAAACAAACGGCTAAAAACGGTTCTCAAGATGCAATATTCTCTCAAAAAAATTGTTTCAACATCAAAAGTCATTCACTCAACTCATTGTATGAACAAAAAAATATCAATCGCTTAGCACAAATTAGTTCACATGGCAATTTTACACGGTTTCGCTTTTATTACTCTTTCACTAAAATTGGTGATTTGATAATAATTTCAATGAGTTAAATTTAGACCAGAAAACAATGTTAGCGGAACCTTACAATAATTCCAACCAAAAACCTTTTAATGTGCTTCTATGTAACTCCTCTTGTATTAGCTTTTTAAATCTAAAATCCGTTTCTCTAATTTTCTACATTAACTTATGATCAACGTACAAGAGACAAAAGGTTGTCTGAAGAAAATCGACACCATTAAAAAGACTTGCCATTAATTGCGTGACGAATTTGGAACACAAAATTACAATGTCTTGATAACACCAAATAGTATTAATGAGTATTATCATTGAGCACATTTAGACAAATTCAAAGCAGCAATTGAGTGATCAGAATATAAATTTGCTTAATTCAGAACCACTTTTTAGTTTTTTTTTTTTGAAACATGTAAATTACTCAGACTATAACCCTAAGGTTAGATATCTACATGCTCTAAAATGTTAAATAAATTAATCAGCATTGTCCTTAATATAGTAATTTTCAAATTGTGGCTGTTCGTTTTTATAGGTAAAAATAGGATTTGAAGGCTCCTTGAAATAGGATTTGAAGGCTCTTTGTAAAAATGCTAAAAGGTGTCAAAATGGTGAGAATGAAAAAAAATTCGACAAAAAACTTATCTACAGCCTTGAGTGCTGGAAAAATACTAAAATTTTCATAACAACATTTGCGTCACAGTGAAGTTGAAGAAAACGCTATATCAAATCTCGACAAAATCCCGGCTCGCGATCGCAAGCTGGACAACTACTTTCCCCGCTCAATACCTTTGTGAAGCAAATTTGTGGCGTGATAGCGGACTGATAAGGTGTGATTCACACGCCAATGCTTGAGTGTTGAATTCCCCGCCTCTGTGAAGCTGTCTGCTTTACGATGAGCTCTAACTTTACCATATCTTAGTATGCCACTACACCATTAAGAATTTATCGTGGGAATGATTAGAAATTCGTCTTGACAATGTTTTCAGATATATTGGAAATCAGATGTCAGGGCATATATCATATAATGTTAGTATGGGAAGCGCCAAGCACTGTATCGTCGAACTTTCTAGAAAATTTAGAAAAATGCCCAGCCAGATTTTACTCCCAGGCTTTCAAAAAAGATAACCTTGGCTTTCAAAAAGGCAACCTCGGAATAACGCAATCAACAATAAAGAGAACTTACACCTTTCCCAATAATATCACTTCCACTTGAAGACAAAAGATAATCGTTTCAATTGGACACTTCAAATTCAAACGTAACAACTTACCTTTGCAGCCGTCAAAACAAAGCGGTAAGCTGTAGCCACAATATCGTGTATTCAATCTCTAATCGCGGATGAAAATCAACGAGAATAGAGTGAAAGCCTCAAATTAACCAAACAATAAAAGATAGATGCCTAATACAGACACGTGAACAAAGCAGGAGCTGTAACTCAGGGTGGGTAGAACTAGCAACTCATTAGTGCGAGACAGAATAAAGCTTGCTGATCAACAATTCTGGAAGACTAGGTTTTTGTGAAAGGATAATATGGCTTAAAAAGCTGAGCCCTATCTCCCTAGCAGTGGTGTTAGGGGACTTGATAAAAGCCTTCCTTTGTTGACGCCGTCTCGCGTTGAGTAGGGAAAGGGGAAAAGTGAGTGAAATGAAGGAAACAAAAAGGTATTTGTTCAAAACAAACGCACCGTGAACAAATTTCAAACAACGCACTGCAAGGAGAATCATTTGAGAGCACGTTCACTTCACCGAAAAATGTATTTTGAAAACAATACATTTAGATTACGCGAAGATATAGATAAAAAAGTCAATACGTTGAAATCTTCAAGGATAAGACTTCATGGATAGCAATGGAAGATTTTATTGGGCACATTGCAATTCAATAAACTCAAAAATAGGAACCAACTTTCAAATCTTCTGAAATTTTTGAATTAAAATTATAACGATGAAAATACTATTGGTTCAGATGTTTCGTTAAATTATAAAAATTGGCATCGTAAACAGAGAGTCAATGAAACAGCGAGAAATTTCAATGGAACTCTTGGCGATGGAATGAAAAGGAGGAGAGGCGGGAGGGAATCTGGAGGAGGTTAGAGTTTTTGTCGTGTCGCCGGTGGGGGGGGGACTCTGGGCCTGAAAGTGAACGTGTAAAAAATGGCACGTTCACATACTTTTGGTCAAGATAACGGGAGACTATTGATTTCTCCTGCCATTATTTTTGTTTTCTTCGTCTTTTCGTTCTGTTTTGAGACATTGGCTAGTAATACGTGTGATAAAAATGAGCAAAAAAAGGAAGAGCGTTACTTAACCGTAAACAATACCACTTGGCATAATTACGCACAATTTGCCTACTTAGCAGAGGCGATGCAAGAAAACAAAAGGAAATTCATTCAATGAGGAAAAAGTGTGCATTAAAATTAAATTATCAACTGCAGGAACATGCAAGACCTCACGGTCACCATTACTTGCATCGACAAACTGCAGGTAGCAAATTATATGGTCAAAAAAGACCTCTTAACTTAACTGAATTTATATATTCACCTTTCAGATCTCTTACCATTTGGTCAGCTGTCCAGATCATTTCTCCTCTTCGCCCTTCTCTACTGTGCATTATAATAGTTACTTCTCTAATAGATACTCCTCTACTTATAATTAATTCTCTACTGATCGCATTATGATAACAGTTGGTCTTAAAATTGTGATCTATAGTATTTGAGGAATCTATTACCGGGCTCTTATGTGAAACCTTTCAAAATCTGTGCCACAGTGAGCTACAATCGTTCCCGGGTTAGGGTGACAAAGTGAACCGACAAGAAGATAAAAATCAATTTTGGTTATCAACTCCTTCGCTCTGATTCAAATTTATAATCATGCGGTATTGCGTTCAATAATACAAAAACTAATGGAGAACTTTGAAATAATAATTAATTAAACAAGGCAGTCAAAGCATGATTTCAAAGCTCAAACGGGTATTTTGCAAATCAATTTTTTCTTAACAGATTGGCAGCTTACACGACTTTTGATTTAAAAAGAAAAGATCTGATTTACTGAACAAAAAAATAAGAACTGAGTTACCAACTGCAATTAACTTCTGGAGAAAACAAACTCAATTGTCAAGAAAAAGGTTAGGAGAAAACACATCCATACATAACATATCAGTTTCTGCAATCTATCCACCAATCTGACAAAAAATCTTCAGAAAAAAATGGAGAAGCAATTGTCGAGGGGCCCGGTCATACAAATTGTTGGCTATCTTTTATCCTTGCAAAGAGAAGAGCTAAATATCGGTTACATAAGTACTGGAATAAGTACCATTAAAAGATAAAGGACTGACTTAAGAGAGTATATACAGCATTTATGTATATACTGCTTGCTAAGATGTATAACTAGTTACTTAAAAAAAACCGACTTCATAGTTAAATTATGTACGTCGGAAACAAAATATCAAAACCATGCAGTATCAATTTGAAACACTTCGTGCCCCGCCGTCAACTGATTGTATATTATGTTACTAATGTCGTTCCTATCATCCAATATGGTGCCTTAATTTACTGAGGTCTCAGCTACTCTTCTCTGAAATTCTTATACCTTTCCCAGAAAGCGGAATGACAGAAAGACTGATAGTTGCCAAGACATTTTTAACATCGGTTTACGAAATACATATATCTGAACAGCTTAAATTTGTTTTAAAGGCTATCAAAAAACAGCACATACAAACGTTTTGTAATAACTTATTTGATTTGAAAAATTGTTGGGTGCGTAATATTGTATCTAATCTGCAATTGCTTGTCTCAAAACACAAATACAAAGACGCTGAATCACACTACGTTGTGCTAAATTGTACAATAAACTGGAACAAGGCGGCTCGGTAATGTGCAATGGCACATAAGGTTCCGACCCCGCCCATCCACAATTTTGGCATAATTGTCTACCAAATGAGGAACAGATAGAAAAACCCAAAAATTCTTTTTTGCGAATCCCAAAAAAGCCCAAGTCTTTTTCAAAAAATTCTGTATGAACGATAAGATAACCTCCAAAACAAATAACTCAGTTGAGTAAAAATTAATGCATTAGATTGCTGTAATATGTCAATATTAAGAAAGCGAGTCAAAACGAACAGCAAAATCAAACAACAACAAACATTAATTACATCAAAAAATTTATGTTCCTCTTAAAAACTAAATTTAATAACAAAGTCAACATACCGTCAGATAAACTTGAAACTAAACAAATCCATTAAAAGGTTTGGTAACAATTATACAAAAAAGAACAAAAACAGAAAAGTAAAAAAAATTAACTTATTTTTTTGAAACAATTAACTTCAAAGTAATAAATACCATTAGGAATAAATTAATATTACCACAAATTTGCGATTACCACTGCTTCTATAGAAGGGCATTAGGACCTGACCTTATTCATTTGTTAGAGCGGCTAAAAAGAACAACAAAGAACAAACAAAATTTCAATTGAAACTTGCCAGAAAACGCTGTCAAAACCGTCAAGCCAAATTTTGGCACTCAAAATATATTTGATTGCGCCTTCTTCAAACAGCTATAATATAGTACGTGGCCATTCATTAGTAAGACTAGGTAACAAGTAGACAAAAAAGCGAAGTGGTAAAGTATGTAATACTTTTAATTTTTTTTTCGAAACAAAATTACATTCAATGTCATGAAAGGCATTAATTACAAAAAGAGCTATTTAAATATCGCCGTTTTTCCATGAAAAGGAAACCCTCGAGACCTGTAATTATCCAGAATATTTCTTGCATCTACAAAAAGAACGTCAAATATGACAAAAATCAAATTAATTTAATTTTTTTTTGTGAAAAAGCGGTGTCGAAGCCAGTAAGGTCATAACAAAATCTTTAAAAAAAAAGATTTTGGGACACCAATCCCTTTTATTCCCTTGACACCCATAATGTCATATTTGACCTGTAATCAACTAACGAGATTAGGTAACAAAAAGAAACATAAAAAGAACAAAATTGCGAAAATAAAAAAGTTTTTTTTTTAATTTTGGAAAACGATGGGTTTGAAAGTCATAAAAGCCATCAGCTATCTGCTAATATCAGAATATCGGTTTTTCTATTCTTCCATGAAAAGCCAATGAAAGCTATCACTATACAGGAAATTTCATACGACCGAAACGACAAAGTATAAATGACAGTTAAGACAAAATTAAAAAACTCAATTGATTTCTTCAAGAAAGAGGCGTCGAGCCCATTAAAACGATGATTTATATCTTTCAGGATTTTAATATGTTCAATTGTGCTTTAATTTGAATGCTAATAAGGTGACATGAGAACTGTCAATAATGTGATAATGTGACAAAATTAGAAAACGTGAAAAACTGGCAAATATCAAAACAAACAAAAATCTAAAATCTTGTAGTGTCAAAGCCAGAAAACAATAAATTCAGGCTTAAAACTGCAACCGAGAATAAATTTTAACTCAGTAGAAAGAAGAAGCAGTCTTTTTCTGCTGACACTAAGCTGGAAGTTGACAAATTAAGAAAAAAAATAGAGGAAAATTAATTAAGCCATTATTTATTGAAAAGTCATGTATTTTTAAAAAAGAAACGACCATAAACTTTCAATTAAAAAACTAAATACATTAGCCTGGAGCTGTTTAGCAAGCGAATTGGTTGGACCTATCACTCCTGAGCTTTGATTTGATATGTTCTGTTCTTTATTATTAAAAATAAGTCTTTTTTTTTAAAAAAAAAGACCGACTGATTACAACCCGATTTTTTTTGGATTGTAACAGTCCAAGAATGGCCCAAAACTACCCCTGTTAATACTTATTGTCCGTTAAGAACAACTGATTTTTCGAATGTTGTAGATATAGATAATTTCTGAGTTGAAACTGAGTTAAATTTTGCATTTTTGATAATCAACGAGTAAAGTTAGCAAAAAACGGCAAAGTTTTAACTACAAGGCACTCTCTGCGGACTATGAAGTAGAAATAGACCCCTCTGAGTCTACAAAGATTGTATGAGTGTTGTTTGGGGGTGTACTGTAGGCAAATTTAATCAAAGTGGACTAAAGTAGCTTATTTCGTGCTGTTGTTGATGAAAAAGGCTAAATTTTGAAATGTTTATCCAGATTTTTTGACCAAAAAATTAAATCAAAACGATCAAAAATGCTTGTTCGTCTTCGAAAATAAAATCAACGACACTATTCTTAAAAATTATAACAAATTTTAACAAAATTGACGAAAATTTAGGCAAAAATTCCGGAAAATGTGAATAAAAACAACGTGAATTCACTCTTCTTTTCTCAGAAGTTTAAGCCTCGATAACTCCCTGTAGAAAACGAAAATTAAAAAAATCTTTTGAATTCCATATTCTACGCTGGACGAGCTTTCTAATGATACCAGTCTCAACTCTCTACGATGAATATATCGAGCGGCGAAAATTCACGGAACAAAAAAAAACCCAGTTGAGTATATAGTTCCTCCCCCCTCAAGAGGGTCGGAACAAATAATAAGAACTATTCATTCAGGGCTTGAAAAGGCATCAAAAAATGAAATAAATTCATTCTGCCAATGAGTCAAATCTTATTTGGTAGGTAACGAGCAGCTTCCAAAGTTAATTTCCCATTATCAATTCAAATTGATACTTTCGTTGACACATGTTTTTGCAATAGCACGTTTTTGTTTAAGAGATAGCGAAATAAACTCTTTCTAGAGCCTTTTTTAAAAAGAACGCCACCATTCTCCGAATAACTGGCAGTTTAGTAGCGAAACAGCGACGAATTTAACTCCAGAACCTGTAGCAGGCCTTATACCCAGTTGTGTTCCCACCGTTTTCGGATCTTAGGTACCCAAGGATTTTTCTAACGTTTCAAAATTGAAGTTATCAAATTGTCAACAGCAGATCACATTTTAGCACCCACACACTTCTAACAACAGTTCACGTTTTGAGAGCAATTCCTGAAAATATTTGAAACTTACTTTAGGGTTGAATTCCACAGCGGTCAAACCAGATATGCACAAAAAAATTAAAAACCAAACGTTAAAAAGGAAAATTCCCTTTGTCAAAAATAACATACAGATAAAATTTTCATGACAAAATGCGAATTGTTTTCATTTCTTTTACTCCATGGAATTGGTACGCATCTGCACCTAGGCGCACCTGTACAGACGCAACTGTAAAGCCAAATTTAACGGACTGCAACGAATAACTATTTTTCCTTCTAACATTCAATAAAACTGGTCATTTTAATTTTTAATGCAGATTAAAAATTTTATGAGAAAAGTTCAAATTTTTGATAGAATGAGATGAATTGTACTTCCTGGCCACAAACACATTGCGCCAGCAAGTTATAATATATTTCGACAACCTTTCGAATTTGAGCTGATTTTCCAATAATAACTCTTGAATACTCCTTAAAATACTCTTCTAAGAAGACTTCGACAGCTGACGCCTCCCTCGCTTTTCAAAACATGATTAAATGGAGACATTGACAACAAAAATATGAAAATCCTGTCCGCTGAGTTATTAGAGAAATTTGATTTCAAAGCAGATTATGAGCTCCTCAATGGCAATGTATGCACTGCCAACAACTAAACAAACAGCAACTCGGTATATAGGTAAAAATACAAAACGGAAAACTACACTTTCCAATATCCAAGTATGTTTGATCGAAAGAGCATTGGCTTCTAAAGTTTTTTCATAGACTGCTGTTTATTTATAATAGCTGTAATGTTCACATTTATTGCAAATCTGTATAAAAGATCCACGTTTCATTAGATAAAGATATTTTGTAAATGAACAATTTTAGCGTCTTAATGCATCTCTCCTCGGCTTAACTCATAAAATTAACTTGAACTAAAATTATGATTCCAAGAACTATTTCAACAATTAGATTTTACGCAGACATCTCAAACGATATTCGTGGAGTCATGCAATCCTCATAATTTCTTAAATTGAATCTACAGAACATTTTTCTCAGCAGTCTTTGTCCTCTGTTAATAACGACTGACTACATGCAGAAATCAACATTTTGGGAAAACAAGAATACATCTATTGAGTTCCATAATTTAAAATAATTTTAGAGTGAATTTTTGAAATATAGTCAATTAGTACAATGTGACGTCATCATTCGGGAACATGATTTATTTTCTCTAAGGTGGCCGATACATTTACTATCGACGACAGCTCAGTATCTCCTAAAATCTTCGCTGCCGTCATCAATTTCGCCGCTTCAATTACTGCGCTTTGTGATCAATGCTTCGAAAAGAGTTTATAGTTTTTCATGGATAAAGATTTATTCTAAATTTAATTCCATTTCGAACAAATTCTTGATCAAAGTCAAGAACAGAATCTTGATTTCGAGGAAACCATCTTGTATTCGACTATAACAAGTTGAGTTCAAAGGCCAATTCGGTGTTTCAATTTGCAATTCGGTGTTTCAATTAACTTTGTACTGATAAACATCAAAGTCTTACTTAAATAATTCAATGCACTACTCAACAATGTAAATTGAATTGAAATAGAAAGAGGTCGTCGCAAACATTCCCCACGACCTATTTACATTTCCTTCCTCCCTTTCCGGTTGTTCAACCTGTCCTCAGCCTCGCTATGCACCACTAAGCACCCCTCTCCAATCTTCCCGAATAACCGCACCTATTTCCTGCCGTTTAGAACCGACATCACATATTCCTACTACTATTATTCTTCCTGACCATGGGCCAATTTATAAAACTAACTAAAAAAAGACCAAATTCAAATAAATCAAAGAAGAATAAAATTTCACGTGAAGAGAAATAATTCAACTGTAAATACACAATAAAAGTAAGGCTTAAACTACAAGGAACGTGAACGATTGGCATATTTATTGTGAAAATATCTGAATATCTTAATAATGGTCATGGATTGTTCAGGCGTTCAGAAACTGACACAAAGACTGAAATTCATCAAAAATGTCATTTTTTGGGGGGAAAATTCTCTAGACACGAAACATGCCTATTGAGCTACAGTTTAAAATTATCATTACTGACATCATTATGCGATTTCTGCTAAATGAGATCGGTGTGGTAGTCTCGCATACTAAAATGTTCCCTTTGATTCAAAAGGAGGAAAGACCAGAAATGGTCCAGGAAGATCAGGTGTGACCAAGCTAGCAAGGGTCTAATTTCCTCCATTCTCCCTCCTCCTCAGGCGGTAACCATCGTGTGTGGGAGGCATCAACTGTGTTCATGACCGGGTCAATTTGATTAGGACAGACAGGATAATCACAGTGAGGGACTTAATTGAATAGTGCCACGGGCACATTACCCATCAGCAGGGAGCAACCAGCAAATGGTCCATTCAATTGTCCATTATATTTAGGTTAATGCTTCGTGCCTTAATCTTGTGCAAAGGGAAATTTGACAATAAAACATTGCGGCAAACACTGCGCTAACTTTAACTGACAAAAATTCATACTTTCGACGAAACGAATTTTGCATTTGGATTTTGCTCGAGTTTGAATTTTTGCATACGAAATGCCGACCACCCATAATTCGGAGCCAAAATGATCTAATACGAGGACATACAAATCTTGGGACAAAATTTGCCTTAGACGTCGAATTCGAAAGTGCCGAATTCGAAAGTGCTGAAGGCTTTCAAGGAAATTTTCATGTTCACAAGCAGCTAAGCATTTAAGCGATTCAGTTGTCAGCTAAGCCTCCCTTGCTGGCTGTACGAACTACGCTTGAATGGACTCAATACTTCAACGCCAAAAACTCAGTAAACCACAAGGAACTCAAATTGCAATGCGCTCAACAATGAAAAAGTCTGAAACAATCAATACTCTGAATGTCAAAGGTTTTATTATCTATACTAAATTGACGATAAGATAACAATAACGATAATTAATAACGATAATAGGTTTTTTTTTATCTATATAAATGGACGATAAGATAGCATGATCCTTGAAAAACAATAAACTGTAAACTTGCAAAGAGTCCCTGAGAGCGGAAGGGAAACGAGATAAATTATTCAGAAAACAATTTGAGACGGAAAAAGAAATTCATACTTGTAGCTCAGGAAAATTTGTTTTTCAGTGATGCAAGCGAAACATGATAACGTAAAGAGTGATCCTACCCGATTGAGTGATCCCAAAAAAAACTTCATAGTCCAGTAAGAGAGCAAATAGATATTTAATGTTCAACAAGTTGGTTTGCAACTTACGTACATCAATTTTGCTATAAAAAAGTTTGTAAATTGAGAGATCAACACCAGTGAAAGAAATAACAGCAACAAATGGCCCAACGATGATTTTATTAGATAAACTACTGGGCTCAGTGCTGGTCCTTGCCGAATCCACGCTTTAAGTAAAACTTGAACAATTAGCCCAATTGTTGTAATAACTTAATAAATAGTTTCAGCGATGAGCCAGCGAGGTCATGCTGTCCATTGTTGGAGCTAGGAGCCTTAATGCTGCATTGAAATCGCCATCCGATAATATCAAAAGGAAATCATTTTTTACTACACGTGGATTGAGTCTGAACAGATATGCAAGCAACAAGATGAAAAATCTTAACTAGCTATTCGAAAACGGATATCTGCAAAGGCGGAACGTGGTGTTGCTGCACAACAGTACTGGCAACTCTATATCAGCGCACAAAAGTAGTAATAATTCGCCAATGACATGCCAACAACTTCTGCAGAGAATCTGCAAAAGAACAAGCAGCAGGAAGATAACATCAAAACTGTATTGTCCCAAATTTATAAATAAAGTTTAACATATTTGATAAAATCTGCGCTAAGAGTATACTGATTATTATTGTCAAAATATCATCAAACAGGAAACGCAATTGGTTCACCGAGGAAATCTTAAAAATGCACTCCGCAACCATCTTGCAATAAAATATTCTGTGAAAAATTTAACCCCCGAAAAGAGGGAAATCTAGAAAATGACCATCAAAAAAAGGAAAAAAAAGCAAGGGCAACAAAAAAGTAAAAACAAGATGATTCACACATTGTTTGTTTTGCCGTTTTGTGTGCAGTAATAATGTGTGCTTAATAGCTTTTGAGGCTTTTGTGCCATGGAGCGGTCGATAAATTGTCTGGTGATTGTTGTGCTCAGAAGAAAGAGTAACAGGGGCAAATTACGATTAAGATAAGAGATTGAGTGAACTGATTCAGTTCCAAAAGAAAAACCCCTGCGTTTTGATATCTGGTCGGTAGCTATTTTTGGCTTAAGTTCCTTGGAAGGGCCAATGTTTTTTCTGCCTTGTCGCGATTGCTGCTATAAAAATTGTTTCTCACCTCCCTTCAGTCTTTTAATCGTTGAGGTTTTGCTTATTCTACATTTGTAATCTTTTGTATTAGCAGGCATAAGATGCCAGAAAACGAAAACTTTGTTTCGAGACAACGATTGAGGAGACTGCATATATTGAGCGGAAGGCAGCGATGCCCAACTTACGCTATCATGGGCTCACACTTATAATCCAGCAAAAAACGGATTTTATTGTACTGAGCCGGGTTGAGGAGTCGTTGAATAAATCTGATAAGATCAATTCGAATGAAGATCAAACATTAGAAGATCAATTCAGAGTGCAAACGACCATTGCAAATTAATTAAGGACAATGGATTTGAATAGGCGACCATAGGTCCAACGCGTTTAGGAACATCAAGTTGTTCCTGACATTTACCAACACTTAAAACAATTCTTGTGACAATAATTTAGAACGTCAAAGCTTTACCGACCATTTTCTTGTTCTGTTTAAATGGAAGGTCAGTGTGACTGATAGCCCGAAACCAGAACACTTTATTAGAGACTGTTCGCCTATCAAGGATGCTGCCAAAGAGTTGAGATACTTTGACAAGAACTAATAGTGAAATATTCGAAGACATTTTAAATTATTGCAACGTCAACGAAGAGTTATATCTATTCAACAGAGTTAGACAACGGATAGATTTGCACATGTCACATCATAATTAAACGACCTACAAAATTAAGACGCCTTAATTGTTCACAAGTTTTTAAAAAAAATTGCAAACAAAACCTAACAGCGATCATGGGCTGTGGAAAAATTAAACTGCACTTCTGAAGGTGACTAAAGAAATTCTATAAGTATCAACTTATAGCGTGTATATGGGACTTCCGATGTACTTACAAGATGCTAAACAACTATTGTGGAAAATCTTTGACCGACAATATTCCGACAATTTACTGCCTTGAATTCAAAAAAACTCACCAGGCTCCGAGTTTGCACAGAGGTTAAATCAGTTTTTCACCTCAAAAGGCACTATACTCTTAAACAATACGTCAGAAATTTTCCAAACATGTTTTATGGAGGCCATTCGTTCTTCACTACTGCAAAGTACTCCTATTAGGGAAGTCTGATCAATTACAGACAAATTTGAGAATAAGGTTTCTACAGGTGACAACTACGTAAGTAATATTCTTCCAAAAAAAGTTTCAGAAGTTGCTCCAATCTTGATTAACAGATCCCTTAAAAAGCGAATGTTTCTGAGTGAGCGGAAGAAAGACAAAGTAGTCCCAATACAATATCAAGGATAAAAAAATGAAGAAACTATTTACATGCCAATATCTTTGTTAATAGTTTGGAGTAAGATGATTGAAAGCCATGTTCAATCGACTCTACAATTATTTTAAAAAATTCAAATATTCTCTCCTCTAAACAATACGATATTAGGAGCCAACAGTACAGTAGACGCTTTAGATTATTTCACTGAGAAAAAACAAAAAACAATCCGTATGGTCTTCGATCTGAAAAAAGCATTCGACAACACTGAAAAAAAGCATTGGACAATTGGAAATAATTCGTGCTCAGTTATGCTTCTTCGGTTAATTAATTTATGGGCAAATTTCTAGTAGGTGACTTTTATTAGTCCCCGTTTATTAGTCCTCTCCATGATATTTGTTATGAAATTATAAATATCTATTCTGATTTTGCTTGAAAGATAAACTAATTCTTTCTTTTCTTTTTTGCTTCTTTCGTTACAACGTCGTAATTTCCATAGACCGAGCAAGCCATTTGTATCAAAAAATTTTGAAGCATGAAAGTTAATCAATAATCAAAATTTTCGTATTTAAGTACTGAATACAATTCACATCACTCCTGCCCAAAAACTTCTTCACAACATTTAGTGAACATGATTCGCAAATTAGCAAAAAAAACAACGCAACCCAAAATAAACATTAATTTGCGAAGAAATTCAAAAACACAAGCACAACCCACTGTTAAAAGTCGAAAGGAATTATTTAAATTACAAAGATTACACACGATAACGCGCCTCAGGATTTATCCTATAAACAGGTATATAGTTAGTAGTTAGCCTGCAAAATAAACAAGGGAAATACCTTGAGTTACCTGATCAATATTTATCAATATCACCTCTTTCATCTATTATCATTTTCGACCAAAATGGAGCTTATCCAATAAACGCCCAAGTCCTGCAGCTGCAACCTAACACACACAGATTTCATAACCGCATTTACAGCGATCATTAGCAATTCAATAATTTCTTGTTAACACTTTTCAACAATATTTTCTAGGCGAAGCACTTGTTTCTACGAACTTTTAGTTAGAATTATGCGGGTAAACAGTTTGTGTTTCCGACCAACTGAACCCCCCCTTCCCCACCCGCGAACATTTGGTTTTCTCCCATGCTTTCTGCGAAAAAATAGTTGCTATCAGAACCAGTTATTGATACTATCTAACATATAAGTTACAACTAGCAATCTGACAGCGAAATAACTTAACATTAAAGGTCTTCTGGCGATACAAGGAACTGCCCACGCCCAAATTGAATTGAAACTACGGACAAGAGATTGAATTGAAAATATCAGTAAGGTGTCAACTGCCGCCACTCTGCTTCAAACTTGTTTCCAACTTCATTATCATAGTTCTGATGTAGAAGTTTCTGATATCGTCCGGGAGAGGTTTGAGCTTCCCAATAGCTGAATCCAGACTTTGCATGGATCTTTGACCAGGCATAAGAGCGTGGTTTCCATAGACATCTTTTGGATCATACAGCTGAGGCGGTAGAGATTTCCAGAAGACGTTGACTGATATGCTAAAACAGTTACAAGGTCGGTCTTTGACAAAAATTTCCCTTTTTACTAAGGACTAAATGGGACAAACATATGTGACTCGGGATGAAGTATAAGAGATAAGGTGACTCTGAGGCCACCACGCGAGACATACGTGACCTCATTTTAAAATGCCAAAAGTCTACAGTACCAGAAGTTGCAAAGCCAGAAGTTCCTACTTATTCCCAAATTAACTTCCTCTGACTTTCGTCATTATAAGACGTGCACATTTCGCGTTGTAAGCTTGATTACGGGACTCTGCAGAAGTCACTTCAAAATTGTGAATTAATATCTCGAACCACTTCGCCGTTCTCGATAAACGCCAGAATTTCTGTGACTTCAAGCAGAGTCACGCAACCATTACTTAGAAAATTCCTAAGTTCTGCCGAATGGGCACAAATATCTTTCTGTTATGACAGAAATACTGAAAAGCGCATACTCACTATCAGAAAGCGTGCTACTGGTTTTAATTAACAGAGCTCCAAAAAAGTGTTAACACTGATGAGTATCGAACGAAAGCACAGAAGACAATATTTAAAAATGGGCAATTATTGTTAATTTATCTTAGCGTGATTAAACTAAGTGTTTAGCAAGTACCCACCCTCAGTACCTTTCTTAAAGGTTCTTGACATTAAAACCAGGTTCGGTAGCACCATCAAGGTCGTATAGTACCTCATAATAGATTGAATTCAAGATTTGGTTTGTTGATCGGTCACTAAATTAGTGGCGACAAATGTCTGGCATCACCTTTGATTTTGTTTGCTTTACTTGAATGTTCCTCAAAATAAACAGCTGAACAGGTTCAGTTCCATAAAAGAAAGGGACTCAAGCACGCAGCAAATAAGTAGCTCTTCCGGAGCTTTTCTTGAGTTACATTATTATAGCTTCCAGTTCATTCAAAGCAAAGACCAACGTTACGTTTAAAAAAGATCAATTATAGCTGATCAAATTCTCAGTTTGAAATTCTTTTTGATGTTGAGGACTATCGATGATCATTATCGAGTAATCAGAGTGATAAAAAAACGCTCTTGGCTTTCACTCGAGGCCCGAACATTGTTACGTGTTACGTAAGTAGCAATACGTTACGCACACTGTTACGTAAGGAAGAGTTATATAAAAGATCAGTGTGAATTAAATTCAATTTTATGGCTCATACAATCCAGAAGGATTTCATTTTAATGGGTCTTTTTTAATAATCTACTCACTTTTTTTTGACTTTTTGATGTCAATGAGAAGTCAAAGTCGCGATTTGTACAACACGGAAGTTAGTAAAGGCAGCGAAAAAAAAACAAAAAATGAGTAATTTTAAAGCGCGAAATTTTATAATTTGCTTCTAAATAGGAGTGAGATTTTCGCATTTGAACAAACTTTACGCGATTTTTTTCATGGACTGGAATTTCACTTCTGTGCTTAATCTTTTTTTCTCATCGGTTTACATGAGAGCTTCTAAAAGTGATACATGCGTTCTATCTGTTCTAAAAATGAATAGATGCAATGGTTTGAATCATTTAATTCCATTTTTATGACCATGGCAGTGTTGTTAAAATAAAAGAAAATGTTTGTATCTTGTTCTTTCATTTTATCCCTCAGTCGCATTAGTGACAAGTCACATTAATTGTCTTTCTAATGGGGCATTAAAAAAGCCATTCAATGTTTTCAATTGATAGTTTTTAGTTCGCACAGGCCCACTGATTTTCTGTGGAGACAAAAGGCAACGACTTTCCATGGCAACGACTTTCCATGGAGGCAAAAAAATTATTAACGTTCTCAGCTAACAGATAACGGGTTTCAAAATTATCAGTGGATTTTTTAAAGTTTGCTTAATTGTTCTGACTTGTCACTTAGTCTCGTTAATGACAGGCCCCAGAGACTTTATAATGAAACAAGAATTAATCTGGCAATTGGCTATCCTTTTTCTCAACGGTTTTTAAAACTTAAACTTGGATACTACTTGGTTAAAAAAAGTACGTGCAAATGAATTTCACTCGTCCTGGTAGCTTTTTTTTGTTGTTTCTTAATTTTTCTTAATCTAAAAAATCACGAGCCTCATAGTTTATATGTAAATTAAAGCTTAAAAATTGTTTTTTCAGCATCTCTGAACGCCAAAATGAATAAATATGATAATCCAAAAAACTTCCATCTTTTTATTCACACACTGATTGTTTTGCTGGGTGGACATCATCCCGCCTTTCTAAAATTTTGAGAACATAATTCTCCACGGCAACGATAAGAACGGAAAACACCGCTAACAGTCCCGAGAAAATAGCCAAATTTTGAAAAACGAAATTTTATAAGATCTTCATATTCTAATTTTAGAAAGGCGGGATGATGTCCACCCTAAACAAGACCCTAAACACTATGACGCTAAGAATAGCAGAAGCCCAAATTCAAGGGAAAAGCACTCAAATTCAATATCGGTGAACATTTGGTAAGGCGACATGAGTAAATTTGGGTGTGCAAATAAACTCCAGGCTCTGAATATTTTAAGGAAAATAAATTATTTATAGAGAATTAAACTGATCCAGTGACAAACGACTGATTCAATATAATGTAGTAAAAAACTCACAAGAAGCAATGAGAACTGAAAACACTCAACCATTCATGAGTGCTAGTAGTAGATGCGTTAAAAAAATTTTAATAAAATCCATGGAAACATTCCATGTCAGGTGTATTCTCATCCTACCAAGATAAGTTTCAATCTAATGCGAGCAATATAGATGGAGGGGGTATATGGATTCAAATATCAGCAATGGCATCAACAACTTTTCGAGCTCCTCAGTTTTCCTACATTTCTCCATGCGTTTGAAAAACACATGGAATGAGTACCGCAAGTTTTTGGTAAGCAAAGACCCTTCTCGACCACTTTGTTACTGATTAGTATTCTTTCGATTGCGCATCTCTGAAACAGCAGAGATGCGCAAACAGTCTGAATCTGCATTTAATCTCAGATTGATTTTATAGTTGCTTACCTGAAGTCGAGCGCCTTCACGTTGTGAAACCAAAATGCAGGTATGAACAGAACATCGCCAGGATTCAATATACACTTCCAGATTGTACATTTGTTCAAATTTGGATACGACTCTAACGACACATTATCAAGGTCAAACACTCTTGGTTTATCATCCACCACATATAAATGACTCACATCTTTCGGTGGCATCAGGTATACTCTTTTGTGACCATAAATATGCATCAAGTAGTTGTCCATTGTGTCAAAATGTGTCCAAAGTTCCATGTTAGCAGAAGATACTCGAAACACACTTGAAAAGAATTGCTCTTCATCGAATAATGGCGGAAATTCAACATCGTCTTTGATTTCTGAGAAGTCATTCCTGAAGTCGGCAACTTCATCTCTGGCTGATTTTGCAAGACTTCGGAGGTAGAAAAATTGTCCGGAATTCTCGTCCAGTGCATATTTTAGGAATTCATCGAAACCGTACGTCTCGTATGAAAAATTACGAGGTTGAAACTGCAAAACTGAGCAGTTACTTTTATGCACTGTAACGCTCTTCGAACCCAACTTGTCTATCAAATAGTCCGGAGTCCAATTCATGCAGTTTCCAATGTTACACCCTTCAACAATTGTTGGAGTTTTACATGTTGCAGTATCAAAAAGTTGGACGTTGAGACGAGGAACTTCCAAATAAGGTAAGGTATCCATTATGACGGCATAGTCAAAGCAGCCTGAATCTGAAATCTGTTCAAGCTGAAGCCTGCGTACTTACGGTTGAGTCACACTATTGCTAATTGCATTTGCAGATGTCAGAGACAATAACACAGCACAGACATTTCACTGTTTGCTCGGTGAGGCAATCGACCGTAACTGGACTCTAGAAGTACGGGCCATCAATAAACAAACAGCTTTTTCATAGTTGTTTTTGTGACAATACATAACCCACCTGCCGAGCAGTTAGTTAGTTCAAATCTGACTGTTTAAACATCAATTGAATTTGAGATGCAAGAACTTCTCAGATGCAAGAAATGGCTGGCAATCTTGTCACGAAAATCTAAACAAATCTGAAAACTGTCTACAGAAATTAAATACCTTTTCGTGATACCAGCGATTGAAGAGAGCAAAAAACATTTCTTTAAAAGTCGGTTATTGAAAATCTTTTAATTGATCGGAAACCGAAAACTCGAATTTTGTAAAAATTAGCAATTAACGATGGAAAATGAAAAAAAAATGAAAATCAGAAAACACTTCCTGGCTGACTGAATTCAGTACTATGAAATAAACTGATTCGACCCATTGTTCTACTGGTTCACTTTACATCAATTCGATAGATACAGGCCAATAATATATTAATTAAAATTTAGAAAAAAAAACAGCTGCACATGTTCCACAATATCAGCTTTGCCTTCTAAATTGCAAAAACAACCACCAATTGTCTGATCAAGTTCTCTTAATCATTAATAACTATTATTTAGCTTCCACGAGATAATACTTTCTAACTCAGCCAAAAAAGCGCAAAGTTATATAACTGGGTGGCCAACCGTGGAAACGTTAGATCGCCAGAATCCAAACTGGCTGCAGAGGACAAGTCTCTGAAGGCCATAAACATCGATGCAGTTGCTCTCATCGATGCATCACAAAAATTCCAAAACCAAATCAAAATTAGTCTTTGCTGATACTAACAAAGGAAAGTCGATGACACTAATCAGAGATGCAGTTTGAATTCAAAAACCATTCCACTACTCAAATTTGGCCCGCTTAAAATCTGAGTAAAATCACTCCAAAATGCGATCATTAGACTATTTGCAGCTTATATAACAGTTCACTAAATTACACAAGCGACCCGAATCTGTGACCGTTGTCCAAATTTAGTCAAAAAATGAATATATTTTTTGCATCCATAAAAAAGATACTTCCGTACTCTACTAAACAAGCAGATTCTATATCACTTGCTGGACGAGTGAAACAAGCGCCGATGTTCCCAGCCGAGTCTTGTAGTTCAACATCAAAAACCAATCGACCCGTCGAAATGTGCCTAACTTGAATCTGTTCAAGTTAGGCACATTTCTGTTCAACTGGGTGTTTTTGTTCAGCCAATTTTGACCACTCCATATATTTACCGCTGAGAGTTGTGAGTGGATCTCAATTCAGGAATTGGGTTGGGTCACGCTAGGAAAGAAAGAGAAACAGAAGATTGAGTAGCTTCGAAGCGTCAAAACTGCTTATAAAATAGACAGAAAACTTTTTGGTTGAACAAAAACGAGGACTTTAGAACTCCTTTTTTTTCACTTGGGCAAATTCAAATTCGACTGCTGCTTTTTTCTCTCTGTTTTCTGCAAAAGCAGAAGCAGGTATTATATTGGCGCATAGATGCTAATGTTTCGATCGATATAAGGACAGCGGTTGATTTTTACTGCTTTCACCCGGATTTTTCCGGTTTTCGTACCGTATTTGTGATTTTTTATATTTAATCGTAATTCTTGTAATTTTTATCGACACTTAATATAATTCACTAATTGACTATTGACAGTTTAGAAAGGCATGATTTACCAATATAATGTTTCCTTCGAACAACTTGTTTCCAAAATTTTTGATAATAGGCTCGCGTAATACTTTATTGAACGTTTGTGTTCTGGCTGCATCTGTTAGTTCCTTTTGAGCTCTAATCACCAAAGTTTACAAATGGGAAGGCAATTGGGTTCTTTAAGCAAGCAGAAGTTTAAGTTCTTAGCGTTTTATTGCCAATAGTTATCGGTTTTCAAAGCTTTCCCTGTTGTTTCGTGAACTTCGCCAAATTGTTTAGTTTTGTTCTGTTTTTTATTGTCCTTAAATCTTATTAATTAAAAGAACCATCGAGCTCTAGAAGGAAAATTTAATGACATTACATCAAATTATCAGTCAATAACTTATAGCTTGAGGGCATCGATATCAAAGAGAGGAGCATTACGCGTTCTGCGAAGCCATCAAAGGAATTCCTTCTCTTGTCTTTTGTATCTAAAAAAGCGTCTAATCAGATTTCTAAAGCACTTTTTGTCGTTTAGGGATTTCATTTAGTGGTGGAATTTACTGACAATGACACTATCAATTTCATTACTTCTTAATTACCTAAATATTTTCATTCTTCAATATTTCCGTGTTTCAGTGAGCGATAACATATCTATTATTTGTGCCATTGTGTTTTCAAGAATAAGATTTGAATTTGAATATAAATTTTTTAAGGAGCAATTTTTTTCATGTGCCATCATTTGACTTATGTTTTTGCAGTTTTATCGTTAAGTTCCAGCAAAGTATAGTAATAAAAGATTCTACTGTTTTTATACAGCTTAGGTACGGACCCGAATTGATCTGCGGGCAACAATTACCTTTTCAGACCTCGAGACTGTATTTTCATCAATAGATTGAAATTTTGTGATTTCTTTTACTTTTTTGGTTTATAATTTAATGCGTCCAAAAACTGATAGGTTCTCAATGAAAATCTTATGAGGTTCACATGAACGTTTATAATGTTTTGAAGCCTTTTTTGTTTAGTTTCGACAATTGAAGTTTTTTGCCTGTAGTTTCATCACAGCATCAGTCTTACCAGGGAAAACATCACTACTGTCCTTGATTTTTTGAGTGGATAGCATTTTTTATTACTGTGGCACTTATTTCGAAATAAGAAATTAAAACCGCTATAATTGTTTTAAAAAAAATGAAGAAAATTATATTTCTGACCGCTGTAGCAGTCATTTCTTTTCCTCTGGGCCTTTAACCTAAATATTAGGTCTTCAGAGCTAAAAAAGCAACACGTATAAATACATTTTGAACTCCGGTACAGCGCTAATAGTATTAGTGTAATTAACGGCTTTTGATTTTGTATAACTTAAAATTTTTGAGTTATTATTCTATGTTTTTATAATGAGTTATTAGCTAGGCTTGCCGACAAGTCCTGGACGAGAAATGGTTTTGATAACATCGAGTTAATCACATTTGTCTAGACAATCTTTTGCCAAGTTAAAATTTGGCTAAGAAATTCTCCTTTTGAAGAAAGGCTAACTGCTTCCTTCTGAATTAAGTATGAAAAAAAATTGTTTATGTATCTATTTTGGTAATTTGTTTTCCGTTCAAATGAATGGTGAATTTTTCCTGATCTGCCAGTAACTGTCAGTCGATTTCTCGCTTCGTTTTTTTCAAAACTGACTCCAAAAATTTTCCAAATGATTTTCATTTTGGTCAAACATCCAAATAATTCTCGTTTCAAATCTCAATTGTCCCGTTTTCTAGCAACAATTTTAACTTTTGTAGGACTGTAGTTTGTTTTTACAAGTTTTGGTGCCACAACATTTTGCAGAAATTGGAGTCATTTTTTCAGCTGTTTTTTTAGCATATGTAAGTTGACATGGTTCGAATATCAATTTGTTAGACCAATCATTTGACCAGTTGTAGGGAACCATGATTTTCCTCTTATGACTTACCTCGTGATTATCTCGCTTGGCTGACCTATATTTACATTTGCTGCTTTTTTAATCTCAAATTAGATTTATAATAATGCAGAGATCATTCTATTGATTTAAGACATTATAAATATAAAATGATAATATATAATCTAATAGAAATAAATTAGAGTCCAAGAAAGCTAGATAAAGTAGTTATTTGAAAGAAACTACTCTCTAGGATATAAATTGAAAACTGGATAGTTTGATGTCTCAACCTCAATTATTTTTGGGTGAAAATTGTGTGTTTACTCTAGCAAAGCTTTCCTCTCTTTGGAATAATTGCATCAGTTGATTTCAATTCTGTGTTTCATTTCATCTAAGGTTCATTCCATTGAATTAAAGAATTTTGGAGCTCACTGATAATTAACCTTTTATAAAGCACAACTCTTTCCATTCATGAAATTCTATCAAAATTTAAAACATAGCTGGCAGATTGCCACAAAATAGCCGCGATAGCTTTGTAGATCTGCAGTCTCAAAAAACAGTAAAAAAGACAGACTAAAAAAATCGTCTTTTCATTGAAGGCTGATACGTTATATTTCGATTTAAAATCTGTAAAATTTTGCCGCCTCAATTAGATGCTCTCTAATAACCTTCATTTAGAGTGACACACACCCATTTGACCTTATCTCTTTGAATTAAAATAAATAAAAGTCAATTTCAAAGCGAGGAAGTCATTTTTGTGAGTGATGTGAGTCAAGTGTGACCAAATATTTAATCAAGTAAATGAACAAAAAACTCGCTCAACTAAGTGCGAAAAATAACGTCACGCACGCAATTCAGTTGAAATTGCATGAACGAATGGACAAAAAGCAGGTTTGAAGTAGTTGTGACGTCATTTGGTCGTAACGAAAATTGCGACGACGAAATAAAAAAGCATAGCAGGACAAGTCCTGACGTGCAATTCAAAGAATTTGCATTGATTAAACAAAAAACTAGACCTAGAACGGACAAGCAGTGAATTCGAAATACCACTTCTAAAAAATCAGATAAAAAAAAACAAAAACAGAATATCAATTTCAAAATGCCGCATGTGAACACAAAACCACTAGCGAGAAATCTGAATTTTTGTTCAAACACCGTTTTCTCACTCTACTTTAAATTTAGAGCAAAAAAATCCACGCCGGAAAACCACTCGCTTTTTCGCTCCACTTCCTGTTTCGGCGTGACCAAAATCACTATTCCTATCTGACTTCAAAAAGTGTGGACAGATCTTAAAAAAAGACAGCGCCCCAATACAATTCAAATTCTTTGAATTGTAACAAATTCTTTGAATTGTAAAAAACCAAGAGAAGGCCAATAATAGCCCCAGCCATCGCTGTGCGGCTATTAATAACAAAATTTTAACTTTTTTTATTATGAAAGATGGTTCATGTCTGCTTCAATTGAAAGACATTTTAGCCAAGAATGTGGCTGACCGGCATTTGAACATTATGTGCCAATGCACATTCGCAAGCCTCCTCATAGAATATTCATGCTGCCTAAATTTACACTATTGGTGTAGAATTTAGAATTGTAAGGTATATGTGAAATATCACCTTAATTTCTAAATTTGATAATAATGAATTCAGAAATAGTAAATTAACTCAAATTAGCACAGCATATTAGTCACCTAAATAATAATTTGGTGGCCATTCAGGCACAGCTTTCCACATAATCCAACATTTTTTTTTCTTGCCTATCGGAAAAATGACAGTAAGAAAAACTGAGCAATAAATTCTCCAAAAACTTAAAAGGTTCAATACGATTCTACTTTTAGAACAAGAACATTCAAGAAAAAAGAAATAGACCAAAACAATGACATTCAGAAACTTAATTTATCACCAAAAAAAACGTTTCCAAGACATTTAAAGTCAATTAGACCCCCCACAAACTACAGTACGGACTCCGCGCGAGTTGTGGTTTTCTGCTAACTCCTAGGTAATTCAAAGCATCACCTATTGAATCTTAGCAAAAGTTCAGCCCACTTCGTCAAAATAGAGCACCTAGAAGGTACCCTATGCTGAAATTTTTAACGAATCGTTAAGAGATGTCTAAAAAAGAACCCAAATAAATTAACCACTTTTGAAAAGTATTGTGCTGCTTTCTAGAAGACATTGTTCATTTACTCCACGTAACTTCCTTCTTTATGCCTTACTTTGTTTTCGTGGGGCGGCCATCTACAAGCCTGCTGTCGGCTTTCGGGCCAGTCCTTTGAGAAATTTTATCGATATATACAAGGTTTCCTCAAATCTCTTCTGCAGAAATTGAAAATTGCTTATAACAAAAAATTTTCACAGAAAGATTTCAATTTTTTTGAAAACAAATTTGCAAAAAACAGATGTGTACATCAGTTCAAATCATTAATTAGATTATTTGGAATTATTTAATTTGGGGTAAATCTCTGTAGTCTAAAACCAGGAAAATCGACTCCAACATTTGTTTTCAGTTATCAGTCGATACGGAATTAATAGGAATGGGTTGCAGGTGTGGTAATAGGAATGGGTTGACGATTCTGTTCTTAGAACAAGAACATTCAAGAAAAAAGAAATAGACCAAAACAATGACATTCAGAAACTCAATTTATCACCAAAAAAAACGTTTCCAAGACATTTAAAGTCATTTAGACCCCCCACAAACTACAGTACGGACTCCGCGCGAGTTGTGGTTTTCTGCTAACTCCTAGGTAATTCAAAGCATCACCTATTGAATCTTAGCAAAAGTTCAGCCCACTTCGTCAAAATAGAGCACCTAGAAGGTACCCTATGCTCAAATTTTTAACGAAACGTTTTTCGAGGAGGTATTTTTTAAGAGATGTCTAAAAAAGAACCCAAATAAATTAACCACTTTTGAAAAGTATTGTGCTGCTTTCTAGAAGACATTGTTCATTTACTCCACGTAACTTCCTTCTTTATGCCTTACTTTGTTTTCGTGTGGCGGCCATCTACAAGCCTGCTGTCGGCTTTCGGGCCAGTCCTTTGAGAAATTTTATCGATATATACAAGGTTTCCTCAAATCTCTTCTGCAGAAATTGAAAATTGCTTATAACAAAAAATTTTCACAGAAAGATTTCAATTTTTTTGAAAACAAATTTGCAAAAAACATGTGTACATCAGTTCAAATCATTAGTTAGATTATTTGGAATTATTTAATTTGGGGTAAATCTCTGTAGTCTAAAACCAGGAAAATCGACTCCAACATTTGTTTTCAGTTATCAGTCGATTACGGAATTAATAGGAATGGGTTGCAGGTGTTTCATGAAATCCAGATTATCTCTTATTTCTATCCAATTATGAATGCGATAGCAATGCGTAAGGTCTTCTGGTCCATGCAAAATAGAATCAAAACCCGATCGTTGGTCAACAACTAAGACTTCCAAATCGGTTTGTTGATCTAAAAGTTGCCGCATTACACAAGAAAATTTTTCAAGGGTCATCAATTCCGTATCGCAAAGTCTAACACAAAGTATTTTGAGTCGAAATATGATGTTAGCAAGCTCTTCCGGAGCAAAAGGTTCGAATTCCTGTGGATGATTTGCAATTATGCACAAATTTCTCAATTGTTTCCACTTACCGAAATATGGCAGCAGACTTTTAGTTGTACTCAGTGAAACACAACTGTTATGCAAGTTTAAAAATTAAAACCGTTCAGAACATGTTCTCTCCATTCTGGGGACGGAACAAAATCGAGCGACTTAAGATTCGGGAAGCATTTAACGATAACATCAAGCGCGTTGCAAACATCAGGTTGGTCTTTTATCAGAAGAGAAGAAACAGCATTAAGCCGAACATTATAGGTGTGTTCAAAAGTGGGCAATTGGTACAGCTCTAACTTCCTCATAAATCTGAAGTGTGTGAACGGATTTAAGGACCTCACAGTATGAAGGGACAGATTGGCAATATTCGGAAAGTGTCTACTCAGCATGGTTAGATCTTCATCCCGCATATCAATGTCCGTCGACCAGTCTGAGTGTTCAATTTTCAGCCTGCTAACACAATACTTCAACGACGAAGGCACCAGTTGCCCAATGAAACCATAATCAACGTTAGCAGAGTTGGCACATACTTCGAACTCCAAAATCAATTGCAACTTTGAACTCATCATACAATTGTCCAAAAATAAGTTTAACAGCTCCAATAAGTAGGCATGACGCTCGAACTTGGACATTAGTATTACTCGAAGACTATTTCGAAACATCGCCACATTACCGAGCAAAAATTTTTCAAAATTAATTGGTAATCTCTGTTTAGCAAATCCACAAAATCTGGTCACTCTTAGGAAGTCGCAATTCCAATTAGTTTTATGCGAAATAAATTCAAACAAATTCTTGTGAATCAAACTTGAGCTCTGGTTGTTGTTGTCGAAAAACAACTCCTTCGGTCGGGCATTTAGTCCCAAAAGCAAGCCAAGTCTGAATTTCGTTGGATTCATCAAAACCATTCGGTTGAGACGCGAGCAAGTTGTTCGTAGAGAAAGCAGATCGCGGAAGCTGTAGTTGTTAACATAACCGCTACTATGCTCTACCAATAATTGGCAAATGTTCGAAAACACAAAATCAGGCAGATCTAAGAAACTAGATTGGACTTCTCTGCCCATGTCTGAACTTAACAGATGATGACTTGTGCCTTTGCATCTGAAAATTGTAAATATCCGACCACCAATTACTCAAATATTTTCAATGCTTACCGTCAAAATACTCTATTGCGCAAGGTCACGCAATTCAAAGTTTGCTGCGCTAACTAAGATAGTTTTATGTTTTGCTCTACATTGCAATAATAATACAGAAAGAATGATCAACCAAATACTTTGCTCAAACATTATCGATAAACTAGTAATTCAAAAGGGTTGTAAAGAAGCTTTTACAAGTGTAAATTAGACTACTGATTTTGGAAGCAGAGAGTTATTAATGCTGCCCGCAGAATTGAACAATTCATAACGAGTATCGAAAAGAAAATACAGGCAAAAAATTGTCTGCCCAATATTCAAAGCATTTCATGTTGAATTGTTAAACAAGGAGACTCGGTAAAATGCGGTTGTAAAAATGTTCCGAGCCCACTTAACCACATTTTATTCTTGGCTTAAATATCCATCAAATCAAGCAAAAATAACAATAACAAAGAGATCCTGCTTTTTCATTTTAAAATTGATGCATTCTCAAATGCGAACAGATATAAAAACCTATATCAGGACAACATACTGTTACGCACTGATTTTTAGTAGTGTTCCTCGTGGTGTTATTGAGGTTTATATGAGGAGTAATTAACTTGAATAATTGCCATTTTACAAGGACTTATTTTGGTGTTTCACAGTACGATTTTTAGCAGATATATTTTGAATAAAATTAGCTAGTAATAGCCTTTTATTGAGCGGTTCGGATGCGTGATATATCCACTAGTTTGCCTTGCATTTTAGTGTTTAGTTAGTCGCTATTTCTTCTGTAACTAAGTTTACCAAACTTGGAGGTTTTCAAGAGAATTTCCAGTTCAATCTTTAATTAATTTTAGCAATAATTATTCAATAACTTTAGCAAGAAGTTTCTCAAGTTTATCAAGTTTTATAAGATGATAGGCAACTGATTTTTAGGCTGGTTCTCCGGTGTTCTGGTGATAGTTGGGTCCACAGGACTGTGCCTTGAGTTGTATTGGTCCTTTGCAAATATTTACTGATTTTTAAGTAGGGCGATTTCCGGCTTTTGTACGTCTCTTGGTGTTTGTTCAGTACATATACAATTCCGTATTAGCACCTACTTTATCAGAATAATTACTTCACCAAATACATAATCTCTCATGAAGTTATTTACTGATTATGTGAATTTATCTTCAAGAAACTCAAAAAAGTAAATATTGAGGCTTTTAGGCACTTGAAGTGTTTGCTAGTAAAACTGTCAATCTGCGGTTGTTTCTCATAAACATAAACAAATTAGGGGTTACAGACCTAGATGGAAATACTGGCTATATATGGCCTTGAAACTAACTGAATATTAATTAATATAAAGCACTTAATTATGGATATTTTAAGGAATATCATCACGTAACTATAAGGAACGAAATAGGGGCGTGACACTACCCGACTTTATGAAAATTTTCCATGAAAATTTTAGTGAAAGAACTGGGGTTTTTACAATTTTTCTATAAAACGTATAATCTGCACGAGTATAAGGATATAAACATATTTTTGTTGGAGCCACCCAATTTATGTTTTCTTAGAAAATAGTTTGGAACGAAAGCATTTAAGTTAAAGACAATGAAAGAAGATAAGAGAAATAAAGTGTAAGTTAAGAGAAAGTTAAAATGAAGAAGTTTGAGACAAGGTTAAAGAGTTTAAAGAAACATTTAGGGGAGATAAAATGCGCTAATTCAGGAGAAAAGAGGGAAGACATAAGATAAAGTGACGGTTAAAAGAACAGCGGGAATTAGCACTGGAAATAATCATGGTTATTTCTTTGAATAATGGCTCTAAACTGTTAGAAGCAGGATAAGAAGGATACTGGTTGAATGAATGGTTTAAAGCACTAGTTGTTTTCATGGAAAGAGCACTGGGTTAGGTTGTGAATTGAGGTACTAGTTTGAACTTACGAAGTACTGATTAGTTAAGCTTAATGAATGAAGAGATACTTAATGTGTGAGAGGAATAATACTTGTCAAACTTATATAAGACTATCAAGAACTCAAAGCATACTCTCCTCTCGGGGTTTAGCTTGATGATCTAGTTCGTCATCTGTGTTAAATCGGTCCATGGTATTGAGTGATATGGTAGAAGTTGTAGGCATGGAATTTCGTCGTCGCTTGAGGGTTCCAAGTTCTTCTGGGGAAATGACTGTTGGTGGTTGCTTGAGTTGTTTGGCTAGAGTTGTGACTACATCTGCTTTCAGATGTTTGGGTACGGAAACTACTGGGTTTAGCGGTACATTGGTTCCGTTAAGCTTCATGAAATTTGGTACCATTCGTCGTACAAACGCTACTTTATGGTATAAGAACATGAAGAGAATATGTAACGCTAGATTTCCGATAAAAACAATAATGGTTAATGAAAGGGAAAGTTTGATCGGTACGTAAGATTCAAGTTTATCAATTAGTGCTGGCTTGAATGTCTTCATTTCAGTGGTAATTGGCTTTGCTATGGCATCTAGTGACTCTGTTGATAATTTTCCGTTCGAGTAAATAAATTCCGTTTTAACTTTCTTCAATAAATCGAGATTTGCTTCAGTGGGAGAGTCATATTTCGGAAGTTCATGTATGTTAGGCACTGAATCAATTAAATGGGCAAGTGGGTCTGGTAATTTAACATTAATTCTGGTTGCTGGAAGGTACTGACAACTTTGTAAATCAGCTCGAATCTTAATGTTGTCACTGAACATTGTATGTCCACATTTTAATGTGATTAAACAGATGTTACAACCTTTGTGAGGAACATTGATGTGTCGGCCATTTTCATCCGTACCAATCTCACTAAGGGTATAATCACTTGAAGCTGATGTTAGGAGCCAAATTCCATATCCAAGGTTCTGTGCTCGTTCTGGGTTGGGTAACACAACCTTCTCTGTATCACATACTTTCAATGCTGAGATTGTGTGGTGAAACTTGAGGGTTGCTAGACACGAGGAGAATCCAAGGTGGGTTTCCATTGTCTCATGACAGATTCTGTATCGTGGCGATCCAAGACAGTTGTCATACTGAGCTTTCGTCAGTACTGTGGTTTCCATCTGTCCTTCTGAGATTGCTAAGTACTCTCCCTCTATTACATATCGTAAGGCGTCTACAGAGTCCTTCTGAGGCATAGGGATTACTATTGCACGATAAACTTCGAACACTGTCTGGCTAGAGGCTAGGGGAATGGCTAGTGTCAGTAAAAGTCCGTCTTCAACTGTCGAAATCTCTTGTACTAATTTCGCATCGTAGTACGAAAGTATGTCAGTCATGGGTATTGCCAAAGTTAGACGATCTGGGGCGTTCTTTTGGCTATCATGGACTGAATCAAGGATCTTTATCAAAGATTTACGAGGCACTAAGGAGATTGGAAGACGTTTGTCAAGCAAAGTAGGAATGGCATTTATAACATTAATGCGAAAAGAATATAAGGCTGCTCTGTAACTTTTAATATCTGCATAAAGAGTGAGAAGTAATGAGGCTGCTGTATCAAAGTTAAAATTCAATTGTTGCTGTGATAATTGGATTTCCATGCAGGTTGCTAGTGCGTTCAGATTGTGATCTATAATTGCAAACTGTTCCTCTACTAGTTTCCAGTTTCTGTTCTGGTTTTCTTGCATTTCGTTTTGAACTTTGTAAACCTTTGCAAGTTCGTCAGCAACTAGGAAGAATTTCTCATCGGTTTGTGCGCCGATTTCCATTACATAGTCATTGAGGCTGTTGAAACTGCTGGCTAATCTGTCGATGTTCTCAGCATTTTGGGACGTTCGCTGACAAGATCCGAAAATTCCTGTAATTCCACCGCATCCTCCGCTACTCATTGCAATTCCTGGACCAAAGAGTCCAATTCCAGCGACTGCAGCTGCGATTACAAGCGGGGCGGCTCGTTTTTGTCGATTGTGAGAGTCTTCTTCGACTCTGGTAAGGAGTTTTTCAGTCTCGTTGCGTAATTTAAGGACTTCAATTTCGGCTTCTATTGTTCCATTGAGTATTTTTGCGTAAAGCCAATCAACATTGAAGGAAGCTGTTTGGTTCCGGTAAGTAGTGCTATGGGTAAGGTTGCAAAATTCCGATTGCGTGATCCATTTTTTCGAGAGTTCATTAAGTAGAGTCTCTACTTGTTGTCTGATAGTGAAATTATAGCGAGGAAACGGTACTAAAAATTCCACATTTATGAACTTTTCGGTAATGAGAATCTTTCCTTCTTTATGGAAGATGATGCCTTTGTCCAGAGCTGCTTCTGTGTTAATCGGGGTTTCAAAAGTGGGGCCGAAAAGTAAGAGATTTAACACAATTGTGAGTAACATTTTCATATTTCAATAATATCGACTATGTTTCAGGACAATCTTCTACTGATGTGGTTCTTCTGAGTGTTTCAACTGGCTCTATTTGGTCTTCCGGTGTTTATTTGCTCATTTAGTTACTTTACTCGGGCTTCTAGATCTAGTTTTCTCAATATGGCACTTGTTTATGTGATGTTTATTTATTTCAGGTGTACTTTTCTTTTAGGTGATGTGTGCTGATGTGTGTATTTATTGATATTACTACTGAATATGGTGTTTAAACATGTTGACGTGTGGTTATTTGGTTGAATGATGGGTGTGTGATGATGGGGGTAGTGGTTGGGGGGGGGTCGAATTATGCAGTCTTTACATGTTTTCTCGAGTTTTTCAGATTATTTTGCCCACAATATTGCACCATGTGCTTTAATATCACTGTTTCTTCTTTAATTATTGGATGTTGCACAAATGGGACCAGGTTTGTCGGAAGGAACGCTGTTCACTGGTCGAGGTTGATCCATCCGAAATGTAATATGACAGCAGTAGATAATGTAGTTATTGACAGTGGGAGTGGTGGTGGGACTGAGTGGTGGATTATTATTATATTAGTATTCTTTTTATTATTATCGTTAGTATCTGGATTGTTGGGAGTGTGGGCAAATCGAAGGAGCAGGAGGAGGGAAGTGGGAAGATTAGGGGAGGCTGTTGAGGAGGATTCAGTGTGACTTATTATTTATTTTTATTTGATTTAACTATATTAATAGCTGTAATATTGTGTAATATTAATATTAATATAACTGTGTAAGGACTATTAGGACTGACTTTAATATTGTAGTTTTACATGTAATATTGACTGGTGCTACTAATATACTTCGTACATGGTGCTAGTAATATGGTAGTAATTAATATATCAAGACTTGTTTTGTGGGGGGGGGGGGGGTTGAGGATATAAGTAGGGGACAAAAGGAAGAACTAGAGAGGCGTAGTAAATAAGTGAATGCTAGTGAAGGGTGTAATTGTATGTTCAGAGCGTTGTTGTGTGTTTTGCGGCATGTGTTATTTAACTAGTAGCGGTCGTTATAGCATGGTATTTAAACGTCCTTGGCATTTATTGCATAATTTGTTCTGTTTGTGTGTTTTCATTCCTGTGATTGTTCATTTTTGACTTAACACGTTAACTTTCTGCTTGCTTAATAACTAGTTTGACTCAATTTTGAAACTTTCAGATAGTTATTGTGAATCATGGATGTTGCCCAGTATGAGGATTTTCTGACTTTCTTGCGAAGCAAGTCGTTGACTCAGTCTGAATGGATGTATCCATCATTTGTTCGGTCATCTGAGGAGCGACGAGCTTATCGGGACAAAGCAGAACATATGGCACTGGGGACAAAGAACGTGGGAACATCAGAATTGGCCGTAAACCGGGAGGTGTTGATGTACAAAGTGGAAGTGAAGGTGGGCAGCCAGATGCAGGTTCAGGAGAAGGAAATTCCAACTCAGCAGATGGTGTCTCAGGAGTTGGCTTCGCTTCATGTCGGGTTTAGTGCTTCTGCAAAGCACATTACTCGTGTGAGGTCACAAGTCGATCGCCTGAAAGCTGCTGGGTTCTTCTTTACACGGTCGATGGGGGGATTGCAGGCCGCTGTTGAGAGGTAATTGCATATATTTATAATATTTATTGATATTTTTATTTGTTTTTCTTTAGTTTGTTACATGTATTATTAATTGTGGAGTGGTGTATGCTTATTGTTTAGAGCTAGTCGTGAGTGTGTGCCATGTTTTGTGAAGAAGATGCACGGCAAAGAGGTGCATTGCACTTTTTTCCGTGCGAATCTGCGTGCAAACGTGTGTGCCGAATTGGGGTACGAGTTTTACAATGACATTTATGCTGAGCATGTGGACATAGTGTCATTTAAAACTCCAAAGTTGCTTGGTGCGGCTGGTGTGAGGGCCGAAGTTGGTGGTCTGTGTGCTCTCAGTGCTCTGTACTACACTTTAACTGGTCGGAAGTCAGGTATTTGTTGTGTTTTGTCGCAATTTTCACTAAGTTTTATTACTTTAATTCACATTTGTTTGGTTTGTTGCAGACAAGAAAGTTCCCAAGCATAATGTTCGCGCTCTACGCTTGGCTATTGTGGCCAAGATGCGTTCGCCTGGGTTCTCTGAGCTTGTAAAGGACCAGTTAGGGTACTTTGTGTCGGAGTATGAGATTGCTGAGAGTGAAGATAATGGGTCGTTGGCCGAGTTCTGGGTAAAGTTTTGTCGTAATTACTGTTAATTTTGATATGTGCATGTGTAGGTAGGTACTCTTTGAGGTTTTGTTGTTTAGTTTGTCGGTAAGGCTTCTTTCCTGGGATGCAACGTCAATATTTATTGGCAGTATACTGAGGAAATAGGGGGCGGCTGGGTGTGTTACAGGCATTCTATCAATGCTAAAACCACCGCTCCTGCTGTACTGATCCAGTGCATCGGGAAGTTCATCGACAATGAGTATCGGTACCATTGTGAGCCAATTGTGGACTTTCCAAAGTGGGTATTTTACTGTTTTTGTGAATATTTATCGTGTTTTTCATATAATTTTGAGGCTTTTTGTTTATTATCATGACATTTAAACAGGTTGGACGATGCTGAGCGGTACGTGACTCGTTCTACTAGGACAAGGGGTCAGTCCGGTCAGTGTACTGGTGGTGGTGGTACCGTAGCTGAGGATAGCGCCGATGAGAATTGACTAGTGTCGGTGCAATTATATTCATCATGTAGTTTAGTTTCATCTATAGGTGAGTTTTTACTTATTATTTGTCAATTGTAGCTTTGTTAATTGGATTAGAATGTTGGAACTAGCAGCTGTGAAGTGTGTGAGCATGTGGTAACATTTTAATTGCAGTGTGTGACTTTATAATAACATATTTGTGAAAGTGAAATTTTGGTGACATAACAACTTTTTTGATTTTTGGGCATTAACTTTAATTTACTTGTCAATTATTGATCATAGACTGGTTCTAATGGTTCTAGATACTTAATCTGGTTGTTATCAGCACTTGTGTGTAATTTGAACTGGTTTGGAAGAGTATTTGGTACTAATTTTCACATGTAATTTTTTCGTAATTTTGGTGATTTTTCCGCATCAGGGCTGGTGTGGTAAATATGTGAATTTCTCAATTTTTATTGAACTTTGGGCAAATTTTTTGGCTTGGCCCACTCAGTAGACATCGGTGGGGAATAATTATGCAATAAATTCGGGTTTTTGGACACTTTTTGGTCAACTTTTTTACTGATGTCTGAAAAAACGAAAAATGCGAAAAATTGAGGGCTCCAGCGTCACTCAATTTTTAAATTGCTCCGATTGGGCTCAAATTTGGTAGATCGTTTCAGGGGCTCAAAAAACCCTGCAGCGCAAAAATTTGACGCAATTTAAGCATTTTTCGCAAAGTTATTATTGTTTTCGTGATCTGAACCTGGCTATTTTTGAATCATGAAATTTCGGTCTGAATAAGTCGTCACTGTTCATACATTATCGGTATTGAATGGTTAAAATGGTACTGCCTGTGCTTGGTACTAATGTATGTTACTGAATTATAGGGTTTGAAGCTATTTATCGGGTCAGAACATTGATTTTTGCGTCCAAAATGCTAATTTTCAAGCATGATTTTTCCACTAATTGAGCTTCTTCGAGACATGTGTCAGTCTGGTGATTCTCTAGTGGCCTAAATCAGGTGCTAACTGTTGTTACTGATATCTGTGGCTATCAGAGGTAGCATTTTGGTAGGTTTGGAGTTGATTAACTTAGGTTTTATGCCAGATTTTCTGTGAAATTTACTGAATTTTTACTTGTGATGCGTCATGTTTTGTGCATAAGTTGACATGGATTGAAGATGATTGATTTTTGGCGGTAATTGTGGGTCATACTAGTGAGTACTATGTTGGTGGCAGCTATTGGTGTGGTTTAATGCATTATTTGACTATAGTATATTGAGTTTTTCACTTTAGAATTTCGGAACAAATTTTGTGAAATATCTGCAATTTTCGATTTTTTCACTTTTTTCAACATTTATGAATTTCTATGCGATTGTATGGGTTTATTGGGCTTGGGTAACTACTAGGGAGACTGGATATTGGATATGGGCTCATAATTCGGCTATTTGATACTATTTTTATGTTCTAAATTTGGCTCTGTTTTGACAAATTTGAGAAGAGTTTGGTAGGCTTCAGTTTTTTACTATTATTTCAACATTTTACTTAATAATTTTCAATATTTTTAATATGAGCGTGTAGAGCTTGAGCATGCGGATGTTTTAAGCTAATAATATCGGCTTTTTGATCAATATTTTGGATTTTATGAACATGTGCGTGAATTTTCAAAAAGTCTCCAAAATTGAGGGGCCCAGCGTCACTCAATTTTTAAAATGCTCCGATTGAGCTCAAAATTGGTGAATCTCTTTATCGAATCAAAAAACCCTGCAGCGCAAAAAGTTTGGGCAGTTTCAACTATTTTTTCGCGAGTTATAACGTTTTTGCTGCGGTGAACCTGTGTTTTTTGAAAAGGCCCAGATAGGGGATAGGTTATTGGCTATGCGGTTATGGAAAACTTGTTCAAAATGATTGATATTGCTATGGTTGGACTGCTCATGAGTAGGGCTAACTGAATTAACAATAAAATTGGGCATATTCGGGTATTAAGATGCATTTTTGATCACTTTCTGGAAATTACACTCGATTTTTTGTGATTTTCGTTACTTTGGCAGTCTTTTCTCAGCTTGTATTGACACTAGGGGGCTGGGAGTGCATATTCTGAGAAATATAGATGTGGGAGTGCTGATGGTATGGTTAATTTTTGTCAGAAGTTAATAATTTTGACTCTAGTGGGGAATAACTGGATTTTTCCTGACAAATTTGTGGCAATTTCAGAACTTATTTGGGTTTAAGTCTTCATGGTTGATACTAGGGTGAGCTAGGACTGGTTTTTATGGTACTACAAAGCTAGTGGGGGGTCGCACTAGGGTTGTAGGGGGTATAGGTGGCTTTTATCGGGTCAGGTGGAGAATAAAATAACAAAATTTTTGAAGCGGAGGATTGAAGTAGAAGCGCAATTTTCGTTTTTTCGTCATTTTTCAACATATACTTGGAAATATTGGGTTTTAACGGTTGTTTGAGGTTGTACCATGTGGGTGGCAGCTGGGAGTAGCTGCTGGAGGCATTTGGGACAGTTTTTGGCATATTTTGGGGGTATAATTTACACTACATTTTAATCAATTTTAGCACACTTTGGTAGGGTTCGGTATTTTTGTCATAACTCAACTTTTATTGATTTTTGACGGGATTTTTGGGTACTGTGATGTCAAGCGTGAGCAGTAGGATGGTCTAGGGCTATAAAATAGGTCAATTGGGGGTTTTTTGTGGGAGTTATCATTGAATTCGAGCGGATTCGAAAAGTGTCAAAAATTGAGGGCTCCAGCGTCACTCAATTTTTAAAGTTCTCCAAATCACTTCAAAATTTGCATGTCGGTTCCTCGACTTGAAAAATGCTGCAGCGCAAAAGTTTGGGGTGATCGGGGCATTTTTCACAATTTTATGACTATTTTACTGAGTTGAACCTAGGATTTTCAGAAGGGTCAATTTTAGACTAAGTTTTTGATACTTAGAACGGGTCGAATGGGGTCAATAATAGCTGGAATCGCTTCTACTGGATAAGGGCTTTTCAGAACAATAGGTTAATCCGGGCTCGGACAAGTAGTTTTTGGAGATATAACAAAATAACTAGGATTTGAGGTCAAAATTTTTCGATTTTTTGGTGATTTTTGGACTTTAGGGCTAAGTTGCTCAGGCTTGTTGGGCTTTTGGGGCAAATGAAGGGTACTGCTAGACTGTACTGGGTCTGTACATGCTAATGGATATAGATGGTTATGGGTAGAGGGTCGAAGACTTGTCATATAAGCTCAAAAATGATGTTAAAATCTAATTTATCATAGCCACTGGCGAGTTTTGGAAGACTTAAGTGTGTAATTCCTGCATCTATTACTATTTCTCTCAGTTCATAGAGACTTGCTAATACTGATTCGTAAGTGGGTTTGTGGTAGTATCTGAATTTGGTAACTAAACTGAAGATATAACGTTCAGAAATGGGGTCGAAGTAGATTAAAACTGAGCCAATATCAGGTGGATATCTAAGTCTAATTGCACTTGGGGCTGCTGGGTACCAGCTTTTGACTTGTCGGGCTAATCCCTTTGCCATTGCAAGGTCTGCTGATATACAGTGTGCAAAAGAGTGTGGTGAATATAAGATATCTGTTGGAGAACTTAGATATGTTGCATTTATTTCTTGACTAAAATGGTTTAATTTTTGATTAGATGAGCCTGGTGAAGATTTTTTTGATTGAGATCTAGTAACTGGTTTATTTGCGGAACTGCTGGGCGTTCTCCCTGAATATTTTGCTATACTTGCTCGAACTTGATCTAGTTTTGTCTCTCTGCTTGATGTATTTGACTGTTGTGCTGCTTGTGCAGATGCTTTTATTGCTTCACGTTTTTCTTCTTGTTCCAGTCTGGCACGTGCATTTTTTGGTCTAGGACTGCCTGTTCTTCTAACATGGTTGGTTAGGTAAGGGTTTGTTCTATCTTCTTTATGCAACATTATTTCTCTATCAAATTTAAATCCGCGTACATTTTTTCGCCGTTGGTAGTCTAGTGGTTTGAATGCACTTTTCTCTGGTTTTCGTTTAGGATTATAAGGTCGCGCTCTTATTTTTCTATCAGTTAGAGCATATTGTTCTTCGTGTGTTTCTGGAGGCGATTCAATATCAAGTGGTACTATTGACGGCTGTGGCTGTTGAGCTGGTAAAAACATTTCATCGTCTGATGAGGATGATTCAAGAGGAACGCGAACTTCTGGTTCTTGAGGTCTAATTTCGTCAGCAATTAACGGATTAACTGGTATTCGGGAAATTTGTTCTGCGTCCAGGTTTAGGTCAGCTAAATTTTCATCTGAACTGCTATTTTCATCAAATAAATTTGGGATTGCTTCGTCTGAACTTGAGGAATCAAATACTGGAAGATGGACTGGGGCAGTTCGTGGTCTAACTGCTGGTGCTACTACCCTTGGTGGGGCCGGTGGGGCTGCTGGAGGTGCTGCTACTGCTGGTCCTGCTAATGGTCCACCTAGGGGAACATTTATGGTCACTCTGACTGGATCTTGTTTCACTTTCTTGGATTGTTGTATCTCTGTTTCTTGCTCATTGATTAATTCTGGGATATGTTTATCAAATAGGTCAGGTTCCATGTGTTGTCTTCTCGACGGATCAGGTTGAAAGTTTACTGGGTTGATGACTTCGAGATCTTCAGGAGTTTCGCTTGGTTTAATTGGCTTCAGTCTGATGCGATGAACACATTGGGTGTAGTTCGTATTTACTTTTCGAATGATGTAATTAGAATCAGTAAGGGCTTTTTCCACTTTATATAGCGGGAGCCATTTCTGTACTTGGGAAGCTATTACTGTTGATTGTTCTAGTAGCTTAGGATTCAAAAGTAAACAGAATGATTTCTCCGGAATTGGTTTCGCTGAAGCTTTTTGATCATAATACTTCTTGTACTTCAGGTAAGCAGTCGTTAATTTTTCTTTGTTTTCTCCATACTTTTGCATCATGGCGTCTTGCAGTTCATTAACAAAATCAGAATTTACTGCTGCTGCATCCATTACTTTTCTGGAGAACCGTATGTCAAGGGGTTTTATGGGTTCTCTGCCATGGAATAAAGTTGAAGGACAACAATTTGTTGCTGAATGATATGAAGTATTATGAATAAAGGTTGCAAGAGGAACATATTTATGCCAGTCTTTCCATTGTTCTTCTGTATTAAGTTTCAGAATTCGTTTCAGTGGTCCTTGAGATCGTTCTACTGCTCCAATAGTCTGAGGGTGCTTTAGTGAGGCATGTTTTAACTTTACTTCTAGTAAACTTGCTAATTCTGACATTAATTCAGAAGTAAAGTTGGTTCCTAAGTCACTAAGTATCGTTTGAGGAATGTAGCTGTGTTGGAAGAACACCTTTACTAGTTCTCGAGCTACTGTGTCAGCGTATCCATTTGTTAATGGAACTGCGAATAGGTACTTTGTGAAGACATCTATTGCACTCAAAACATACTTATACTGCGATGACTTTAGGGGGCCTACTAAATCAATTTGTAGCATATCTCCTGGGTATGATTGTAGTGAACTGACTGGTTGCAGTTTCGGTGTGATGTGGCTTTTCGGTACTCTGTTAAGTTGAAGACAAGTGAGGCAGTTTTTGATGAAACTTATGAAATGTTCGGTGAAGCCTGGGTAATAGAATCGCTTTCTGAATTATTGGATTGTTGCTTTAATGCCTAAGTGACCTGCTGTTTGTGAATTATGGAGCCTATATATAGTCTCTTTCCACAAATGCTTAGGTACACAGAATTGTTTATGAAGTCCTTTTCCAGTATCATCATAAAAGTTCCGGTATAAGACATTCCCTTCAAGAATTAATCTATTTAAGTGCTTGTGATACTTCTTTAAGTTTGTTGTAGCATACTTTAAGTCAGGTTGTTGATTATTTTGTTGAATGCAGCTTATTACTGTTCTAATGTCTGCATCTTTTTGCTGCTCATCTGCTAAGTTAAGGCTAATTAAGTTGTCTGTAAGATCTGGGAATTCATCTAATGGATTTGGGTACTCAATTGAATTTATTTCTGTTTTTCTTTTAAGTTTTAATAGCCCTTGTATTTCTGTGATTGGTGAATTACTTTGTTTCTTTTTATAATCTTCATACACTCCAAGTTTTTTAAGGACGTCTAGTTCAGCGTTGTTAGCTTCGTCGTCAAAATTGTCAATATCAAATAATACGTTCAGTTCAACATCAGGATTTTGTGCTTCTGTATCAATTTCTATTTCTCTGACTGGAATTCTATCTGTTAACTTTAAAGACATTGTTGCTGATTTGTCATTCTCCATTCGCGAGAGAAAATCCGCTGCGTAATTAGCGCGTCCAGGAATGTGAGCAATTACTATATTAAAGGCGAGTATTCTGTCTAAACAATTCCAAAGAGATGGCGGTATTACTTTTGACTGAAAGAATTGTGTAAGGCTTTTGTTGTCGGTGAGTATAATTACTTGTTTGGTTGATCCCCAAATGTAGTGTGAAAAGTAGTCCAGTGCATAGTACAAAGCTAGGAACTCTTTGTAATAAATTGAGAACTTTAATTGTGTGGCATTAAACAAATGCGATCCAAACGAAACGGGAGCGTATGTTTTCTTTTCTTTCTTTCCTGTTTCATTTACATAGTCTTCCACCATTAGTACAAAACCTGCACCGTGGTAACTAGCGTCGCAAAGAATTACATACTGTAGACCTGGTTTTGGCAATCGCAATGTTACATTTGTTGCTTCCATTAGATCCTTACTTCTAATGCTTTTACATGTTCTTCTGTGGTTTCTATTACCGCATCCTTCTTCAGGAGCTTGTAAAAGGACATTAGTTTCTCACCTAGATTAGGTATGTAATTACGGAAGAATTGCGTGAAGCCAATTAATCGTTTTACTTGCTTTGTTGTTTTCGGCATTTTAAATTTATCAAGAAATTTCGTGATTTTTGATTTTTCTGGTGATATTCCTTCTGCACTGATGTTATTTCCGAGGAATTTCATTGTGTCAGTTGCTATTTCACACTTTTCGGGTGACAATTTTAATCCAGATTGACGTATACACGTAAAAATTTCTTGTAAAGAGGGTACCAATTGTTCAAAATTTGTTACTGCATTTCCGATATCATCCATAAACTGGGTACAGTTTCCTGATGCTAAACATGGGTCCAAGTAATGTCTAATAAAGGAACTGAATCCTGTTACTGACTTATTCAATCCTTGTGCAAGACATTTATATGCATAGGTTCTCGAAGCAAAGTTAAATGCTAGCAGTTGCACTGATACATCGTCTGCCATTTGCACACAGTGGTATGCTTGAGAACAGTCAAGTTTCGTAAACAATTTTTTTCCGGCAAAGTAGTTTATTGCGTCACTCATGTTTGAAATCGGGAAATTCGTATTCACGTAGTCATTTTTCAACAAGTGGTTTACTTTTCTCAAGTCAATTAATAGCCTAAGTCTTCCTGAATTCTTTCGTTGTGCGAAAAGTGGACTACTATATCTTGATTGAGACAAAGTTGTTATCAGTCCGTAATAATGCATTAGTGCGAGCTCTACTTGTAGCTCATTTCTCAAGTGGACGGGTGTTGGAGGGCCTTGTTCGTAAATTGGTATGCTTCTTTCTGGAGTTAACTTTATTTTTAAATCTGTATTATATCCAACGTCAAATCTGTGTTTCGCAAAAATATCACTGAATTCAACTATTAGTTCACCTACTACTGCTTTTTGCTCATCATTGAGGGCTGATTTTTCCCACGGAAACTTGCTCAAAAATGTTATTTTATCCTGATTATTACCCTTTGGATCTAATTTCTCCATTTCTTGCAGTTTTAGCAGTTGCTCATAGATATCTCTCTGCAAGGGCGACAAGTTTGTCGGATCTGGGCACGTTTCAGGCGTTGGGAACCATAGTTTTTCATTTTCTGGTGCTGGTTTCGCTGGTTGAGCCTTTCTTTTTGGGGTGTCTGTAACTTGAATTAGTTGAGTTATTTCTGTTAAATAATTTTCGCTCATTTTTGCCACATTAATTAATTGAGGATCTACTTCTAACAACTTTTTAGCTTGATCTGATGTTAAGAATGAAAATTTGGCTATTTCTTCGCCTTTATTTATGGTAATTGGGTGATCAGTAATGTTCAGGACATAGATGTAAAGGGTATAATTTTCAGCAACTTTACTTAAAGAAGACGTTAATATTACTTCGCTGTCTTTTTCAAAGATTTCATTTGGAATTATTACCCCACAGAGGTCAGTGAATGATTCTAGTTTATCATAAAGCTTGCATTCTAATACTGCTTGTTGGTTTGGCTGTAAGACTTGCTTTTTCTGTGTATAAACTCCGAATTTTTTTTCGTTTTACAACTCTTCTGGGTTGCTTTTCTGGCTTTATTTCATTTATTTGTAATGTTTGATCAGGGAATTTAATGTAACATTGTCCTGGGCAGATGCTAACTTTATGCTTAACGAAGAATGGGTTGCCTAGGATTAAAAGTGAAATTCATACCTCTCATATTTCTATTTTGAGGGTTACTTGCACGATTAAACTGATTTGGTTGTTGAGTGTTATATCGGTTGTGTACTGGACTATCGTAAACTATACCCTGTCTAAGAAGGTTTTGGGGGGTATTTTTTGTTGGGAACCGATAAACTGGTCTATTAACATAAGCTGGATGAACAAATGGGGGACTATCTGAAGGTTCGGTCCAATAATTACGAGTTTGTGGCTGTTCGTTATAATGAAACGGTCTAGGGGCATTAAATTGTGGTCTAAACTCTCGGTAATTATTAGCACGAGGGGCATACGGTTGCTGGGGCCGATAATTTTGTTGAACTGGACGATAATTAGACTGGTATTGAGGGTAATTTGGTCGATAATTTTGGTATTGAGGGCGGAAATTTTGTCTATAACTTTGTTTATAAACTTGCTGTGGATAATGTGGTGTAAAAATATTTACTGGGCCTTGTTCTGGTGGCTCATTTTTAGGTGCTGTTCTCTGCTCAAGTTTCTGCTGAAGTTCTTTTTGATTATTTGAAATAACAGTTATTGCTTTTAACATTTTATCAGTGTTTGTTTCCGTTATTTCATTAAATCCGTCGTCAAAGTACTCTTCTCTGTTACACATCTCCCTTATTGCAATTTGTTGGCTAGCTAAGGTGCATAATTGATCAATGGTATCTGTATCTGGCCTTTCTAGAAGCTTAGGCTTAAGCCAATTTGGCATAGACTTAATAAAGAAGCGCTTTATTTGCTCATTTTTTCGATTTTCTGACATCTGTAGGGCAGAATCTCTTGCTGCTGTCTCTCTTTCGAATCTACGAGCTTCTGGGTCACCTGCTCCTGCTGGCGCTACTACTATTTCAGGTGCTGGATATGCTTTATTGGCTTCAGTTCTTAACTTTACTAAGAAATTTTTAACAGTGTCTGTTTTTGGATTAAACTTTTGATTCTCTAACTTTATAATTCTGATCTCTCTCAAGTCATCCTGCGTGAATCTATTTCTTAGAGCTGTTATACTGTCTTCGAAGACTAGTCTGGTAGCCTCTGGTAGGGTTAACAAGTATCGTAAAGCGTCTCCTTTTAAATGTAATTGCAGAAAGTTCGCTTGTTGCGCGTTTGCGATTGCTGCGACTCCGATTGCACCTGTTATTAGTTGTTCAAACTCGTTAAAATTGTCCGTTTCTGATCCGGAAAAAGGCGTGATGTTGATCTGCGCGTGTGCCATTTTGCTTTTTACCCGATTAGATTATATACTTTTCGTTCAATCAGTCTTACTTTCGTTCTAAAGTATTAAATAGCACACTTAACTTAACTTAATGGAGAGATTAAGGGGTTTTAAGAGATGAAAACAGTTAAATGAATAGCACAAGAATATCAGAAAAGAAACTACTGAAACCATTCGTTCCGAAAGTAATAAAGAAGGGCTGCTTATAAGCCTATTCCTAAAGCTCCGGTCGAATCGTCAGACTTATATCGTTGAAGCCGTATGGGCCGCCGAAGTCTCACCTCTAAAGAGTGCCCCTTAGTTTAGGGAAATTCGTGGGGACCACGACCGCACAGGCCTTGTGGAAGCTGCACTCAAATAGGCAACAGCATAATTGACCGAAGTCACTGTTTGATTCATTAACCTCCGGAGCTGGGCGGGGAAATAAAATATGATTGTTTTTTATTTTTTGTTTAAACTTTGTTTTGCCCTCTTTTTAGTTAATAATTAAGTGATGGTTGCAGTAATTTATTATTCTGATGTTATCTGATAATCAGTGATGATGTTATCAAGGTTAATATCTCTGTCAGATTGAAGTTTGTTACGAATAAGGCCAAATTTGCGAACTTTTTGATTTAGACTTTTTGCTGTCCAATAAATTGCAACACGTTTATCATCTTTATCTAGCACATAAATTACAATGGACTTATAAAATGAAGAGGAGAAAGCGGTTACTATCTGAGCTTGCGTTTTACTGTTGTTTTGGGTATAATTAATGTGGTTTCCTTCAATATGTTCAACAAAATTGGGGGAAGAGCGACAATTATTAATAGCGGGGAGAATTTGTTCTTTATAAATTGACATAAATAAAGCACCAAAATTAATTATACAAATTCATTTACTCACAATATCCTCGTTTGCAAATACCCTGTGTTGTTTTTGTCCGTTGTGGCGGCTGTGGTTGAGTTTGTTCCAGTTATTGTGCACTCAAACACTTGCATTGCCGTTGCATTTAGTCCACAGAGACACAAACACAGTTTCCACCCATTCTTTCCTTTGTTACTGCTTTTTGTGTTATCATCTTGCTCGGAAAGGAAGTGCTGGATGTGGTTCTGGATGATTGGAGGCTCTTAAGGTAATGAAGAAGAAGAGAAGAAAGAAAACAACAGAATAAAGAACGGAAATATCGAAAATATCAAGGAATTAATCGAATTATTGGTCCGTTAAACTGAAAAACAGTTAATAACTCCTGTCACCATGTCACGCACTGATTTTTAGTAGTGTTCCTCGTGGTGTTATTGAGGTTTATATGAGGAGTAATTAACTTGAATAATTGCCATTTTACAAGGACTTATTTTGGTGTTTCACAGTACAATTTTTAGCAGATATATTTTGAATAAAATTAGCTAGTAATAGCCTTTCATTGAGCGGTTCGGATGCATGATATATCCACTAGTTTGCCTTGCGTTTTAGTGTTTAGTTAGTCGCTATTTCTTCTGTAACTAAGTTTACCAAACTTGGAGGTTTTCAAGAGAATTTCCAGTTCAATCTTTAATTAATTTTAGCAATAATTATTCAATAACTTTAATAAGAAGTTTCTCAAGTTTATCAAGTTTTATAAGATGATAGGCAACTGATTTTTAGGCTGGTTCTCCGGTGTTCTGGTGATAGTTGGGTCCGCAGGACTGTGCCTTGAGTTGCATTGGTCCTTTGCAAATATTTACTGATTTTTAAGTAGGGCGATTTCCGGCTTTTGTATGTCTCTTGGTGTTTGTTCAGTACATATACAATTCCGTATTAGCACCTACTTTATCAGAATAATTACTTCACCAAGTACATAATCTCTCATGAAGTTATTTACTGATTATGTGAATTTATCATCAAGAAACTCAAAAAAGTAAATATTGAGGCTTTTAGGCACTTGAAGTGTTTGCTAGTAAAACTGTCAATCTGCGGTTGTTTCTAATAAACATAAACAAATTAGGGGTTACAGACCTAGATGGAAATACTGGCTATATATGGCCTTGAAACTAACTGAATATTAATTAATATAAAGCACTTAATTATGGATATTTTAAGGAATATCATCACGTAACTATAAGGAACGAAATAGGGGCGTGACACATACCCAATACCAAAATACATAATGCCAAAATACCCAGAGCCCTACAAATAATTCAATTGTTATAATCTTACAAAATAGGTAAAAACTCAAAATTAACGTACCAGTCCACAATTAAGTAAAAATGAAGCATTAAAAAAAGCGGGACGGAAAATCACACACACTGAGTTGTCCAAAATATGTTGAGGAGTCATTCTACTCATTAAACTTGACAAAATATGACAAATCATGAAAAAAATAGCCGTGGTACCTCACAGCAGAATTTAAATCCTTGACAGACATGGATTTTTATAAAATAGGAACAAAGATTACTGTGCATTTGAAATGCTAAAAAGGGAGCAACCATCAATGTAAAGTTACAGTCACTACCAACGGAGGGCAATTACTAGCAGAGAAAAACGAGCACAACGACGAATTGTTCCCACAAAAAGGCAAGTAAAACATTCTCAGCTAAATGAAGATCACAAGAACAGCAGAAAACAGCAAATACTCCCAGAAGCCGATTGCCAATCAGGTGCCAATTTCCAAAACATCTGTCTTTATCAAACACATCGGCAAAACACCGGACACTCAACAGCCAAAAAACCTCTGAAACCAATTCTGAAATGATGATTCTATGCCACAAGATTGGAAAATTCATAACGAGCATCAAAAATGTTACAAAAAATTGTCTGACTGAAAATTAAAGTCTTTCAAGTTGAGTAAAGAGGCTCGGTAGAATGCCGTCGCACAAAAGTTCCCAGCCCGCTCATCCATATTTCTGGCTTTAATATCCTCCAAAGTACGCGTAAATAAGAATTAGGAATATGAAAGAGCAAATGCTTTTTTCATTTTAAAAACAATGAATCCTCAAATGAGGAGAGACATAAATACACATGTCAGGACAAAATAGCTAAAACCAAAATACCTAACGCAAAAACAACCAATGCCGAAATACTCTATAAAAATATATAAAATTTATTGTTATATTCTTACAAATTAGATACAAGCTCACAACTAAAGTACCAGTCTATAATTAAGCGAAAATCAGCTAAACAGAAGCAATTTAATTCAACGGCACGCAAAATTATCACACAATTTTAATGGTTCACAAAAAATTGATGCATCGATTACTCATTAAATTTTACAAAAGAAAGACGCTAAACATTAGCAGAATCACATGTGGTAGCTCACAGAAAGTAACTACTTGACGTACGTGTAACAAACAATAGAAACAAGACTATGCATTGCAAATGCTCAAAATGAACAATCCATAAATAGAAAGAAACAGCCAAAAACCGAAGGAGGGCAACTACGATCAGAGAAAAACGCGCACAAACAAGGAATTATTCTCGGCGAAAGGCAAGAACCTCGGCCCAATGAAGGAGATCACAAGAACATGAAAATAATCCAGTTAATAATACGATAATTGACAGCACCCAATTGCCAATCAGGTCCAAAACTACATTGCAGCTGCGATCGACCACATCTGCAAAATACCGGACGCTCAACCACCAAGAAGCGTCAAAACGTACAAGAGCAACCAATTACAGAGAGACATTTTAAATTGCCCGCCAACTTCCCAGATTTCTGCCTTTATGACACGGAACAAAAGATAGAGCGAATGCATTTTTTGGCACACAAAAACATCTACATAGTCGTTGAAAACCAACAATGCTCTTTAGCTCTATGACGGAATTTTAAAATGTCCTCCATGCTATTTCACTAGCTATACACAGTTGATAATCAATTAGAGGATTTTATCTTTGTTATCTTACGTCCTACTTGACAGTGAAGAGAACTCGTAACGCAAGCTTTTTGTTAGCTTCCATAAACTCACAGCGGGAGTTTAGCTGGACAAAAGCTTCTGGAGTTTAAGAGAAAGCTGCAACCATTGTAATTGCAGAACAAAATCCAACAAGTCAGGTAAAAGGTCGTAGAGTTTTAAAAGGCAGATGAGCGAACTCGGAGTGAAAATTGATGAAAACCGCCTGGAACTAGCATTGAGGTTGCGAAAGATCAAAGCCCTCAGCTTTGGCCACGAATCAACCACCTTCGATATTGTAATTATTGAAAAACAAGATGTCTTGAAATTGTTCAAATAGATAGAATGCTTGACAGATGAAATAACTTCGTACTTTCTCGAAAGAGGTATATCATAGGTGAAAAAATACCCGGATCAGAGGAGAACAAATATATCCTTTGGCACTCATTTCCGATGCTGCAGAAGGGTCATCTAAGAATGCAATGGAAGGTTGACACTTGGGCGTTACGTCTCCAACTCAAGGCAACACCTTTGCATTCGGACTTTTCTGGAGCAGACTCCGCTCGATTCTGCCGACCAAAAGTTCAACACCACAAAAAATGATCATTTTGATTAAATTATTCGCAGGAAGTCAAAATCCTTCAGTGCATAAAATAACCGCCTGCGCCAATTGCACTACGAACGTATTTTATTCAACGTGATATGTATGAGTTATCTTGCATTTGTATGACCAAATTTGACCCCGATGTGACCTAAAACGTTTTAACCTCAAAAAGAGGTTTTACCTAAAAGCGGCAGTTCAATTGTTGAACTCCTTGTTCTCTTTTAAGCGTTTGTGTACAAGTTTTGGAACAGTTGAAGTCTTTTCGTCTTGCTTTGTTCGCACAACTAAGCAATGCCAATCAGCTTCTGACAAAAGAGCAATCCATCATAAAACCTCTGGGTTTACTGGCGTTGAGTATACCGGCGTTGGGTATACTGGCGTTGGGTATACTGGCATTGGGTATATTGGCATACTGGGTACAATGTCATTCATTATTTTGGAAATGTTTTCAATGCAAACTCGTTTGCTGTTATGTAACCATAAATAACGGGGAGATTAAAACAACGGTGAGATAATAAAAATTTACTGAAAAATACATTTGACAAACGAAAACAAAACAAATTCTCGACCAAAAAACAATTGAGACAAAATACCCTACTGTTGTCAAAAAAATGAATTCAGTTCCAAACCAATTAGCAAGCACGGAGTTCCAACATGAAACGAAAATTAAATTATTTAAAATTTCTCGACAAATTTATTAAACAAACGATTAGCCAGAACACCATGTAGCAGGCAGCAACAATGATCTCGAAAACAAATTCTCACGAGAGTTCTCATTCAACGAAGCGTGGTTCTTTCAATCCTTGGAGCGTGCACAGGTAAACATTATTCTTCCTCTTTATCAGCAAGAACTATGAACATTTTATTGTGCGCAAAGCCATGGACAAAGAATATGACAAGGACAAAAAAGCTGGCATTTCAGAAAACCGAAAATTGGTCGAGTCTAAATTAAAGTCCAAATCATTAACAACGTCACAGTATTTGGTAATTAAAAACCTCAAAAATTGTTTCTCAATTGCCGTTAGCATTAAAATGTCAAAACAGTAAACAGCACTATTATGATTCCGATCATCAAAAACGCTTCCAAGGGTGAACAATCGTTGAACTGTAAAGTGAATCCCACTGCTTTGAAAAGCCGCATTAGATTTTAAAAAATTGCAAGCGAACAGTGTGTGCATTTCCCCTTCTATCGTTATAGCTTATTTTCTGACAACAAGCATCAACAACAACCAGCACTCTCTCCGCTCTTCTTTCACCACATGCGGCATTTACTTTATACTGATAGGCTACATCCCCTGAATTAAATTGCCTCGGCTGTCGTTGAGCAATTCTTCCGACATAGTGGGTTTATGTTTTTGTTTGTTTTAGTGCTGTTCAAGAAAATTCTGTCTTTTTAAGTTCTAGAAAGCTTTTTTCTTCAATTTTCAGTGATCTTAGTTCCTCTTGTACCGAGATAAAGCGTTGGAACAAGCAATTGTGCAAAAGAATGAAAATCAAAGACATTGTAGCTGAGTGGTTAAGATGGCAGACTGCCACCCTAGGCAGTCTGCCCCGTGAGAGCGTTTTTTTGCACCTAAATTAAATTGAAGTGACCTGTCTGTCGTCCGACATCAATTCATATGACGTTAGTCGCTTTGTGTTAGTCACAAGAGGAACTAAGATCACTGAAAATTGAAGAAAAAAGCTTTCTAGAACTTAAAAAGACAGAATTTTCTTGAACAGCACTAAAACAAATAAAAACATAAACCCACTATGTCGGAAGAATTGCTCAACGACAGCCGAGGCAATTTAATTCAGGGGATGTAGCCTATATCAATTTTTCTTTAAGGGCGAAAAAACAATTTACCATGCCGGGATTCGAACCATTGACCTCCCGCACACTGACAGTAAGCACTGCCCACTCGGCTTTCGTTCGAGAGCAATTAAAAAAGATCAACTTAACTACTCATCGACCGAAAAGTCAATACCCTCCAACGTCAGCAAAAGATCCCTTTTATATTCATAACATATATTGAGGAGAGGGTACAATGCTAATCCAGCCCGAGAAAGCAACTGACAGCAGATTGTTTCCATTTGCGAGATTGCTGAGCTCTGTGAACGGTGTTTTGAATTTATTTTGCCAAATAATTTTTGGTGACTGAATAATTAAAATTGGAACCACACGCAAGTCTTGCGATTTTGGGTGAGGCAACAGCTGTGCCAACAAAAAATTTTCGGAGGCAGCCTCAACTCGAAGGATGCAAATGCATTTTCCGAGCTTTATGTGCGACCACAATATGAATCACTGGATAAATTTTCTCCAATGCAGCCAAAAAATAAAATGCTCATTTTTGGCATCTTTTCGAAAATTTTTATAGGATTTATAGGCACAAGATGAAAATTCACGATCACCGACTAGCGAACTTGAACTAGTAAAATTGACTGAATTGGTCACTAATTTCTGAAATCAAAATTGACAGAATTGGTCAGTAATTTCTGGGTTGGCTGGTCTCAATGAGAAAGAATTTCAAGTCAAAAATGTTTGAATTTCACATCGAAAGGAATCAGCATCAACGAGAATTGTGAAGTACTCATCGTGTAGCAGCAAACAGAACTGTACTCTCGCGTAGACTTATCATTAACAAAAATTATCACACAGCTGTTATAATCAATTTATCAATTCAATAGTATCCTATGAAACATGCATCATAAAATAGTAGCCGTACTAGTCGTTGACAATTTACGTACGCATGTGACTACTAAGCGCATATTCACACGTGAATCGTACGAGATTGCAATCGATTACAGTTGCCCACAGTCAGCGATGACAACTTTCTGCTTCGTCTTGCCACTCGAACTTCCGTAACTCTCGATCTTCTTCACTACTTCCATGCCACCAACCACCTAGAACACACCATTACAAGGCAATCAGAACGAAAAGAAACTTTTCAACAGTCCAATTTTTTTTAAATCGAAATCGGCTGTCCAAAACGAGGAAAAGATTCTTCTTCCCCTCCGAACTCTACGTCTCACCAGCGCCATATTACAAATTTCTGCACCGCTTACATCAACTTAATGGAAAAAAAAACAGTGGAATGAAGACTGTTTAACCTTTCCAAATACAACGTGTTTGCCATCTAGCCACTCAGTCTTGATGGTGCAGAGGAAGAATTGGGATCCATTGGTGCCTGGTCCAGCATTGGCCATGGAAAGGATTCCAGGTCCACTGTGCTTGAGATTGAAGTTCTCGTCAGCAAACTTCTCTCCGTAGATGCTCTTGCCACCAGTTCCGTCCCCTGCGAACAAAAAGACTTTCAATACAACTACATACAATGCATACCATACACGAATTCACATACTGGTACCTCTCTATTGCTCCTGAGAATTTCGAAAACTTTCGCAGAAGAAATATTCAGTCCTTAGAGCTTTTCCAATATGATCTCAGTTTATATGAAAATGCCCCGCTAAACCCTGGAGGCAGCAACTATCTTTATTTGCAGACGAGGATTTGAATACTGATAAAACGTTAATACGATCAATGCTTAGTAAACCTCATCTCTCAGCGCAAAATAAGTAAACGCCACAAGTCCAGAAAAACAAACGAAATATATTTAATTAAAACATATCCGGCAGATTACCGGAAAATAACCGCTTTTGATTCCCATAACCAGATTGGGATAAAAGAAATCGCAGTCTAAAACCACTTCTAGCAGAATGAGAGAAGAGTAAAACTAGCCATTCAAAATGTTAACAAGCTGCGAACTAAGGTAAAGCGAAAAAATTTAAGTACGACGAAGTAAAAATAAACATAGACGGCAGATTGCCTTAAAATTTGTCGCGATAGAAGCTTGTGGCCTTCCACGAAATACGATACAGATTGACTAGTCCTTTAATAGACGACTGGACTTTTTGGCTAGAATCGGACTGTCACTTATGAGACATACGCTCTTTAAGGAAAAAGCCCTAAAAGAGCGTTTTCAAAATTAATATTTGAAATCAAAACTCAAGACTAAATATTCAAGAATTAGGGCATATACGTTTGGCACTACTTAGATGCACACTATTGATGCACTAGTAAATGTTCATAAAATTTAAAAGTTCAGAAGTCATTTTTTTGAGGTAAGTCACGCAAGAGACCTAAAAGCAAAAACATAGCCGGCAGATAGCCGGAAAATAGCCGCAGTAGACGCTTGCATCCTTACATGAATTGAAAAAAAAACAAGTTTTTATTAGTCAATGAAAATTCTTTGAATTGTATGTCAGGACATGTCCTCTTATGTTTTTTTTTTACTTCGTCTAAGATTTTGTTTTTGTCTTATCCTGACTTTTTCAATGACTTCAGTGACTTTTACTGATTTGCAGTCAAAATTTGTCTGCGTGACGTCATTTCTGGTTTTAGGTCGATTGCGTGACTTACCTCACTCAAAAAATGACTGAACTCATTTATGGAACTTTTTTATGAACATTTACTAGTCACTAGTGTGCATCTAAACAGTGCCAAACTTCCCTAATTCTTGAGTATTAGTCTTGAGTTTTTGATTTCGAAAATCAAATTTGAAGAAGCTTTTTTGGGGCTTTTCCTTATGTTTATCTTAAAAATGACACGTATCTAACCCAAAAAAACCTAGTTGTCTACTAAGGAATGGGTAATCTGCCTTAAGTTTTTTTGGGTTAGATACGCGTCATTTTTAAGATAAACATAAGGAAAAGCCCCAAAAAAGCTTTTTCAAATTTGATTTTCGAAATCAAAAACTCAAGACTAATACTCAAGAATTAGGGAAGTTTGGCACTGTTTAGATGCACACTAGTGACTAGTAAATGTTCATAAAAAAAGTTCCATAAAGGAGTTCAGTCATTTTTTGAGTGAGGTAAGTCACGCAATCGACCTAAAACCAGAAATGACGTCACGCAGACAAATTTTAACTGCAAATCAGTAAAAGTCACTGAAGTCATTAAAAAAGTCAGGGTAAGACAAAAACAAAATCTTAGACGAAGTAAAAAACATAAGGACAAGTCCTGACATACAATTCAAAGAATTTTCATTGACTAATAAAAACTAGACCTAGAACGGACTATGAGTGAATTGGACCAGTTCCAAAATTAGATAAAAATAGAAAATCAATATCAAAATGCCGCTGGCGAGATCAAAATACCAATAGCGAGAAATTAAATTTGATTCCAACAAAAAAACTAGACCTAGAATGAACTATGAATGGATTGCGAAAACCATTTAGAAAAAATCCGATCCAAAAATTTAAAAAAACGAAGTGAAATTGCCGCATGTGAACAAAACTACAAGCGAGAAAGCGAACTTTTGTTCAAACACTTCTCACTTAAAAATTAGGGCGAAAAAATTGCACGCCGCAAAACCACTAGCCTTTTCGCTCCATTTCCAGTTTCGGCAAATCACTTCAAAAATCGTGAAAATGTGTGCATATCTTAAAACATAGGTGGCAGATTGCCAGAAAATAGCCGCAATAGATTCGTAGATCGGCAGTCTAAAAAAAACAGTAAAAAAGACAGACCAAAAAAAATTGTCTTTTCATTGAAAGCTGATCTGGTATATTTTGATTAAAAATCTGTATAAGTTATTGCTGCCTCTATTAGCCGATCTCAGATAACCTTCATTTAGAGTGACACACACCCACTTGACCTTTTCTCTTTGAATTAAAGTAAATAAAAGTCAATTTCAAAGTGAGGAAGTCATTTTTGAGAGTGAGGTAAGTCAAGTGTGACCAAAAATTTAATCACGCGAATGAACAAAACTCGCTCCACTAAGAGCGAAAAATGACGTCACGCATGCAATTCAGTTGAAATTGCATGAACGAATGAACAAAAAGTGGCTGTGACGTCATATGGTCGTAACAAAAATCATGACGACGAATTAAAAAAACATAGCAGGACAAGTCCTGACGTACAATTCAAAGAATTTTCATTGACTAAACAGGAAAACTAGACCTAGAATGGTTTATGAGTGAATTCAGAAAACCATTTTTAAAAAAATGAGATCAAAAAAATAAGAAAAAAAAATGAAAATCAATATCAAAATGCCGAATGTGAACAGAAAAACCCCCAGCGAGAAATGAAAATTTAATTCAAATTAAAAAACTAGGCCTAGAATGAGCTGTGAATGGATTGGGAAAACCAATTAGAAAAAAATCCAATCCAAAAAATCGAAAAAACAGTAAAAATCAGAGTGAAATTGCCGCATGTGAACAAAAAACCACTACCGAGAAACCGAATTTTTGTTCAAACACCGTTTTCTCACTCTACTTTAAAATTAGAGCGAAAAAATTCACGCCGCAAAACCGCTCGCTTTTTCGCTCCATTTCCTGTTTCGGCGTGACCAAAATCACTACTCCAATTTGACTTCAAAAATCATGAAAATGTGTGAACAGATCTTAAAAAAAAGACAGCGCCCCAATACAATTCAAATTCTTTGAATTGTAAAAAAACCAAGGCCAATAATAGCCTCAGCTATCGCTGTGCGGCTATTAAAAAGACAGCGCCCCAATAAAATTCAAATTCTTTGAATTGTAAAAATTAGGAGCGCAATAATAGCCGCCTGGAATTGCTGACGCGGCTATTAACAAATGACGTCACGCACATAAATTTTAACTGACAGTCAATGGTCGCAAGAATCATCGACGGAGACGACGAAAAACTACGATGTCCCCCAATAATAGCCGATATCGGTTTGCAGCTAATAAAAAAATTAGGAGCGCTATAATAGCCGGCTGCGCTGAGGTTGTTATTAACAAGTTTATAAATGTCCCTTGAAGTTAAATTTTTGCGGATTACTCGTACTTACCTCGTGTGAAGTCTCCACCCTGGCACATGAAATTAGGGATGACCCGATGGAATGCAGATCCTTTGTATCCGAATCCCTTCTCTCCAGTGCACAGAGCCCGGAAGTTCTCGGCAGTCTTCGGGACCACATCGTCTCTCAGCTCCATCTCAATTCGACCAACAGCCTGGCCACCAATGGTGATATCGAAGAACGTATGTACGACCATTTTTGTAGTTTACTTTGCACTTTGAAGGTTAAGCACGGAACAGAACAGAAAGTGACAGAGGAGTGTTTGTGTGTTAGTTAGCTGTTAAAAGTACAACAGAAAATCTGAAAAAGCAACACACAATTATTCTAACGAACAACTAAAGAACTGAGTAGACAAGCTGACAGGTTGAGCATTCTTGCACGTAAATCGACCGCTGAAATTTTCAGAGATAAGCTCGTGAATCTTTTAATGAACCAGAATATATATACGTACAATTGGTTTGTGAATCTTTTTCATTTGTAAATACTCAAGTTATAAAATAAGGCTAATATAAGAACTCCTCTATAGAATAGCAATCCGCTTAATGAGTATTACAGCAAAAAAGATTTGCATAGATTCGCCAAATAGCGCTAAAGCAAATATACTGGTAAAACACAAAGAACAATAAATAAATTTATCATCAGGCGTAAAACTGCTGTCCTGTAAACTATTAATTAAAGACTGCACTGAAAACAGGTTGTTCTGAGAGTAGCTAACTAAGATGGCACGAGTGGATGCAGGTCCACAATAGTTGCATGTCTGTTTACCGTGTCTCCATCCTTAAACATTACCGCTTCCACTGTACCGTCTACTGGGGCCTTGATAATGTACTAAAACACAAGAACACCTTCGGTCCCACACGCCAATTAAATTTAACAAAAGCAAAATTTAGACAGCTGAAATTAAGCTGCACAATATCTGGCTCTTTGATAGAAAAGGGATTAGGGAAATTTGACAGAACACCAGAGCATACAATTTCCAGAACAGCTTGCACTGCATAAAAGGCCACAGCTCAAAGTACAGTAGCGCACTCTTTTAAAACCAACAAAGTCAACCATTCCAACAAAGCCGACAGAATATACCCGCGAATGCTTCCAATCACTGGAAACTAAATCCAACAGAACAAAACCAACTATTTCCGGCGCATTGCGCTCGAACAATTGGTGGGGCTCGATTCCATTGTAAGGTTCGAAAAATAAAATTTTATTAAAATTTTATTAGCGGATTGACCAAAAAGCCACAGTAGGATCTGATGACACCGATTGAGATCAAAACAGGAACAGATAAAGAAACATTCTTCTACTGTCAGAAGCGCTGTTTTGATTTAATTTTGGCTGTTTTGATTTCTATCTCATGTTTCGCAATGAGTGGCTACAAGGATTAGTTTTTATACCAGTTAGCATGAGACTTGGTGACAAATACTCATTCGAACTGAATCCACCTTTGATTTCTTCGTTTTTCAATACTGGCGTTCTAAATATTAAAATGTTTTGCTGAGCAACGGCTGTTTTAAAGCAATTTCAGCAGGAAAGAAATTCACGCAAAGTTAAATCGACAAAATTGGGTAAAGCGAAGATTTTGATTGCACTAAAATTCCGAGAAATGAATGAAACATCATTCCATCAGAAGAATCGGCAAACACTGGCCAAACAGACCAAAAAATCACAAATATAGATAATTGTTTTTCGAGGATAAAAGTAAGAAGCAAAACCAACAAAACTAAAACAGCAAAAAATTTAATGACCTCAAAAAGGCGATGGCCTGGAAATCAACATTGTGTTCATCAAATCTGCGAAAAACTCCTGTACCAGGAGGCACGTGCTAAAAGTTGTAACTTTGAAACACCAGGTCATAATGTTGATTATAGAGATGTAATTCAATGGTTAGGAAATGGATGACTTTTTCACGGTAGCACAATAAGATTTCTGAAGCAAATCTCACGAAAGTTTCAACTGTTGCCAAGGAGCAACAGTGGACAAAGAGTAGCCTAGGCATATCGTGCCAAAAGAAATATAACTCAAGGGTCTTTTTTGAAACACAACCAACACTGGCGTCAGTGAAGCAAGCTGATTAGCTTGATTCTCTGACGTCCGGCCGCAGCACCACCAACACCACACATTCATAATTAACTGAAGGCGGAACACCGCAGTTTTTTCTGGTAACCCTCCCAACCAAGCTCGAACGCAAAGGCAAAGGCAAAGACAAACACCACGAATCGACCCCAAAGATCAAGACCCCCACCGGACAATAAAGACCCCCAGCACAGTCAACATTTCAAAACCAAACACAACACAGAATACAAATCTGACAGCAATGTGGAACAGAACCATGCAACCAACCGTTTTGAAAGCAAAAATCAGGATGATGGGGGAGAAAATTGCGAAGAATCTGCAAAACATGAGCGAATTGATTGACAGTGAAAACAAAAGCAGCAAAGAATATTGATAAAAAGGCAGCGGAAACATTTTCTGAGTTCAAGGAAACAAGTTATGGGTTGATTTCACAGCTTAATGAAGATGAACATAAGGAGTACATCAGCAAAATCACTGACACGTGGAACAACATCAACGACATGAAAATTAAAATTCAAGAATTGCTCAAGAAAACTGGGCACATAAGAACCAAAGAGCGTATGATAAAATTAGCAAAATTTATTTAAGTCGCTGAAATTCTCGAAGTTACTAAAACCCTTTTGGTGTTACTAGCATCTACTTACAAAATCATATGCAAGCACTGCAGAAGTCTCCTCAAGCCTTAACAAATAACAAAATAAGAAACAAGAGGAATGAAAACTTTTCAATACATGAACTTCAAAAATAGACAAAAATGTATGACAAGAGAGAAATGATCGCTACCCAAATTCAATGAAGACAAAATTTTTTTTAAAACAACAGAAAAGTGCAAAAAGCATTACTTTGCACTCCACTTTAAAGCGTCTTAGCTTGCAATTAGGCCGCTCCAGCAACTCCAGCACACTGATAATTTAAATCACTACTAGAGCTCGCTAGGGAAACATCAGAGAAAAATGAAAAAAAAACTCATTGGTGTGAAAAACTTTAAGGCCAACTAATTCGATTTCATTTTGTTGTTAGACATACTGCTGTTGTTACTCCAGAGCATACATGGGGTTAGTATCAACACCAATCAACATTCGAGATGGTAACTAAGACTTCATAACTAAGAACAAACTTCAAGTCGCGGGCATCGAAAATTGGGCTTTATCCCTTTTATATTTTTGATTCCATGTTTTCATACTGTTTACGTTTATTTTATACTGGTTTGCTGAGCAACTGCTGTTTAAAAGAACCTTAAAAAGATTGAGTGAACAATGAAACTAGCCCAGTTAAATCCAAAAGATTTAACGCAAATTGTCGAAGAGCGGCGAAATGAGGCAAAGCGAAACATATTTTTAAGTAAAACATAAACCGACTAACGTAGGAAAAATTGCTCTCTAATGACAGACGGGACGTAAATTTTTTTATGGTGCAAAAACATCAGACGAATGTAGGGTTCGAACTCTGATTCCTTCACCTCGACAAAGGCATTCACCACTCGGCTATCAGGGCTGTGTCATCGTATCTCTAACAATCGGTTTACTTTAAACAAAAATTTTATTTCGGAGTGAGAGTAATTGAAATCACTCAAAAACATGCCCAGCAGAGTGCCGGAAACAATCGGCCGTTGATTCCCATAACCAAGATTGGGATTGAAAGAAAAGAAAAATTAGTGAAAAAAAAAGATTTTTGCTTGCAAACAATTTTAACGTGGGAACAAACTATTTTTATGTTATTTTGAAGCTGAACATACTCTTGTTTCGTAGTGAGACAACACGGGGTCTAGTGTCAATACCCATAAGCATTAGAGATGGTAAATCAGAACAAAGTTTGAGTAGGGGGCATCAAAAATTGGGCTTTATGGGTTAATCCCGTTTCTATTTCTTATTTCGTTTTTTTTTCATACTGACTGTGTCCATTTTGAATAGCTTCGCTAACCAACTGTTGTCTAAAAAACCTTTTTAGCAGAATAAGAGAAGAGTAAAACTAGTCAAAAAACATTCCACGCAAAATTTTGACAAGCTGTAAACTAAGGCAAAGCAAAAAAATTAGTATGACGAAGTAAAAGAACATAGCACGTCAAGAATTTTCATTGACTAAACAAAAAACTAGACATAGAATGAACTAAGAGCGAAATGGGAAAACCATTTCTAAAAAAATGAGATAAAAAAAATAACAGAATGTCAAAATGCCGCATGTGATCAAAAAAGCAATAGCGAGAAATGCAAATTTGCTTCATCCAAACGACTGGGCCTAAATTTAACTATGAATGGATCGGGACAACCATTTTAAAAAGAAAATCCTAACTAAAAAATGGAAAAACTGAAAAATCAAAGCGAAATTGCCGCATGTGAACAAAAAAAACTCTTAGGAAGAAAGCAAAATTTTGTTCAAATACCGTTTTCTCACTCTACTTTTATATTAGAGCGAATAAATTTCACGCCGCAAAACCACCCACTCGCTTGTTTGCTTCACTCCCATTTTCGGCGTGACGAAAATCACCACTCCAATCTGACTTCAAACAATCAAAAATGTGTGAACAGATCATGAACAAGAGACAACGCCCCAATACAATTCAAATTCTTTGAATTGTAAAAAATTAGGAGCTCTATAATAGCCAGATGAGAAGCTGACGGCGGCTATTAGTAAACAAAAAAGAAAAAGTCATTTGAGAAGTCAACGATTATTCTAGAAGAAAAGTGCAAAAACGGTCCAGCGAATATTTCGGATAAAAAAGTCACACAGGGGCACAATGATTGCTTCTCATTCGAGAACAATTATTTTTTTTAAAATAGGGGCGCAACAATAGCCCGCTGAGATGATGAGGACAGCTTTTAAAAACTAAACTAAGCCTATTTAGAAAGAAATGCAAATTAATTGTAACCAAAATTTGATGTTAATTTCTCAGCGGCTATTTTTAACCAAAAGCTACACATTAACACTAATGCAAGCCCCTTTAAAATTGTCTGACCACTGAGAGACAAACTTGCACAAAACATTGAACAAAGTCTACTAAATTATGAACAACTTTGAAGTTTTAGTCTTCAAAGACAATCGATTCTATGGCGTCGAGAGAGCAGATCTGAAAACTTCTTACCCTTTCAGAACAAAGTACTGGCAAAAACAAAAAATTCCAAAAGGAAAACCCAAATATTTAGCCCAAATCTACACAAGAGCACATTAAGAAGACAAAAACCAATATAAGTCCATTAAAAGATAATTGCGCGTTCAACCTTAAAATACATGAAATATGACGAAATTGTGAAAAACAAATAGCCTATAGGAATAGTAGTCCCAGTTTTTGAAAATAAAAACCTGACGGATGGCAAAGCCCGCACTTTGAATAGAGAAAGAAGTTCGCAATTAAAAAACTAGACAAGGAGAAAATTTACAGATTTTAAAGAATTTACTGATTCGACAAGTTTTCCATGTTAGAGAGCAGCTTAAAATCACACTGACCTCCATCTTCATGGCAGTCATAACCACCAACGGGTCATTCTTCTTGATAACATCGCCGACCTTCACCATAATCTTGTCAATGATGCCAGTCATGGGAGCCAGAGCAGCCTTCTCCGAGCTCTTTGAAGCATCATCGCTCCCTGCAATCTTCTGGACAGGTTCTAATGTGAACTCGATTATCTCTGAGGATTCATTGGGAAGAATTGACACCAATCCATCAGTGGAGTGATTGAACCCAAACGATGAAATGTGATCACCTATTTTGCATCTGATTGTAAATCTGTTGTCATCAGTGGATTGTGTTTGTGGAAGTATCTCGCATGGTGTACTTACTCCATTGAAGCTGATATCGAAATTTCCATTGCTTTTGAAAGTCACTAACGGACAGACAGTTTCTGAAAAAAAAATTAAAGATGTTATTGCTACAGGATCAAAACAAAGAAAAACTATACTCTTTCTAATTAAAATCCTCTCGCTTACCATTCGGTGATTTTTCAGCAAATCGGATAGTGTAGCAGAAAAAAAAGGTCGGCCTTAAACACCTGAAAAACCTACTTAGCCAACTTAACTAAAATACAAATAACGGTTTAAAGATTGATCCTCGCGGAACAGCACTAATCATAGCAGTGACCAAAAGCGTTGAATTCTATTTTCAAGTAATTTAGTCCAAAGCTTCCTCAAAAAGCAAAAAGCAATTTTTTGATAAGAGCCAAATTTTTAAAAAATGAGCAGGACTTTGTTCAAGGAGTATGATGTGATTAGTTCCAGAGTGACACGAAAAGCAGACATACGCGTGGACAAACACGTATGCACATACATACACACACTTGCACGCACACGCACACACACACATACACACACACACACACACACACACACACACACACACACACACTCAAACGGAACAACAAGAGACGCAGAAATTGACAGAAACTGAATTTGTTCGCGCTCATTATAAAGTTTTGACGCCAAAATCGAAGAACAGTGAAAACCAATGGCCAATATCTATGAACCCCAAAGCAGGTAACAGGTGGTTTAAGAAGGAAATCGCATTGAAAAATAAAACCAACTTAAATTTATATGCTTTCAAATCACAAAATCGAAAGCTATATCTGTAAACTTACAACTGAGCTTCCAAATAAGGGGGAAGCCATCCAACTTCAAAAAAATTTAAAACTGAAATTATCTCTAAACAAAAAAGAAGTCTAGTATGATACCGTAAGTTGCACAGAATGTTCCCACATTCGTATTTACACAATGCATTTTATTCACTGCTCTTGGTACGGTTCAAAAAGCAATATGTTAAATTGTTCAAAATTTTCTGGTTCAGCAGACAGGGAACATACTAATTTTAATTCACCAGAAAGAAAATGCCATCTCTCTTTGCTTCAACTCAGCTACAAGTTGACAAAAATAAGATTAAAAAGTGGCAAAGCTCAAAAATATGTTTTCTAAACAAATATTCTTGAAAGTCAAAAACATAAGTTTCTAACCAAAAAATGAAAACAAAAAGAAACATAACCGACTAAACGTCGGAAGAATTGCTCCCTCGAACGACTAGTGGGAGCTCTAATGAATTGCAGCTTGCTTCAGTCGGGGGGGGGGGGGGAGGGAGGGAGGGAGGGAGGGAGGGAGGGAGGGAGGGAGGGAGGGAGGGAGGGAGGGAGGGAGGGAGGGAGGGAGGGAGGGAGGGAGGGAGGGAGGGAGGGAGGGAGGGAGGGAGGGAGGGAGGCGGAGCCTATATGGGACTAAGAAGTTCTATAGTGGGCTTCAAATAACCACATTAGAGTTTAACATATACCACTATTAAGATTTAAAGTGAAAAATGGCACCAGTTTCGGCGCAATTTTCAGTTGACATTTAGTATTAAATTGCTGCCAATTGAGTTCAGCTGCTTGAAATTGTGATTGAGAGAGAGAGAGAGTTTTAGATCACGCGAAACGCAAAAATTCAAGGACGTAAAAGTCACTCGAAAAATCAAAATTGTCAAGCAAAAATTTTGCATAAAAAAGACACACACGTGTACAATAATTGCTATGGACTTCGTTCCAGAGCAATTAATAACTTGTACTTCTCTACCACGCCAATTGGACTAGTCATGGCATTCTCCCCACTGAATGTATCGCTCAGCTAAAATTAACTGAACGAAAAAACCCTTTGAGCCTATATTTCTTCAGCACTAAGGTAGGTCGGAACAATTTTATCAGAAATGCCGGAAGAAAACTTTTCAAAAAGATCAAGAAGATACAAGTTATGAGAAAATTTGAAACAAAATAATTAAAAAACAGTTATTCCCACGCAAACCACTTCTTAACTGGGGAATGGATTAAATAATGCTAATTCAATACTCACAGCCTAAATTTGGAAGGGGCCAAGATTTTAAATAAAGTATTTTAGGAGTTTAAAATCTCCCTTTGAAGTTCAATGCGGATAGAAAAACCTTTTGTGCCACGCGATCAAACAGATTCTTTTTGCCAGAGGGGATACTAAGTTAACAATAGCATAACTTAGGTTTAGGGCTTAAGAAATAGATTTTTGCAACGTTTCAACTGCAAAAAAACCGGTTACGTGGCAGAATTATACGAATATCAAATCTACATATGTTACCACAACCATTGAAATTAACAGTAGTCGTCTACCAACGCAACAATAAAATGGCGCCAAACTGCTTTCTGGTAAACAATAACAATGCGCCAAACTGTTTTCGGGTATAAGGAATTTTGAGCTTCCAGTCAACTTCTAACATACCTTTCTCTCCTGAGAGACGAAGTTTCAATGTTTCTTCTGTGGCCTCTGCGTTCACCCTGAAGTTCTTCAAAACACTCCATGGTGACCCTGAAATCAGAAGAAATTTTCAGAAATGTTTGTAATAACTGCAAATTGAATTCCATTCTTAACGCTTTGCTCAACAAAACGAAATCAAGGTTCTAATTAGGCTGTAATCAAAGAATATTCCGCCGTTCTTGACATTACGGAAAAATGCCTAAATTTTTTTTAAAAAACACTGAAAAATACAAGTGCTGAAAAATAGTAAACTTACCTCTAGAGGTTAGTCCACTTTCGTCCGTCGTTATTCGTCTAGACTGGATGACAGCCAAACAAGCTTTGCATACACTCTCCTGAAGTACCTGCTGTTGCCCGGAACCGCTTTTTTCCAAAGTATGATCTTTTTGGAAAAGTGAGTCATAATGATCGGGAATGAAATCTGTGTTGACGTCTCCCCTCACAAAAGCGTCATGTGTGGCAAGGGACTTGAGAAAGGCTATGTTCGTTTTCAGGCCCAGAATCTACAATAGCAAATATTGAAAAGAATTACAACTATGCGCTGCTCAATTTGCTATTTTCATGCATAAAATATTCACCGTCTAAATACGCAAGCGCAATTAGCCTAATTTTGATATAGCAGATTTCGACTTTCTTCAAAGAATTACTTCAAAGTTCAGCCTGTGAAAACATTCTACTTAATAATTGATATCTTAGACATGAGATGTTCATTTTTCTTCTGCTTGGGAAAATATTTAAGTGTGTGTTCAATATCGGCGATCTGCATTTTAGGATTTGGGCAATTCGGCTTATAGTAAGTTAGGAAGGTGAAGTGAACTTAATTATGTTGCATGCATGTATGCATAGAAATGAAAGTTGTAAAAATAAAAGTAGGTGAAAAACAAACTCCGCAAAACGAATCTCAGTAAGCCGAAAAAAAAACGAAATTCTCATTTCTGACTGACTTTACAAACAAAAGAAAAAAGAAGTCCATTAAAATCGAAAGAAAACCAGATAATGAACACTGGTCATATTTGTATATTTGTGCAAGCAGTCATTTTCAACTAAATTTTGGGATCTTTTCAACAATTGCCCCCTTTCGCAATTGCGCTTAGACTGATATTCGGCTGATTAGTTAGCTAAACTAAAAGCAAACTGATCAACTAGGCAGATTAGTTTGCTTTTATAAATCTTAACCCAATCACTGCTGTAAAACATGTTATGTGGGTTAACATTACAAGAATATATGATTACTGCCCGCACACTAAGTACATGCCTGTTACCCCTGCAACTGTTGAAAAGATCCCATTTATGCATTGAATTTTTTAGTTTCCCAATGTAGCCCCCCCCCCCCCCCCATTATGGTATATTTATAATAATTGGTGGAGGGGGTAGGAATAGTAGGAAATACGTGAACAGCACGTGCTATATGAAACCCTGAATCCATTAAATTTTGGTAATATTTCTACCCTTTCCTCACTAAGCAACCCCGGGCCACTAATTTAGGGCCGGAAACATGAAAAGAAATTAAAACGAATTTTTGCTTAGTTGCGGCCCGGGTTGAGGGCCGAAACATTATCAAAACATTCAATAGATTCAAGGTTTTACACAGCACATCTTGTTCATGTTTTTTTTAATCAAATAACAAAGTTTTTACCAAATAACTAAGGGTTATTTGCGTTTTTACCAAATACCTAAAGGTCATTTGCGTTTTTAGCAAATAACAAAAGATTATTTGCGTTTTACACAGCACAACTTGTTCACTTGCGTTTTTACCAAATAACTAAAAAATTTACCAAATAACTAAGGGTTATTTGGTTTTATTACCAAATAAATAAAACTCACTCATTTGCGTTTTTACAAAATAACTAAAAGTTATTTGCGTTTTTACTAAATAACAAAAGATTATTTGCGTTTTTGCCCAAAAAAAACTAAACATCAATTCCGTTTTTAAATGACTAAAGGTTGTTTTCGTTTTACCAAATACCTAAAAGTTAATTGCGTTTTTCAATCCATTGACCTTCTAAAACTCAACAGAAGCAATCTACGATAAGCAAGATGACAACTACAACTCCTGCCGCAAAGAGGACCAAGCCAAGCAACGCCGTGATCGAGAGGGCCGTCTCCGCTATCCAAGGCACGAGTCCGGAAACTTTCCCTTCCACCGATCGAAAGATCAGCGCCAAGTATGCCAGGGACCATAGCTTTGTGATCGCTAGAGTAGAGCGGGACATGAACTATGAGAGCGGGATGATCAACAAAACGTACCCTGCAAAGATGAGCCTAGTGCGAATCAGAAGCCGAGCCATGCGAGCGACAACGAAGCTAGTCAGAGCCTTAACAACATTAACAACATGCGAGACCACCAAGATCTTTATCAGCCGCGACCTCATGATTGCACCCACCCATTACAGTTGTGAAGAGTCAAGACCAACCAAGCCCTCTCCTCTTGCCAGACGTGATGCGGTGATCCAATGCTATCAGTGCAAAGGCTTCGGACACAAGGCGAATAAATGTTCCTATGAAGCCCGATGCATCAGACCACAATGACGTCAGATGTTTCAGATCAGTGGGGGTAATCACAAGCTAGCTCACTGCATCGTCCCCAAGTCTGCCCACTGCAATGGAAACCATGCTGCCAGCTACAGGGGCCGCAAAAAACAATGAGTCAACAGCCCTCAACCAGTCCGTAACTGTGAACGACATTGCAGAAATCCTCTGGCAATCAGGCGAATAATTGCAGCTGCTGTCGTCAAAGCAAAGTCCACCAGATCGTCTAAGTTCGAACTCGACAAGTTACACCAAAACAGCAAAGAGAAACAACCAGCACCTTTCATCGATTTGATTCCAAACTCCTAAATCTGACCGTGATACCAACACGCAGAACACTCTAGACACCGACACACACCCACTAAATGGGTGACTATAATACTACTTACACTGATAACAAAAACTGAGACAGAACCAACCACTGTAAAAGAGCGATTTAAGAGGGGAACCTACTTCTCAAGAAGTTGCTGTTCAGACTACACGCAAGTCTGACAACAAAACCTTGATTCGACTAACGACTAAAAGTTATTAGCGTTTTTACCAAAAACTAAAAGTTGATTTAATATGAAGTTGAACCATGGAGTGATTAACTAAGTAAATTATTTCTTGTTTAAAAAACAAAATGAAAGGTTAATTTGATGTCTAGTGCCTGACCAATTTTCCCTGGGTTCTCTAAACACAGATTAAATTCAATCAAGCTGGGACAAAGAGACGAATGAGAATACATAGCTAAAAGAATTTCCAATAAGCCGGCAGGTGGTCGCATTTTGATTCGCCCCGATGAATTGCCCACGTTTTCCAGACTACATCATACAGAGCATGATAGGCATGATCATAAACACCATAGAGTTCTAATAGCTGATCAAAACTACGTGTTAATAAGTAGAGCTAACGGAACCGAGGATGGGAGATTCCTTACAAGGTAGCAAAACGGGGATTGTCAGACAGATCCAGCCAGCCTCGTATAAATATATAGGTAAAGTAGGTTCGGACAATATCAAAGCTTAGAAACTTGAATTTAAATAAACGTAGATGATAAACTCTTTATAATATACTATTCGTTGATTACAAGAGTGCATTAACCATTAATTATAAAACTATTTCAAAGTCCGCTTGACTTACCAAATTAAATGAAAAAATGACCACAGGTTTAAAAAACATACCCGGCAGATTGCCGGAAAATAGCCGCCGTTGATTCTAATAAGCATGATTGGGATTGAAAGAATAGATATTGAAAAAAAATATTTTTGTACAAAAACATTTTTTAAGTCCGATTTATTTTGATGGCATTTCGTAGTTGAACATAACGTACTTCTGTTTCCTAGAGAGAGGCTACAGGGGCTACTATCAATACCAATAAGCATTAGAGATGGTAACTAAGACTTATAGGAACGACGTTCAAATAGCGGGCATCTAAAATTGGGCTTTATGGGTTTATCCCTTTTCTATTTCTGACTTCAATTTTTTATACTGACTCTGTTCATTTTGAATGGCTTTGCTGAGCAACTGATGTTCAAAATCACTTTTAGCAGAATGAGAGAAGAGAGAAACTAGCCTAGAGAAGTCAAAAAGATATCACTCAAAATGTTGAAAAAGCGGCAAAATGAGGTAAAGCGAAACATTTTTTTATTCGACGAAGTAAAAAAACATAGCAGGACAAGTCATGACGTACAATTCAAAGAATTTTCATTGACTAAACAGCAAACTAGACCAAGAACGGACAATGAATGGATTGGGAAAACCATTTAGAAAAAAAATCCGATCCAAGAAATCGAAAAAACTGTAAAAATCAAAGTGAAATTGCCGCATGTGAACAAAAAACCACTAGCGAGAAAGCAAATTTTTGTTCAAACACCGTTTTCTCACAGCACTTTAAAATTAGAGCGAAAAAATTTCACGCCGCAAAACCACTCGCTTTTTCGCTCCACTTCCTGTTTCGGCGTGACCAAAATCACTACTCCAATTTGACTTCGAAAATCATGAAAAAGTGTGAACAGATCTTAAAAAAAAGACAGCGCCCCAATACAATTCAAATTCTTTGAATTGTAAAAAAACAGGAGCGCTATAATAGCCGGCTGAGAAGATGAGGGCGGCTATTAAAAAGGTAACTAACTTTCGTAGTTTATCATTTTAAAATTTAATTTAAAATTAAAGGCAGCTCAGCGGCAACCTCTTCATCAGACGATAATTGTATTGTTGGATGTCAATTTAACTGAAAAATTCGTTCATAGAAATGAGTTGTCATTTAATTTGGATGGACAACCTTCCTATTCTCAACATTTAGCAGCCTTTATTCAGCAACCTTTAAGTACTGAGAATTAACTCAAACATCTGACAACCTCAAAGATCAAATTAAACCTGCTGAGTCAAAAAACATATTTTAGATAAAAGCGGATAATCCGGAGCGGGAGCATTATAAACACCAAGTACCCCCTAAATACTGTTTCCTGGCAGGTTACAAAAACGTACTTTGAAGATTGTCTTGATAAACGTATTAGCATTCTTTGACAAAACTAAAGCATAAAGCCTTTGAAATATTGAAATTAGATAAATCTAATGAAGAGTTATTTAATTGAAACTAAAACTGAGCTGCATTCAACTTTAGGTCGTTTGAAATGGCTGATTAAAAAAACAACATAATCATCTTATATCCGGAGAACTGCTCTCAAGTGATCGCCGAGAGGTTGGCTTCAGAAGCTAACGACTCGCCGGACGCTTGAGAGCAGTTTGCCCGATGTTAGATGATTGTGTTATTTTTTAATCGGCCCATTCAAACGGCAGCCTAAAGTTGAAGGCAACTGTTTTAATTGCATTTATATAACTCCTCATTACAGTTATGGAATTTAATCATTTCAGTAGTAACAAGCTTGAGTGAGGAAAACGAGCATTAGGGAGCGCGTATGGAGAAGTTGGAACGTAGTTGGGTTTGCAGAGGGGTGTCCAAACCTTTAAAAAACTCCTTTGCTCCAAGATTTTACTTCTCAGCAGATTTGATCAAATATACAGAGACTAGAAGAGCTTTAAAAGATCTGATCAGGAACTTAATGTACTCCGGGCTTAACCTGTTTATCGCGTTTTCGAGAAAATTTGATCAAGCGAAAAATCTTAGAACATAGCTGGCAGATTGCCAGAAAAAAGCCGCAATAGCTTCTAGATCTGCAGTCTCAAAAAGAACAGTAAAAAAAGACAGACCAAAAAAAATCAGGCTAATATGTTATATTTTGATTAAAAATCTGTATAAGTTATTGCAGCCTCTATTGGCTGCTCTCAAATAACCTTCATTTAGAGTGACACACATTCATTTGAAATTATCTCTTAAAGTAATAAGAAGTCAATTTCAAAGTCAGGAAGTAATTTTTGAGAGTGAGGTAAGTCACGTGTGACCAAAATTGAAATCACGCGAATGAACAAAAAACTCGCTACACTAAGAGCGAAAAATGACGTCACGCCCGCACTTCAGTTGAAATTGCATGAACAAATGCACAAAAAGCAGATTGTGAGGTCATATGGTCGTAACAAAAATCTTACAAGAAATAAAAAACCAAGAGAAGGTCAATAATAGCCCCAGCTATCGCTGTGCGGCTATTAAAAAAGACCGGACTAATATATATGCTAACCCTATTTTCAGAGCAGCCAAGAACAGAATTTTCTATTAACCCAGATTCCATCAATCAAAAAGCGTTCTAATTTGATTAATGTTTATCACACTTTTCTCAGGGAACATCTAAACTGATTGCCTAAATATCTACCTAAAAGGAAAATTTTTTAAGTAATGAAAATTGAGAGGAGTTGCAGTTTATGCTATCTCAGAGTTACAATGAGGTATCGTCCAAATTATTTTTATTTGCATAAAATGTTAAAAATGCATTTATTAAGGCTGATCTCAATTAAAAATTTCCCCATAATCTAAAGGACAAAGCAAAGATTAAAAAGTTCTCCATAATCAATCAATTGTGATTTTTTCGTGATGAACAGAAAATATAATGTTTAACTTGATTTAAAAGAATACATGATGTTCATAGAATGAGAGAAAGATCTAAACCAAAAGTAATCAATCAAAGATATCTCTGCTTTCTGAGAGCTGACGTAGACAAAAACTAATACGTCTATTTGACAAATTTTGGACTTAACTTTAACTTCAGAACAAAAGCCATGAAATCAGTTCAGGGGCAAAAACTTTGTACTTGATATCTTTCCATCTCATTTCAAATCGTTTCGAGGGGAATTAAATATAAAATCTCTGTAACAAGGATGAAAAAAACTCAAGTAGCGCAAGATTACAGTATCACAATCTAAGCAAAACTTCTAGTTATAGCACATAGACTGCAGTTCAAACACGTATATCCCTTTATGCATTAAAAGCATTAACAAATTGCAGCGATTTGAAGGTAATGTAAGTCCCAATTGAATAATACGTGCTTTTTTTCATAATGCATATATCCTCAAACTATTTTCTTAAAAAACGATAAATCGATAGCATAAATCCATTCAATCTACCACTGATGCCGACAAATTGCAGTTGTCAAATCCCTCCAACTTCGCACCTAATCTAAACAATGCAATTACCGATGGACACGGCCATTGCTCTCATCCGCTGCCAGATGTAATTCAAAAATCGAGGAACGGTTATCGCTGCCATAGCGTGGTTAGATGTACTCTGACTAATTGAGTTTACATATGGTAAGTGGGAGCATTCAATTTTCACTCTTTTCTGATTGCTGAATAATTCTCTCGCTTAAATCATAAGTAGCCTTTTTTTGCAACGCGACAACTGCTAGAGATCCAGCATCTCAGTAAATAACTGAACTTACCTATGATCCCCAGACGGCTAACTTAACTCACCTGATAGGAATCGAGGCAAGATGAAAGCTTCCGGAGTGCCAGGTTTCTGTCTTGCGCCCAGACAACCAACTTGGCAATCAGAGGGTCGTAGTGCACTGTCACCTCATCACCTACAATGGCAACTTTATTTTAACAGCAAGAAAGCTGATCTTAAACCAAAGTTGACATCATTCGAAACACTAAAAACCTCCAAAAGTCGATAAACTAAAGCCCCATAGAACAACATGGTTCAAAGATTTTCCGATCAAGTTAGTTTTCTACATCGAACAAAACAAACAAAAAACACAAATTATTACAGTTTCATTGTCAAAAAACTAATAAAAAACAGCCTTACAAAAAAAACATACCCGGCAGATTGCCGGAAAATAGCCGCCGTTGATTCCAATAAGCATGATTGGGATTGAAAGAATAGCATATATCGAAAAAAAGATTTTTGTACAAAAACATTTTTTAAGTCCGATTTATTTTGATAGCATTTCGTAGTTGAACATACTTCTGTTTCTTAGAGAGAGGCTAAAGGGGCTACTATCAATACCAATAAGCATAAGGGATGGTAACTAAGACTTATAGGAACGACGTTCAAAAAGCGGGCATCTAAAATTGGGCTTTCTGGGTTCATCCCGTTTCTATTTCTGACTTCATTTTTTTTTCTGACTCTGTTCATTTTGAATTGCTTTGCTGAGCAACTGATGTTCAAATTCACTTTTAGCAGAATGAGAGGAGAGAACCTAGCCTAGAGAAGTCAAAAAGATTTCACGCAAAATGCTGAAAAAGCGGCAAAATGGTGAAGCGAAAAACAGTCGGACGAAGTAAAAAATAGGAGCGCTATAGTAGCCGGCTGAGAACATGAGGGCGGCTATTAATAACTAAAAAATAACACAAAAAGCAAAATCCCAGTAGACATAATTTAATAGTTTCGGAGCACTTACAGGTAATATTTCCTTTTCAACGAATAAACAGCTAACCAACATAGATTTGCACAAGAGAGCAATTTAAAAGGGGTAGAACAGTTGGACCACAAATGAGTCCATTTTCAAGTGTTTCGAACAAAAACCGATTAATACCAGGGAATTGCTCTCAAACAACCAGCAAGCGCTTGGCTTCGGAAGTAGCCAGCTGGGACCTCGGGATGCTAGCATTTGGAGGAAGTGGGTGCGCAGCGAGAGGGTCTCGTTGGTTGTGTGGGTGGGGGTTCAATATAGGCATTTGGAGCAAGGGTGGTGAGAGGGAAGGGGTGACTGAGGGAAGGGGTAGGCGTTAATGGTGTGAGAGAAAAAACGTCAACGAGAAAGAGAAGAAAGGAAACCCCAACCAACCGACAGAGAGAGAGAGAAAGAGAGAGCAGTTAATATTTTCCTTGATGAGATTCGACTCTGCAACTTCTAGTCTTCTGGTTTTTGTTAGTAATTTAATCAAATAGAAAAAAAAACAAAACTTAAATTTTGAAAGAAAAGTTTACAGACTTCGCAGTCAGAAATGTTCAAAACCGTTTTGTCTCTGGAGTTCTGTCATTCAACCCATCTGCAAGACTTAAATAGTTTCGTTGCCCACTAATGATGGTTAAACTCAGAAAAAGTCAAAAATATTCAATTTTAAAACAATTGCAATTTTAACAAAATCTTGCTAAAATTATCTTCAAAAACATTAATATCTTCAGAATCATTTCATTTTTTCAAAGGACTATCCCATATCCCTTTTTTGAGCCTTAAATGGTTTCATTGGCACATTAAAATCCATTAACTTGCAATATGATAAGTTTTCGAAAAATTGAGAAAAAAAATTTTGTGAAAGACTTGCTAAAACTCGAGTTACTAAAATCTCTTATAACAAATCCATTAACTCCAGAAACTATGACGCAGCTTATTATCAAACCTTCGAGGATGTCGCTGGGCCCCTGGAGCCGGAAAAAAATTCAAAATCATCCAAAAAACTTGAAAAACGTGCAATTTAACCTTTTTTTCAATTTTTCGGAATATTATTATTATCATGTTGCCAGTTAATGGATCTTTATGTGCCAGTGAAACTATTTCAGGCTTGAAGTAGGGATAATGGATAGTCTCTTGAGCAACGAAAAATTTCTGAAGATATTAATATCACGAAATTTAGCAAGCTTTCGTTAATAAGTAGCTTTTTTTGCCAGGCGACAACTGTTAGAGATCCAGCATCTCAGTAAATAACTGAACTTACCTATAATCCCCAGACGGCTAACTTAACTCACCTGATAGGAATCGAGGTAAGATGAAAGCTTCCAGAGTGCCAGGTTTCTGTCTTGCGCCCAGACAACCAACTGGGCAATCAGAGGGTCGTAGTGCACTGTCACCTCATCACCTACAATGGCAACTTTATTTTAACAGCAAGAAAGCTGATCTTAAACCAAAGTTGACACCATTCGAAACACTAAAAACCTCCAAAAGTCGATAAACTAAAGCCCCATAGAACAACATGGTTCAAGGATTTTCCGATCAAGTTAGTTTTCTACATCGAACAAACAAAAAACACAAATTATTAGAGTTTCATTGTCAAAAAACTAATAAAAAACACCCTTACAAAAAACATACCCGGCAGATTGCCAGAAAATGGCCGCCGTTGACTCTAATAAGCATGATTGGGATTGAAAGAATAGAATACATTGAAAAAAAAAGATTTTTGTACAAAAACATTTTTTAAGTCCGATATATTTTGATGGCATTTCGTAGTTGAACATACTTCTGTTTCTTAGAGAGAGGCTAAAGGGGCTACTATCAATACCAATAAGCATAAGAGATGATAACTAAGACTTATAGGAACGACATTCAAATAGCGGGCATCTGAAATTGCGCTTTATGGGTTTATCCCGTTTCTATTTCTCAAATCAATTTTTTTTCTGACTCTGTTCATTTTGAATTGCTTTGCTGATTTCAAATTCACTTTTAGCAGAATGAGAGAAAAGAGAACCTAGCCTAGAGAGGTCAAAAAGATTTCACGCAAAATGCTGAAAAAGCGGCAAAATGGTACAGCGAAAAAACGTTCGACGATGTAAAAAAAATAGGAGCGCTATAGTAGAAGGCTGAGAACATGAGGGCGGCTATTAATAACTAAATAACACAAAAAGCAAAATCCTAGTAGACATAATCTGATAGTTTCGGAGCACTTACAGGTAATATTTCCGTTTCAACGAATAAACTGCAAACCAACATAGATTTGCACAAGAGAGCAATTTAAAAGGGGTAGAACAATTGGACCACAAAAGTCTATTTTCAAGTGTTTCAAACAAAACCGATTAACATCAGGGAATTGCTCTCAAACAACCAGCAAGCGCTTGGCTTCGGAAGTAGCCAGCTGGGACCTCGGGATGCTAGCATTTGGAGGAAGTGGGTGCGCAGCGAGAGGGTCTCGTTGGTTGGGTGGGTGGGGGGTTCCATATAGCCATTTGGAGCAAGGGTGGTGAGAGGGAAGGGGTGACTGAGGGAAGGGGTAGGCGTTAATGGTGTGAGAGATAAAACGTCAACGAGAAAGAGAAGAAAGGAAACCCCAACCAACCGACAGAGAGAGAGAGAGAAAGAGAGAGCAGTTAATATTTTCCTTGATGAGATTCGACTCTGCAACTTCTAGTCTTCTGGTTTTTGTTAGTAATTTAATCAAATAGAAAAAAAAACAAATTTTAAATTTTAAAAGAAAAGTTTACAGACTTCGCAGTCAGAAATGTTCAAAACCGTTTTGTCTCTGGAGTTCTGTCATTCAACCCATCTGCAAGACTTAAATAGTTTCGTTGCCCAGTAATGATCGTTAAACTCAGAAAAGGACAAAAATATTCAATTTTAAAACAATTGCAATTTTAACACAATCTTGCTAAAATTATCTTCAAAAACATTAATATCTTCAGAATCATTTCATTTTCTCAAAGGACTATCCCATATCCCTTTTTTGAGCCTTAAATGGTTTCATTGGCACATTAAAATCCATTAACTTGCAATATGATAATTTTTCGAAAAATTGAGAAAAAAAATTTTGTGAAAAACTTGCTAAAACTCGAGTTACTAAAATCTCTTATAACAACTCCAGAAACTATGAAGCAGCTTATTATCAAACCTTCGAGGATGTCGCTGTGTCCCTGGAGCCGGAAAAAAATTCGAAATCATTCAAAAAACTTGAAAAACGTGCAATTTAACCTTTTTCAATTTTTCGGAATATTATTATCATGTTGCCAGTTAATCGATCTTTATGTGCCAGTGAAACTATTTTAGGCTTAACATAAGGATAATGGATAGTCTCTTGAGCAACGAAAAATTCCTGAAGATATTGATATCACGAAATTTAGCAAGATTTCGTTAAAATTTGTAATTATTTTAAAATTGTTGAATACTTTTTGTCCTTTTCTGAGCGTAACAATCAATACTGGCCAACAAAACTTTGGGCGCTACCGGTCTTGCAGCTGGTCGATACCTGTTTATCCCGTCTTTAAGAACAAAAAATCAAAACAGTCAGACAAAACATCGGTCAAGTGAAAAATCGCATAAAAAGACCAACTGTACTAATAAATGCTACAAACGTCGTTTGAGAGCAATTAAAAATTCGCTCTACTAACAGTGAAAAAAAATTTCACGCACGAAAAATGATATCGCATAAAAGGATGAATAAAAAACAGATTATGCCCTGACAATATCCAAAAAAACATTGGCCAAACAATAGACTAGACCTAACCTGGACAAAAAATGGATTGGGAATACCACTTTGGGAAAAACCTGATAAAAATTGCAAATTGCTGCATTAAAAAGACAAGAATTGCTGCATTAAAAAAAAACAAGAACTTTTGTTCAAACAACGTTTTCTCACTCTACTTAGAAAATGTGTTGAAAAAATTCCAAGCCGCAAAACCAGTCGCTTTCTCGCACCATTTCTTTTTTCGGCGTAACAAAATCATTTCTCCAATTTGACATCAAAAACCATGAAAATTTGCGAAGAGTTCTTAAAAAAAACATAGCCGAAAGACTCCGGAATCGACTTTCCGGTAAGACATTGTACATATTAGATTGTCAATTATATTTCAATTTCGTTCAACAAATGAAGGAAGGATAAACAACGATACATCTCGAAAAATGAGAAAAACAGATCAAAAAGACTGAGGGACAAGACCAAAATAATCTTTTAAAATTTCTTATAATACTCTCCGAAAATGCAGGGTCTCAATAGCTGTTCTCATCCAACCAATATGGTAACTATAAAACTCTCCAAAAAATGCAAAGTCTCAATAGCAGTTATCATCACACCATTAATTAAGACAAAGTTAATGCCAATTCATTGAAAACCCACACGAAATCCAAATTCATTTGAAAATATAACCGACTAAGCGTCGGAAGAACTGCTCATGAACGACTAGTGCGAGCTCTAATTGATTGCAGCTTCAGTCGGGGGCGGGAGGGAGGGAGTGTGGGGAGCCTAAATGGGACTAAGAAGTTCAATAGAGGGCTTCAAATAACCACATAAGAGGTTAACATATACCACTATTAAGAGTTAAAGTAAACAATGTAAACAGTTTCTGCGCACTTTTCATTTGACTTTTAGTATTAAATTGACGCCAATTGAGTTCAGCTGCTTGAAATTGTGATTGAGAGAGAATTTTAGATCACGCGAAACGCAAAAAGTCAAGGGCAAAAAAAGTCACTCGAAAAGTCAAAATTGTCAAGCAAAAATATTGCATAAAAACAAAGACACACACGTTAACAACAATTGCTATGAACTGCGTTCAAGAGCAATTAAACACCTGATACATCAGCAAGAAGTAAAAACTACATAAAAACCGAAGAGTTGCATAATTTTATTTCATGAAAATATGTGCTATCAAACCATTAATTAAATTCACTTAATAACAACCCAACCAAAAAACCTACAAAAACTTGACTGATAAAATTATTCCGGGAGGCAGAAAAACAAGAATTGGACTCAAACATACCAGATAACCTAAGATAACATACAAAATTGAAAAATGGTTTAAATTGGACTATTATCTATAGCTAAAACAAACTTTAATTGAGATTAATGAAAAGAGAAGGCAACATAATATTTTCCTTCAACAAAAACCTGAGACACTGAAAACAAGAAACAGAGTACAAAAATCGATAAAGGTTCTAAAACAGCAAAATCATAAAAATAGCTCAAGATTTTATAGAAATGATATACGGTTGATATGGTGAAAAATGCTCCATTTAAGAGTCTCTTGTTAATAGGGTTTAAAAACCCCTTTGCCAGACAAAGTAAAGCCACAGCTGGCAGATTGCAAGAAGAAAGCAGCAGTAGCTTCGTAGATCCATTGTCCAAAATGATTGTAAAAAACTGACCAATAACTAAATGTCTTTTCATTCAAAGCTGAAATGATATAATCTGATTAGGAATATGTATAACTTATTGATGCTTACATTAGCTGCTCTCAAAAAACCTTCAATTAGAGTGATACACAGTTAACCTTATCTCTAAGAATTAAAACAAAGAAAAGTTAAATTCAGAGTGAGGAATAACTTATCGCTTGACCAAACACTTATTCAATTAAATGAACAAAAACTCGATTCATTAAGACTAAAAAATGACGTCACGCACGAAACTCAGTTGAAATTGCATGAGCGAAAGAACAAAGAGCAGATTTGAAGTGATTGTGACGTCATATGGTCCTTAAAAAATCTTGACAACAAAATAAAAACATAGCTGGCAGATTGCCAGAAAACAGCCGCAATAACTTCATAGATCTGTAGACTCCAAAACAAAGAAAAAAACAGTCCTAAACAAAAACTTAATCTTTCATTAAAGATTGAAATGTTAAATTTTGATTAAGAATCTGTATAACTTATTGCTGTTTCCATTAGCTGCACTTAAATAACCTTCAATTAAAGTGACAAGCACTCATTTGATCTTATGTCTTTGAATTAAAGCAAAGAAAAGTTAGTTCCAGAGTGAAGAAGTCATTTTTGAGAGTGAGGTAAATCACGTGTGAACGAAAATTTAACCACGCGAATGAACAAAAAACTCGCTCCACTGGGAGTGAAAAATAACGTCACGAATGCAATTCAGTTAAAATTGCATGAACGAATGAACAAAGTGAAGTGGTTGTGACCAAAGAACACTTTAGAAAAATTCTCTGCAAACGCTATATGCAATTCCGAACCATTTATTTGGAAAAATGTTAATTAAATTCTCTCGTAATCGGTCAGCCAACCAAAATTTGCCCGAGAAGCAAAAAACAACAATTAAAATATAAGTGCAAAAACGTTAAAAATTAGGAAATTTGTTTAATTTATTAAAGTGATATGCGCCCTGTTAGCTTCCACAATTCTTCCAAACCATTATTCGGCAAACCATTTTTAAAACCTTTTCTGCCAGATCAGTCACTCATCCAAAACGAGGGAGCGGTTTGAAACTGCTAAGAACAAAAAACTAAAAAAAAAACAGTAATTCACGTTTGAGAAAACAGCCATGACTAGATTTGAAGTGTCAGTTCATAGTACCAACACCTTAAAAGTAACGCTCAACTTAGATTTAACTGCGTAAAATTAGAGCAGGAAACATAAGATCAGAATAAAGTCAAACACCATAAAAACATAATAATTGGCAAAAATTTGCTCATTATTATGTTTTTATGGTTAAAAAAAATGGTTAAAAAAAAGCATGAAGATTGAATCTCAATAAGTAATATTTGGTTCAGAGGGTCAAAAGTGCTTTCAAACAAACTAATAATAGACTTGATATTTGTGAGAGACATACCTTTGATTGAACCGTCGGAATAAAAACTAACCAAAAAAACTTTGAAAAAAATCGCATGTGATCATGAAAATATAATAAAATTGAAATTAAGAAACAAACTTCCCTGGAACTTCAAAGATTAGACGTCAAAAAACAAAACAGATATTAAAAACAGGAAATAAAGCCATTGGCTCTGCTTAAAAAAACTTTTTCTACGTAAAACCAAAAAAAAAAAAATAAAAAAATTGGACAAAAATGCAAAAAACGGATTAGAATGTGTACAATTTGATAAAACAAAAAAGTATTGACGTTCAAAAGAGTTGTTCAATGCACAATTTGCCTATCCAACGTTGCCTTACAGATTGATAATTCAGAAAAAAAGTCCGCTTAAAGATCTAAACAGGAAGAAATTATTGAAAAAATTCCAAAAAATTAACTTTAAGTTTAAGATGAGCCCAATTTACACTTGAAAAAAATTATTAGGCTCTGCACAACTTTGTGGCATCAATTTAATGAATTTATTTATTAATACCAATTCGATTAATTACAATTTCTACAAAAAAACTAAATTACAAGTAAAAAAAATTGAGCCAAATGGACGCAAAACCGGCTAAAAACGGCTATCTATATGCGCCGCTCTCAAGAAAATTTTTCAAAAAGTCAGAAAGTCAATCACTGAACGCAGCGCATGATCAGAAAACTTCTCTCGCTTAGCGAAAATCTGTTCAACATGACAGCTTTTCTCACGTTCGCTTTTAGGCCAAAATGCCGCGTGAACAGATCTACTTCCTGTTAAAAAATGACCGAGAGAAAACCAATACTACTCTTCGAGTCGTAAGAAAAACCGAGAAGGCCAATAATAGCCTCAATTATCGCTTTGAGGCTATTTAAAAAAGTAAAAAAAAATCAAACTGCTCCGAAAAAAGCCGCACGTAATCGAAAACATTTTGCTCGCTGAGCAAAAATTTTTTCACAACTACTTTTCTCGCTCTCTCTCTCAAAAACGCGTCATGAAAAAACTTAATCAATCTCTCTTCTCAGTGCTCCTCAATTCGTTCAGCCGTTTGACCTATACATTTCATTTTCACGTGCGGCATTGACATTTACATCCTGTTTTAAATACACTAAAAAACATAAGCAACTAAACGTCGGAAGAATTGCTCTCGAACGACTAGTGGGAGCTCTAATCAACTGCAGCCAGCATCAGTCGGGGGGGGGGGAGTGAGGGAGAGAGGAAGGGAGGGAGGGATGGAGGGGGAGCCTAAATGGGACTAAGTTCAGTAGTGGGCTTCAAATAACCACATTAGAGGTTAACAGATACCACTATTAAGAAAAAGTAAAAAATGGAACCAGTTTCGACGCACTTTTCATTTGACTTTAAGTATTAAATTGCCGCCAATTGAATTCAGCTGCTTGATATTGTGATTGAAAAAGAATTTTAGATCAAGCGAAACGCAAAAAGTCAAGGGCGTAAAATTCACTCGAAAAAACAAAATTGTCAAGCGAAAATTTTGCATAAAAACAAAAGACACACACGTTTACAATAATTGCTATGAACTTCGTTCGAGAGCAATTAAACACCTGATACATCAGCAAGAAGTAAAAACTACATAACAACCGAAGAGTTGCAAAATTTTGTTTCATGAAAATATGTGCCATCTGTTGATAGAACTGTTCAAATAAAAAATTAAAAAAAAACTTTGAAAAAAATCGCATGTGATCATGAAATAAAAAATTGAATTTAAGAAACAATTTTCCCTGGAATTTCAAAGATTGGACGTCAAAAAACAAAACAGATATTAAAAACAGGAAATAAAGCCACTGGCTCTGCTTAGAAAAACTTTTTCTTCCACGTAAAACCAATAAAAAACAAAAATTAAATTGGACAGCAATGCAAAAAACGGATTAGAATGTGTACAATTTGATAAAACAAAAAAAGTGGTCACGTTCGAAAGAGTTGTTCAATGCACAATTTGCCAATCGAACGTTGCCTTATAGATTGATAATTTAGAAAAAAGTCCGCTCAAAGATCTAAACAGGAAGAACTTATTGAAAAAAATTCCAAAAATTAACTTCAAGTTTGAGAAAGATGAGCCCAATTTACACTTGAAAAATATTATTAGGTTCTGCAAAACTTTGTGGCATCAACTTCAAAAATTTATATTAATACCAATTCGATCAAATACAATTTCTACAAAAAACTAAATTACAAGAATCCCAAAAACAAGCATGATCAAAAAACTTCTCTCGCTTAGCGAAAATCTGTTCAACATGACAGCTTTCCTCACCTTCGCTTTTAAGTCAAAATGCCGCGTGAACAGAACTACTTCCTGTTAAAAAATGACCGAGAGAAAACCAATACTACTCTTCGAGTCGTAAGAAAAACCGAGAAGGCCAGTAATAGCCTCAATTATCGCTTTGAGGCTATTTAAAAAAGTAAAAAAAATCAAACTGCTCCAAAAAAAGCCGCACGTAATCGAAAACGTTTTGCTCGCTGAGCAAAAATTTATTCACAACTACTTTTCTCGCTCTCTCTCTCAAAAACGCGTCATGAAAACTTAATCAATCTCTCTTCTCACTGCTCCTCACACAATTCGTTCAGCCTTTTGACCTATACATTTCATTTTCACGTGCGGCATTGACTTTTACATCCTGTTTTAAATACACTAAAAAAACATAAGCAACTAAACGTCGAAAGAATTGCTCTCGAACGACTAGTGGGAGCTCTAATCAATTGTAACCTGCTTCAGTCGGGGGGAGGGAGGGAGGGAGGGAGGGAAGGGGAGCCTAAATGGGAGTAAGAAGTTCAATAGTGGGCTTCAAATAACCACATTAGAGGTTAACAGATACCACTATTAAGACAAAGTAAAAAATGAAACCAGTTTCGACGCACTTTTCATTTGAATTTTAGTATTAAATTGCCGACAATTGAATTCAGCTGCTTGCAATTGTGATTGAAAAAAAATTTTAGGTAACGCGAAAAGCAAAAAGTCAACGGCGTAAAAGTCAATCGAAAAGTCAAAATTGTCAAGCAAAAATATAGCATAAAAACAAAAGACACACACGTTTACAATGAATGCTATGAACTTCGGTCAAGAGCAATTAAAAACCTGATACATCAGCAAGAAGTAAAAGCTACATAAAAACCGAAGAGTTGCATAATTTTATTTCATATAAATCAGTGCTATCAAATCATTAATTAAATTCACTAAGTAATAACAACCCAAACATTGATTTTTTCGGCGTAACTAAATCACTTCTCAAATTTGACATCAAAAACCATGAAAATTTGTGAAGTTCTTATAAAAACATAGCCCAAAGATTTCGGAATCGACTTTCCTGTAAAACATTGTACATATTAGATTGTCAATTATGATTCAATTTTGTTCAACAAATGATGGAAGGATAAACAACGATACATCTCGAAAAATGAGAACAGATCAAAAAAGACTGAGGGACAAGACCAAAATATTCTTTTAAATTTTCTTATAATACTCTCCGAAAATGCAGGGTCTCAATAGCTGTTCTCATCAAACCGATATGGTTACTATAAAACTCTCCAAAAAATGCAGAGTCTCAATAGCAGTTATAATCACACCATTAAATAAGACAAAGTTAATGCCAATTCACTGAAAACCCACACGACATCCTAATTCATTTTAAAGTATAAGTGCAAAAACGTTAAAAAGTTAGGAAATTTGTTTAATTTATTAAAGTGATATGCGCCCTGTTCGCTTCCACAATTCTTCCAAACCATTATTCGGCAAACCATTTTTAAAACCTTTTCTGCCAGATCAGTCACTCATCCAAAACGAGGGAGCGGTTTGAAACTGCTAAGAAAAAACTTAAAAAAAACAGTAATTCACGTTTGAGAAAACAGCCATGACTAGATTTGAAGTGTCAGTTCATAGTACCAACACCTTAAAAGTAACGCTCAACTTAGATTTAACTGCGTAAAATTAGAGCAGGAAACATAAGATCAGAATAAAGTCAAACACCATAAAAACATAAAAATTGGCAAAAATTTGCTCGAATTTCGCCAAAATTAAAAACCTTTCTATCAAAACAAACACGAACCAAAACTGCTACAACAACTAGTTTGAACGCCACAAATCTGCAAAGATAAAAAAGAACACTAAAAATTCTAGAAACGTTAAAAAAATTGCTCATTATTATGTTTTTATGGTTAAAAAAAATGGTTAAAAAAAAACATGAAGATTGAATCTCAATATGTAATATTTGGTTCAGTGGGTCAAAAGTGCTTTCAAACCAGCTAATAATAGACTTGATATTTTTGAGAGACACCTTTGATAGAACTGTTGAAATAAAAACTAAAAAAAACTTGTGAAAAAATCGGATGAGATCATAAAAATATATTAAAATTGAATTTAAGAAAGAAATTTCTCTGGAATTTCAAAGATTAGACGTCAAAAAAACAAAAACAGATATTAATAACATGAAATAAAGCCACTGGCTCTGCTTAGAAAAACTTTTTCTTCCACGTAAAACCAATAAAAAACAAACTAAATTGGACAGAAATGCAAAAAACGGATTAGTATGTGTACAATTTGATAAAAACAAAAAAGAAGTGACGTTCAAGAGAGTTGTTCAATGCACGATTTGCCAATCGAACGTTGCCTTATAGATTGATATTTCAGGAAAAAATCAGCTGAAAGATCTAAACAGGAAGAAATTATTGAAAAAATTCCAAAAATTAACTTTAGGTTTGAGAAAGATGAGCCCAATTTACACTTGAAAAATATTATAAGGCTCTGCAAAACTTGTGGTACCAATTTCATAAAGTTATGTATTAAAACCGAATCGATCAAAAACAATTTCCACAAAAAACTAAAATACAATTTAAAAAAATTGATCCAAATGGACGAAAAACCGGCTAAAAACGGTTATCTATATGCGCTCTTTCAAGGTCAGAAAGTCATTCCCTGAACGCAACGCATGATCAAAAAACTTCTCTCGCTTAGCGAAAAACTGTTCAACATGACAGCTTTCCTCATCTTCGCTTTTAAGTCAGAAAGCCACTTGAACAGAACTAATTCGTGTTAAAAAAGACCGAGAGAAAACCAATACTACTCTTCGAGTCGTAAAAAACCAAGAGAAGGCCAATAATAAACTCATCTATCGCTTCGCGGCTATTAAAAACCAAGAGAAGGCCAATAATAGCCTCAACTATCGCTTTGGGGCTATTAAAAAAAACAAAGAAAATCCAACTGCTTCGAAAAAGCCGAACGTAATCGAAAACATTTCGCTCGCTGGGCAAAAATTTTTTCACAACTACTTTTCTCACTCTCGCTCAAAAAGCGTCATGAAAACTTAATCACTCTCTCTTCTCACTGCTCCTCAATTCGTTCAGCCGTTTGACCTATAGATTTCATTTTTACCTGCGGCATTGACTTTTACATCCTGTTTTAAATACACTAAAAAAAGTAACCAACTAAACGTCGGAAGAATTGCTTTCGAACGACTAGTGGGAGCTCTAATCAATTGCAGCCTGCTTCAGTCGGGGGAGGGGGAGTCTAAATGGGACTAAGAAACTCAATAGTGGGCTTCAAATAACCACATTAGAGGGTAGCAAATAACACTATTAAGATTTAAAAAGATGGCCAGTTTCGGTGCACTTTTCATTTGACTTTCAGTATTAAATTGCCGCCAATTGAATTCAGCTGCTTGAAACTGTGATTCGCAGAGAATTTTAGATCACGCGAAACGCAAAAAGTCAAGGGCATAAAAGTCACTCGAAAAGTCAAAATTGTCAAGCGAAAATTTTGCATAAAAACAAAAGACACACACGTTTACAATAATTGCTATGAACTTCGTTCAAGAGCAATTAAACACCCGATACATCAGCAAGAAGGAAAAACTACATAAAAACTGAAGAGTTGCATAATTTTATTTCATGAAAATATGTGCTATCAAACCATTAATTAAATTCACTTAGGAATAGCAACCCAACCAAAAAACCTAGAAAAACTTTGCTGGATTGGGAATACTACTTTGTGAAAAATCTGATAAAAATTGCACATTGCTGCATTAAAAAAACTAGAATCGAGAAAGCGAAATTTTAATCAAACGACGTTTACTCACTCTACTTTGAAAATTTATTGAAAAAGTTTCAAGCCGCGTAAATAGAATTCACCAAGGATTCGTGTCTAAATGAAAACCAGCATTGCCTTTTTCTATATCTGAGTGATATTGTTTAATGTGCTATAATACTTGAAATCATTTCGTACCCTCTGTCACTCCCGTTTCAATTCTAACTTCATCGGGAACATGCTGCGGAGCAACCAGTCGTTCCAGAACTCCAGCTCCAGGCATAAAATTATTGTCTGGGTCTTCGGCGTATATTCGAGCTTCAAATGAGTGTCCATTTACTTGAATCTGGTCCTGAGTCATTGGCAATTTTGACCCTTCGGCTACCTAAAGTAAAAACTGCATTTCAATCAAAAATCAATCTCAACTCTTAAGATTACTTCAAAGAACTTTTCCCCCTAGTTCAGGGAAACGGCGCTAGGAGAGTTGTACAGGATAGTGATTTATGCAAAATGCAAACGCAAAAATACAAATGCAAAGCGTGCAATGTGAATAGAATTGCTAGTGAATAAAAGACAAGCCATGAAATTATATTCCTAATAACATTGAAATGGAGACCTTGAATTGCCATTGGACCAAGTCCTGCCCAGTGATCATCTCTGTTATTGGATGTTCCACCTGAAGCCGCGTGTTCATCTCCATGAAGTAGAAGTTAAACGCCTCGTCCATCACAAACTCCACTGTGCCTACAACATGATATCATCAATTTATTGTGGAGCAAAATATAACACAGTGCTATTCAATCTATCTGAAGAATCAATATTTTCTGCTTATGAGTAAAAAAGTTCACTTGTCGCTTTCATGTGGTAACAACCATAAATATGCGATATCAGTAAAAATGAGTACAATCTAAAACCCTAGCCTGTGACAATATTCACGCTGAGAAAATTGTACCTCGTTGAAAAGATTCTCGATACCCAAGATACCTGCTTGAACATCAAAAATCACATGGAAATTGAGACTTATATAACGAAAGCCAAATGGATCCTGTTCAACTTCAAACCTAGTAATCTTAAGCTGACAGCTACTACAGCCATTATACCTTCAAAAAACCACTCGCGCAGTTATCGTCTGATAAGACCGAAATGACAGAGGATTAGAGGAATAGTTTGATTATTCATACCACTAAAAAGCCGCCTCGAAAAAACGCAGCCAAGCACATAAAAGAAAGAATTCAAACTCAGTAACAAAACCATTTCACCAATACACTATTTCGTAGTGAACTGCCGCCACTTGAGTTCAGCTTCTTAAAGAGGGAGAAATTAAGATCACACAAAACGAAAAAGTCAAGGGCGCAAAAGTCACTCAAGAAGTCGAAAAATGTTCTAACGCAAAAGCGTCAAGCAAAAATTTTGCATAAAAAAGACTATCACGTTCACAATAATTATTTCAGACTTCGTTGGAGAGCAAAAAATCACGCAAACAAAAAAATGGAGGCAAAGCTGACTTTCTACGCATTACAAATATCCAGCAATCACAACAGAGAAACTCAAAATAATATCTACAGCTAAATCATTCTAAAGTCTAATCAGCGCGCCACTGTTGTGAAATTCCTGGGATATCCGCAAAATCAAGCTAATATTTGCCGGATAAAGCACACAATATAACTTAATAAAATCAAGGGTGCAAAAAATAATGTGAACAAGGAGGTTCGCATAGCTAGCTCCATTTCACAAAAAAAATTGAGGGCAAAAATTGCCTTCAATATTTTTCTGGTAAACAACAAAAATGCATTTTTAAAAATTCATCTTTTAATAATAGCAAAAAATACCGATAAAAACAAAGAGCAAGTATTCGCCAAACAAACCATCTTTAAATAATAGCATTAAAAGACAAAATGAACTGAGAAAAATTTTGCGGGCGGAACTGCCAAAAGATCAAAATATTACGCCGAAAATAGGGGTATCAAAGTCATCAATATTGAAAAATTTTCAGTGCACTTTTTCTGGATCTCGAACCAAGTTTCATTACATAACGCATAAAATCTAAAAACAGCATGCATAAGGCAAGACCAAATAAGCAAAAGTCAAGGGTTATTTAACTTAAAGAAAACAGTGAAGTCAAATTCAATAAACCCAATAATTGTATATTGAAATCATCAATAAAATTTGTAAAACACGCTCGCCTTTGCTAACTGCACATAACATGACAGTATGAAAAGAATCAAAAAGATAGCTGGCAGATTGCCAGAAAATAGCCGCAATAAGTTCGTAGATCTGCAGTCTCAAAAAACAGTAAAAAAAGACACCAAAAAAAATCGCCTTCATTGAAGGCGGTATGTTATATTTTGATTGATAATCTGTATAAAAACTTGCTGCCTCTATTAGCTGCTCTCTAATAACTTTCATTTAGAGTGGCACACACCCATTTGACCTTATCTCTTTGAATTAAAAAAATAAAAGTCAATTTCAAAGAGAGGAAGTCATTTTTGTGAGTGAGGTAAGTCATATGTGATCAAAAATTTAATCACGCAATTGAACAAAAAAAACTCGCTCCACTAAGATCAAAAAATGACATCAAACACGCACTTCAGATGAAACTACAAGAACGAATGAACAAAAAGCAGATTTGAAGTGGCTGTGACGTCATATGGTCGTAACAAAAATCGCGACGACGAAATAAAAAAACATAGCAGGACAAGTCCTGACGTACAATTTAAAGAAATTTCATTGACTAAACAAACAAACAACCAGACCTAGAACGGACTATGAATGGATTGGTAAAACCATTTGGAAAAAAAAATCCGATCCAAAAAATCGAAAAAACAGTAAAAACCAAAGTGATATTGCCGCATGTGAACAAAAAAACCACTAGCGAGAAAGCGAATTTTTGTTCAAACACCTTTTCTCACTACCTTAAATTTAGAGCGAAAAAATTTCACGCCGCAAAAAACCACTCGCTTTTTTGCTCCATTTACTGTTTCGGCGTGACCGAAATCACCACTCCAATTTGACTTCAAAAATCATGAAAATGCGTGAACAGATCTTTAAAAAAAGACAGCACCCCCATACAATTCAAATTCTTTGAATTGTAAAAAAAACCAAGAGAAGGCCAATACTAGCCCCAGCTATCACTGTTCGACTATATCACTGTTCGACAATACTAGCCCCAGCTATCACTGTTCAGCTATCACTACAAATGTCTATATGAAAGACATTTGCTTGAAAGGTAAATGAACCAATTTTTAATTATATAAATTTTAACGGCTATTAAACAATGCATCAAGAGAAAATACAGACATGTTTATTAATAGCATTCATTAAGAAAGTATCAGAAACGCGAACAAAGCGAAACAACTTGAATTAACTAAAGTTTTTTGAAAACAAGCGTTGTCATACCCTAAAAAAAGTTACCAGAATTTTATTTTGCTTGACAAAAGAATGAATTAAGGGCCGAACTCAAAAGATTGCAATTTTTTTGAAATTAAAAAATTGTTTCAAAGGCGATATGCATGCAGAGAAATTTGATACCTCTCAATGTTACGAATGTGGCATTATAGGGCATGTTCTTTTTCTTCAATAAAAATTATAATTTGAAAAACGAAATTAGAGACCACCAAAAAAATGACCACAAATGGCAAGTTGCACGATCTAAGAATGCCGGCCTAATTTGGAGCTTCATCTACTTGTTAGACGAGTGGAACCCAAGAAACTGCATCTCAACTCAACCCCCTCGGGTTTCAACATCTGTAATGTACCTACAAAAACATTTGACATTTATAATGATATACTATTTTAACCTCTATTAAACAGATTGATGCAACCTTGTAGTAGTAGTAGTAGTAGTAGTAGTAGTAGTAGTAGTAGTAGTAGTAGTAAAAGACTTGAATTTACCATTGAAGGATTTTTGACAGTACTAGAAAAGATCTTTACAGAAGGTAGCAGTAAAAGAAAATATATGAATTAAAGGAAATAATCTAAGATACGTTCAACATCTGCAAACGGCACAGCGACATTTGATTGACCATGTACAGGTTCTTGATATATCGTATTTTAAATCACGTAGACTGACGAAGAAACCCTTTAAGAGCGATTTAATATTTGCAGGGGGAAATAAAATGTTTATATCACTAGAATCGTTAAAATCGTTGACCAAAAGCGTTACTCTGTTAAAAAATGATGTTTCAAAGACCGATTTTCGTGGGTATTTAGAAACCAGTTACTGTTTGTTCTCGCTGCGTAAAGATCTGTTCTTCTTCTTAAGAATGAAAAAATTTTCGAACGTAATACAACTCTTTCCTGTAGCAATGGTAGCAAAAAGTTTCAGATCAATGTTTAGAAGCTGGTATGCAATGGGAATCGTATCAGCAGCCAACAATAAATCACTATAGCTCTTTTTACCAAAACACCAACGCAAACATTTTTCGTTAAACTTCTCGAGTAATCGCAAATGAGTTAGACCGGCATGCCAGGCAGAAGAACCATACAGTAACACAGACAAAACACAAGCCGAATACAGGTTGAATTTCACTTTATTCGGCAAACTGTATGAGACATTGTGTCTGAGGTAATTGAAGTTCTGTTTTGCTTTGTTTAGCTTTGATCGAATTTGAAAGTCCCATCTTAGACAGCTAGTAACTTCAATGCCAAGATCGGTCGTTGATTCAACTTTCCGCAGTTTTTCGTTGTTTAAGAACAAATCAACAGTAGTTTTCTTTGAAATATGGATATAAGAACATTTTGATGCATTGAACTTCAAGCTGCTAGAATTCGACCAATTATACAATCGATTGATGTCCTCCTGACTGTCACCAAAAACATTTGTTGAAGAGCACACCAACTTGGTATCATCCGCAAAGCAGTAACAATTGGAATTTTTGGGAAGAGACAGCATATCGTCTATATAAACCAAAAACAACAGTGGTCCCAAAACACTTCCTTGGGGAACACCACTACCTATAGATACAATGTCAGAAAGGTTTCCATCGATACAAACTCGTTGCGTTCTATCCGCCAAATATGATCTAATTAAGCTTCTAAACTCGAGGTCTAATCCAAAATAGGCCAGTTTACTAATAAGGATTGCATGATTGACAGTATCAAAAGCTTTACTGAAGTCAAGATATAGTACAATTTGCTCCCAATTGTCAAAATTGGCATACAATTCGTCTATGAAGAGAACAAGTTGTGTAATTGTTGAATGACCTTGTTGGAAACCGTGCTGATTAGAATTAATTTTGTGTCGAATCTTCGAATATAAATAATTAAAAATTATTCTCTCAAATACAAGGGAAAGTCGTGGCAGAATAGATATAGGGCGATAATTTTCTATGTCGGACTTTAATCCTTTCTTGTGAATAGGTGTTACATGAGCTCATTTCCAGAATAATGGCCAGCGAGTTGTTTGTAAGATAAAGCTGAAGAGAGAGTGAACATAAGGTGCAAGCAGTTCGGAACAAGAACTGTAAATAAAAGGTGGAATACCGTCACAAGCCGCAATAGTAACTGTCGGAACATCCCTAAGAAACTCGCATAGCTGAAGACTGTCGAAACAAATTTCTGACAGGAAAATATCCGAGGTGGTTTCTTGAACGAAGTCAACAGAACCGTTCGAGAGTTCGGAATAGACTGATTTGAAGAAAGAATTGAAGAGGTTAGCCTTGTCGAGAACTGTTTCAGCTTCAGTATCCTTCCAATATACCTTATTTGGTAGACTAGGTCTACCACTAAGGCGCTTCAATAACTTGAACGCATCATTAGTTGAAAAGAATTTGGCAGAACTCAAACACGAAGCTTTGTCGAGTTCGATAAACTGAGAAACTTCATTTTCAAGTTTTCTGCTGGCTAAGTCACCGGCTTTCCGCCTCCTGGCAGTCTCCAACTTGTTGAGATAATGAACGGTTAAGGATGAATAAAAGAAGGGCAATGAACGCCTCTTTTTTCGCTTCAACGCTAAGGAAGAAGACAATGCATTCTGAAAGTTGGATAACCAGAGAGAAGAAAAGCATTGGTTTGAGTCCCAATTATAGGTGAGTTTGGCAGTCGGCTATCAATGTTAAGAGATTGCAGGAATGCTGTCTCGTCAAAACTGCTCAGCGAATACTCTGATAAAAAGTTATTGCAAGGAATATATTTTGCTGAGTATGTCAAGAGGACGGGTGTATGATCTGAAAGTTTGGAACTTAACAGCTCGTAGTCCCAAGCCTCCGCTTGCGAGACAAATGCTAAGTCTAGCATATTTCCGTGTTTATGAGTTGGATTTCGGATAATTTGATCCATCAGGAAATCTTGAGCCAAAAAATCTATTAATATTTGCTCATCGGATCGAGAAGACTTCACGCAGTCCCAATTCACAGAAGGGAAATTGAAGTCACCCAAAATAATTGTATGCAACTCTCCAGAACAATTGCTCCCTCTCATTTTCTCGAAGTTAGTCATTACAAAACGTAGCTTTTCTGTGGCTTCCGACATAGATACATAAAACTTGGAGCCTTTCGGAGGTAGATAAACAAGCACTAAACCTAGATAAGATGATTCAAATTTAAGCAAGCAACTGATAAAAAGTTCTTCAATTCGGGTATCTGAAACCTCGATTGAATTGGAAAGTGAATTACTGATTGCTAAAAGGAGTCCTCCGTGCTGCCTTTCCGGCCTGTTGAACCGTCCTATTACAGTGTATGGAAGCCCACAGAACACAGCCGGATCCGGTACCGAAACATCAAGCCAGGTCTCAACAATTCAATTAAGTCGGGTTGTTTTGCTATCAGTAGCTCAGTCAAGGTGAGGCGTCTCTCCAACATTACTAAGCTTTGAACGTTGAACATTAGAACTTTTAGATCCAAGCAGTTGCTCGTTTCTTTTCGTAGTCATTTTCGTTCAGTCACTCTTCCGTTTCTGATCACAAAGCTCTTGTTAGTGTATTTCTGCTGTAGGCTGCGTTTTTCGACGCGCAGTTGATATTGTGCTTCTCGTTCAGATTTCGTTAGGTCCGGGTCTACAAATAAATTTGAGTAAGACTTAGAGTCTTTCAAGTTTTTCGCATTTGCTAAAAACTGTTTGCGTTTCAAAACGCTCTTGAACTTTAACAATAAAAGCTGTCGGCTATTTTCAGCGTTCTTCTTTCCGATGCGTAAGGAATCAAAATCGTCAGAATTGAGTTCTACGCCAATTTCTTGGGCAAGATTCTGTACTAAAATGCTATCGTTTGGAGAATTGGAAGGAAGAGCCCTTGATAATCAGGTTAAGCTTTTTGTTATCTTGTTCAATTTGCTCTTGCCGGATTTCGCGAGCTATACAAGAGCGAGCTTTGTTCTCTTTCGTGAGATTATCTATCAACACGTTAGCATAGCTTTTTGGATGGTTCTCTTTCATTGCAGCGCAGAAGCCACAGAAAAAAGGTCTGCTGCAATCATAGGTGCTCGGAACACAGAATTTAGAAAAAACAGGACAGTCCTCGTTACTGCAGCGGATCTCTTTTTCGGTAAAATTCTCCTTAGCAGTTTGAGCGCGTGTAGGCATGGTAATTATTATCGACTAATCGTACACCTAAGAGGCCGTTTACCACTGTAAACGGTAGCTTAGAAAAAAATTGTCTCAATCTAATCGTAAACCTATGAATCCGTTTACCACTGTAAACGGTAGCTTAACCACTCTGACAAATACCAATGAGAGCTGTAGATGATAATCCAAATTTGTTCGTCTGAGGGGAACAACCGAGCTAGATACCAATTTATTATCATAAACCAGATCACTAAAATCCCTTCGTAGACAAGGGCTACCCAAGAATAAAATCTGGTTCGTCGATCAAATTAACTGAAACACTACTTATTAAATAGCAAAGATTGCTATTTAATAAGTTTATCACAACAATTAGACTAAATGTAGTTAAATGTCAAACATACGCCTTTATGATTTGAAGAACGAAAGTGCTTAAACTTAAAACTATTTAATGCTGTATTCATTCCAACATATTTAACCTTTATGTTAAATAAACTAGAGCAAAAACTTTGATAAAGTAAACGTTTGTGATTATAACTTTCTTATATGTCAATGCCAATAATAATTGAAATAGCTAAATTAAACTAGAGAGAGGAGAAATACATATTGAAAGCAGTCGGTTCTTTTAAATAGATCAAGAAAATAAAATTATAGGAACACATTCCGAAGTTCTTAAAACACCCGCTCTGGTCTAAAGAAAAGATAGACTTGGTAAAATAAATTATAAAGAGAACATATATTACAACATCCTTTCAAATTTTAAATGAGACTTTCTTGAAAACGTATGAAAAACATTAAATTCAAAAATAATAATAATAATAAATTGTTTCCAGAGTACTGATAAAAAAGAAAGCAGCCGGCTCTTTTACATTAAAAGTTAATAAAAAGTTTTTACCTAAAAAGTTAATATCAAATTCAGTAATGTATTAAATACTTCGGAAGAACACTTTTAGGCTAAGGTTGCCCTGTTTTCAAGTGTCTCTGATCAACTTTGTTCAATATTTCCTTAATTTCGAAGAGCAAACCTTAATTTTTGAAAACCTCATATCTTCTCAAGAAAAACGAAAAAGATTGCCGGAAAATAGCCGCCGTTGATTCCAATAAGCATGATTGGGATTGAAAGAATAGAAGATGATGAAAAAAAAGATTTTTGTACAAAAATCTTTTTTAAGATTTATTTTGGATGGCATTTCGTAGTTGAACATACTTCTGTTTCTTAGAGAGAGGCCACAGGGGCTACTATCAATACCATTAAGCATAAGAGATGGTAACTAAGACTTATAGGAACCATGTTCAATTAGCGGGCATCTAAAATTGGGCTTTATGGGTTTATCCCGTTTCTATTTCTGACTTCAATTTTTTATACTGACTCAGTTCATTTTGAACTGCTTTGCTGAGCAACTGATGTTCAAATTAACTTTTAGCAGAATGAGAGAAGAGAGAAACTCGCCTAGAGAAGTTAAAAAGATTTCACGCAACATGTCGAAAAAGCGGCAAAATGGTAAAGCGAAAAAAAGTTTGACGAAGTAAAAAAACATAGCAGGACAAGTCCTGACGTACAATTCAAAGAATTTTCATTGACTAAACAGGAAAACTAGACCTAGAATGGACTATGAGTGAATTCAGAAAACCATTTTTAAAAAAACCAGATTAAAAAAAGAAAAAAAACAGAAAATCAATATCAAAATGCCGCATGTGAAAAACCCCCAGCGAAAAATGAAAATTCGATTCAAATAAAAAACTAGGCCTAGAATGACTGAATGGATTGGGAAAACCATTTAGAAAAAAATCCTATCCAAAAAATTAAAAAAAACAGTAAAAATCAGAGTGAAATTGCCGCATGTGAACAAAAAACCACTACCGAGAAACCGAATTTTTGTTCAAACACCGTTTTCTCACTCTACTTAAAAATAAGAGCGAAAAAAAATCACGCCGCAAAACCGGTTTTTCGCTCCATTTCCTGTTTCGGCGTGACCAAAATCACAACTCAATTTGACTTCAAAAATCATGAAAATGTGTGAACAGATCTTAAAAAACATAGCCAGAAGAATTCCGGAAACGACTCGAAGTGAAAATCCATTTAAACGCCATCCAACTACTCACCAAACGAAACGTGCCTTCACTAATTTATGATTATCTTGAAACAAAGTAATGAAACAAAAAAGTAAAAACAATAAAATCAAATCTGTTAAAATAAGATACAAAATCTGAAAAAAATAGCTCTTAAAAACAACTTTCACTGAAAAACTGGAAAAAGTTACTTAATTTTTTTAAAATTTCAAAAACATATAAAACCAAAGAAAAATTCCCTTTAGTCAATAGGGTATGCAGATGCTCTCAAAACAATAGGCAAGTCATAATAGGCAAAGAAACTTAGCTAAAAACAGAAAAAAAAACGAAAAACTGCAAAAAATTAAGAAAAATAGTTCCAATTTTCGCCATTTTTTGTCATATTTCTCAACAAAAAAATGATTCTTACCCACAAAACTGTAGCCAATTATTATCATAAAATTGTTCAAGTAGAAGAGGCTTCTTCAATACCCATTTGAGCCAGTAAAACAAAATAATCGTCAAAAAAAGGCAAAAATTATCCCGAAAATGAGCAAAATACATTAAAAACATCCGACTCATCATAAAATTCATAATATTTTCCAGAAACCTTCAAAACACTACCGAAACCAGCCTAAAATTAAAACAAAAATATAACCAAACCTCTTAACCAAAATAAATGGAAAAAAACTGCTTTAAAATGCCGCACGTGAACAAAAAAATTTTTCTCGCTTAGAGAAAATTTTTCACACATCAATTTCTCGCTCTCTCAAAAGCAGCGGTATGAACAAAAACCACTCTCTTTTCGCTCCGCTCTTCACTTTTGTTCAGCGCCAAAATCACTCCAAATTTTTTCACGCGTTTCATGTCCCGCTTCAAAAATCACTCCAATAAAATTGATTTAAAAAAAAGGACTTCTCCAATACTCCTCTTCGAGTCGTAAAAAGACAGCGCGCCAATACAATTCAAATTCTTTGAATTGTAAAAAAATAGGAGCGCTATAATAGCCGGCTGAGAAGATGAGGGCGGCTATTAATCAAAACGAATAGGTATGAATATTCTACGCCGTACGGGCTTTCCAATGATACTACTCACGTCTTCCTCCAATTAATATTTGAGCCCAAAAAAGACAACAAAGAACCCGGGATAGCATAGAGTTCCGTTATTTCCTGAGAAATATGATAAACAGAATAACAAGTCAGCCAAGGTTCTCCTTCACATATAATATTACCATCTGCAACTATCTTGGACCGAACTAACTCTACCAAACATGGTTTGAGAGCCAATGTAGGGACGTAATCGTAATTTGATATTCAAAATATCATGTTCAAAATGTTACAGCTTACCTGCTCCAACGTAATTGACTGCTTTGGCAGCTCTCACAGCCACTTGACCCAACCTTTCTGCAATTTCTCGTGGTAAACCAGGCTGAAACCGATATCACAGTTGCAAACAAACTTTCATCATTCTATTCTCGCTCACAAACATTTTTCGGAGAACTTACTTACAAGCTTATGATGGTAGACCATTGAATAAGCAATATAGCTGACAAATTGCCAGAAAATAGTATCAATAGCTTCATAGATCTGCACTCTAAAAAAACAGTAAAAAAGACAGTTTCATTGAAGGCTGATGTTATATTTTGATTGAAAATCTGTATAAGTTTTTGCTGCCTCTATTAGCTGATCTCTAATAACCTTCATTTACAGTGACACTCACCCAATTGACCTTATCTCTTTGAATTAAAGTAAATAAAAGTGAGTAAATTTCAAAGTGAGGAAGTCATTTTTGTGAGTGAGGTAAATCAAGTGTGACCAAAAATTTAATCACGCAAATGAACAAAAAAAAACTCGCTCCACTAAGAGCGAAAAAGGACATCACTTACGCACTTCAATTATTGCATGAACTAATGAACAAAAAGCAGATTTGAAGTGGTTGTGACGTCATATGGTCTTAACAAAAATCGCGACGACGAAATAAAAAAACATAGCAAGACAAGTCCTGACGTACAATTCAAAGAAGTTTCATTGACTAAACGAACAAACAAGCAGACCTAGAACGGACTACGAATGAATTGGGAAAACCATTTCTACGAAAAAATCGGATAAAAAAATTAGAAAAAAAACAGAAAATCAATGTCAAAATGCCGCATGTGAACAAAAAGCACTATCGAGAAATGGAGATATGGTTCAAACAAAAAACTAGGCCTAGAGTAGACTAAACAAAAAACTAGGCCTAGAGTGGACTACTAACGGATTGGAAAAACCATTTACAAAAAAATGCAATCCAAAAAATCGAAAAAACAGTGAAAATCAAAGTGAAATTGCCGCATTTGAACAAAAAACCACTAGCGAGAAAGCGAATTTTTGTTCAAACACCGTTTTCTTACTCTGCTTTAAAATTCAAGCAAAAAAAATCACGCCGCAAAGCCGCTCGCTTTATCGCTCCACTTCCTGTTTCGGCGTGAACAAATCACAACTCCATTTTGACTTCAAATATCATGAAAATGTGGGAACAGATCATTAAAACATAGCTGGAAGAATTCCGGAAGCGACTCGAAGCGTCAGAACTTCACAGAAAACCGTAATTGTAGCTGAAGCCATTACCTTTTCTATTAAACACTTAATTCATTACCTCTCCAGGTGTGATCTAAAAACTGGTGAAAATTAATCCACTGTTACCAAGAGAAACAAAATTCTGCAGCATTTTATATTATTGAAAACGTTTGGTAACGTTAAAAAAGTCCGAAATAACTGGGATGATAAAAATTCTGATAGCCTGAAAAAACAGGGCTATCGATTGCCCTCGAATAATTCATGATTCTAATCTCAAGAAATATCGCGAAAGCAAACGGCAGATAATAATCTTAGAAACTAAGTTAAATTTTTCATATGAGAATGCGCAAATTTAAGAATCAGAAAATACTACAATTAGATTGCTAATCACTACAACGAAGACAAAAACGAGAACTACTTTTTCCGTGTTGTATAGATGCTAGACAACATAACTTCATACTGAACGAAAAATTAAATTAATTGTAGATAAGGCATAAGCAAGAGAATAATATTCAAAGGCAAAAAAAATGTTTAAAAACAATGTCAAGGCCGGAAGAAAATTGCAATAATGCGTGATAAGAAGAAATTTTAGAAAACGCTTTCTAGCAAACTCTCAGTACTGCCTTATGTTGAATGAAATCAATTGCAAACCAAATAAAAAATCTAAGAAAAAGCTGAAATCATTCAATTTTTTTACAACTGAAAAAATCATATAACCAATATAAATGTAGTAGCCAGAGCAAAACTAGAATTATTTAAACTAGAATGTGAAGAATATGGACAAAATATAAAGAACACCGTAACAAAGACGGATTCTTGAAAGTTATAAAATCAAATTAAAAAATCAAGAAAAACAAACATATTTCATTGTTCAGCATTTAAGATATAGAAAAGACAACGAGCAAGCCGAGACAAAAATCAGGCCTCCTGAATATAACAAAAAAGAGAAAAAACAGCATTCAAACCTACGAAGCATTTAAACATTTTGCAAAAAAATGTTAAAAAAATTTTTAAGACTGCATTTATGAAAAAAATTCACTGTTTTTCAAACAATTAACGCTAAAAAATGATTGAATTTTTATTGAAACGAAATTGAAGTAACTCATATTGCACAATAAGACTATTTTTAGTAATTAAAACCAAAACACAGACAAAAAACTGATAAAAGTTGGAAAAAAACTACCAAAAACGGATTAGCATATGTACAATTTTATAACATAACCGACTAAACGTCGGAAGAATTGCTCTTGAACGACTAGTGGGAGCTCTAATCAATTGCAGCCTGCTTCAGTCGGGGGGGGGGGAGGGGAGGGGTAGCTTAAATGGGACTAAGAAGTTCTATAGTGGGCTTCAAATAACCATATTAGAGGTTAACATATACCACTATTAAGATTTAAAGTAAAAAAATGACACCAGTTTCGGCGCACTTTTTATTTGACTTTTAGTATTAAATTGCCGCCAATTGAGTTCAGCTGCTTGAAATTGTGATTGAGAGAGAATTTTAGATCACGCGAAATGCAAAAAGTCAAGGGCGTAAAAGTCACTCGAAAAGTCAAAACCGTCAAGCGAAAATTTTGCATAAAAAAAAGACACACACGTTTACAATAATTGCTATGAACTGCGTTCAAGAGCAATTAAAAACAAAATTACATCCAGGTAGAATGACGCGCTGAGTATAAGAATTATCAAAGGGGGGTTGCCAAATCAACTGATTTTAGGCAAAAAAGACTGCTGAAAGATCCAACAATGCAGTGTTTATTAGGAAAAAAGCAAAAAAAATTAACTAAAAATTAAAGAAATAAGCGCCAATTTTGAACTTGAAACGCATTTTCAGGCTCTGGAAAACACTGTGGCATCAAATTCCGAGGTTTACATTTCTTTATAGCATCGAGTAAAAATCATTTTTACAAAAAACCAAATTACAAGCAAAAAACTGGGCCACTAAGACGAAAAACCGGCTAAAAACGGTTATCTATATGCGCCATTCAGTCAAAAACTACTTTTCAAAGTCAAAAAGTCATTCACTAAACGCAGCGCATGATCAAAAAACTTCTCTCGCTCAGAAAAATTTAGTTCACGCCGCACTTTTACTCTTTTTCGCTTTTAGGTCAAAACAGCGTCTGAACGAATAGTACTTCCGGTAAAAAAAAACCTTAAGAAAACCGATACTCCTCTTCGAGTAGAAAAAAATAGCGCCCCAATACAATTCAAATTATTTGAATTTTAAAAAACCAAGAGAAGGCCACTAATTGCCCCAGCTATCGCTGTGCGGCTATTAATAAATGGGGGCAATAATCTCTGTTATGGATATTTTAGCTAATTAACAGGGCAGAGGAATAGATTAAACTTGAACGGTGATCTATGTGGTACCTACAGCGGGTGCCTCTTCGATGATCTTCTGATGTCTCCTCTGGACACTGCAATCTCTCTCAAACAAGTGCACCCCATTCCCATGTCCATCACACAACACCTGCACCTCCACGTGTCTAAAATGGACAAAAGTAAATATATAGTCTCTTAATGGAGACGTTTGAATTGAAGCAACTTGTGTGCAGCAGAATTGAAGCGCACCTTTCAAAATTCCAAAAAGTATAGGGGAAATGACCAGCAATCTAGGATCCATTTTGAGAAAGAAAACATTTACAATCAATCACATCTAATAAGTGTTAGGTGTCACCTCGCGAAAAGCCAGAAACACGGTGAATAAAATCAATTTCAAGGTACTTCGGATCAAATTGATACCTTTAATATATATATGATAGCTTTTCGTATCTCACTGAGTTCGCGCAGTCATTTGCACTGAGATTAAACAGGACAAGTTTGAAAGAGTACGAGTATGAGTGATTACCTTGGCTTGACGACAAACTTTTCGATGAGCATCTCATCATTGTTGAAGGCTTTCTTCGCCTCACTCTTGGCAGATTCCAGCATAGCCTCAAACTCACTCTCACTTTGCACTATTCGCATCCCTTTCCCGCCTCCACCTCTGAAAAAATCGCAAACACACTCTTGGTATAATTAAGGCCTCCAAAAATCTTTTCTCTCGATAGTTAAGCATGTCAATAACCTTCACGGATCAATTTCAAAACTTTAAAATAAATCATCAATACTTTTGCGGGCAGATTAAAAAATGAGACACAAAAATTGCTTCAGATTGACTGAAGGTAAATCACCAATTTTTGTCGGGTTAATCATAAAGACTGTATTACCTTAGAAAATATGCTTTAAACCTCAATTTTTTGCATACGTTTCACCAATTTTATCTAATCTACGCGAAATTGATCTGGTCCAGATTTGTATTACGGTTTCTACCGGGAAAATCATCATACTGTGTTTTAACCATGCCGCTATACGAGTATGTCATATAGATCTTTATATCGTACTGACAGCAGTCGATTGGGTTGAGAGAATTAATTAAAACAGCTCACCTAACTGCTTTCAACATGACAGGGTAGCCGATCTTTTCTGCTTCCTGTTTTAGTCTCTCTGTCGACTGATCTTCCCCATGGTACCCTGGGATTATGGGAACACCTGCAGCTGCCATAATTGACTTGGATATGCTGAAGCATACATCAATAAACATGACATACCTTCTTTCACTTTCAATAGAAACTGAAAGTGGGATGATGGTCTCCTGCTTGAAAGATAGAAAGAATTTATGTTGTTGTACCGCTTAAAAATAATGATTCACCGCCAATAGATGACGACCTTCTCTTTTAAACTGCCCTTATCCAATATAAACTCTTACATGCAGATAAATGTTCTTAACTAAATTATGCCTAATTGGACTGAAAACAAATTTCAATAATTCCCAGCTATATAAAGGAAATGGTTTTAGGTTATGACAAAAATCGATAGCTTGAGCTTTCTGGGCAATTTCTAAAATTGAAAGTTAAATTCCAACAGATTTCAGTTTCGCAAAACCAGATAGCTAATTGAAAAGCTAATTGAAAACAATCAGCTCTGTATCTAATTGAAAACCTTTCCTTTGCACACTGGTTCAGTAAACAAATTTGAGCCATGGCATCTGGTTCTTCTATTTTGCACTCATCGCATACATATCATTACAAAATCGTTGAATGTGCTAATCATTCAATGATCTCAATTCAAATTTCTCAATTTAAAGCTCATATATTTGTAAGTCATACAATGAAAGAATTGAACTTTTAAGAATGGGTCCCTCCCAACCTGCCCTGGGAATTGAAGGATATTATTTTTTTGTAATCAATGAAGTTCTCAAGAACAAAGCTGTAACAGCAATAAAACTACGTACCATATAGAACAATTGGCGTAATATGGTAATCGATTGATTTCTTGGAACATAATGCCTCAATTTAGACACCACACCACACAGCTTTGATATTTTCTTTCCAACATATTCAAAATGAGTTTGCTAAGATAACTTACGATCAAACCTAATAAGATATTTACGAACTGGTTTTACAGTTATTACATCATTATTCCACCGGAAAGCACGGTAAGCCATAGTTTATATATTTAATTGAGTAGTCTTAAAGATTCAAAAACAATTTATGTTTTTAGGCCAAACCCGTTAAATTTTTGCAGCTCATCTTGTAATTCTATATGTTCGCATCCCATTGCTTCAAAAATAGCATCATCAGCAAAGTTCTAACATTCTCACAAACGCTCGGCAGATCATTTATATAAATATGATGAAGCAGCGAGCCCATGATTCTGGGATTACTTTTCGCCACTCCGATAAAACTTCACTTACATTCACTAATCGATAACTGTTACTTAAGTATAAATTCAACCATTACGGGCATTTATTTTATCCCATATCAGCCCGATTTTAATTCAAAATGCTTCAGGGTATCAAAACCTTTATATCTAGAAAAATCTTTTGCGTTGATCAATTTGCGATTTTGCTAGCCTTTTCTTTTCCGTAAATTCAACCAATTCGTCAAAAGTGTACCAATTCGTCAAAAGTGTTGTGCTTAGATCTCAAATTGAATGTCTCTTCATAAAACAGTTGTTGATTGGGAAAAACAATACACCCTGTTGAACATTACTCGTTCGCAAATTTTACTCCGGACAGTAAGTAAAGATAGAGTACTATAACTATTTCAATCAAGCTTTGATCCTTCATTGTTAAATAGGATAAATTTAGCTTTCGACAGTAACTCGAAAATAATCCTGTGAATTATGTACGAGAACGGTTAGAAGGTGTACGGTAATATCTGAAGGCGCCTTCACTATAGATAGCAAAGCTTCAGTTTGATATAAAGCTAACAATTAAGCTAATCAGCTAACTTTACTGTCGTTATTTTTGTTTCGGACAACAGAAAAGTTGTTGCTCTGATCCTTTTTAGATGAAATGTGCCTCTGAAAGAGCACGTCTGAAAATTCTAGTCAATAACTGACTTAACAATCAATTTAAAAATTGACTTTTCTCAGCTTTAATTCGCAGAGATAAGGTCAAGCGAAAGTGTCTGACTCTAATTGAAGGTTATTTGAGAGGACCTGATATAAGTAAAAGTAAGTTAAAGATATTCGTAATCAAAATATAACATCTCACCATTTAACTAAAAATTTTTTTTCGTCTTTTTCTTTTACTATCTTTTTGAGACTGTAGATCTACATAGCCATTACGGCTATTTTCTGGCAATCTGCCAGCTATGTTTCAATTATTCAGATAGCGTTAGCAACTTATCCATTTGAAAGGTTGCGCAATGTTTGTTACAAGCTGATAATTTATGCAAAAGACCTGTAACAAACAATGCGCAACCTATCAAATGGATAAATTGCTAACGCTAGCTGAAAAATAGAAACTTAGCTCGCAGATTGCCAGCAAATAGCCGCAAAAGCTTCATGGATCTGCAGTCTGAAAAGATATTAAAAAAACAGACGAAAAAAATTCTTTTGATGAATGCTGAGATGTTATATTTTGATAAAGAATATCTATTGCTGCTTCTATTAGGTCTTCTCAAATAATCTTCAATTAGAGCAACACATTCACTTGAACTTATTTCTTCGAATTAAAGCTGAGAAAAGTCAATTTCAGAGTAAGATGGTCATTTTTGTGAGAGGTAAGTCGAGTGAGGTAAGACTTGTGACCAAAACTTAAAGACGCGAAGGAACAAAAAAAGTTTGCTACGAGTTCGCAAAAAAACTTTATCCAATAAAATTACAAATTAACATCACGCAAGCAATTCATTTGCAAAAAAGCAGATTTGAAGTGGTTGTGACGTCATATGGTCGTACAAATCTTGACGACGAAATAGAAAACAGCGGGACAAGTCCTGGCCAACTATTCAGAAAACTTCATTGACTAAACAAAAAACTAGACGACGAAAGAACTTCAAATGCATTGGGAAGGCTGTTTAGGAACAAATCCTAACAGAAGATAAAAAACAGTAAATATCAACGTCAAAAGGTCACATGTGAGCAAAAACAAGCAACGAGCGACAAAGCCAATTTCTGTTCAAACGCCTCTTTTTCACTCTATTTTAATTTTAGACTAATAACATTTCACGCCGCAAAACTCCTCGCGTTTTCGCTCCACTTCCTGTTTCGGCGTGACAAAAATCACTGCTCCAATTTGACTTCAAAAATCGTGATAACTTGGGAACAGATCTTAAAAAAAATCATAGCCGGAAGACTCCGGCAATGACTCGGAGTCAAATAACTAACTTAAACCCTAGCCAACAACTAACTGATAGAACCATTAGATCCAATACAGCAATGGATTTTTTAAAAAAATAAAAAGAGGAGACAAATCAGCGTAAAAGCAAAAGGTGAAAACTTTTGCCTCGAAACTTTTCATAAGTTCAACAAACAAAGATCAAGTCAGCGGAGAAGAAAACCAAGGATATATCTCAAAAAACTAAAGGGCGAAATCTAAAAACATGTCAAATTTGTTAATAATAGACTCTAAAAATTAAAGAAATCCGATAACTGTGTTCTCAACACAGCTTACTAAACAGTTCCCGCTTATTCATTTAGCACCCAAATGACACAAACTCACAAGAGAACATCTAGCATGAGGAAAAAAACTACAAAAAAGCAGAACTGACTAATTAATTTTATGAAATACGAGCTATCAATCCCTTCATGGTTTTCACTCAGTAAAAATAATCCTACCACCTACCCTAAATAAACACGACAAAAAATTCTGCAAGGAAGAAAAAACAGATGAATTGGGAAAAAAAATTCAGAACAGAAATTAAGCAAAAAATTTTTAAATTTACCCTATTTCATTTTATTCAAACTAACTTAGGTCATTATTCTTTAAAAAAAAGGGCACAAACACCAACAAAAAATTTATTTCAAACCAAAAAAATTTTCTCAGACAGAAAAGTACGAAAACCGGTTATCAAGGCATTTAAAACGGCGAAATCAAAAAACAGCTTCAGATTGCGTTAAAAACTCTATTATATGATTGAAAGGGTCAGAAATGGGCAAAAACAATTAGTTAGCATTTAAAATCGTAAAAACTAAAGAAATCGCAATTAAAAACAAAAATAATGCTTCGAAAAAGCCGCAAGTGATAAAAAAATTTTACACGCATAATTTTATCGCGTTTTTTCGACTCTCCTTTGCATAATTAGGATTGGTACAGAAAGCAGCAACATTATGGGAACCAATAACAGAAACTAAAAAGCGGGATAAATTAATGAATTTGGAAATTGGCAATTAGTAGAATCTGTCGGTTGCGTCAAGATCAACTGCCCACTGAGGATGTGCAATTGCAAATATCCGCAACTAAAACACACACACACACACACACACACACACACATATATATATATATATATATATATATATCAACTTAAAAAGTACTCAAGAAAAGAAAAACTGAAAACACATGTCCAACTGCCACACGTGAAAAAAAATTTGCTTTCAAAAACCGAAAATTTGTTCAAATACCGATTTCTCACTCAACTCTAAAAGTACTTTAAATAAAATCACACCTAACACCTACTCGCATTTTCGCTTTCTTTGCTATTCCAGCCTCAAAAAAGTAACCACTGCAATTTGACTTTGCACTTTGTTCTTAAGTAAATTATTTTTTTCAAGTCCCACTTCAAGCATCAAAAAAGGCAAAAAATCACTACAATTCGCAAAAAAACAAGCAGGATAGCTGAAAAACCTCCAAGTTAGCCTAAAACAAAATATCAAGTGCCAAATTCCTTCAAACTTCAGTCAAACCAAATCAAAATTAATATACAATCCTAACCAAATCGTTCCCAAAAAACGTTCACAAAATCTTCCGCATGTGAGCAAAACCTTGCTCGCTTGAAAATTTTTTGCACACCTCACTTCTCGCGTTCTCAAAAACAGTGGTATAACAAAAAACACACTCTTTTCGCTTCACTCCTCAATTTTGTTCAGCAACCGAACGACTTCAACATTTTGCACGCTTTTCATAAGTTGCCTTCTTATAACCGTAAAAATGGCGAACGAAGAAACACCTTTTGATCCCCATGTCCCTGATCGCACTGGAAGAGGGTCCAATAAAGATGACACCAGTCTGAGCACAGGCATCCGCAAATTCCACGCTCTCAGACAGAAACCCATATCCCGGATGGATAGCATCAACACCAAGACGACTCGAAACTTCCAGAATCTTCTCGTAATTCAAATAGCTCAATCTGGATGCTGCTGGCCCAATGTGAATGGCCTCGTCAGCCTGGAATACACAGGTACAATTGAGAATAAAATAAAATGCAGTAAAATCTTTAACAGGTTTTGGATACATCTGAGTGGAAGTACTTTGTGACAAATATATTGAGCCGAATTATTAATAACCTGAACGACCTCTGAAATTAATATCCAACACTAATACATGAAACTAAAATCCAAAATCTCAGCCGCAATAAAAGCTCCAAAATTTCCATTAATATTAATAATTGTAATTTAATTCAATATTACTCCAGAAGGGGTATTTTGGCTAATTGACATTCGGTTTATTTCCTTTTTCTTATTTGACAAATCCTTTAAATAAGGCAGCCGCTCTGAGGAAGGATTTAAGGTGAATCAAACCGCTATTTGAACAATGACTCCAGGTCACAAGAAGCAGCAATGCACCCTATTTCATTCAGCTATCTTAGGAAAAACGTTATGATCTTAACTTGATGATCTCTAACAAGAAAAATGAAACGAAAAAGAAATTCAATGAAGGCAACCTAAAGACATATAGTTTTAGTCATACATTTTTGGTTCGAGAAACAATTGACAGAGAGCCCAAAAATAGCCGCGACAGACTTTATTCCAGTAATTTCAAAAGTACAGACGCAAAATTGCGCAAAAATATCATATATTGAGAGAAGAATACAAGTTAACCTTCTAATTGGCACGAATTCAGCAATAGAAAAAAATTAAACTTGGAGACCTCAAAAAACTACAAATCAAAGAATGAGATTAAACGAACAGAAAGGAAGAACAAAAGAACACAATTTGGCTAAAAGATTTCCTTCAAATTTTTTTGGCTAAGTTAAGAGGCCAAAGATCACTTTTATACAGAAAAATTTTTGATTAGCTGATCTCGTAATAATAAAAAACTGTTCACAGATCCAATGTTACTTCCAATATTTAAAATAACACAATTCAGCACTTTAAATGCGTTCCGATAGGACATCATTGACCCTGTGGATCGTTATCAGACGCATAGGTGGGGAAGATAAATAATCTTAGAGCTCATTCTAATGCCGGGAAAAAATTATATATGAGTTGTCGACTTTTTTATGTCTAGAAAACCGACAATATAGTCTTTCAGAAATGCCTGAGCAATTTTTGCTCGTCTACTATTCATTATTAAAACATTAGTTATGAATGTGCAGTTCAAAGCTAAACAGCAGTTGATTAGTTTTGTTAACCTAACTGTGATTTTTTTCAATGGGTTAGGGGAAACGAATGCCTAGATGTCTTTTTCACGCAGTTCCAAATAAATTTCATAAAACCACTCTTGTAGATTTTTTAATCTGCACTCATTTCTGAGTAATTTCATCAGTATTTTGTCGATCCATAGAAGTGTAGTTCTTGACAGTTGAAGATTTCATTCTTGTCGCGTAAGTTTGAAATGGAATCAAATTTTCTAAATCAAATGGAATTCAAAGAAGATGATCTTAAGTAAACTATTTATTTTGTCAACAATAGGTTGTAAAATACTTTTGTTTGGCGCTCCGTTAACTAGGGCACAAAAATGATTTACTGGCTGCAAAAAATATTTCAACTATTAGCGACATTTTTAGCAATTTTTGTCAAGCGGTAGAACATAGCAGTATACCGGCTCTTTTTTTGTAAAAACAAACTATGCTTCTTAGAATTAAGGAGGTGATCAACAGTATCACCCAATTACTAAAGCTCTTAACCTTCGGTACTGTTTCGGAGTTAATTGCGAAACTGCTGATTTGAGAGTCACTCTTTTGTTCCTATGGTCAAAGTTCGCGACCTTTTTAAATTCAGTATTAACTTATTTCGATATCAACAAAGTGTAACAAAATTTAAAGCCAGTTGGTGGTCGTTATTCATTTTTGCTTTTGTACCTTTGGTTTCCATAGTTGTATCATTGGCATAGAGATCTTCATTCAATTCTTGAAGGTTACACGAGATGTCATTTATATACAGAAGCCAACCAAGGATGGAACCTTGAGGTACGACAAAAGATAATTTTTAGTTTGCTTTTGACTTAAGAGTAAGTTTCAATTTATTTTTACAAATTGACTTCTGTTGTCCATTATCAATCGATCAAACTTAACACTTCCCCCTTAAACCGTAATCAGCACAATTCTGCAAAATTATGCAATGGTCAACTGAGTCCAATGCTTTCCTTAGGTCTAAGAAAGTTAATTTGATGTTAGAATCTTTTTCGTTGTTCAGTCTGACGTCTTAAACAGAGTAACAACGGAGGCCGTAGCCTTATGATTCCTTCGGAATGCATTCATTATTTTAGTACCACGTTTTTTGAACAATTTTTTCAATTTCAAAAATTGAGATCCCAAAATTTTTCCAATAATTGGCAGAAGCCATATTGGTCTGTAAACCTCAAAATTCTTTCAATCGCCGACTTTATAAATTGGCCTTATTGACGCAATGTTCAAGACCTCGAAAAATTTCTTCTTGTTAATGAATATTATGTTTTTTCTTTGCCTTTGCAAATGACGCAGTGACGTCCTCCTAAATATTTTTGGAAAACATCGAATTTATTTGCTTAGTCATTTGAGCTCGTTTTGGTGGTTGAAACGACTTTGCCAGTTCAGCGCCTACGGACGCAAAGTAGTTATTAGGATTTTCGATGTTTTGCTCAAAAGATTATTTTTCAGCTGTTTCATTATTTGAGCCACTGTTATCAAAATCTTTAACAAACCTCAAGAACTCACGGTTCTGGTTTCCAGCTTTCGTTTCTTTTTATCACACTTTTTTCTGACTACTCCCCAAAACAAGTTTCGATTGTTTTTTACACGCTTCCCTTATTAAGCTCTCTTAAAAATGCTCATCATTTAGCTTCATTCAGTTTCTTATAAAAGCTGGGATCCTTTAAGCCGTTTTCCTAATGATATCAACGGAGCCCTACTGGATAATGAATACTAATTTTGGATTGTTTGCAACAAAAAATTTGATACGGAGTTTGCGAAGACGTCAGCACGCGATTTGGATGAAATTGTTTCCTGTTTTGGTGTATGATGACCCACAAGAAACGAGCTGTTGATCATTATGTGATTAATTAATGTGCTTTATTTTGAAGTTTGTTTCAAAGTTAATGTTAAAATCACCTTGCACAAAATGCAAGGTGCCAGGCAGTACATTTAAGTTATCTATTTACGGAAAAACTTTTGAAATGTTTCAGCATTTGTTAAGTTTGGCTAGGTTTCAGCATTTGTTAAGTTTTTATCAAGCAAAAACAAATTCTAACTGATGGCTCGTAAACTGTTTCAATAGATGTCGTTTTTTCGAGGCAATTTTTGTGGACAAGGACTCCAACCTTTTTCCTATTGCATGTTTCAATTTAGGTATAGTTTCCTAAGACAAAACATTTTTCAGGCGTGTATTTCAACAAGTTTCTGTACGACAAATACTAATCGGTTCCACTTTTCCTTTATTGAAATTCGAATTTCATCAATTTTTTTGAGAGACTGAAGAAGACAAATATGTTCATTATACAGAACTCGATTTTGATTTTCCCAACTTCTGCAAGATGCGGAGATCGCACAGTAATTGGGAGTCACCAGCGGCGATTACTGGTCGTTTGGTCACACAAAAACTTATCGTCCCTCGAGAAAGTATTTGTTAACATTTCAAAAGTACTCAAGAGAAGAAAAACTAAAAACACAAGACAAACTGCCGCACTCGGTTTCAAAAACCGACAATTTGTTCGAACACCGATTTCTCACTCAACATTAAAAGCAATTTTAATAAAATCACGCCTAACACCTACTCGCATTTTCGCTTTCTTTGCTACTCCAGCCTCAATAAAAAATCACTGAAATATGACTTCTCACTGACGTGACAAAGCCGAAAAAAATGTGAACAGATAAAGAAACATAGCCGGAAACATTTTATAAACGATTCGAAGAATCGTCTCTGCGAACAAAAAAAGTCAGATAACTAGTACATACAAAAACCACTTATGAGAATTTGTGAAATATTTGACACGTCCATCCTGAAAAAGCTCTAAAAACAACTTAAAAATATAGTTTTAACATAAAAATAGAATAATGACGATTCTTTTTTATTATTACATCGGCATACAAAGCCATCGTTGATAAGTTCCTTCAAACAAATATGAGCATAAAAATGCTGGCCAAGACATTGCCACGTCACAAAAGGCTAGGAAAACTGTCAACGATTGCAGAAAACAAAAAAACTACAAAACGTAAGAAAAATCGTTCAAAATCTCTATTTTTTTCGTATATTTCTCAAAAAAAATAGTTCTAAAGAAACTGTAATCACTTGGAAACTAAACACTTCCTAAGTAACAAATTTTTTCAAGCCTCAAATTACTGGCAAAAGTTCAATAAATTCGCAAAAAAATCAGCAGAATAGCTGAAAAACATCCAAGTTAGCATAAAACAAAATATTAAGTACCAAAATCCTTCAAACTTCACCCAAACCAAACCAAAATTATGCAATCCTAATCAAATCTCTTAACCCAAAAAACTTTCAAAAAATCTTCCGTATGTGAGCAAAAACCTGCTCGCTAGAAAATTTTTTGCACACCTCACTTCTCGCGTTCTCCAAAACAGTGGTATAACAATAAACCACACTGTTTCCGCTCCACTCTTCAATTTTGCTCAGCAACCGAACGACTTCAACATTTTTTAGTCTTTTTGTAAGTTGCCTTCTTATAACTGTAAAAATAGCGAACGAAGAAACACCTAAATTAAAATCCAAAATCTAAGCTGCAGTAAAAGCTGCAAAATTTCCATTAAAATTAATTATTGTAAAAACTTATTTTAATATTACTCCCGAATGGGCATTTTGGCTCATCAATATTCGGTTTATTTCGTTTTTATTTGACAAAACCTTCAAACAAAGCAGGCGCTCTGAGGAAGGATTTAAGGTGAATCATACCGCTATTTTGAACAATGATTCCAGGTAACAGGAAGCAGCAAAGCACTGACGATTAGTTGGACGGAGGCAAAAATTAAATAGTCAATGCAGAAGATATCAAGCTGACAACCCTTTCAAGAAAAAACATTATGGATCTACCTAAGGAAAAACGTTATGATCTTAACTTTATGATCTCTAACAAGAAAAAAGAAACGAAAAAGAAACTCAATGAAGGCAACCTAAATATAAGTATTTTTAGTCATAACTCTTTAGTTCGCGAAACAGTTGACATAGAGCCCAAAATAGCTGCTACAGACTTTATTCCAGTAGTCTTAAAAACACACATGCAAAATTGCCAAAATTTTGATGTAGACTTCAGAAAGCTACAAATCAAAAAATGGGTTTAAACGATCAGAAAAGAACAAAAGAACACAATTCGGTTAAAAGAATCGGTTAAACTTTTTTTGGCTAGGTTACGAAACCGAAGATTACTTTTATAACAAAAAAATGTTGATCAGCTAATCTAGTAATAATGATAAATAGTTCACAAATCCGCATATTACAAGAGAATACTTCCAATTTTTAAAATACAATTCACAATTTCGTACTTTAAATGCCTTCCGATAGAACATCAATCACCTCTGTGGATCATTATCAGACGCCTGTGGGGAAGATAAATTATCTTAGAGCTCATTCTTATGCCGGGAAAAAGTTTATATATGAGTTGTCGATACTCAATTACCAAAGACAAAACGAATGTTTTAGATACTATGAAGCTCAGTTAACATAGATGGAATTTTTTATGTCTGGAAAACCGACAATACAGTCTATCAGAAACGCCTGAGCAAATTTTACCCTTCTACTATTCATTGTTTAAACATTTGTTATGAATGTGCAGTTCAAACCTAAAGAACAGTTGAATAATTTCCATAACCTAACTGTGATCGAGTTTTCACTGACTTTAGAGAAACGATTGCTTAGATAGTTGTTTGCATGTCTTTTTCCGACAGTTTTATTTAAAAATTTTCCTAAATGCACTCCTGTAGGTTTTTAATTCTGCGCTCATTTTTCAGTACATTCATCAGAAATTTCGTCAACCCTTAGATGTGTAGTTCTTGACTGTTGTAGATTTCATTCTTATCGCGTAAGTTTGAAACGGAATCAAATATCCTGTCCAAGAAGATGATCCTAAACAAACTATTTATTCTGTCATCAATAGATTATGAAGTAATATTGTTTGGCTCTCCGTAAGCTAGCACAAAATATTGATCTACTGTCTGCACAAATTCTTGAAATAATTCAACTATCAGCAATATTTTTAGCGATTTGTCCAGCGGTAGAACAAAGCAGTATACTGGTTTAGTTTTCTTTGTAAAAATAAACTATGCCCCTTAAAAATTAGCTGGTGACCAATAATAACTCCTATGTATAAAAGCTGTTTACATTCCTTACTGTTTTAGAGTTTAATGCAAAGCTGTTGATTTCATTGTCATTCTTTTGTTCCCATGGTCAAAATACGCGTCCTTTTTAAATTCAATATTAATTTACTTCGATATTAATTTACTTCAAATTGTAACAACACTTAAAGCCATTTGGTAGTTGTTATTCATTGTTGCTTTTGTGACTTTGGTTCCCATAGCTGTATCATCGGGATAGATTTCTTCACGGTTACACAAGATGTAATTTATATACAGAAAGAATAGAAGCAGACCAAGGATGGAACCTTGAGGTACGCCAAAATCTATTTGTCAGTTTGCCCAGGTTTTGATTTATTTTTACAAATTGCCTTCTGTTGTCTAATACGAATCGATCAAACTTAACACTTCCCCCTCTAACCATAATCAGCACATTTCTGCAAAATTATGTAATGGTCAAATGTGTCGAATGAATTCTATGAACCTTACTTTGATGTCGCTAGAACCTTCTTCTTTGTTTTGAAACCGATATCTTCTAAAAGAGTGACTACGAAGTCTAAAAAGCAGCTGAAGAGTTTGCTTAACATAACTGTGATTGAGTTAAAACTGACTTCAGGTAAACGAATGCTAATGTTTGTTTGCCCGCCTTTTTACCTGCAATTTTTTGAAATCAATTTTTAATGCGCTCTGCAGGTGTATACTTCTGCACTCATTTCTGAATACTTTCATCAGTAATTTCGTCAACCCATAGATGTGTAGTTCTTGAATGTTGTAGATTTCATTCTTGTCGCGTGAGATTCAAACGGAATCAAATATTCTTCCAAAAACGCATGATCTTAAGTGATGTATTTATTTTGAATTCAATAAGTTGTAAAATATTTTGGTTTCTCCCTTCGTCAGCTAGGACAACATATTGATTTACTGGCAGCACAAAAGTTTTAAATAATTTTGTTTTAAAAGTTTTAAATAATCTGCGATATTTTAAGAACATTTCTCAAGCAGCAGAACAGCAGTATGCTGGTTTAGTTTTTTTGTTAAAACAAACTACGCTCCTTGTAATTTGGCTGATCAAAAACACCTATGTATTCAAACTGTTTATAATTTTAGAGTTCGTTGAGAAGCCGCTGATTTGCGTGCCACTCTTTTCTTCCTATGGTCAAAGTTCGCGTCCATTCTGCATTCAATATTAACCCATTTTGATATCAACAATTTGGTGAATGGCATTCATTGTTATCTTGGCATTTTCGGTTTTCATAGCTGTATCATCGGCATAGAGATATTCATTCGTTTCTTCTTTTATTTATAAATAGAAGGAATAGCAGCAGGCCAAAGATGGAACCTTGATGTACGCCAAAAGTAATCTTTCACAGTTTAGCTCAATTTTGATTTATTTTTACAAAATGGTTTCTGTTTTTTAGCAGCTAATCGATCAAAACGTTCCCCTTCAATTCATTTCTGTTCAAATAAGCAATGGTAAAATGAGTGCAATGCTTTTTTAGGTCTAATAAAGTTATTTTGATATCATTAGAATCTTCGCTGTTCACTCTGATGTCTTTTAACAGCGTAACACAAGGACCAGAGTGCTATGACTCCATTGGAATTCAAATTAATTTTTTAGTATCATGTTTTTGAATAATTTTTTTAACTTATCAAAATTAAGGACTCAAAAATTTTCCAATAAGTAGCGATACTGGTCTGTATACCGGTCTAGCGGAAGCGATACTGGTCTGTATACTTCAAGATTCTTTAGTTCAACTTTATAAATTAGCTTTATTGACACAAGGTTCGAGATCTTTGGAAATGATCTGACCTTGATACTCTGAATGACTATCAAGGTCAGAAATGGCGAAAACGTTTTTGATACGTAATTAACAAAGACATAATTTAAGCTATAGCAATGAGTGCTGTTTTTTCTTTGCCTTTGCAATTGCAACAATGACGTCCTTCTCACAAACTTTATTAAAAAACATTGAAATTATTTGCTTAGCCCCTTGCGTTTGTTTCGTTGATTGAAACGACTTTGCCAGTGTAGCACCTACCAACGCAAAGTAGTTATTAAGATTTTCAATCGTTTGCTCAAAAGAATAACTTTCGGCTGTTTCATTACTTGAGTTTCTGTTTAAAACATCCTTACAAAACGTCAAAAACTCACGGTTCTCGTTTCCGGCTTCTTGATATTTTCAAACTTTTTTTCTGATTACTCCCTTAACAAGTTTCGATTCTTTTTTACGCGCGTCCCTTACTTAGCTCTTAAAAATGATCAACATTTAGCTTCATCCAGTTTCTTAAAAAAGCAGGGATGTTTTTAGCAGTTTTCCTAATGATATCAGCAGAGCCCTACTGGATAATGATCATTAATTTTAGATTGTTTGCCAAAAAAAGATTTGAAATTTGCGAAGAAGTCAGAGCACGATTAGGATGAAAATTATTTGTGTTTTGGTGTATGATGACCCATAAGAGCCAAGCTGTTGATCTCTATGTGATTAATTAATGTGCTTGCTTTTGACATTTGTCTCAAAGTTTATGTAAGACTCACCTTGCACAATATGCACGGTGACAGGCAGTATATTTAAGTTATCAGTTTACGGAAAAACTTTTTAAATGTTTCAGCATTGGTTAAGTTTGGAGAAAAAAACGCATGTAATAATGCAGTTTTTATCAAGCCAAAACAAATTTAAACTGATGGCTGGTAAACTGTCTCAAGAGATGTCGTTTTTTCGAGACATTTTTTGTGGATAAGAATTCAAACCTTGTTCCTATTGGATGTTTCAATTTGGGCATAGATTTCTAAAACAAAAGACTTAGGAAAGTATTTCAACTAAGTTTCTGTACGACAAATAACAAAAGGTTCTACTTTTGTCTGTTTGTTAAAACTCGAATTTCTTGAATTTTTTGACAAAAAGCGGACGCTTCGAGGTATCCAGTTATTACCGATTGTCCAGCAAATCCTTTATTCTTTTAAGGTTTGCGCGTTTAACCGAATGCCTGATTGACATATTTATATTCTAAGCCTTGGTAGTTATTTTAGAGGATGAAACTACAATTTTAATAAAAAGAAAATGCCATAGTTGCTCCGCGAGAGATCGCAGAAGACAAATAAGTTCGTTTTACAGAACTCGACTTCCCTTTTCCCAACTTCTGCAAGATGCGGAGTTTGTTTTGCAAGATTGCAGAGTAGTTGATTGTATCCAGCGGCGAATATTGGTAGGTTTGTCACAGAAAAACTTATCCTCCGAAAAAATAGTTTTTTAACCCACAAAATAAATAGGGTACAAGGGGAGCAGAGTTAGAACAAAAAAAGTGGAGTTCGTTCCAAGCGAGTGGTGCTTTTTGTTTGTCTTTCAGTGTCTCCCAAAACAATGACGTTTGATTTGAGGCGAATTTCATTTCCGCTACAGCTCGTTAGGTTGTCGTTTTTAAGAGCGTTTAAAATAAATTCGTCTACTTGACATTGACCACGAATTTTAACAATTTTGGTGCTAACGTTTCCATCATGAATTGGTACGGATACATCACAATTGTTGGTACTCGTAATCATGTCTCTTTTCTTTGCCACGTTTCGATTTTCCTGCGAATATTCGGGCAGCGATTCATATATGTACATTCTCAATTTATGAAATTCTTTTTGTTGCCAAATTCCTTCGCGCTTTGTATACTTTGAAGACCAATTTCTAGATAAGCGTATTTTTGGATGGTTCCCAGGCAATAGACAAGACACGCTTTTATCCGATTTTAGTCAATTTTCGTTTACAAATAGTTTTGAAAAATTTAAAAGTATTCCGAGTAACACGTGATCTATTTCGTGCCTCAATAAGGGGACTGGAAATAAGAACACATTTTTCCGGGAATTCCTTTCCTGAGATCGTAATTTGTCATTTGAATTTTTCGATTTTGCAGCAATTTTGATCTTGTTCTTGTTGCGTTTTTGACCGTAAAAATCGAACGTCCTTGCTGAACTCTCTCATCATTTTTGTTAACGTCACTAACGGTACCCTTGTGACTTTGTGAAGATGATGTTACATCCACAATAAAAAAATAATAAAAAAATTGATGGCTAAGAGTAAAAATGAGAACTCTGTGGGCTTGAGTATATAATTGTATATAAATGTTGCAAAGTAGTTGTATATAATTGTTGCAGAGTAATTGTTGCTATAGAATTGTTGTATATAATTGTTGCTGGAAACAATCGATTATTCTAATTCATATAAAAGTTTAAATATATAAAGGTATATATTCAATGAACTGATCTTTTTCAGACTTTGACAAAATAACGCAGTCTTTTTACAGCAAAAGCAAAAGTCAGCCAGAACTAACGATCTGGTTTCAATGTCTTCCACCGTGCAAAAGAAAAAAAAAGATGAAAAGAAAAAAGAAAGCAGAAAAAAATTGAAGTTTGAAAATTGCCATTTACACTCAAATCTTTTAATTTTAAGACAAAAAGATATATTGGTCTCAGAGTTGAATCAGAAGAACTGTTTAAATCAGAATATCACGCTAAATATAAAGAAAGGTGTAAAAATGAACCGAAAAATTTATTTGAAAAACTAATTAGAAACTGAACAAGTTCTAAAGAAAATTTTTAGCAAGGAGCACGTTAAATTAACTAAGGCCGTGAAAATTGCTCTCGAGGGGCGGGGGTCAAACCCCGAAAGCCGTCCCAAAACTTCAATCTCCAATTTCTGTCTCCTTATCTTGCGGCGAATCGCATAGTTAGAGAATAGCAAACAGTAAGACTCTAAGAGACCTTAATGCCCTAAACTTAGTAAGGCAACATAGAGAAACTAAGTTTGCCAAATACGTTGGAAGAACATGCAAAGAAGGCGAAATAAAACAAAAAATATTTGATTTGAGCAGAAAAATTTTTTACACCTACTTCTGGCTTAGCTTCAAAAAACATGCACGAAAAAACTACCGAGCACCTGCATTTTGTTCACCAATTCTTCAATTAATCTCTGAGTTTCCGTGTTTGCTCGCTCATCTATTAACACACAGACAACCAATATGCCTCTTACGGATACAATACATATTTACCGATATGGAACAAACACTAATTTGATTAAAAGAATTCAGAAATGTCCTACTCGATAACTTTTCTCTACTTCTTTTAATCCAATTTTATTTAAACATCTATAATTCAACGCCGTATATATTCAGTGCTCAGTCATTTAACACGGCAAAATATTAACCCCCTGAATCAGTTCAACACCGAAAGTTTTAATCAATTTTGGTGTTCAAATGAACAATTAGAAAAGCTAAAGAACAAAAGCCTCAAATGCAAACAAAACTACCTGCCTTCAAGAGTGCGCCATTAAAGAGCTTGCGATGGCTTGCAATCACAGATTTTTGACAGCACAGTTTTTTAAACTTGACGCCTGTGATTGAAAGTGAACACTTTACAAGTCTGACCTCTATTGTTTGCACTTTGATTTTAATTGGAAAACATGAAAAACGGTTTTGTCTAGAAGACGGACAAACTGTTACTTTCCAGTGAAACAATCTAATATAATGTTATAATCTAATTTAAGAGCATGCACAATTGAGCGAATCGAAACAAAAAATAATCGCGCGTTTAACAGCAAATTCTATGAAATCCAAATTGATAGTTTTGCTAGCAGCTATTCTCTATGTTTCTTATCTAAATATCGCAAATCTGTCTCTCCAATTAAGGTTTCCATCATAAAGTTAACGCCCAGGATCAATTCATGAATGAGTCACGATGTGAGGCTTTATAGTAACTCCAAGAGACTTCGACATAACTCCGTGAGCCTTCGACGTAAATCCGTGAGCCCTCGACCTAACTCCGTTTTTGCAAATTAGCCAAAAAGTGTACGAATTACTGGGAAGGATCCGCTTAACAAGACATGCTTTCGATAATGCCATCCCTCGACGGCATTATTTGATCTTCAAATGTCCTGTTTGGCTTCGTCTCCGACTTTTTCCAGATTTTTGTAGGGAAAGTAGGAAAAGAGTTCTTCAAACGATTTAAACAAAGCTCGTCTACTTTCTCATTAACAATGCTTTCAAAATCCTGTTGTTCTACTATATTTGTTATTTAATTAACAATAAGTTCAGCAGATTTTCCTATTTCCTTTCGTTTATTCCCGAAATGAGAACGGGGACGAACTTAGGAGCCAGGGCATCATGGTTTTCGGACCGCAGATTTTTCAATTAAAGTTTTCTTTTTTTCTGTAAAAAGTTTTGGGCTGACTTTAAGGGGCTTAAAATCTGGAGCTACAGCTTCAAAAGCATCAAGCAATCAGCTGTACGTTTTTCAATTTTCTTTTGAAGGGAAGCGGAAAAAAATTGGGAACAATACCTGGAACATAAACATGAAGGGTGTAAATTTGGTAGAAGCCTGAAGGTCATAATTTCAACATCCCATCCTCAAACCAAATGTCAGAACCTTCGAGAAATTATATCGTATACGGATAACAAAAAACCAAGAAACGTTCCTGGTCTTCTCCGCTGTCGAAAAGCATTGAATCTATCGGGTATATCAAAGTCCGGTCCGCCGCTTCATGTATAAAGACTGTATGTTTATATTTTTAAGCGCCAAGACGATTGTTGTAATTTCGGCTTAGAAATCAACGCATACTGGGTCCGAGAACGTCTGCTACTGGTAGTATTACCGAGGCTACGGAAACTGTGGGACTTAAAATCTCACAAATCTTTGATCTCCTTTATAACATTTCGAGTTGCCGGTTTTAAAAAAAACACCGATTGTGTTTCCCGCTTGAGCAAATGAAATAACCATCTAAAGTAAACGCCAAAGCGCGTGACTTGTAGCCTTGAGAACTCGAGCAATTCCTACCACTTGTACAATTCAATTTTTTACTCTTAACAAAAAAATTCTTGGACTTCTACAACCAATATTTCTTTGCTTTGGAAGAGATGGTAAACTCAAAGCTGCCAGACATCATTAGAATTTCAAGATGCAACAAAACAGCAACTAATCTAAAATTCTATTCACTTCTCAATTACCATAAACTGTCCAAATAGAGAGCAGGTGAAAAAACGAACTCTCTAAGTGTTTTTATTTAGCTTTTAGTAATGGAGTCCTTGGCTTTATTGGCCTGACAATTCTGTGCGAAAAATTACTGAGGTGTCATAAATATTCACACTTCAACCCCATTTTAATCTCTATTAAAAAAGCGCATTAGAATTCAATTAGTCTTAATTATTCTGAATTATATGAAAACTAAAATCAGGGTGAAACAATGTAGGGGTTAAAGTAACATAGGGGCTAAAAATCGGGATATAGGGTGTTAAAATGATAGTGGCGAAAAACACGACACCGCCTATACTAATTGTGGATTCAGAAGACAATTAGCGGTTTTGAAATAAAACATAGCACTGTTCACAAGAACAATTAAGGCTTTGAATTTGGTCTCTAAGTACTAATAAAACTCGGGTAATAAAACTCGGGCAATTTTTGAAAGCTAATTACATGTTCAAAATGGTTTTGTTTCCATAAAACGCAAAATTTATTGAAATTTGCCTTTGCGGGCATTGGCCACCAATGCGGGTACCCACCTTACTTTTTGCGCTAAGGAAGAAACCAAATTCATTACCGATCAAGATGAATGCCAGTTTTCCATAACTAGCACTAAATACACTCAAATGTTGAATCTATCCAACTTCCCCATGCCGTTTCTGAATACACAATGAATTTTGCTTCATATGAAAAGATGATCGAATTGACAGATTTCAAATTCGATCGAATTTATTGCTGCCTATGGAAACCAGGCACTCTTCTCTCTAATTTTCGCTAACTTCGCTGGTCATTTTAGTGGGAAGAGTCATAAAAGTCGTTCATAAGTGTAATAATCGATATTAATTGGACTAATATCCTCACCATTTGAACATGTAATGAGTTGACATCTGGGTCTGAGAAAACTGCAACTGATTTGATGCCTAATTTCTTGGCAGTGCGGATCACTCTACACGCAATCTCACCTCGATTTGCAATCAACACTTTCCCTATCTGCTTTTGCCGTCCTGAACAGAAACGACCAAAATTACCTTGACTTTCAAGAAGTCATTATCAAAAATATTTTTCTACTATTTACCTGTGGAGCAATAGCGAATGCCGACGAACATGGGAAGTCTAGAACAAAAGATTAGCTTACAGAACAATATAAGAGTTCATAAAGTATACAACATATAAGATTTCAGCAGAACTCTTTTTCATTCCAGACACCCCCCCCCCCGCCCACCACAATTTGAGCAAAAGGCGAATTTTCAACAAAAGCAGACATTATAATTACATATTGAACAAAGCAATGGGGAAAAATAATTTTTCGCAAATACCTAATCGGAAAATTCATTGTGTCCTGGTTGTTTATCAAGGATCCGCCAATTTCTTCAACAATCCCATGATTTAACTGAAATAGACAGAACGCATTCTCACCGCACTGTGAGCTTGAATTTTAAAAAGTAACCTCAACTTCTGAACATCGATCACAAATTTTATTATTTCTTCACGCGCACTTCATCCGATTGAACTTAAATTTCAAAATATTTGCTCAACAACTTTTCACAACCTTTTAAATTTCCCAATTGAAATCTTTTTATATTCGTAAACTTGACCATTAATTCACGATTCTTCAATGCAGAAATTCTTGGTATTGCTTAACTTGATGGTTTTCATGCAACGTGGCCAGCTATCTGCCTCGCAAACTACTTCAAGAACCCAAAGTCAATCAAGTGCACAACCAACCTCTGGCACAAGTATCGGAACACAGTAATCTTAGAAATTAAAGCAAGAATTAAGGTGTTAAACTTGTATAATAGTTACCTTGAGCTCAAACTGCAGACTTGTATTCATATCAAACTGGGTTCTGTAACGCCCTAAAAATAACCCAAAAATTGCTTTTGAATACTATTGTTTTGCATCTAACAGAATCCTCAGAAACTTAGAATGTTTTAACCACCGATACTTTCAAGCGAATAAGCAAAGTACTACGACAACACCCCTAAAAACGACAGGTAATAACTCTCGGTATTGTCGAAATTTTTTAAAGGAATTTCCCATTACTTTAATTTCATTTCATAACAGCCACCATTGAATTATGCGGTCCACATCAGAACTTAAAAAGCAACATACTCCGATAAACGATACTGAACAACAAAAGTAAATTAGCATACCTCAGTTTTACAAAGCGAAAATTCAATTTTTGACGCAATACTACTCCAATTTGAAAACTAATTTCGCAACTATTTTTACACCGTTATCCCCTAGTGTGGTTTTGCCTAACTATGAAATTCTAATAGTACGCAATGGTGACTCAACAGATACGCCACAATACAAATAACTCCATTTCATTCTCAAAGGAAAAAGAAAGTTGATAAGATTTCACGTTTGTTCAAATATGATTTATACTGAACGTCAAAAGTAAGATAGCAAACCTGCTTTTACGAAGTAAAATTTCAACTTTTGTCGCAAAATTACTGAATCTTATGATCAATTTTCGACACCGTTGCTAGCTTAAGTTAGTGGTCTTGCCTGCTTATAAAATTTAGATATTACGTAACAGTAACTTAACAGATACGCCCAATTTAAAATTTGTAACTCCAACGGAGTCTCACAGAAAAAAGTAACGAAATCACATTTTATTCAAATCTTTTCTCTCTTAAATGTTCAACGCGAATATCAAACTCAACCATACTTGAACAAATGTGAAAACATATCACAATTTGGGAGCACTTTCGTTAAACAATGAAACTTGGAACAAGTTTGTCAACTTTACATTGCTGTACCTGGTAAGTTATCGTTACGTACAATCTGAATTTTATAAGCAGACAAGATCATTATTAGCCTATAGGACCAATGGAGTAAAATGAATGGTCAAAATATGATTACAAAATTTAAAAATTTTGCGTTGAAACTGAAACTTTAACGACGGTAAACTAGGGGGTGCTAACTTACTTTTAACGTTCAGTCAACGTTAACATTAGCGAGAGAAAACAGATATGAACAAACTGTGACTTCTTAACTTGGTTGGAGTTCGTCAACTTTACATTGATGTATCTGATGAGTACCCATTGCGTATTAGCTGATTTTCATGGGTAGGCACTAGCCAAGGGGATCAATGCTGGAAAAAAATGTTTCCGAAAATTGATTGGAAGTTAGAAAAATAATGCGTCAAAAACATTTTGAATCATGATGTTTTTGATTCAAAATGTCTTACTTTTGAACGTTACATATTTATCAGTTAATTAGTACACTTGTGTTGTTTTACTTCAGGCGGTTCAGATTTGCAGGGTGTTTATGGATACTTCATCACAATAGGTAATATTTTTTACAGCTTTCTCTTTTCATCTACTATGCAAAATATCTGATGAACATACATTGATGAGATGTTTACGATATTTGAACGATTCGTCTATATGTCAACAACGCGCGCAAAAAAAACAGAACGACACAATACAATGGTCATCTTTCACAGGCTAGTTATTGCATGATCTTAGGTTACGGTAAGGGTTGAGAAATCTTCCTAGCACGATTCTACAAATAAAAAACTATTTCAACAACAGTGGTCTTGAAAATGCAAAATACATTTGTCAACAAAAGTAGCAACAGAAGTAGACAACAAAGCAGTAAGTTCACAAGATGCATTCAGATTTTTCAAAAAAATCATATGAATTGAAGCATTATCAGTGGAACTTCAATAAGCTTAGTTCAAGAAAAATGACAAAACAACTAACAGAAATATTCAATATTTAACTTCCTCAAATTGTACTCAATTTCATATGAAGTGCTCAAATTGATTCAGCCTCCTTGAATTCAAGCTGATATTCAGATGAATTCAAAAAATGCTTTCTTCAATACTAGCGTGGGTAAAAGTTTTATCTCCTGGCACTGTTACACACCTCAAGCATACAACTGAAACATTAAAAAACACCTGAATTCCTGAGATAACTCCAGCAAAATTGTCAATGATGAAAATAAACGCACGTGATAGTAACAATGATTTGATTCGGTAGCTAAGCCATGATTGAATAAAATTAATAGTGATCAATTTCTCCAACACGCTACTGAGTTTCCATGACACAGTGAATAACTTACTAATGAAGTGGATGTCAAACATATTTAACATCAAACAGCACACAAAACGAAATTAATCACGTTGATTTTAAAAGTTTCCATTTCGCATTACGAACTGACATACATAATTAGAACCCAAACATCAATAACACCTATTACCGCTTCTGAAGAAAAGAGATAAAGAATCACCAGATAAACATCATCCAACATCGAAAACACCTTCTCTACAAAATTGCATTGAGAAACCAAATTACTTATGACCAAATAGCTTGAAATATGCTTTTAAAAAAGTTCCAGAAGGTACAAGGTTCAATCTTCAGAATGATATGAGCTGCCACAATAATCAACAAACATGTATCATTCACTGCGCTACTGATACGCTATTATTTCAGTTAAGCAAAGCTAGAACAAAGCAAAATACAGCTTCAAATATATGCCAGAAATTGTATTGGTTGCTTTCAGGATTAAAATTTGACTGTCAAATGGACAAAAAAATTTCAAAATCTTTAGCAAGAGCTTCAGAAAATGTCTACTCAAAAACTATAATATTGATGATTCTCTCATCAGAGAAAAATCAGAACTCAAATACCTGAGGTGTGTATTTCCAAAATTTAATTTAAACGAAAGTGGCTGTTGAATGAAGTGTCAGTAATAAGTAATTAAAAAACGTTTTCGGTATTTGTGTGAATGTATACTGTTGGAATTCAAATGATTCTATATGATCGAGTAGATCAGATTTCACAAGATTTGCAGTAAGGCTGCTTAAACGAACCAGGCAAAGTAGTTTTGTTTTTAGTTTTCCTCTCAAGTATGCAGGTCAATTTTCTGATCTGAAAGTGATCAATTATACTGCTGGTCCGTACATTAGATACTTAAAGGACGGGGTTAATCGCGGGACCACATGTATAACTTGAGAGTTCAACCCCTAGTTCTACTCTTGGTATATAGTTAAGTATTAAAGAAAGTTAAAAGCAAATATGAATTAATAAGTTATGTTAAACAGCATCAAATATGAACCGAGCATGAAGGGATAGGATAGTTAAAGTTATTAAGACTGAGATAGTACAAGTTAGCACAGGTTGAAATGTTCTAAGTTAACTTGTAACTTAGATAGAATTTAAGAGATGTTAAATTATAACTTAGAGTAGTTAAGTTGAACTTACCTGATTTCTAAATTTGTGCTAAGTTAATATTTTATGACTTAGAGAGTTCTTAGTTAAGAACAAGTCACAAAATATTCTAAGTTAGAAAAATATCTCAAGTAAGCTGAGATTGAGCAAGGGGGCAATACGGGAGTTTGATCTTAATTCAGAAGTTATCAGGGACCAAAAAGTGCTGGTGGTTGAGCGTGCAAGCTCCTTTTATACTTGCGGACACGTGGTTATCTAGTATCCTATTGGATAGAGATAACAGTGTCGACAGAGTTACCAAGGTTAACTTGGTGTTCTCTGTGTGGCGTGACATTATCACGTCATAGTATTCTCAGTTTTAGTTAGTGATCTTAAAATAGTAGCTTATTCAAAACTACTTAGTAATTTGTTCACACGTTAAAATGGACTTTGTCCAAATCAAGTTTGTGCTTCACGCACTATAACGTAAATTCTCAAAATAGCACTAAGATTATCACATAGTGTTACTGAGTGTAGCACACTTCAGTACATCCCATCCCGGTCCATAGGTATTAAATCAAAACATCAAATTTTACATAATCGAATAACTTATTTAGCCTAATTTTACAATAATTAAGCATTTAAAGTTTGTGAGGTAGATTACTTGGTTAAAGTTCTAAAGTTCATCGTAGCTTCTTGTTTCTGAGTTCTCTCTTGAAGAAGGGTTGACGATGTCCTAAGATACAGGGCTGTACAAAATAATAGATCCAATTTTTTTTTGGCTGGTCGTTATAATAGACCTTTTGAAGTTTTTCTATAAAATTGTGCTGCTAGTACATCTGACCTTGAATAATAGAATAATATAAGTTGAAGAATATACTGGTTAAGGTAATGGTCTGTAATGACAAGCGAGGTAAATGAATAGGGAAATTAAAATGACTGCGCACAACACTATAAGGGCTAGTGTTGTTGAAATAACTCCCCAAATTAAGAATTCCGTTTCGTAATTCATCTTTATTTGAGTCTTGTTGAAGAATAAATCAATTGAAGTAAGCTTTGTAGCTATAGTTTAAGGAATTAATATTTAGGCTTGGTTGATCATTATGAATTAGCTTCATGAAATAATTAATCTTGCCTTTTGTCATTAGTTCAAAATAAATAACAATTTCTTTTTGTTCAAAGTCTTCAAGGAATAAAATAACTTCGCATTGAAATTCAGAATAATATAATTCGGAGATTCTGAAAGTTTTATCGTTAAAAATAATCTGTTTAGAAAAGTTAACCCATGCGGATTCAACATGATCAGAGAATCGACAATAGTCTTTAAACCATTCGATATCAACACCTCCTTCAAAATATGTGTTCATTGTGAATAATATAGTAATTCAATTTTTGTGTCAATGGGGAGAATGGAAGACCATTTAATCTTTGAAAGAAATTGACAGGAAGATCCAAATAGTACTTAAACTATAAATGGCGGATGGCGATGAATGCATACCTGTTAACGAAAGGTTATAACATTTCTATATCCCTGATCACCAAAGTCTTGAAGATTAACATATTAATTGGAATAAGTGAGAGGTCGAAAGTTTAGATTATTGATGTTAAGAATTTCTTCTGTATGAATAAGTTTTAGAATTTCAAATAAATCGTACTCAGGAATTTGATGAAAATAAACTACAATTTCATTAGAATTGTTATCTTGTAAGAATAAGATAATCTCTTGTAACTCAAATGTCCAATGAACTGACAATGGTGTATAGAATTTATTTCCAACTAAGAATGTTTTCGAAGTTTTAATAACTTGCGATTGAATAAACTCAGCGAGATCGCAATATGTTTTGAAATACTTAACGTCTACTGAAAGGTTGTAAGACATCAAATAAATTATGGAATTCGATGGAACAATCGAATGATGTCATAAGAAAGATAAATCGGTAAAGAATAGATTTTATTAGAGAAGCGAGAACAAATCAAATCTGCAATCTAAAGATAAGAACGGACTCCTTGTTCGCCATAAATTGCGCTAAGTGTAATCATTGAAGATAGTTTCAATGCGGAGTACTTTATTTGATGTAAGCAATGGAATCAAAGAGAGTAAGGTAATCAAAATGACTAATAATTAGGCGTTTAAACTAACGAATAATTTTCCTCACCGCGGGAGAAAGAAGAAGAAGTAATGAAGGAAGTACTGAACATCAACAACCACAAATTAATCTATTCCATTCCGTGAGTGCTCAACGTGATGAGCGGAGGATGTGGAGTTGGTGTTTCAGATTTGCGATCTCCAGCTGGAGCTCAGTAATCCGTTGTTCGAGCTGTTGAGAGCGTTGTCTCTCTGTTAGAAAGTTTTGCTGTACCTGATAAGTGAAGGTATCAAGCTGAGGAGTGAGGTTTGCTGTAATATTATCAAACGGGACTTGTATTGTTTGTCCTTGTAGGTTGTGATTAGTTGGTAGATAAGAATTTTTGTTTGACAAATAACCAATGAGATTGAATCTATTGATGTTGGGTTGCAGCTGGTAGATTAAATTCGTATCGTAGTTCGGGTGTCCACTAAAACCGGGGGTTTTAGCTTGTATTTCAGCTTGATGTTGTTTTTGTAGGCGGTCTTGCAGGGGGGTAGTTGTGTAATGATGAAGATTAAGAAAGTTTGGTCGTGACGATTGAGTAGTTGTAGTGTTTGCTAAGACGTTGGGTACCGTACTGTTTGTCTTGGGTATATTTACTTCTAGCGGTGTCGCTGGGTTGAATGTCTCTCTAATGAATTGTTTACGTAGTTGTTTCTTTGCAATTGTATCTGCAGTTTTAGTTCTCTTCTTGGATGATGTAACCGTCGTTGATGAATTTGCACTAGTTGCTTGAGTTTGTACTGCTGAAATCTTGATAGTTGAGAGAAAAGTTGTAGATGAGGTAACGTGAGTTGTACTAGTCTGTCAAGTTGTTTAACTCCAGATTGAGGTTTAGAAGTTGATTGTGTATTGTATTCGGGCCAACCACTTGAAGGTTCCTTCTGAAAGACTGGTATCAGTTCGTTAGGGATTGAAGAAAGTTCCTGAATTATCAAGTATTCTCTACTCTTATTCTATTCTAAGAGTATATTTTTTGAAGTTATTTAGCTAGTATTCTCTTTTTCTTATTTTTTTTTATTCTCTTTTAAAGTAAATCAGTAGTGAATATGAAGTCAGTCTGTATTATATTATCATCACATAGTTTGATGATATTAAGGTAATAGAGGAATTAATCCTATACAGGAGACGTAGGAACGTTGTGATCGTTTCTATTTTCGTCTTTATTATTCTCATCATGTAGGTTTGGGTAACCACTTTTATTCTCAAATCTTGTAAGCTTGTAAGCCTATATTCTCTGCATAAGGTGGAGTTTGAATAACTCGTTCTCTAATATTAATGTTTTCGGTTTTTTGGAACTTGCATTGTCCGTTCTCTATTTTCATCAGTGTTATTATTATCAGAATTTGTTGCTTGATAGATAGAAGTCAGAATTGGAACAGACATTAAATCAAATGTGGCAGCAAAGAGTGCTTTACCAAAATGAATAGATGCATCTGTAATCTTGTTAATTTGCATTGCTCGAATTAAGCATAAGACTATGTCGATGAGTAGCTTAATGAATAAGAAAGCGGCAAAGAATATTCCGCATCGCTCAATTATATATTGTATTTTACCAAAGGTTTCAACAAATTGATTATTAAAGAAGTCCGGTGAAATAAATGAATCTAGATAAATAGTTCTAGAGTTAGAATAATTCGTGCCTGAAATATTTGAAAATGATTCTCTGCTATCTATTAATGACTTAGTAAAGTGTTTGAGAACTCCTTTCATATTGGAGTTGAAAGTTATTGAATTCCAGAATGACATCATTTCTTTATATGTGTAGATAGAAGCATAAATACTTGCAGTAATAACATTCGCAATTTGTTGAATAACTATATGTGGTTTAAAGAGTGCAGGTCCTCTTACTTTTGTGATTTGTGGGGTTAGTTCAACCCATGAATTATCATCGTCAACATCTAGTTGAAATAAGTTTGAATGTTTATCAGAGCACAATTGTTCTTCGGCTTCAGTGAAAGTTTGTCTAGAAATCGGATCAACGAAATGAATTTCATCTTCATAAAGAATTGGTATTCGATTATAGCACTTATTAAGAATCTGTAAGGGTGAATGAAATTCAGGACAATTATATAGCCAAGCAACATTGCCATTTGTTTTGAGAAACATAGATCTGTTTCTTGTTAAGGTATATCCAGCTAAACGCGGATTTTCATGAGAAATCATTAGTGTTAAGAATAGTTGAGCGCTCTAATTCACAGTCATTTCTTAATAGCTCTAGAGTAGAACTTTGAAGTTGCCGAAGATTATTAAAGTGTAAATAAGCAATTTTTGTTCCAAGATGTGCTTCGAAATCAATATTCTCATAAAATTGAGAATATGTTGTATCAACTGTTTTGTTGTCACTGGAATAGAATTTATTTTTCAGAGTTATAGCACCAGTATCGGGTTTAAATTTGTGAATGGGTTCTCCAGTGTTCATATCAAATCCGTCACGAAGACTAATGTATAGAGAATCATATGGCGTAGGATATACTATTCGTGGATGACTACATAAAGACTGTGGTTTATTATAAACTTGGAACATAAAGCTTTGTAAGTCGAAATCTGACTGAGCTGAAGTAAATTTAGGATCCTTTACTATATAGTATTTGTCATTAGCTTTAATCATTTGAGCGTCAAAAGTGCGAATTATAGTGAAAAGACAATTATTGGGTTCATCCCAAAAGTATGCAAATGGATCAGTAGATGTAGAATCGCAGCCTCCGGCTGATGAAGGACAAGGTAGAGGTATATTTTGCCAGTTATTAACTGTGCCATCTCTAAGGTTTACATTCAGGCTAACATTTTGCATATATGTTTCATAAGTGTAGTGTGTAATCCAACCTCGGGAGTTACATTCATTGTCTCCAGTTCCAACATTGCCTGAGTTAAAGTTTGAGAATAAAGATTTGTCAAAATCCAATTCTACTGAATTAGAAGAAGGGGAAAGCTTTATCTTTTTTCTTTCCTTTGCAAGTTTGCATTTCTGAGCATCAAGCTTAACTGAAGTAGTAATAGTATTATGTCTGGCATCTATGCCGCTAGAGTCAAAAGAATCGCAAAACCAACGTAATTGCTGTTGGGTTGCTTTACACATAGTTGCTTCTAGTTTAACTTTATAATTTCTTTGGTAGAGAGTGACTCGTACTTGATTAGTGCTAATCAGGACGAATTTCGCAGGGTGCTACTTTGTTGAGAGAATACATCTGGTTTGAAATCATTTTTGAGCAATCAAAGTGGTTAACATGAAGGTTAGGAGCTGTGTTTTCATATATACTCATCTTTTCAATTGGTCTGGCGTCAGTGAAAGACGTTAAGAGTAATAATACAAGATATATAATAAAGATCAAATATTTTGTATAGCAAGCAGTTAGAACGCAGAGAAGTGCAAGAGGTATTATAGCAATAAGTTTAAGAAACTGAACAGAACGAATTTGGTTTCCTATGTAGGTTAAAAAATATTCTACTTTTGAAAGAAGTGCTTTCTTATCAGTAAAATTTTCTTTAAAGAACTGGTCTTTAATCAGTGATAGTGGCATATGGACGTTGCGTTTTGACCAAATTAATAGCTTTTCAGGATAGTCTAGTAATTTAAGGTACGGAATTTCTTCAGGTAAACAATTGTTTCTATCTTTGACACATTCTAAGAAGTGTGGGTGAGAATCTGCATATTCAAACAATATCTCTATTCTAATTTCGGATTCACTATCAGTTGTTACAGGTAGGAACAGAGTTAAGCAAAGTAATATAAAAATAAGCATTTTGTAACTTACGTTTATTACTTCGTCTATTGCTGGTGATTTCTTGATTTCTCCGTCTTCCATTTAATAAACGAAGACAGTATAAGGTGAGTCTAACAAATTCAAGTTAATATTATCCGTGAAAGTAATCTGATATTTTAGCTCGTGAACGTGAGCGGGATTATAGGGTACCCAAATTATGACAAATTTTGCGTTATTTTCTGATGTTAAGAAGAATGCAACTGTTCTCTGTTGATTAGAAACAAAACACTTGTCAAGTGTTACAGTTTTATTTCCGAATTTCAATATTTTCTGTAGGAGGAATATTCTAATATACGATATCGGGTCGAATGCACGGGCAGTAAGAACTTGTGTTTCAAGGGAAGGTGGTAACATAGATTAAGGGTCTACAGTAAAGGGAGCTTCGATGATATCAAGGTCTATTTCGTCTCTGTTGTTCAATTCGAAATGAAAGCGTTCAATATGTTCTGGTTTGTTAGGTGTCCAACAAACAATTATTTCTAAGTTTACAAACTGGTCTTTAACGAAGAAAATAACAATGTTTTCTTTATATGAAATATATGATCGATCAATTTTTACTGACTTGTTATTATATTTCAGAATTTTATGTGGGATGTTATAAGGACTGTAAGAAGTTGAGAAAGTTGTTCTTGAAGCTATAACCCAATAATCGTTTAGCGGAATATTCATTGATCAGTTGGTGGTTCTAAAACCAAACAAGGGACATTTAAAATGTCTAAGTCAACTAGGCTTGAAGAATGAATTTGAATTAATAAACTGTTAAGTTGTTGAGGGTTATACTTTCCCCAGAAGACAGCAATAGGGTCTTCGTTAGAGTTAGTAGCAAAAAATACTACAGTTCTAACTTCGTTAGAAATTTGACAACTAGTTAAGGTGTTAAGTTCACTGTTGAATTTCAACTTTTGGTTTGCCTTAATAGAAACTTTCACAAGTGTATCAGGGTTGATAGAAAGAGAACAAGAAAACCGTTTTGGTCGAATGAGACTTCAGTCATAAATTAGAATTGATCAGCTTTAAGGGGGTTCTAATTGTGTTATGCAATGTGTTTACTGGTGATGAATGTGTTCAATATGAGTAGTGTTTGTTAGAATTTAGAAACTTTCTAAATTGTCAGTCTTGTACTATGTTCGATCTGAAGGGTTATGTACTCCTTCTATATTAGCTGACTGAGAATTGAATTAAGAATTAATATCGAACTGAGATACCTGATATATGTGTCGTGGAGATGTTTTGTGACAAGTATTTGCAGGTCACAAATTGAGATGCTTGAAAATTTCTAAGTTTTTCTAAGTTTATCAGTTGAAAGGGGCAAATTGTGAAAGATATAATTTGGGACAGAGAGAAGGAGAGTGAGAGAGAGAGAGAGAGAGAGTGTTAGAGCTGAATTTAAGAGCGAAAGAAGTAATTGATTTCAGAAGGTAACTGAGAAAAGTGATTTTGAGTTTGGGTAAGGTTCTTAAATAGTGGTTTTCAGGGCTAAGTTACCAAAATATGTGTGCTCATTTCTGATTGGCCAATCACTAGCCTTGCCTAGTATCATATATCATATTGATATACTGGTCATACGACAAGAACATTACGATAATGCATCAAAATTCAATGATCAGGGTTTTAGTGTTTCATACGTTCTCTATGATCGAATTTTATGTCTTCAAAAGTGTACTTCTAAAGCAAAATGAGAATTGCCACTATCACGGCCATAGTGTGAACATTCATGTTTAAGTTCAATATGAAATAAATATGTTACGTGTTGAGAAGTTCTCTCTACAGATTGTTAATTTGACTTACATTTTTTTCGTCTGTCTGTGCCTTTTAGCTTTCGCCTTTTCCTCAATTTTTATAGTGAATACAGAGATTCTGTTACCACCACGTCAAATTTGTATATTTTAGCAGTCTATTTGCAAAATCTCAGGGCATTTGAACAGTTATTCCAGAAACAGTCAGAGAAACACTTTGAACAGTCAAAATTCGTAATTTGATATTTTATAAATTAATTTTAGTTCGTGTTTTGTAAACTTGTCTTAAGAATTTGAAAATTTCGTTACGGCCATTTTGGAGCTATATGAATTAGCAATCATTTGGCAAATTTTTAGGGCATTCGGACATTTTTTCCAGAAACAGTCAGAAAAATAGTTTGAAAAATCAAAGGTTTTAATACGAATTTTTGTTAAACAAGGCGGCTCGTTAATGTGCGTTCGCACATGATGTTCCGACCCGAGCTCATCTACATTTTTGACTAAAATGTCAACCAAATCAAGAGATAACAAAAATAGATGTTTGAGTTTAAAACAATCGTTACACATTCTATCTACTAATTGAATTACTAATGCCATGCTTCATTACAGCACCAACGTGACCTGACATTGAAGAGACTAGAAAAAAAATAGCACCAACAAAATTTTGGCGGCAAAAAATGAATATCTAAATTTAAAAGCACCTGGTAACAACGTCAAAATGCAGTCAGATAAAACCTTAACTACACAAGTTTACCTTTTACTAACTATACAGCAGATGAAAAGTTTTCTTAACGAGACTAGGTAACAAGCCGACAAAAAGAACGAACAGTGAGGCGAAACTTAAAAATTAATCAACATTTTTTGCACCAAGAAAATTCAAAAATCTTAAAAAACATTGGTTTTTAATAAAAAAATCCTTGATAAATTACTAAAAAGTCATTACAAAACCAAAAGCACCCGTCTGTGGTCAGACTATGCCATAGAAACAAACTAAAGAGAAACTCAAAAAATTACAAACGATTTGCGAAAACACAAACCTTTGCTACCATTAAAATCAATACCTATCATCTGAATATGTATTTTTAATTCAGTTGTTATTTCTGCTATTTCAGTTGAAGGATTTATACTGAAAGATTAAATAAGTTTACTTGGGCCACATTTAAAAACCATTGGGATCTGTTATTACGCGATTGTTCTGAAGGAAGAGAAAAAGAAACGCAAAAAATGGCCATTCAATAAACGTTCAGAAAAACGAAACAACAGTGGCACATAATATCAATATATATGTTATTTCTTGAAATACACGAAATTCGATGGGACATCTGATTGATGAATAGAAGTTAAATTTGACGAAAGGAACCTATTCGCTATATACTGAATGTTTCGAGCAACATCATTCATTCAGTCCTCAATTACAAGCCTATGAGATCTGTGAGCAATTTACGGCTACCTAAAGAACAAAAACAGCGAATTCAGGAAAAAAAATTGAGCGACAAAAGGGTCGAAGGCATTAAAAAAATGAACTTTTCACTAAACACTCTTCAATTTTAAATTAATTTTTCAGGAGCAATGGGAAAACCTTTTTTATCAATATAATTTCAAAAAATCAACAAATATAAACAAATACATTAGACGCACGAAAATTGCGGGAAAACACGTATTATCAACGCCATTAAATTCATTAGCCTTCAACGGAAGCCAGTATATACAATAAATGATGCCTCGAGGGGACAATAAGTTTTTTTGCCAATCGTATTTCATCAATAAGACCTTACAACAAGTTAATGACTATGAAAACAACAACAGAGAGAGGCAAAAACCACAAATTCAGTAGAAAAGTGCCTGAAGAAAATGTCGAAGCAACTCAAATCATAAGCTCTTCCCTGAAAACTTTATTTATGATCCGTTGAACTTCTTCCCTAAACCAATAGGGACTCTCAGCAGTAAGATGATGTGATAAGATTTCAAAAGGATCGAAAAACAAAATAAAGTACCCAAAAAAATATGAATTCTCGTGGCATTGATGTTTTAAAACTAATAGGTAGAAGATAAAACCGCTAACCAGATTAATTTTGGCTATAGTAGAACGGAAATGGATTCTGTTAGAACCAACAATGACCAAGAGTATTCACGAAAAAAAATTAGGAATGGTTGAATTTCAAAAAAGTTTCGAAAAATTATTTTTAAACCCTTAACAGCCAGTAAACTCAATCTTTCATCGGAGCTCAATGACGATGCTCAGATATAACCCATAGGGAGGAAAATGATGTCTGTCATGCATAGATAGTTAAAAAGACATCACAATAAGTCTTATGACAGAAAACAATAACAAAAACAGCAAAAACTAAAATTCAGTAGAAAAATGCGAGAAGAAAGTGTCGAAGACAATTAAACCATTAGCTATTCTCTGAAAACTTTCTCTGTGATCCACTGAACGTCCTCTCTAAGCCAATTGGATTACAATAATCTTTGGATAATGTGATAAAGAGTTCAAAAGTGACCAATAATTCAAAAAATCCAAAAAAAAAATTTAAAAAAATTGAAATCTTTGTCATTGAAGTCATATAACCAATAGCTAGAAGATAAAACAGCTAAACAGAATATTTTTAGTCGCAGTAAAAAGCAAGTGGGTCCAGTCAATACTGAAACTCACTAACAGTTCAAGAAAAATTTAGGAATTGTTATTGTTCAAATAAAATTTTCGAAAAATGATTTTTATTTTAACAGACATTAAATTCAATAGCTTTCAACGGAAGTCAATAAAAACGCTCAAAGATGCCCCGGTGGCAGTACATTTATGTTTGTCATGCATAGGTATTCATTATGAGATCACAGTAAGTATAATGACTATTAAAACAACAAAAAAAAAAACAGGAGAAAACCAAAAAATCAGTAGAAAAGTGCAAGAAGAACGTGTCGAAGCCATTTAAACCATAAATTTTTGTTTAAAATTTTTATTGGTCATCCACAGAACATCGTTTTTAAGCTAATGAGAACTGTCAATATTTGGATAATGTGATAAGATTTCAAAAGTAACCAATAATACGTAAAAATCCAAAAAAAATTTTAAAAAATTGAAATTTTTTGTCATTGAAGTCATATAACCAATAGATAGAAGATAAAACCGCTAACCAGTTTAATTTTGGTTGCAGTAGGAAGGAAGAGGGTGCTCTCACCCCTGGACTGACTTACAATTCACTATAATAAGATTATGATTCTTTAATATTCAAAAAAAAATTCGAAAAATTATTTTTTAAGTCTTAACAGCCATTAGCCGCCCTCAATGAAATAGACATGTTCACTTAATGCTCATTATGGAACATATTGCACTGTTAGTCAATGAATCCCTACCATAGGACTCCAAAAAAAATAGTAAAACTTCAAAAAGAAATTCAAAATTTCATTCAAAATTACGAAAACTCAGAATCGAAGCCAAAAAAAAACATGAGCAATTCCTTGAAAACGACGTTTTTTGTTCATTGCGCTTCATTCGACTATAAAGGAGTTTTGTCATTAATAGAACGTCGATATAAAATGTGACTTGTCTCTAGGTGACTTAAAAAAGCAAAAAAGAGAAAAGTTTTATTAAAAAAAGGGCTCTCAATTAGAGTTCGATTTTTTTTTGATAGTGAACTTCCCTATGAGACCAGAACTAGTCTTTCTATCGCCTTGCATTCAACTTTTACGAACTCAAAATTTATTCTTTTTATAGAAATTTGAATTAATGTTTTCGTAAAAAAGATCTTAGTTTGAAGAAAATTGTACTAAAAGTGAACAATCATGCTAAAGATCCCATTGTTCACACAAAACTTCAATCCTCGATAACTCCTCGAAAAAAAACGAAATTCAAAAAAATCTTTTTACTTTTGAATTCTACGCTGGACCAGCTTTTTAATGATACCACTCACATTTCTCTACGACGAATATATCGATCGGCCAAAATTCACTGAACAAAAAAAAAAACCCATTTGAGTATATAGTTCCTTCCCCCACAAGTGGGGTCGGAACAATTAGCCATAACCTTACTATGAACCTGAGAGAGCTATTATTTAGTCAGTGCATGTGCTAGAGCAAAGTAGATCTGGTGATTTTGCAAATCTATTATGCCAGCTTTCTCTGTGATTGGGGAGTATGAGCTGACATAATTCTCATTTGTTCAACTTATAAGTGCAGTTCCTTATTTACTCGTAGTGCTTTAACGTTTACTTTAACATTGCTTGGGTCCTTAAGCTAGTAAGTTAAGCTCTTTGTTGACTATGTAAAATGCTTAATTGTGCATTCCTGACTAAATGCGATTTAGTGTGTTTAAAAAGTTTGCAAGGGACAAATTTCTTTACTTAAGGTATTCAACTTAGATAAGGTAATTGCTCATGGGGGAATAATTTGTACTTAGTTTTGTTTTGGGTAACATGTGTTTTCAGCGTTAGTTTGCAATAAGAGGTATGCGTAGATATTGAAAGTATATGAGTATTGAACATGTATAGAAGTTATGTGTGTGTAACAGCTTGCAATGGTGATTAATTGCGTACTTTATGTAAGATTTGTGTTGAGTGGGCTATTTGCTTTTTGCCTTAAACGTTCATACTATACAGCTGGTCTCTTACTCAAATCTTTAAACTTTCTCTGATTTCTTTAACCTTCTGATTTTTCAATTCTAACTTTCTTTCTTTAATCCTTAAACTTTTATTCTTTCTTTTTCTTAATCTTAGTTCCTTTTTTAATTTGTTTCTTCTTAATTTTCTTTTCTGTTCATTTCTTATTTCTTCTCATTTCTTTCTTCTTCTTTATTGAATCATGAACTGGTAAACAGTAAATTATTTACGAGAATCGGAGCTGGCGAATGAGCACTTAGGAAATGCTAGGTGGCGGCTGGAGACGGACGGGGTTAGCTTAGAACCTCTCAGCTTACTCCAGAATCGAAAGCGGAGAAGTCAGTATTTAAATTTTAATTATCAAGACACCGCAGGAGTATCTGCGATTCAATTTCTTTTTTTCTTCTCCGGAAGCTATAAGTTCCCTCACCTCGTCTTATCTGATGACGAGATTGACGGAATCATTAGAGCCATAGGGAGCAATCACCCGTGGGACAGGCGAGAAACACAGTGTGTCTCTGAAGAGACCGTTGACATAATCAAGTTCTTTCTGGGGAGAGATGTGAGTAAATTCTTTGCCTATGATAAGGCTTCCAACCGGGGAATAGGATGAAGGACATGAACTTGTATTAAGTGAAATTGACAGGGGGGTGCTGAATAAGGGTTCAATTTCAGCATTGATTATTAAGATGTTTCAGTTCTTCGAGAAACTTTACATGAAACCAGAAGAGAGGACTGAGGAATATTGGAACATGTTAATTGATGTGGAGGATGAGCTCTACAACCTTGGGGAGACTTGGTGGAACCCCAAGAAAGGGCCCATGTTCCAAGAATGCTATTTGCAGCTTCTGGCGTGGAATTATCAGGACTGTCTGATTTTCAAAAAGTCAAGTCTAATGTGCACGGTGATGAGAGGACTAGTGCTGAAGGTAGCTTAACAAAATTGCTTTGTCTTATTTAAGTTAATAGGGGTTCTAATATGTGTATTTTTATTTTGTTTTTCATATTGTATGTAGTTGATTTTATCATTTTTATTGTGTTTTGTGCATGGTTGCGCTTTTATTATAAAGGAATTATTTAAAAGAGATTTTGTGTCTCTATTTCTTTTTGAGTTTCTGTATCAAGTCAGAAGGAATAGGTTCACCAAAGAATGTAGGTGCTTTTCTATTACGTTGAGGTCTGCTTAATACTTCATTTGCGTCAGGTAAATTAGATATATTAGGTGATGCTGTAGGTGTAGGATTATACGGTGATGATGTGGGGCTATTATGCGTTGCTTGGGGGAATAATTTGCGTGTAGCTTTAAATTTACTAGTATTATCAGGTGGTGTAGAAAAATTTTCTTGCTGTGGGCTATTAGGTGAATACATATTTTGCATAGGGTAGGGGGTTGAAATGCGTGGGGGTAGAAAATTAGAAGAGCTTGTGCCTTGAATGTGTGTAGTGTTATCTACTCGTGTTTGTAGCGATTCTAAGCCTGAATCTTTTGTTGGAGTAGCCTCAACGTTAAATGTTGGCTGTAGTGTAGTACTAGGAGTAACAGTATATTGTGTTTCTACTAAGGGCCACTGTGAAATAGCAATATGTTGTGCGCCTCTATAAGCATTAGATTTGGATATATTATGCTTATTATATTGAGTATATTAATCATCCGTATCGTCTGGGACTATATAGTTCTCAACTAACTCTTGTATTTTTTCTTCTTTCGGGTAATAAGGTACTATATGATTTCTATGCACGGTTTTCTTCTCATTTGTTTTATCATGTTGTATCTCATATGTAGTATTAGTTAGCATTCGTTGCACAGTGTAAGGGCCTGAGCGTAGCTCTTGTAGCTTTTTAGACTTTAGTAGTCCTTTAGAGTGATTTTCTAGTAGTACTTTTCTACCTTCAGGTATAGGCTTTTCGAGTTTAAATCTATTTCTATACTTGTGCGCTTTATTCGTAGTTTGTCTACATTTAGGTGTAGGTATTCGAGTATATAGTTTTAAATGTATTCTCTCGTTTTAACATTTCGTTAGATAATCTGTTTTGTAACAATTTCTCTATCTTTTTGTTATTACAAGTTTCTTCACTATGTGAGTGTGGCGGTAGATTATTACAATACTCTGATGTGCATTTCTTTTGATTATCTCGTAGTAGTCCTAACTTTAGTGATAAGGGTATTTGGGGTTTCGTTCCGAATAGTATTTCATAAGGGGTATATCCCGTACTGTAGTTTACTGCAGTGTTGTGTGAAAATGCAAATTTACTAGTGTACTCGGACCAATTAGATTCCACTTTTACTAATAAAATGTCTTAGGTAATTAGTCAAATGTTTATTTTGTACTTCTACTTTGCCGTTAGTCCACGGTGAATATGCAGTTCGGGGGCATAATGTAATTCCCATTTCGTTTGTGTAGTGAACGAAATCGTTACTAATAAAAGCATTGCCGTTATCATGTACTATTTGTTGCGGTATACCAAATGTAGTTATAAATTTCTCTAGTTGATTTACTGTTTCGAGAGCTTCAGCATTCTTGCTAGGGTATACTTGTATAAATCTAGAGAAAGCGTCTACTATTACAAGACAAAATCTATTTCCTTTACTAAGTGGTCGTAGTGGACCTTTATGATCAATATGAAGTGTATGTAGGGGTATAGCTTCTAATTGTCCCCATGGTTCTAAGGGTGCTTCGTTCAAGTCTTTGCGTGCTGACTTATTAGTTTGGCAACTTAAGCAATCTAACATTAACATTTCAATCCATTTAAACATACCGGGCCAATAGAAATATCGCTTAACTCTATTGTAAGTTGTGCTTTCTGCTCTATGACCACTAAGTTCATGCGTATGTGCGACTTCGAATATCTTTATAAATAGCGAAAGTGGTGCACATATCCTAACGTCAAAAGAGCCGTCCTCACAAGGTTCGGAATAACAGAGTAAATCATATTGACTTTCTAAAAACAACAAATTGAAATTATTTCTATAGGTTTGTAGTGCTTTAGATTGTTTAATAATGTAGTCCTTTTCTGGAGCGTTGCCTACTTATAGCCAATCTCTAACTTTATTTATCACGGAGTCGTTTACTTGTTCTTCAAGAATATTATCGGTGTCAAGATAAGCGTTTTTTTGCAAAATCTGTAACTTTAGCTATTAAATCTAATGTATCTGTGTGGACATCCTTTTCTGAGATGTTTTGAAAAGCTTCTGGTTCAATAAGTTTCTTAAATTTTGTCCGTCTGATAAAGTCGGCTTTAGCAGATTCTAATTGTTCAATAAGTGAGTTTTCAATATTACCTTCTACTAAGTCTAACCAATCTTGGTCATCATAACCTTCTCGGTCATCACTTATTTCAGCTATTTCTTCTATCTCCGAATAGTAGTGATTATCATACTCGCTAGTTAGTTCTGAAGTTAATTTCTTTATTTGATTTATTTGTGTGCCGTAGCGAAAACAATCAGAGAAACTGTGTATAGCATTACAGTGTTCATTTATGTAGTCTGGTGCATCATCTACGCTAAAGTCACCTTCATCATTTATATTAATAAGTTTCCTTCTTTCGCCTTTGACTTGAGCAACAATTGGATAACAGTCGTTAACTGATGCGTCCTTATCGTCTTGATGCAATACAGAGTAGTTAACTTCTTTTCCGTTAATATGAAACTTTATATCTTTAGGTATCACTTTGTGTTCTAGTTGATAAAGTTTAGCATCTGCTAAAGAAACGTTTCGGCTAAGAATGTCAGGGAACGCTAAGTTTTTGCCTTCAGTGTATATAATTTGCAAGTTTTGGAACTTAGTTATTACAACTTGATACTTAAAGAAGCGATGTGACATTTGTCCTCGTCGTGACCAAAGAAATAGAATTGGTCTGTGGTCACAATATAGGTAAATTGGAAAAGGGGATCCAATCACATAAAATGCATATGTTTGTAATGCAGATATTATTCCGCATAGTTCTCTATGTTGAGGGGACATCTTTTGTTCAGCTTTATCAAATACTCTCGAGTTTGCTGAAATCATACGTTTTCTATCAGGAAAATCTTGTATAAGAACACAGCCTGTTCCTAAATTAGATGAATCAGCATGTATATGAAAGGGATAGTCATTAGAAGGAAATGCGTTAGAAATATCGTGACAGAATCTTTGTTTAAGGTCTGTGAATACCTTTTCGTGTTCTGGTAACCACTTGAATAGTGTTGTATCTTTAGTTAAGTCATATAGAGGTTTTGCATCTATGTGAAAGTTCAAAATATAGGTGTGATAGAAACCCATCATTCCTAAAACTCTTAAAACTTCTGTTTTCGATTCTGGCATTTTTAGGTTTCTAATATCATCTATGCGCGAAGCAATAGGCGATAGTCCGTTCTTAGATATAACATGTCCTAGAAATCTCACTTTTCGTAAGAAAAACATTGTTTTATCGGGGGCTGCTTTAAGGTTTGCCTTTCGAAGTAAAGAGTGATACTCTTTTACTATTGTGAACATTTCTTGTTTATCTTTAGCTTGTAAAAAAGTATCGTCTATGTATGTTATGGCTTGTTTACGTTTTATAAGGGGTCCAAATGCATAACGCATTAGTTTGCTAAAGAAACTGGGTAATGGTTTAAGACCATAAAATCCTACTTGATAGGTGTACTGTCTGCCTCCTACAATAAAACTTGTAACCTTCTGTGTATCTTCAGTTAGTGGTACTTGATTATAAGCCGATGACAAATCACTACTTGTAAATATAGTTCCGGTTATTCTTGTCATTAGAACGTTTAGTGGTTCGAGTGGCCAACTAGAATTACTTGTATCAGTTATAGAGTTTAGGTATCTAGCATCAATGACTAGTTTTACATAATCCTTCTTAGGTAATATGATAACGGGATTGACAAACCAACTATTCATATCATCGTTCTCATTGAGTTCTCTGATTATCCCTGCTTGAATTAATTCGTCCATTAGTTTTTCTAATTTATCTCTGAGATGAATGGGTATTTTGCTTGGTCGTTGCTTTTTAAAGGTTGCGTCTTTCTTTAGGGGTAAATGGAATTTATGTTTAGTTTTGCCAATATCATACTTATGATGTGAATAGACATCATTATCCTGAAGTATTATTTCTAGCAACTCAAACAATTCATCATCAGTCAAATCACTTTGCGTGAAATCAAAATTATCTAAGAACCTTTCTAGGTACTCTATGTCTTGAACGGTATTTCTATTCTGCTTAATTACAAAATCACTAACTGCCTTATTTATGATTCGGTTGCTTTGTAGTTTATCTCTAAACTTAGGAAACTGTTCGTTGACTTTAGGTCTACATAACTCTTTTGCTTCGATAGAGAAGTCTGTGGCTAGTTCTCTCTCATCTTCCTTGCATTTTTCTATTAACTCACTCTCAATAATTTCGAGCACCTCTTCCTGTTCTAGTGTATTAATTTCTACTTTTTGTAGTTCATCAATATCATCTTTGCTTGTATACAAATAGATAGTTATTCCTGAATTCTTAAATGTTTGTTCAATTAGAGAAGATATCTCTCTCCAATCCATTCCGTCTAAACCACAAGCTATTTTTGGCATCGCTATACAGCGTAAATTTAGTCCTAGTGCATGATCTCTCATAGCAAGTAGTGTTGTTTTGATTGTATCAATTGTTGGCTTTTCATAATGATTAGCCTTAGTGATAAGATTATATACTAAGTTATTATCTGCTCTGAAAGTTATTATGTCACCTAAATCACAGTTTCTACTTTTACAGTAGTCCTTTAATAAAGGTATTCTTTTGGAGATTGTGTTAGCAAAACCTTTTCTCATTTCTGCATCTGAGGATATCGTGTGCGCTATAGGCATATTAGAGTCAAATATAGATTGGGTACGAAAATCTATATATCTAATGCAAGAATTAGTTTGGATTTGCTGTCCTTCTTGTAAATTGTTTACTACTGTGTTCAGTATGAAGCAACTGTTATAGTCCTCACTTTCGTTTAGTATTGTACTTGTAAATTCGGCACAGTTTTTGATATTGTATCTTTGTATAGGTTTGTCAGTTATATCACACATAGCATAACCTATTATTCCTCTATTTATCTGTATTGGGTGATTCTTTTGATTCTCCATGAATATGGGTAGAAATTCTTCAGGTTGTGGACAAAGTGTGTTCACAAAAACTAGGTCAGTTTTTGCAACGTTAATATGGGGCATGAAATATGTTCCTGGTGGAAATAAGGCTTGACTGGGGTGCTTTTGCTTGTGCAATTGTGTACTTTTCTGTTGTAGAAAGATTGGTTGAACTATGTTTAAAGCAGTCATCTCAGTTATGTATGGGTAATCTTTCTCATTGTTGAGTGAGCCGTAGCAAATTAGGTTTCTCTCAGTTTTTAATTCTACTGCGGGGATATCGAAGTGAAGTGCTTTTAAAAACAAATGACAAAAATCAATACCTATTATGTTCTGTCTCTGTTCTTTAGTAACGAATACTTTATGGGGGACTGTATATTTACCGTCAGTTTCGAAGCTAGATTGAATAGTTGTGTAGCCAAGCATTCTGATTGATGAACCGGTATATGTCTTTGAATCACAATTTGTATTTTGTCAATGCAAATTTTGTCCAAGGTTTACTAGTGCAAGGTATGTAGGATGATTGATAATAGTGCAGGTTGATCCTGGGTCAATCATGAATTCCACTTCTAAACCACTATTATTTTTAATGTCTCCGGTGGCAAAGTGATATAAATTGAGATAAATTCTTGACTTAGTACTACTTTCTTTAGTAGCGTTCGGAGACTTCAAAAGTTTAAAGGAAAGAAGTCCGTTATTGCATTTACGTAGTCATCGTCGCCTTCAACGAAACTTATTTGATTTGGTTGTTGCTGAATATTGTTGGGTTTTGGTTGTCTTTGTTGTAGATTGTTATTTCTATTTGGTGTATAGAAGCTAGCACTTTGTTGTGGCTGTTGCTGTTGTTGTGGTGATGGTGATTGTTGTTCAAGATTTGGTTCATTATTTCTATATGTGTTTTGCTGAGGGAAGGTTTGTTCGTATGGTTGAGTGAATCTATTGCCATAACTGCTAAAAGATGTATTTTGTTGTTGATAGTTAGGCTTGTAGAACCTAGGATTATAGTTTGAGTAGCCACCTCTTGGTTGATAGCCTTGATTTCTAGGACCATTGAATCTTGTATTGCCTCGGTTATTCTTTCTGTAATCATTAGAGAATGTTATATTTGGTCTTCTTGGTTCAACAAGTTCCTTTCTCAATTTGTTAACGCTATCATCTATCTGTTTCTTTGTGCATCTAGAGATGGAATGACCATTGCTTCTGCAATAATCACAGAATCTAGTACTGTTAGGTCTGCCTTTTATATTAGGGTCTCTTGGCTTAGAAGTATCTATAGCATTCACTTCGTTGCTTTTGAAAAGACTGGTTAAATCGTTAATTTTGCTCTCGAGTGTTTTAAGTTTATCTATTCCTGTAGCTCCACTAGATTCTGTTGTTACAGAAAATGTTAAGTCTTTTACGACTAAGTGATCAACAAACTGTGTCCAAGTTATTGAGGGATTCTCAATAAGTTTCTCGTGCGCTTTGCGTTTTAAACCTTGTGGCCTTAGTCCTCTTATAGCAAAATCTATGTATTTCTGACTTCGTTGTCTTTGTTGGATTTCCTTCTCCTTTCTTATATTGTCATCACCTTCAATACTTGTTGGTATCTTTTCTGGCCAACCTTTATCAACTCCACTCTTTATTCTATGTAGATAGTTCTTTATTAATTCTCCTTCTTGCCTAAATGTGTTCTCAACCTCAAGTCTAAATCTAAATTGGTCTCTACCGTCAGTGAATCTTTTTATAAATTCATCTTTTAAAGTATTCCAATCTGTAGCATCTGTGACTTCACTTTCAAACCATTCTAGTGCTGTATCAGTTAAAAGTGAGCCGAATAAAGATTGTTGCCTTTTATCATAGCTAGTTTGTGCAGCGGGTGCTGTAGGCCTAGTTCCTAGTGAAAAGAGTATTTTGTTTTCTACAGAGTTCCAAAAAGAAGTGGCATCCTGATTAGGATCATTGCCTGAAAAAGATACAAGTGAAAGATTTGGATGTGTTATGGGAGTTTCAGGTGGGGGAGTAACGGCAGGTGGAGGAGTACTACCACCAGGACTGGTCATTGTTTAAAGGACTGAAGTTATTGTATTAGAATTATTAAGAACAGAGGAATAGTTTAAATCAAAATCAAAAAAGGATTTTAGTGAGAAGCCCTTTGACTAGTTAACTTACACAAGTTAATTTAATGGCTTTTCTACAATGTGAACAAGTTAAATTTAGGCAGGCTTCTCTGATAGTTTAAATGAACAAGTTAAATTGAGAATGCCTTTTCTATATTAAATGAACAAGTTAAATTAAAGTTGCATCTCTATAATAAATGAACAAGTTAAATTGAAGTAGCCTCTCTGGGACCACCATTTATACTGCTGGTCCGTACATTAGATACTTAAACGACGGGGTTAATCGCGGGATCACATGTATAACTTGAGAGTTCAACCCCTAGTTCTACTCTTGGTATATAGTTAAGTATTAAAGAAAGTTAAAAGCAAATATGAATTAATAAGTTATGTTAAACAGCATCAAATATGAACCGAGCTTGAAGGGATAGGATAGTTAAAGTTATTAAGACTGAGATAGTACAAGTTAGCACAGGTTGAAATATTCTAAGTTAACTTGTAACTTAGATAGAATTTAAGAGATGTTAAATTATAACTTAGAGTAGTTAAGTTGAACTTACCTGATTTCTAAATTTGTGCTAAGTTAATATTTTATGACTTAGAGAGTTCTTAGTTAATAACAAGTCACAAAATATTCTAAGTTAGAAAAATATCTCAAGTAAGCTGAGATTGAGCAAGGGGGCAATACGGGAGTTTGATCTTAATTCAGAAGTTATCAGGGACCAAAAAGTGCTGGTGGTTGAGCGTGCAAGCTCCTTTTATACTTGCGGACACGTGGTTATCTAGTATCCGATTGGATAGAGATAACAGTGTCGACAGAGTTACCAAGGTTAACTTGGTGTTCTCTGTGTGGCGTGACAATATCACGTCATAGTATTCTCAGTTTTAGTTAGTGATCTTAAAATAGTAGCTTATTCAAAACTACTTAGTAATTTGTTCACACGTTAAAATCGACTTTGTCCAAATCAAGTTTGTGCTTCACGCACTATGACGTAAATTCTCAAAACAGCACTAAGATTATCAAATAGTGTTACTGAGTGTAGCACACTTCAGTACACAATTAACGAAATTCATAAAACCAGAGGAAACAAAAATGCAAGGATGTTCGAATGTGACCTCATATATTTACCAAGATGAAAAAATTGATTTCAACAAATTACTGGCGTTATTTCTAGAGAGTAAAAAAATTGGATTAAAATTACCTCAAATTACTGATTTCCATGAACTAAATAATTCGAAATTTTGGAAAAATAAATCTCGTCTCTTGATAATATCGGACAATCACTATTAATATGGAGCCATTCAGAGTCAAACAGTAGTTCAAAATTATTTGGAACTGTAAGTTTAAAAGCATCGAACGAAAACAAGCTTTCACTATGTGGCGATTATGATCTGCAAAGTAGGGCCAAAAATTAATACAACAGAATATGTTCCATTCTTCCAATTATAGCAAATTAAGGAATTCGATTGCTACCGCAAAAGAATTTTGATCTAAACATACACCGACTAATGTCCGAAGGATTGCTCTCGGACGACAGGCGAGGCAATTTAATTCAGGGGCTGTAGCCTAGATAAATTTTTCTTTATGGGTACAAAAATAGTTGACCACGCCGGAATTCCAGCCATGCACCTCCCGATCCATCACCAGATACACTGCCCACTCAGCGAACAAGTCCTTCTTGTTGCTATGCTGCAATCGATATTTTAGCAACAAGCTTTACTTCGGAGTGAGAACAATAGAGATCACTCAAAAATGAAGAACGAAAGCGAGAAAAAGTCACTTGAGAAGTCAAAGAATGTTAAGAAAAGCGCAAAAATGGTCAAGCAAAAAATTAAAAAAGACCAACACGTTTTCAATAATTGCTGCGAAATTCATTCGAGAGCAATTAAAACACGTTTGTCTAAAAGATCTTGGTAACATTCGCCTCCAATTTAGGAAATACCTCTTTACTTAACACTATCTGACATTTTTAGTCTAGCGGTCATATCGATTCATATAACAACAATTGATGTCAAAATTATTATAACCGATAGCTACAACTGATCAACAGAATTCTCTGGAATTTTCATCTAAAATCAAACTTTGGTATTGGCAATCCAGAATTGTAACAGCTGTGTTTAATTGCTTTAAAACAAAGTTTGTAGCAATTATATTAGTCCCGCATTCTTTTTATGCAACTTTTCGCTTGATCGATTGTTCGTCTGACCCTTTTGTGTTTCGTCATCAAAAACGGGATAAACCGTTAAAACCAGGAGGACATTAAGTGGTTGACCAGCTTACCTATAGCTTTACTACTCTCTAAAGTGTTAAATTAATTGAATTTGCTTAGAACTCAAACAGTCCCTACTCTTTTTCAACATTCCTTACTCTTTTCTGCTATATATTTTTTTCCTGTTATCAATAATTATTTTTATGCTATTAGTATTTTTCTTGTTGATTAAAACTAAAATTGAATACGCCAAATCGAATACTAAACAAGGAGATTCAGTAATGTGTTTGCACATAATGTTCCGACCCCAATCATTCAAATTTCTGTCCTTGTCAACCAAATGAGGAAGAGATAAAAATCTATAAATTACATATCATTGAAAAATAACTGCTGAATGAGCAAAAACTCCAAACGTATTAATAAATGCCGCATTTGAGGACCGATGAGAACTGCCATTAAAGAAACTACGAGACAAGACAAACATCAAAATCAATAACGAAGACAAACATTAATTACAATCAAAACCAGATTTTTATTTTTTTCTTAAACAAATCATAGTTTAAAAAATCTAGATAGCATCAGACAAAACCTAAATAATAAAAAACTGCTACTTCACTAGAAAAGGTGAAGTATGAAAATTCAAAACAGGTTCTCTTATTGAAAACAATTGATTTTAAAGCTATTAGAACAGACAGCTACAAACTGAAATTAATAACAAGGTTCACTCATGCCAGCAGAGCACGCAAGCAAATGAGCATCATTATCGAGAACATTTCGAAGGATTACATCAAAAACAAATACGAGCAAAAATCTAAAATTCAAAAGAAAATGCAAGAAAACGGCGTCAAAACTGTTAAAACGACAAGCTACTCAAAAACACCAAATTACGCCTTCTTTTCAAGCCAATAAAACCTGTCATTAAATAAAAATGGCCAAAAAAAATTCAAAAATGGGCAGATGAAAAAAACACGCAAATAGCAGAAAAATACAAAACTCCTTATCAACGCCATAATACCGTTAGCTAAAACATAAAAGCGCTATTAAGATTAATGTTAATTCACTAGAAAGGGGATGTGACTTGTATTTACTTAGACTAAGCCACAAAATCACAGAAATAAGCTAAAAAAGGCCAAGCTCAAAAAATTCAAAAGTCACAACAACGAAACCAATTAGTTCTGCCAATAACTGCTATGAAACAAAATTTGTAGCAATTATATTAGCCCTGTGATCGCAATTTTGTGCGATTTTTTTTGCTGTATCAATTTTTCGGCTGACCCCTTAATTTTCGTCCCCAAAAATGGTATAAAAGCACGGTGGGCATCAATTGACTGAGCAGCTCTCCTAACTCTATGCCATAGGGGTCTCTAAGTGTGCATATTTGCCACAATTACTTTTGAGGTGAAATTCATGGCATGAAAGGCGGTTCTTATTCATAAAAGTATGGCCCCAAACAGACACACCCCAAACTCCGTCCCAACTACCCCGTCTACCCTTCTCAACTTGGCAAATTGGACTCCCAATCTCGTCCAGCGCTCCCAACAAAACACCTCCACTGTTCAAAAGGACTATATGAAACCAAAACATAAAAACAACAGATAGATCTATGTTTGGTTGACGAGACCTGTTATTATTAAGACCATGTTTCAAGTTGACAAAAATAAGATCAAAAAGGCAACTTATTTAAATTCACAGGTATTAAAACCACTGACTAAACTGAAATCTATAAACAGGTCCTCACTAGGAAGCCAACCTGTCAATATCCAGAATAAGATATACCAATAGCTGTTCAGCAAGAACATTTTATATTTTCAATTACATCTTCATTCTACAACAATGTGACGTATCATTAATGTGATAATGTGACAAGTTCACAAAAAAAGAACCTCAAAAATGGTCAAATACACAAATTGCAAAAATTTTACAAAAACTCATAGTAACAAAGCCAGAAAACCATTAGCTAAAAATAAACCGCTATAAAACTCAAACTCCAAAAAATTAAAAAGAGGGTGAGACCTGTCTTTTCCTGAGATTAAGCTAGAAGTTGACAGGAGAAAGATGAAAGTCTAATCCAAAAATATACTAATATTTTCTGAAAACAACAATGTTCAAAAATTATAAACCATTAGGTATCAACTGAAAGCATTATACAAGTTCAATTACGCAGCCTAAGGAAGCCAAGCATCTTTGATTAGCGAGACTAAATCTTGCGACCGCAAAAATAACAAATTCAGGAGGAAAAACAACCATTAATTTTAATTGCAATAAAATTGAGTTAAAAATAAGACTATTGTTAACAATTGTAACATTTTTATTTTTGCAAAATTGCAAAACCCGGACAAAAATTATGGAAAATGTGAACAAAAAACGCAAATCAGTCGAATAATCACAAAACTTCGACGACTCCTTGGAGAAAAACGAAATTAAAAAACTTTTAATAACATTAACTGGACGGACTTTCTAATGTTACTCAATACTCTCGACGATGAAGGGAATAATGAGGTGACGGAATTGTTATCCACACTGGGATTGACATTATATCCAGGAGGTCCCCAGAAGAAATGTATGAATTTTAAAAAGGTGATTGTAAAGTTGCTGCTACAACGATAGGAATAAATAGAGCAAATCCACATAGATTGGAAACCAAAACTGATTGATACAGGTGTTAATACATTTTTAGCACAATTTGACGAAAACGTAATCGTGAACAGGCAAATTAACCTCTCACAGGTCATCAACATGACCAACTGGGTGATAATTCCACTTCCACCACAGGACAATGTCTGCACAGTTCTGCTGTGCATTGCGGGCAAGTGGACTCGCCAGGGTTCTTTCGGCACACAAATCGGGCAAGGAGTATGTATAAAATTCAATAATCGGGAAAGAGCATGTTTAGGAGCCTGCCTATAATTTAAGAGTATGTATCTAAGCAGGATACGTCCAGTTTATTTTTTAAAAATAGAACAGAACATTTGATCTTTTCATTTTCATTTCCAATTCACAATTGAGTCAGCTACTATCTTCTCCAAGTCTTCTTATATTTCTACAATACTTTGAATATAACTGTTTTACAAATTAAGATTCTTTTTCTTCCAGAATTTTTGGATCTTTTGATTTACGAAAAAACGTCATTTCTGGGTTTATTTTAGTCACGCGACATAATATACTACTGTGAGCTTGACCTTCAAACGTACACACTCTCAGACGACTACGACTTCCGTTGCACTCTTCCAGGTTAAATTTTTAAAATGTCTTACGACAATACATTCGAATATTGTCGAAAACAAACACAAACAATTTAACTTTACTGATGTGATTATAGTTATCAATTTGTTTCCAGAAAACAAGACAATAGACGTAATGCAAGTTGGCGGCTCATTGGATGGGAAACTTGCAAGTGGTTACGTCATGTCCAAGCATCATCAATTCGTTGAGAATTTCAACAAAACTCCAGAAGTTGTCGTTCTTTACAATGCAAATATCAGCATCCTGGTCTACCGTAAGATAATTAATTGGTCTCAAACGGAGTTTGTAGCAAATAAATTAGTCCTGCGGTTTTTATGCAATTTTTTGCTTGACCGATTTTTCATCTGATCCATTTTACTTTTCGACCTCAAAAACGGGATAAAGGTAGTGCCCAGCATGCATTAAATTTTCATAGAGCCTTTTAGCTCACTATTCTCAAAGTATGGGAGTCACAGCAACTGTTTTGGAGACTTATACTTCTGGTGTGAAGGGCGGTTCTTAGAAGTTGACCCCCCCCCCCCACCCACCGACCCACCCATTGAAAATAACCACTTCCGGAATAGCTGAAGATATTATTACTAATCCCAATCATTTTCATTCAGATATTAATCAGTTCTTGAACTTAAAAAGACTCTTCTTAACTTAAATCCAAACAAATCCTGGGGTTCTTCCTCATCTATTCCTGCTTAGGCATTGAAGGATGCAGCTCTATTTCCATCAGAACCAATATGATTTCTTTTCAATAGTATCAAAAACGAACAAGAATACAAGAATTCCATTCAGAGAAATTATCAAATGAGACACCTTTATTAATTGCTCTCAAACGAAGTTTGTAGCAATTACATTAGTCCTGTCGGTCTATTTTTATGCGATTTTTCGCTTGAGCTCTTAGAGCCTTTCAGCTCAAACTGTTTTGGAGACTCATACTTATGGTGTGAAGGGCGGTTCTTAGAGGTTGAAGACACCCCCACTGTTGACCCCCCCCCCACTATTGTCCCCCACACCCCCACCGCGCTGTTGCCTCCCACCCCACTATTGTCCCAACCCCCCCCCATCAGCCCCCGGTGCAACGCCCCCCCCCCCTCCGTGGCTAGCAACTGACGAACAACCGCTTGCTAAAAACGAAAACTTATACCATTTTCAATTTTTTTCAAGCTTTTTAAAAATTTTTGACATTTTTAAATTATTATCAGCCCTAGGTGTCAAGGCGCCTCCTTTAGGTTTTAATAATAGATTACTGCATAGTTTTTAGTGGTAATGGAATGGTTTCAACATTTTAACATCACAAATTCTATTCAGGTCTTTCCAGTCCCAGGGGCCAGAAAACGTCCCAAAGGGTTTGATAAAAAGGAAATGAAAATTTTTCACCTGACATAGAAAAGTTTTTCAACTTTATAAAGACACAAACTCTATCAATTTTCTGATAAAACTTGCTTTCTTTCAAATTTTTTTTGAAAATTTTTGTCATTTTTTAGGTTTCGCCAGCCTCAAGAGCCAAAGAACCTCCTCTGGGGTTTGAAAATAATTTACTGAACAATTTCTAGATTAAATTCTATATAAAATAGAATGTCTTGCAAGCTTTTAACATCACAAATTTTAGCAATTTTTTTGACAAAATTTGTAATTTTTCAATTTAATGACATTTATTGTCATTATTCAGGTTTTTTTGAGCATAAAGGGTCAGAAAACCTCCATTAGGGTTTGATAATCAGCTACTGGAAAATTTTTGTTGGTCATGGATTAATTCAACTCTTTAATATCACAAGTTTTTGAAACTTTTTGTCAGTTTTTAGGTTCCTCTAGCCTCAAGAGCCACGGAACTTCCTCTATGGTTTGATATTATGTTACTGCATAGTTCATAGATTTAATGGAAAGTTCTTCAAAATTTTAATAAAGAATTTCAGCAATTTTTTAAAATATTTGCAAATTTTTCATGTTTTTGAATTTTTTCCGGCACCATGGTCCCTAGGACCTCCTCCAAGGTTTGATAATAGGCTGCTGCATAGTTTCTAGAGTTAATGGGATGATGATCAACCTTTTTTATGACTCCAATTTTTGTAATTTTTGGATAAAATTTAAAATTTCTCGTTCCCGTTTTATCTCTCTCTCTCTCTCTCCTCTTTGTTGATGCCGCGCTTCGGCTGTTTTTAAGTGGCGTGATGTTATCATCTCTGATCCTCATTAACAATGAGTTATGGTAGAAATGTTTTTTTTATCATAAATGACCTAACAGTCACTTTTTAGGAAATCATTGTTAAATGCTCTCAAAAGCAATTTGTAGCAAATATATTAATTCTGTTTGTCTCTTTTATGCAATTTTTCGCTTGGCCGTTTTTTCGTATGACCCATTTTACTTTCGTCTTCAAAAACAGGCTAAAGAGGTAGCGCCCAGAGGTCACTAAACCGTGGCTGGCTGCTGACGAAGGCAATCGCTCGCCGGTCGTTTGAGAGCAATTTGCCCGACGCTAGTCGGTTATGTTTTAACAAAAGCTCTGCTGAGGATGCAATTAACTACCGGTCAATTGCAATAACATGTCCATATCGAAAACTTTTGCAAGTCTCTTAGCATTGGTACTACTAACGGAAACGGTTCGAAGCTTAATTACATCTCTCAAAAAATTGATTAAATTGGTCATTATTTTTCTCAAAAAACTAAGCCAAAATGGTTTGGATGAGAAATCTAGTCAACTGCTTGCCAGCACCTTCACTGGTCGAACCACAGAGTTCATTTATAAAACATAATTTCAGATTGAAGAACTTATATAGAGGATTTCTTCCCCAGGGTACTATATGGGTTGCATCATTCATTTTATACGTTCGCGATATAAATAATTATCAAAATTGATCAAAATTTTCAGGTAATTAATATGCCAATGAAACTTTATTAATAAATATGCCAATGACCAAGGAGGTAAATAATCGGAAGCTTTCCTAACACCAGGATGTTAAATATGGGAGTTATTCTTGACAAAAAGCTTAACTATCAAGAACGCGCGAAAATGCTAATGAGCAAAGTGGCGTAAGGGAATAAAAACCTTATATGCTTTGTTCCTAAGAAATTGAAAATTCACTGATAGATTGTTTTGTATTAATTCATCTGCAATTCTCAGCTGTACATTTCTGCCAACTATTGATTAAAAAACCTTACCTCAAACTTCATTTAAGCTGCGCTGTTAAAGCTTGTTTTAACAGAAAAAAATGACAACTGAAAGAGCTAACAGCAGAGCTAAAAAATTGCTAAAAAATTTTGAATGACTTTTTGAGGGATAAAAAGAAATACATGGTCAGATTTCTTGGAAAGACATTCGATTCGCAAAAAAAATGATTTTAATGATTAGCATTACTTTACTTTTCTTTTATACATGAATAAGCATTTCTGTTACCATATTGTGTACTACGCAGTAAAATTACACTATGTTTTTTATACTACGATTGTCTGATGTGATGTGGGAAATTCAGTGCTTCTGGTTTAATGACCAAAGTGTGTAAAAAAAACCGCGGCTTATACGCAATATAACAGAAAGGACGCTACAATAAAAGGGCCAAAACTCCAAAATTCCTCAATTGTTCGTGGAAAACAAATGTCAAAGTCATCGAGATCATTCACTAATTACAAAAACGTCTACAACATGAAAACATGCCTTCATAGAAACAAACAAGAGCAATAAATAATTAGTGGCAAGGCAAAAGAGACGAAATTTTAGTGTTGCGATCTGTTTTGTTCATCTGCGTGATTAAATATTAGTCACACAAGATCTCTCTCAAAAATAATGTTCCTCACTAACAAAATTACTTTTTTTAACTTCAATTCATTGAAATCAACTGAGTGTGTCACTCAAATTGAAGGTTCGTTGAGAGCAGCTAATATAAGCAGCAATAAGTTATATAACATCTCATTAATTAATGAAAAGGAGAGAAATTCTTTTTCGGTCTGTTTCTAATATGTTTTTGAAACTGCAGACCTACGAAGCTATCGGGGATGTTTTCAGGCAATCCGCCAGCTTTTTTCATTTTATATACCAATAGTGTCCTCTAGACGTTCGAGCGCAATTCACCTGACAGTAGTCGATTTGTTTGAAAAATATTCCCCTGGCAGAAATTCTACCACACTCCCAAATGGGGCTGGAATGGGGTCTAAAGTCTTCTTCATTCCCAGATGAAATAAATATTTTGTTAATCTCTTGCAGAACCAAATAGCAAATCTTGTGTTTCAGCGAATTACCCAAAATACCTTCTTGTCAGCAATTCAATTCCCGTGTAAGCTTTCTTAGAACAAAATGAGACAAGCGTTTAGGTTTCTATTTCTATTATAAATGTTAATTTCAGATGGGCGTGGACTCTGATCGGAATGGCATTCGGTTCTATCATTGGAGGAACTCTTTTCATTCCAATGCCAAACTGGGGCACCAGTTTGCTCAGAAGGAAGTTACGAGCTAAGAAGTAGTCAGGCACACAATTTGTCAAGTTCTGAACCATTACTGTTACAGTCTGTTTGTTCAAATTACTGATAATCAATTGTACTCTTTATTGTTGAAAGCTTTTTGAAATGACCGAATGTCAAAACAAGTCTTCCCCAGTCATTACTACGTATGCATTGTGCCGAGACAAGTCTGGGACCTTCAAACACTTCAGGACATGGATACTAATTTATTTAATCTCTCCAAACAAGAAACTTCGGCCATAGACCCCTCATCAAAACCGCATAAACGTTGAAGGCAACTTATTTAATTTCTCAAAAAAAAGTTAGAACAAAAAACACAGCGAATTAGGTAATTTTTGATCCCATAAACAACGAAAAATTGTCTAACTCAACCGATTTAACTATCCTCAAATAACCAATCACATGAAAAATCTCATCAACTTTATTTAGTGCCGGCAACAAATGCTTTTAAAGTATAATAAGCGTCCACCACATCCTGGACTGAAAAGAACGCCTAAAACAATATTTTTCCAGTTTTGACGGAACGAAAAGCAACTATTTTAACGAACTCACATAATCCCATAATTCATCAACAACTCGTTTATTATTTGTTCTAAACTGCACTTTTGACAGTCTAACTAATGCTTGTATCGTACGTGGCAGGTTCTTTTCGTCTTTCCGCTTTTTCAACAACTGCTTCATCGTTCCCATATCGTACTTCAATTGATATGACCTCTTCTTCGCTTCCTGTAGTTGCTTTTTGGCGTAGTCGCAACATATGTCATAAAACTCAGAATTTGATAATTCGCTGTCACTTTCTTCGTTTTCATCACCTTCTTTAGCGCTATCGTCATCACGTGAAACGATTTTAGTAGATTCTTTCATTGATGATCCTAACTTACAAGAAACAAAAGGACTCACAGGTTCATTCTTACCAGGACCCAGAGTCGCTCTTACAAATTTTTTGGCACACCTTTGTTGGGCTTCAGTTGATGATTTCTCACCGGTATCCGAGCCCGAAGTTTCTAATTTGGACTTCTCGTCGTTCTTCATTCGTTGGCATTCGATAAAACCAGTCAAGTAAACAGGACCGGATCCCTTTAAAAGGTTAACCGCGATTGGCAAGTTCAACGCCAAATTTAAAACTCTTTGCGGCTGCGATTCACAATTCGATTTTAATAACATTGGACTAAGTCCCGAAGTTTTTGGAAAGAGTAAACAAACTATGTTTACATCATCAGAAGATTCCCCGCTCTGATACGAACATAAATGTGACAAAAAGCAGTTAGTGATCTTAATCTGACCGACAACTTTCCCGGATGGAATTTCCACATTTTTCCGTGCAGACGACAACTCCAATACAAAAGGATTACAGAATGTCCTCATTACAGTTCTAGAAAGCAAAACTTGAGCTCCAAACAAATGTTTGTTGGCAAAGTTTTCAAATTGTCACTTTGTTTATAAAATGGCTACAGCGCCTCTTCTCTGTCCAACAAAGTAAACTAAATGCAAATTGTCTCTAACGAGCCTTCAAAAATCATTTAAAAATTAACTCCATAATAGCGAAAGCACCACAATTGTCAACGCTTTTAAAAAGTTGAACACCATCGAGAGAAAATTCAATGATGTATTGAATTCGATCACCTCATAGACATCCTAATATGAAGCTAAACCAAGCCATAAATTAATCAATAAAGATACAACATTCTCAATATGCAGTTCTAAATTAAAATTATAATTCGACTAACGGCGGGCGAATTGCTCTCAAACGACTAGAGAGTGTTTGCCTTCGTCAGCAGCTAACTGCGGCTTAATCCCAAAGGGGTGGGCATGGAGGAGGGGTGATGAGCGCAGGTGGGAGGCGAGCGTGCTGAGTTAAGGGGAGCGTAATCAAACTCTAAGAACCAACTTTCACACCATCAATTTGTCTCTTAATCAGTTTCGATTAAATGTCTACTTAGAGACCAGTGAGCCGGAAGCCTTTAAGAGAACTTAATATCCTTTGGGCTTTGCCTGTTTATCCCATTTTTGAGGACGAGAACTTTTATCCCACGATAAAAAAAACGAAAGAAGGACAAACAAAACCTGTCCTAAGAAAAATCGCCACAACGAAAAAAAGAACATAGGACGACAGATCCTGACCTATAATTCAAAGAATTTCCATCCATAGACTAAAGAAAATAAATTAGACGTAGAATGGTCTATGATTGGATTAGGAAAATCATACTAACAATCCCATCAAAAATTGTGACAAAAACCGAGAAAAGAACATTTTTTTCGAACACTGTTACTTTAATCTACATTAACAGTAGAATGAAAAATTATTCACGTGGCAAGATCACTTCATTTTGTTTCCTCCACTTTGTTTCAGCGTGACCAAAACAATCAATTCAATTTGACTTAAACAAATACCGACTAACGTTGGACAATTTGCTCTCAACGACAAGGCTAGGCAATTTAATTCAGGGGCTGTAGCCTATATAAGTTTTTTTCAAGAGAGCAAAAAATTTTTTAGAGGGAAAGCCAAACACGGTCACACAAAATTTTTTTGCACGAAAGACAAGTTCACAACTTCGTTCGAGAGCAATTAATCATTAAAATGTGTGAACAAGTCTGAAAGGAAACACAACCGGAAAACTCCGGAATCTACTCAAACTCAAACCGCTCAATCACAAAACTAATTGCATCATACCATTCAATTGGAAACAACAAACGGAAGAAACAATATAGCGCTAAAGGCCATTACGAAAACTTTTCATTAGCTGCGACCACAAAAGCATTAACAATATCAAAAGCGAATAATATCAAAAGATGGGAAAACATAATGTACGAAACATAAAAAAAGCAGAAAAACCGAGCAAGAAAAAAATTGAAAGGCAAAATTTGAAAAACCTTTTAAATCTGAGTGATTATCTCTAAAAATTGAAAAGTCTCAACAACTTTTTACAACAAACCTTACGACGCACAAGTTGCTTCTTTCTTAAATGAGCACCCGCGCGACACCCATACACACCAGACGACACTTAAAATGAGAGCAACAAATGAGGACAAAAACTTCAGAAAACATTCACATATTTAACAAAATGTGTGCCATCAAATCATTTATTGTTTTCACTTAATAACAAAAACCCTACAACTTTAGAAAACAAATTGAGCACAAAAAACTCTGAAAACTAGAAAAAAATACAGCTGAAAATTAGTCATATTCAGCCTATTTTCTTCAGCTAAAAGAAACTTAAATTGATATTAACGAAGTCAAAAGGCCACAACAAACAACTTAACGACTAATTTCAACCAAAAATTACCTTAGACATTAAGAAAACGAAAAACGCTCCTAAATCGGCGAAAAAATAATAGCTCACGATTGTACATAAAAATTTAATATAAAATTGAGATGGTCAAAACTGCTCTCAATCGTAGTTACTTACTTGTTAAAATCATTTAAAAAATAACTAGTAAAGTAAAAATTAAAAAAAACTGCTGCAAAAAAGCCACGCTTAATCAAAATACTTCGCTCGCTGACTAAAAAAATTTTCACACCTACTTGTCGCTGTCTCTAAAAAAAGCGTTATAAACGGAAGATTGCTTTACCTTCTCTGTTCTTCAACTCATTCAGCCTTTTGACCCAAAAAAAATTAGTTTTCGCGTTCGGCAATGTCTTTTAAATGTTTTGCCAGTTTAAACACACTCCAAAAAATATCGATAAAAAAGCCACTAAACCAACTGCTACCAACTTCGTTTTAGAGCAATTAATGATCGCTATGCATGGAGTAGTAGTTGTAATGCATAGGATGAGAAAGCTAAATCAGTACCTCAGACGAACTGAAGTTCAACCCCGAAAATCAACTCCAACCCACATACCTGATTCTAAGAATGCATGCGACATTCTATAACAAGACACCAAAAAACAAGCAGGTTGTGCTTTAGCATAAAATTTCTAGCATTCCTTTCAAATAAACGTAGACGCCACCTCAAGTATTTGTGCATTAAAATGAGTTTATAAAAAAACTTCGAGCCAGTTCGAACTGTATTTTCCCAATCGCATCGCAAACTTGCTCGTTTGCGACTGGAAAGGATCACCTTATGAATAAAGAATTATTGCAAAATCTACATCAAAATTTTTTGATTTAAAAAAACATTTAGAGCAAGCAAAAACTATTCGAATAATTTTATGCACTTCTTCCTTTTGAAAGAAATCATCTTTTTAAAAAAAATGAAACAAAAATCACTTAACCTATAAGGAACGGCTCAATTTTCCCGAATTTGACGGATAAGCTCATCTTTCTAAAATCTATCCAGTCAACATAAGAAAACTCGCACTCTTCATCAATTTTTAGCTGATTCCACACTCAATCAACATTCTCAAATTCGTCTAAAATAAATTGAATTGGGCTTTTCGGGCATAAATTATACCTGACTGTCAAACAACAATTTAATAGAACAACGGACAATAATTTAGTTACTGCTTTTAAGTTTACGCAAAGTAAAGTAAACAAAATTGTGAAAATTTAATATATTGCCGTTCAAGTCCTTTCGAGAAGAAAATAGTGTCTAATATTTAAAAAGACGATTCAAATAAAAAGAACCATTTTGCTACTTATAAGCTAGATGAGGACGAGCTACTTCAAGAACTATTAACACTATGCTAAAACAATATGGGTTAGTTTTTCAAATGTAAGGCCATCAGGGTACCGCGATATTCTTAGTTATTTAGAAATGATTCGGTTTATGATCTTCGAAGTCCCATATTTTAACTTCAGTGAACGCTTATAAGTACACTAAATTCAATATCTGATCGATTTGTTGACTTTAATTTGAAAAAGTTTTAGAGACCCCATGGTACTATTTCATCGTTCACTAAAACTTCGAAGTGGAGATCTTAGTTTGAAAGACTGAAATTTTAAGAAGTGAAAATCTAGTTTTTTGACCAGAAATTAGAGTGCTATAGGACTTTCGCTTCTTTATGTCAAAGTTCAATCTTTCAAACTAAGAAATCTAACTTTTGAATGAAACCGCTTCAAATAATCCGCTGCTTCGCTTTAGAAGACGGAGACATTCGGTTTAATTCAACTCCTGTATATTTTAAAGAAAATTTTTTTTTATTCACTAATCCGTAAATTTTACTTAAATTTCAATTGAAGTTCAGCACTTTCGTACCCTTGGGTTCTTTAAATGAATTAGAACAAAATCTTAGTCCCCTCGGCCTCGTGCGCAACACTCGGTCAACTAAGATTTTGTTCTAACCTATACATAGAGATGGGTAAGTTCATGCTTTAATCTCGAAGTATTCATCTATTTGTTTTAATAGTTCGAATTGCGTTGAGCTCTTAAACTCAAGCAACTGAATTCGACAGTCAAACTTAAAAGCGGGGAATACCTAAACACTAGCAAGTTGTAAAGCTCCAAGAGAGCTGGCTCCGATAAGGAAAAAAGTCAAACCAACACGTCCACGAAAGTAAAGAGAACTAAACAAATATCTAAAAACAAGCTTATTCCGCTTCACTTTTAGAAAAATAGGGTTATCGGAACAACAACGTAAAATTCGAAAGACTTTTACGCAGGGCAAATTTAGGCAGCAAACGCCAACTCTGTAAAAAAACACTAACAAGCTTATAAAAGGACAACAAACATTAGAAAAATCTTTTTACGATTTCATTGAAGATGAAAGTCATCAGAGTATATAACTTATGCAAAGAAACCCTGAGCTCTACAACCTCTGTCCTACTATGTACAGATAGAACGCAACGGAGTAAAAACTGGGGGACCACCTAACAAAAGTAGCAACCAAAAGTGGACAACAAAAAAGTTCACAAATCGTGAGTTCACAACCGAAAGACCAATTTTTAATGACTTTGCAACCGAACAAAAACATCAACGAAAGGCAGGTTAACTCAAAAATGCCTGCAAAAATGGCCCAAAAGATCTATCATCAATGAAATAAAGTGACGAAACACCTCAACAGCAAAGTGGCAAAAAAGAATTTGACCGTAAGTGTGTCAAAGTTGCGAAAACCGTAATATATCAATAAAAACTAACATATTGATCAAATTGTGATTCATAGAGGAGCTACTAAGAGCTGTCCGTGATGAGTCTGATTAATAGAAAAAAAAGTTCGATAAAAGAGAAAACTAAAATCAAAAACTAGTTAATTTTTATTCGGAACAATTGGTATCAAATTAGTTAAAACCGTTTCATTTCTATTCAAATCGGTAACCTAATTTGACTAAACCTCAAAGGAGAGTCATTGAGATCCCTCATTAAGGGCAGTAAATAACAAAGCAACGAAACAGGCAAAATCCAAATATCACTTACATTTTATGAAAACTAATAGCGTCTAAATCTTTAAAACAATAGCCGCCTTTTGTGGGGTTTAAAAACCCAATTATGCATTTATAGAAAAAACTAATCATCTTTAAAAAGAATTCTTAAATAAAAAGGAAAGAAAACAGCAAAGTGCCACGTGAAAAAAATTTTAAACGACTTTACAAGTTGACTTTACAGCAGTTTGAAACAATCACGCCTTATTATCACTTGCTTTTCGCTCTTATTACTACTCCAGCCCGATTAATATTACTAAACCTAAGAACTGCTAACAACTGCTAAGAACTTAAAAAAAACCTAGTCAGAAAACTCCGGAATCGACTCTATGTAGGACCTAACTGTCGCCTTAGCTAATCAATAACTAAAATAGCATACCTATTTACTTCAGTATACCACTCAATTTGCAAAAAACAACTGGAGGAAACAAATTAGAAACGAAAAAAAAATGAGAAAGCATGTTCTTGGCAATTTTTCAAGAATAGTTGCGGTTCCAGCAACAGTTCTAGATAAGAGATTGTCTAATATAGCCGGCAAATTGCTGGAGAAGCCGCCATTGATTACCATAAACACAATTGGCACTGAAAGGATAGACAAAAATCAATTTTTACAAAATAATTTCCAGTGTGAACCAAGTTAATTTCATTCCGTAGTTAGAAATACTCCTGTCTCATGATGAGGGGATAAAGAGACCAGTATCAATAGCAATAAGCATTAGAGACATTAATTTTTACGCAGGGCAAATTTAGGCAGCATACACCAACTCTGTAATAACCACTAACAGGCTTATAAAAGGACAACAAACATCTCTTTTTACGATTTCATTAAAAGTGAATTAGTTTTTGCACAGTCATTAATTTATACACAGAAACCCTGAGTTCTACAACCTCTAATCTTCTATGTATAGATAGAACGCAACGTAGTCGAAAAATTGGGGTACCACGTAACAAAAGTAGCAACCAAAAGTGGACAACAAATAAGAGTTTACAAATCGAGAGCTCACAATCGAAAGAACTATTTTTAATGACTGTGCAACAGAAAAACATCTACGAAAAACGGGCGAAATCCAAGAAATCAAAAGTTTTTTTGAAATAGTCGTGTCAAAGTTGAACGTCAAAGCTGTGAAAAACGAACCGTCAAATATACTCAAGAATTCGGCGGAACAAAGTGACGGAACAAAGAAAACTACCAGAACCCGCAAATTCTAAAAAAAAGTATTAAATAAATTTGGAACACAAGTATTGTGAAATCCATCAACTTTAGTTTTGTATTGAAAGACAGGTTAACTCAAAAAAGCGTGCAAAAATGACCCATAAGATCTATCATCAACGAAATAAAGTGACAAAACACCTCAATAACAAAGTGGCAAAAAAAATTTGACCGTAAGTGTGTCAAAGTTGCGAAAACCGTAAGATATCAATAAAAACCAACATATTGATCAAATTGTGATTCATAGAGGAGCTACTAAGAGCTGTCCGTGATGAGGCTGATTAATAGAAAAAAAGTTCGATAAAAGAGAAAACTAAAATCAAAAACTAGTTAATTTTTATTCGGAACAATTGGTATCAAATTAGTTAAAACCGTTTCATTTCTATTCAAATCGGTAACCTAATTTGACTAAACCTCAAAGGAGAGCCATTGAGATCCCTCATTAATGGCAGTAAATAACAAAGCAACGAAACAGGCAAACTCCAAATATCACTTACATTTTATGAAAACTAATAGCGTCTAAATCCTTAAAACAATAGCCGCCTTTTGTGGGGTTCTAAAACCCAATTATGCATTTATAGAAAAAACTAATCATCTTTAAAAAGAATTCTTAAATAAAAAGGAGAGAAAACAGCAAAGTGCCACGTGAAAAAAATTTTAAACGACTTTACAAGTTGACTTTACAGCAGTTTGAAACAATCACGCCTTATTATCACTTGCTTTTCGCTCTTATTACTACTCCAGCCCGATTAATATTACTAAACCTAAGAACTGCTAACAACTGCTAAGAACTTAAAAAAAACCTAGTCAGAAAACTCCGGAATCGACTCTATGTAGGACCTAACTGTCGCCTTAGCTAATCACTAACTAAAATAGCATACCTATTTACTTCAGTATACCACTCAATTTGCAAAAAACAACTGGAGGAAACAAATTAGAAACGAAAAAAAAATGAGAAAGCATGTTCTTGGCAATTTTTCAAGAATAGTTGCGGTTCCAGCAACAGTTCTAGATAAGAGATTGTCTAATATAGCCGGCAAATTGCTGGAGAACCCGCCATTGATTACCATAAACACAATTGGCACTGAAAGGATAGACAAAAATTAATTTTTACAAAATAATTTCCAGTGTGAACCAAGTTAATTTCATTCCGTAGTTAGAAATACTCCTGTCTCATGATGAGGGGATAAAGAGACCAGTATCAATAGCAATAAGCATTAGAGACATTAATTTTTACGCAGGGCAAATTTAGGCAGCATACACCAACTCTGTAATAACCACTAACAGGCTTATAAAAGGACAACAAACATCTCTTTTTACGATTTCATTAAAAGTGAATTAGTTTTTGCACAGTCATTAATTTATACACAGAAACCCTGAGTTCTACAACCTCTAATCTTCTATGTATAGATAGAACGCAACGTAGTCGAAAAATTGGGGTACCACGTAACAAAAGTAGCAACCAAAAGTGGACAACAAATAAGAGTTTACAAATCGAGAGCTCACAATCGAAAGAACTATTTTTAATGACTGTGCAACAGAAAAACATCTACGAAAAACGGGCGAAATCCAAGAAATCAAAAGTTTTTTTGAAATAGTCGTGTCAAAGTTGAACGTCAAAGCTGTGAAAAACGAACCGTCAAATATACTCAAGAATTCTTAATTAGAGAACCTAAAAACATGTCATTGGTGCCACTAAGTGACGGAACAAAGAAAACTACCAGAACCCGCAAATTCTAAAGAAAAGTATTAAATAAATTTGGAACACAAGTATTGTGAAATCCATCAACTTTAGTTTTGTATTGAAAGACAGGTTAACTCAAAAAAGCGTGCAAAAATGACCCATAAGATCTATCATCAACGAAATAAAGTGACAAAACACCTCAATATCAAAGTGGCAAAAAAAATTTGACCGTAAGTGTGTCAAAGTTGCGAAAACCGTAAGATATCAATAAAAACCAACATATTGATCAAATTGTGATTCATAGAGGAGCTACTAAGAGCTGTCCGTGATGAGGCTGATTAATAGAAAAAAGTTTGATAAAAGAGAAAACTAAAATCAAAAACTAGTTAATTTTTATTCGGAACAATTGGTATCAAATTAGTTAAAACCGTTTCATTTCTATTCAAATCGGTAACCTAATTAACAACTAATGGCAGTAAATAACAAAGCAACGAAACAGGCAAAATCCAAATATCACTTGTATTTTATGAAAACTAATAGCTTCTAAATCTTTAAAACATTAGCCGCCTTTTGTGGGGTTTAAAAACCCAATTATGCATTAATAGAACAAACTAATCATCTTTAAAAAGAATTCTTAATTAAAATGGAGAGAAAACAGCAAATCAGAAGTCAAAATGCCACGTGAAAAAATTTTTAAACAACTTTACAAGTTAACTTCACAGCAGTTTGAAACAATCACGCCTTATTATCACTTGCTTTTCGCTCTTATTACTACTCTACAGTGATTAATATCACTACACCAAGTGCTAAGAATTTAAAAAACCTTAGCCAGAAGACTCCGGAATCGACTCTATGTAGAACTTAACTGTCGCCTTAGCTAACCACTAACTAAATTAGCATAACTATTTACTTCAGTATACCACTCAATTTGCAAAAACAACTGGAGGAAACAAATTAGAAAGGAAAAGAAAAATGAGAAAGCATGTTCTTGGCAATTTTTCAAGAATAGTTGCGGTTCCAACAACAATTCTAGATAAGAGATTGTCTAATATAGCCGGCAAATTGCTGGAAAAGCCGCCATTGATTACCATGAACGCAATTGGCACTGAAAGGTTAGAAAAAAAATTGATTTTTACAAAATATTGTTTTTCAGTGTGAACCATGTTAATGTCCTTCCTTAGCTAGAAAAACTCTTGTCTCATGATGAGGGGATACAGAGACCAGTATCAACAGCAATAATCATTAGAGACATTAACTTGTACGCAGGGCAAGTTTAGGCAGCAAACACCAACTCTGTAAAAAACCGTTAACAGGCTTATAAACGGACAACAAACATCTCTTTTTACGATTTCATTGAAAGTGAATTAGTTTTTGCACAGTCATTAAATTTTGCACAGAAACCCTGAGTTCCTCAACCTCTGTCCTACTATGCATAGATAGAACGCAAAAAAAATTGGGTGACCACAGAAAAAAGTAGCAACAAAATTGGACAACAAAAAAGTTCACGAATCGAGAGTTCACAATCGAAAGACCTATTTTTAATCACTGTGCAACCGAACAACAAAAAACATCCACGAAAAACCGGCGAAATCATAAGTATTTTTGAAACAGTCGTGTCAAAGTTGAAAAAAATGTTAGCTGTGAAACAAGAATCATTAAATAAACTCAAGAATTATTCATTGGGGAGCCTAAAAACATTTCATTGGTGTAACTAAGTAACGGAACAAAGAAAAATACCAGAACACGCAAAATCTAAAAAAAAAGTATTAAACAAATTTGGAATACAAGTATTCTGAAATCCCTCAACTTTAGTTCGGAAATGAAAGACAGGTTAACTCAAAAATGCCTAAAGATGGCCCATATGATCATCAATGAAATAAAGTGACAGAACACCTCAGTTACAAAAGTGGCAAAAAACTTGACCGTAAGTGTGTGAAAGTTACGATAAACGTAAGATATGAATATAAACCAACACATTGATCAATTTGAGATTCGTAGAGGAGCTACTTGGAGCTGTCCATGATGAGGCTGATTAATAGAAAAAAAAGTACCATAAAAGAGGAAAAAATTCACAAAAACTAGTTAATTTTTACTCGGAACAATCAGTATCCAATTAGTTAAAACCGTTTCATGTCTATTCAAATCGGTAACCTAATTTGACTAAACCTCAATAGAGAGCCATTGAGACCCCTCATTATTGTCGTAAAATAACAAAGCAACGAAAAGGGCCACGAAACAGGTAAAATCCAAATATTTGTATTTCATGAAGACCAATAGCGTCTAAATCTTGAAAAACATTAGTCGCCTTTTGTGGTGTTTATAAACTCCAATGAAGCAATATATGAACAAACTTATCGCCTTTCAAAAGTATTCTCATAGAAAAAGGAGAGAGAACAGCAAATCACAAGTCAAATTGCCACTTGAAAAAATACAGTTGGCACCGAAAGGATAAACAAAATTATTTTGTTTATCAAATTATTTTGTACAAAAATTTTGCGCAGATCGAAAATTTCGCTCAAAGGATTTGACGCCTGCTTTTCTTGCTTTCTCACAAACGCAGCAAAACAGAAAAATGGACAGAAAAACACTTTCTCTTCTCTCTAGTCCTCAATTTCTTCAGCCGGTTGACTTAGTCTCTTAGTTTTCACGTGCGGCATTGACTTTGACATCATTCAAAAAATTATTGATAAAAAAGACGCTCCGCCAATACTTTAATAATTTAAAATAATTCGGTTTACGGAACCCATTTTTTAACTTCAGTGAATGCTTTTAAAAACAGTAAATATAACATTTTCAATTTCGTGTCCTGTAATTGAAACAAATTCAGAAAATCGATGGTAAGAATTTCATCGTTCATTAAAACTTAGAGGTAGAGAGCTTAGTTTGAAAGATTGAAAGAAGTGAAAGTCTCATTTCTGTCCAAACTTAGTTTTCTATAGGATTTTCACTTTACGTCTAAGCTCAACCATTCAAACTAAGAAATCTCAATTTTCAATCAAACCGCTATAATTAATCGGCTGCTTCACTATAGGAGACTGAGGCCTCCGGTTTATATCAACTCCAGTATATTTTTAAATCTTTCCTTTCAAAAATCTGCCATATTTACTCGAATTTCAATAGAAGTTCAACAAGTTCGTACCCTTTGGTTCTCTAAAAGCCTTACAACAAAACCTTAGACCACTCGGGCCTCGTGTCCATCACTCGTTCGACTAAGATTAAGTTCTAACCTATACATAAAGATGGGTAAGTTCAAGCTCTAATTTCGAAGGATTCATCTAATTGTTTTCATAGTTCAAATTGCGATGGGCTCTGAAACTTAAGTAACTGAATTCGACAGTATAAGTCGGCCAGAAAATGTCTACAACTTTACGTCAAGAGAACTGGGTCTAAACGTTATCGACTAAGTCGGGCGAATTGTTCAACACACAGACCATCGAGTAGTTGGCTTTGGTAGTAGCCAGCTTGTAGAAACTAGCATTATCGGGGAGACAGAGGGGAGAGGAGGGTCAAATTTAAAGCGGGACATATTAGCAAGTTGTAAGGCTCCAAGAGCGCTGCTGAGCCGCTTAATGTCCTCCGGTCTTTCTATTTATCTCCTTTGAGGATGAAAAGTAAAAAGGGCCACACGAAATCAGTCGTTTTGAGAGCACCACTAGACACCAAAAAAGTTGGACACCAATAAGTCCCCATGACTTCTTGTTTTTAAATTTAAAAAAAACGATAAAAACCGTAGCAGGACCAGTCCTCAATAAAAATTCAAAGAATTGATTAATCAGAAGACAACACTATGAGCGGGCTCCTATAAAAGTCAGAAACCAAAATATCGACGAAAGTAAACATAATAAAAAATCTATAAACAAGCTTGTTCTGCTTCACTTTTAGAAGAACAGGGTTATCGGTACAACAACGCAAACTTCAAAAGACTTTTACGCAGGCGGCTTTTCCGAATTGAGGCGGCAAACGCCAACTTTGTAGAAAATCACCAACAGATAAAACAAACATTAAAAAAAATCTTTTTTACGATCCCATTGAACATAAGTAGCATAGAAGTCATTGAATAATGCAAACAAAACCTGAGCTCTACAACTTCTGTCCTACTATCTTTAGGTAAAAAAATTGGGGGACCAAGTAACAAAAGTAGCAACAAAAAGAGAACAACCGTAAGTTCACGATCGAAAGACCTATTTCTAATGACTGTGCAACCAAACGACAAAAAAACAACTACGAAAAACGGGCGAAATCCAAGAAATCACGAGTATTTTTTGAAAATATATATCACGAGTATATTTTGTCAAACTCGAAAAAATTGTTAGCTGTGAAAAAGGACCCTTAAAAATACTCAAGAATTTTTTAATTAAAGAACCTAAAAACATGTCATTGGTTCCAATAAGTGACGGAACACAGAAAACTGGCAGAACACGCAAAATCTAAAAAAAAACTAACTAATCAATTTGGAAAAAAAGTATGGTCAAATCCATTAATTTCAGCTTTGAATTGAAAGACAGTTTAACTCTAAAATGCCCACAAAAATAGCCCATGAGAACTATCATCAAAGAAATAAATTGACAGAACACCTAGACCACGAATAAAATGGTAAAATAAAAAAGTCAATGATGAGGCTGATTAATAGAAAAAAAAGTGCGATAAAAGAGGAAAAATTCAAAAATTCTTTAAACTTAATTCAAAACAATCGGTGTTAAATTAGTTAAAACCGTTTCAGTTCTAATCAAATCGGTAACTTAATTTGACTAAACGTCAATAGAGAGCCATTGAGACCCCTCAGTAAATGAAAAAGCAAAGAAGTACAAAAACAGGCAAAATCCAAATATGATTTTAATTTAATAAAAAATAATAGCGCCTAAATCTTGAAAAACATTAGTTGCCGTTTGTGGGGTTTAAACAACTGCAACTGCACAATAATAGAACACACGTATTCCCTTTCGAAAGTATTCACACAGACATTAGAGAGAAAGCAGCAAATCAGAACTCAAATTAACACACGTGAAATAAAATGTTCGCTCTCAAAAACCAAACATCTCTTCCGACGCATTTTTCCGAGTTGACTTGACAGCAGTTTGAAACAATATCACGCCTTATGACTTATCTCTCTCTCTCTCTCTCCGCTCTTATTACTACCCCGGCGTGAATAAAATCACTACGCCAAGTGTTGAGAAATTAAAACCTAGCCAGAAAACTCCGGAATCGACACGAAGTAGAACTTAACTTTCGCTTTAGCCTAATCACTACACTAACTAAATTAGCATAATCATTTACTTCATATCATTCAATTAGAAAAAAAAACAACTGGAGAAAACAAATTAGAAAGGAAAAGAAAAATGAGAAAAAGGAAACTTTTCCAGAATAGTTGCAGTTCCATTAACAATTCTAGATAAGAGATTGTCTAATATTCCCGGCAGACTGCTGAAAAACAGCCACCATTGGCACTAAAAAATTACTTTTAAAAAAATTTAAAGTGTAAACTATGTTGATGTCATTCCGTAGTTAGACATACTCGGATGTCATGATTAGGGGATAAAGAGACTAGTATCAATAGCAATAAGCATTAGAGATATTAACTAAAAAAAACAAAGCGCAGGGGAGCAGGCATCTAAAAATTGCGTTTATTGGTTGATCTCGTTTCTATTTTTAATTCGGTTTCCCAATAAAGAGTCTGTTGATTCTAAATTAATTTTCTGATTAACTGCGGCTTAAAAGCACCTCAAGCAGAATGAGAGAAGCCTGAAAATAGCTTAGAGAAGGCCAAAACGTTTAAAGCGAGAAATTGAACAAGCTGTGAACAAAGGTAAAGCGGAAAAAAGTGCCGGTATAATATCGGGCTGATAAGATGAGGGAGCATATTAAAAAAAAAACAAGCGACACATCTCAAAAAAGCAAAAGCAAGCAAAAAAACTAAAGGAAAAAATCTAAGCAACCTGTAAATTTTTTTCCAAAAATTCATCAAGGCTTGTATCAACAGATCTTTTAAGCACTTCAAGAAGCAGTTTCTGCTTATCAGTTGATTAGTACAAATAACACTGCAGCCTATTTAGACTAATGAAATTGAAAAATACTCTGAAATGCAAACAAACGGTGATTAGTAAAAAAAACCTGAAACAAACTTCAAGTGATAATAAAAATAAAAGCGCATGAAAACCCACGTGAACGCTAATTCCAACCATAAAAGGTTACCCCAGACATTAAAAAGTTGAAAAAGTACAAAACCGCTTCAAAAGCGTCCAAACGGCGAGATCATAAAAATAGTTCAAGATTGCGTATAAAACCCAATTCATGATTGAGGTGGTGAAAAAACTCCCAAACTATCATTTACTTGTTAATATGGTTTAGAAAAAATATTAATCCGAAAGAGAGAAAACTAATAAAAAACTGTTGGAACAAGCCACACAAAAACATAAACTTTGCTCGCTTATCTCAAGTTTTTGAACAGCTTGAAAATTTCACTGGCAATTTTTGCACGCCTACTATTCTTGCTTTCTCTCTCTCTCTCTCTCTCTCTCTCTCTCTCTCTCTCTCTCTCCCTCTCAAAAACGCAGCATGGACTGAAAATCCCTCTGCTCTTCAATACGTTTAGACGTTTGACCTAGTCTCTTAGTTTTCACGTGCGGCATTGACTTTTACATACCGTTATAAATACACTCCGAAAAAGTTATCGATAAAAAAGAAGCTCCACCAATTCTCCTCTTCGAGTCGCAAAAACCCAGCTCACCACTTCAGTTTAAATTCATTGAATTGTAAAAACTATCAAGTAAAATTTCACTTTAAAATTTGAAAACCTCTACCTCTCACTGAAAATCTAACAATGTGGAAAAGAACAATATCAGTATTGAAATTCGGCAAGAAGTGAACAAAATTCTTGTAATAATTGACGTTTTTGTAAGTGACTATGAAACACTGTATGATGAAGAAAATGAAATATGACGAAAATGAATTGAAATTCAAGCTTTTAAGCTGTACTTAAACATTTTCAAATATTATTGTCCGTGTTCCCAGTGGGAATTAAAAAATGTTTTTGTGTTTGCTTACGAAAACATGGAAAAGACTTTGAACGGTAGTAAAAAAAACTTGCTACTGCAAATTTCTATAAAACAGTGTTCTTTACTATTAGATTGAAAAAATGTTCCCAGAAGCTCATTGATTCTATTATTTTAAACCACAGTAGCTTACTAATCATTGCACTTTGTCTATTTAGCTTTCAAAGAATAAAAAAACTGGCTGTAGCTAATCAAATTGCAGTTCTGAAAAGAGGTCAAGTAAGCCACAAATTTTGGGGATCGACATATCATTCCGCGCCGCGCGATGACCGACCCGCGATTTCCCGATCACATCAACAGGGAATGAGAGGCATGGCCAGGAAAGCAGTCTGCCGCTGCTCAGAACCGCTAGATCTCTAAAAAGGACGTAATTTGTTTCTTTGTCGCAGTGGAGCATAAATAGTTCACAATTTATATTGTGAACATAATTCACACTATGTTCACAATGTCTCATTTCTGAAGATAACATAACTATTACATAACATTCGGCTTTCTTTGTCTTCACCAACAAAAAAACTTTCTTCACGTTATTATTTGGAGCTCAGCCCGCTGATCTAAAAAGAACCATTCATAGAAATTTGTCTACCGGAATTTGGTCTTGGAAAAAAACTCTTCATCTCTTGTTCACACACCAACATTGGACATTACAAAAAGACAAACACCGCTTTAACGAGAGAAACCAAAATTTACGAACACCAAATAAACTAGCGCCAAAAACAATCGTAATCTTGAAATTTTTCGGTCAATATCTTTCGTCGCGGAGTAAGTTGAGAGTTGTTTAGAAGCGGAGACTAATTGAAACACCTTTGAAGAAGACAAAAAACCGTGAATAATTCTGAGTGAGGATTAACAACCAAATATCAATATTAACACACCAAACATTTTACTTATTGTAGCGTTGGCTAGTTTTGGCTTTTATAGTTACGATTTAAATAGTACATTTATTGGCTTTGAGAGGCCCCGGTCTTTGTGGACATTAATGACAATACTTAGTGTACATTAGTGACAATATTCCGACACATTTTCACTATATATTATTTGTTTCAAAGTTAAAAAGTCGATACGTTTACTGTGGACAACAATGGAAAAAGCGCATAATTATGGTCAATCGTACCCTCAGATAACGCAACAGTCCACAGTTTCAGTATTTAATTCTTCACAAAACTTTGATTAGTCTATAAGTCATTCATTTTCATGAGACCAAATTTAGAGACTTATTTGGTCTTGTGAGCTTTGCAAAACAGTCAATTGTTTAAATTATTTTCCAATAGTTTTGCGAGGAAACGTTCAGAAATTAATAACCGATTTGACTATCATTTCCGACTCGACACGTTTTTTATAATCCGGAAATTAGATACTGTAACGGTGGCAAAGAACTATGACGTGAGCAAGAGCTACGGTGATCGTTGACAACAAAGACAAGATAAGATGTTGACCTTGTTGTCCAAAGTTGCAAACAGGCATTGTGCACATATCTAATTAAATTTCGAATTTTACAGCAACATTCACAAAAATCTATCTTCCGCAATTTTGTCGCGGAAAAAAAACTAGAGTACTTCCGTCTTTAAATTTTCGGTCGATATCTTTAATCGCGGCGTGAAGCTGGGATCCTTGTTTAGAAGCGGAGATTATTATTTCACGTTTGAAAACGAGTGAGGATTAATAAGCAAACGTCACAATTGCTACACAAAACATTTTACTTATTGTAGCGTTCGCTTTTATCACTACGATTTAAATAGCGCCTTTTGTGAGGCCCCTGTCTGTGGACATTACTGACAATACATAAGTGCACATTAGTGACAATACCCCGCCAGACTAACTTTACCTCAGTTGTTTCAAAGTCGATACGTTAACTTTGGATATCAGTTCAAAAACGCAATTTTTACCTGTTACTGCTGTCTACGCATGTTGACAACTTACAACATCATCGCCAATAATACTGGCATTCTAAAGAGAATTTTTAAGAGACTAAATCTAATTTTTGCATCAAAATAATTTTCCAAATGAGATCAATATAACCAATTAAAATCAACTGCATTACATTTTTCCCGTTCATTACCAATGTTTTTCAACATCTCGAGAAATTAAAAATACTATAAAGCGTTCGCTATTACATCTGTTGTCTCCTTTTGAGCTCATTTTTCAAAGCAATTCTCTCAAACTTTTCTCCTGTCATTCGAAACAAAATTAGCTTCTTAGTTCTTAAAATAGTTGTCTGCCAAAATCATCTCTATCATCATTATTTTAAATCTCGCAAACTTAAGAAAATTTTCGCCATATAACCTTTAATTTTCCATTCAAGAAAATACACCAGAACTTTTTATTCATATTCAAATTCATGCTAAGTTGTTGTGTGAGTCATGTGTGAGTTTTCTCTAGTTTTCGCAAATTGCAGTTCTAGGTTACATTATCTAACATCAATTAGGATTTGACTGTCTTCTGATTATCTCACTTAGAATTCGTGTTACTATAATCCGAAAGTGTTGAACTCGCAGTTTAACTATTAGCAAGGCTTTACTCTTTTCTATACGACAATTTTGTAATTATGCTTTTACACATCTAGTGTGTCGGCCAGTAAGTTATTTTTTAGGATGTCAGATTTCAAAAATTCCAAAAAATCTGTTTCTCAAAGATGAGATCACAATAGACAAACACGACAGGAAATACTTTACTTGTAAAGAATTCAATTGTTTTCGAGGAAACAGTTTTTCTCAGACAAACTAAAAAAAACGGCATTGTCATTTTAATAAACAAACACAATAGAAACAAGCACGAAAACCAACAACCGTACCTTTGAAATTTTTTGGTCGATATCTTTAATCGCGAAGTGAAGCTGAGATACTTGTTTAGAAGCGGAAATTATTATTTAACGTTTGAAAAAAAAACGAGTGAAGATTAATAAACAAATGTCACAATTGCTACACAAAACATTTTACTTATTGTAGCGTTCATTTTTACAGCTACGATTTAAATAGTGCCTTTTGTGAGGCCCCTGTCTGTGGACATTACTGACAATACATAAGTGGACATAAGTGAAAATATCCCGCCACACTACGTTTACCCCACTTGTTTCAAAGTTAAAAAGTCGATACGTTAACTTTGGATATCAATTCAAAGAACGCATTTTTTTACCTGTTACTGCTGGGCACGCATGTTGACATCTTACATCATCGTCAATAATACTGACATTTTTAAGAGAATTTTTAAGACAACGAAATGTCATTTTTGCATCGTAATAATTTTCCAAATGAAATCAATATAACCAATTAAAAAGAACTGCATTACATTTTCCCCCTTCGTTACCAATAATTTTCAACATCTCGAGAAATTAAAAATACAATGATGCGTTTGCTATTACATCTGTTTTCTCCTTTTCAGCTCATTGTTCAAAGCAATTCTCTAAAACTTTTCTCCTCCTGTCATTAGAAATAAATTGAGCTTCTTATTTCTTATAATAGTTGTCTGCCACAATCATCTTTATTATCATTATTTTAAATCTCAGAAACTTAAGAACATTTTTGTCATAAAATATTTAATTTTCCATACAAGAAAAAATACCCAAACTTTTTGTCCATAAATTCATGCTTAGTTGTTATGTGAGTCATGCGTGAGTTTTGTCTAGTTTTCACAAATTGCAGTTCTAGGTTACATTATCTGAAACTAATTAGGATTTGACTGCTTTCTGATTAGCTCACTAAATAGGCTCACTAGTTAGCTTTCCAAGAATTCGTGATACTACAATCCGAAAGAGTTGAGCTTACAGTTTAATTTTTAGAAAGGCTTTACTCTTTTCTATGCGTCGATTTTGTAATTGTGCTTTTACAGATCTAGTGTGTCTGCCAGGAAGTTATTTCTCAGGATGTCAGAGTTCAAAAAAATACCAAAAAATCTGTTTCTCAGAGATGAGATCAGAATTGACAAACAGGACAGGAAATACTTTAATTGTACAGAATTCAATTTTTTTTTGAGGAAACAGTTTTTCTCAGATAAACTAAAAAAACGGCATTATGATTGGCTCTGAAGCTCAAACACAAGTTTTTGCTCTGAAAGATAACTTCTTGGCGTCCTTGGCGGGATATCGGCATACTTCAAGAAAACACTCAAGCGGTTGTCTGTGTTAAGTGACAATAGTTCCTTCCAAGCGCAGGGGTTGTCTGTAGCTTTCTGTAAACTAATGCAATCCTTGTCAATCACCGCCATTCGGTGATCAGCGGAAATGTTGCTGGCACGGGCTCCCTAGTAGACTATTTTGCTTTTTGGGTGCTCGACCGCTCGGAGGGGAGATGGTTGATCCAGTACTGTTGCAATCATTGTCGACAGATATGATCAAGGGGTCTGCCTCAATGATTTTGACACGCACACGCTCTTTTTGGCAAGATTTAACCAATTCAGAATAAGAACAGTCCAGATTGGTCCTTTAATGATGAGTCGCCAAAACTATTGCAACAAACGGGAGCCTTATCAATGTGCAGTTCTAGTATTTTTATTCTTACCTGACCAAAGTGGGGAGAATAAAAACATACATTTTACATGTGAAAAATTAAAAAATGCCGATGAAATGAGATTCATAAACTGTTGATCTGTTGTATTGACAACCACCGTTTTGTTAACCAAGTTAATTTAATTATTGTTTTGATTATATATAAAAAAAGATAACTTCTGTCCGGCTAAGTGATTACCTTTTTGACCAGCCTGGAGGATGTTCGAGGATTCTCAACAAGAGTTGAACCAGCCCTTTATTGTGACAATATCACATTTCTTATACAGAACTTGCGCTAACATTTTTTTTCAAGAAGAAAAATTAGGATTTTCATAACATAATTAAATTTCAATCGCATAATTTTTTATATTAGCTGAACAAAGAAAATAGTACAACATATAAGAGTTCAAGATCAACAAAAAGACCATTTTAATGCTTTCAAACGTAAAAATCACAATTGGCGAATAGAAATATATTGAGAAGACATATATTAAAGACAGTATTTATAGACAAATAGTTCAGAACACTTTGAAACAAGTCTTATGTATCAACTCAGCTTTACTTGAATCACATACGCTAATTTAACACGGTTTTTATCAAAAACTGCATAATCAGACCTCCCGATGTTTTGGGATGTCCCATTCTTCCGTCTCAAATCACGAAAGCGAACACCTCCCGGAATAGTTTTCTCAGCAACCTCAAATTTTTCTGTGGCCATATCACTGAAGTACACGCTTTGCACGTTGCTTGGCATCGTGAAATCGTGATAAGATGTCTTTTCAGGCTGCTCGTAAATACGGCCGAGATTTACGTGACATAGCGTTAGATAGACATAATTATTTACCGCCGTCGTTTCTGCCTCTTCGAGAGCTTGAGCTAAATAATCCGTGAATTGAACGCAACTGTTGGCAAACCTGAATGGCTGTTGAGCTATTATTGGCCTGACACCTTCAAACAAAATTGAAACCATATTTTGTGAAGGCATTAGGAGCCAAAGCAAAGAATGATTTTCAAAATCTTGAAAGTTTGAGACGATTTCTTTTCCTGATTCACTTTGAGCAGTAGATAGTCCATTTTTCGCGTGCACTTCAAACATTTTAACACCATTCAAATTAACGGATGTCCTTTTCAAGGATTCGGCAATAAGTTGATGTACTGGGCTAACATCAGAGAGAATCCTTAGATTCACAGGCAGCAACGCTGAGCTCAGAAAAGTTGAAGGTTGAATTGGTTCCAAATTAAATTTTGCTCGATTTGCAAACCAAATTTGCGAATACAAGTGAAAACTTTGAAGTGTGTCCACAATTGAGGCCAAGATTTTTATGCCTTTCTTTGTATAGAAGGGCTGAGTCAAGCAGGCATCGAAGTTCAGAGGCAAGCTGTAGTATATTTCGTTTGAAAGGGTGTTCATTTTGTGGGACGTGATAAGAACTTTACCCCAGTTTGGATTTCGTAGCGACAACTCAAGGTCAACTTCTTCGACCAATGTTTGCATGGACAGTAATTCTGCTTTGAGACGCTCAATCATATCTTTAGATGTGGCGCCTAATATTATTTCACCGTCAGAAAAATTGGAGCCGAATTCTTTTAAGAACTTGAAGCTTGCCGAGGTTTGAGCTAACAAGGAATTGAGAAACTTTGAAACTTCTGCATTAGAATCATTAACGTCGGAAGAAGATTTTGGTAGACAGTACACATCTGATAGCTCGCTTGACACGGCTGGTTTTTTCACTTTTCGACTGTAATCTGTTTTTAACACGGTATATTTCCGAGGTCTAAGCGTGAACTTTCGGTCTCTATGTGACTCCCATGAGTTGTCAGTTTTGGATTTAAATAGCTTCGAGAACTCCCGTTTTGCTTGCTCAAGACTTTGAATTGGCTGGCTCTGGACTTGAGATGGTTCCGGGCTTCCAACTTCTCCTGAATTGATGTGCAAGTAGTATCCGTTCTTGTTCTTAGCATGCACGAGCTGCATTTTGAAATAGTGGAAGGAAACTGAGCGTGGATTCGGAGGTTCTCCGGTCTCGACCCGGACAAGTCTTGCATCCATCGGCGTCTTGTCGTCCATGACAACTTCGGCTTTAGACCCGACACTGTTTCCCACATTCTTGTCAACCTCTGCTACGTAATCAAGTCTCTCTAATGGCAGATTGAACTTTGTAAACAATTCAGCACTTAACGCTTCAACGTCAAAAGTGTTCAACTCAGGTAACTGATCTTCAGGAGCTGTCGGACTAATAGGCAACGTAGGTTCCAGTGGATTAAGATCGTGCATACTAATGCGTGAACAATTTGAGGCCATTTTAGTTGCCAGTTTGTAATATTTATTATCAACAGCCAGCTCGTAGGCACTTTTACCCGCCGCACCGACGTCATCGAATTTTACCTCGTTATTTATTAACATATCAACAATTTCTTCATTTTGTACACCATGATTCACAGCAGCGAACACAGTGTAATGACCTATTGAGTTTCCAGCCTCATCAAGAGTGGACAAATCAATTTTGGAACTTACAGGTTCTTTGGCATCAAATAATTTGGTATCAGGACATAGAAGGCAATCGACTTTATCGGTCTGTCCAGTGCCTATGGCATACATAATTGGCGTCTTTTTGTTTTCATCGCTCTTATTCAGATCAAACAAGCCAGTCGATACAAGGAACCGCAAAATCTCTGCATCTTGAATGCAGTGAATGGCATATATGAGAGGTGTACATTGTATGACATCAGAAGCTGAATTGTAACTCTCGTAGATCGATTCGCTAGTGGGTCGGATTTTGCCAAATCTTATGATTATATCGTTGAGTTTGGGAGTGGAGAATTTTTCAAAACAAAACTTGACTGCCTCCAAATTTCCCGACATTAAAGAGGCTGCAAATACCGTTCTGCAGAAGTCATCCTTGGCAAATGCAACCTTGTCACAGTCTAAAACTTTGTAGAGAACTTTCAACAGAGGCAAGTTTGCTGTATAGGCCGCATAATGGAAACACAAGACGCTATTTGGTTTATCAGGATTCATTGCTTTGACCGATTTTGCATATAGCTGCTCAACTAATCCTGCAGCTTCGATCTCGTCAGACAGCTCAAAGTACGCCAAAGATAGATCATGGAAATGATTCAGGTTGTTCTCAGCAACCGTCAAGGAATCCGGGTGCATGTTGTTTAAGAAGATCGAAGCAGCGCTCATTTGTCCGCTTCTAATTATTTGCGACAGAAAGAATGAGTTTGTTGCTGATGACGCAAAACGCTTCACCGCCAAAAAGAACAATCGCCACATATTAAGATGAGCTATAAGACTGAAAGCCGAAATCTTCCTCGAACCTTCACTGTGATCTTGGAAATCGTCAATTTCTGAATTTCGCACAAATGAAGTCGGAATGTATACGTATAGCTTTGTCAAGTCCAAATTGAGATCACTGTTCAGAATGCCGATTGCGCAGTCTTCCTTTCTGTTGATCAGAGCATGACAGAGGACAGTATTTCCATTTTTATCCGGTGGATGCGAAATATCCAGATCTTTGATCACTTGAGCACAAAGCGAGGCACCCTTGGCAGCTATGTAATGCATAGCTGTACAGCCTTTATCGTCTAGAGGTGCAAAACTTGCGCTGGAGTTCTCCAGAAACAGCAGAAGTAGCTCTAAGGGATCAAATGTAGTGATGGCCGATGATGACTCAATTGATGAATCACGTTTGGATGTGAACAACGAGTGAAGGGCTGTTTGACCTTCACAGTTTTGCAACTTGGCAGATACACCCGCTTTTAGAAGCATTTTACAAGTATCAACAACAACTGCGAGATTCAGCCTCACAGCGTAATGTAATGCAGAATCTCCCATAGAATCAACTGCATCAAGGTTCGACACTTTGCTCAAAATTTTCTCCAGACAGCTCAAACCGTTTACAGAGGTCACATTTTCGACAGTTATGTGCAACAGAGATCTCTTTCGATCATCGATGGAGAGCATCTCTAGATTGACAGAGTTTGACATCAGAAATTGGACAAGGTCTGGTCGCTCGTTTTTACACGCAAGCATGATTGGCGTAAAGCCTTTATAAAGATTGCCACTACCGGAGGTTGATATCAAAGGCACGTTAAACTCAGAGATTTTGGAAGCGATTAATTCCACAATGGGTAATTGGCAGCTATGGAGCAAGGCGACATGCAAAGCGTTGGCACCGTCCAGGGTCTCTTTCGGATCGGAACCTTCATCTAAAAGGGTTCTAACTAGGCCAAGAGCCTGTGCTGGCTCAACTTTGGATGCCATTTTGCATGCTTGATGCAGAGCCTCAATGCCAGCTTTTCCAGACAACAAGTTGCACTTTGAGAAGGTAACTAGCAGTTGAGTTAAAGTTTTCAATCCCTGGTTAAACTTCTCACGGTTGATCACATTTGTCTCCAATGAGCTGAGTAGTTCTGTTAGAGGCGTTTTAGCGCTACTAGGTGCATTTTTAGCAAAATCTTCACTGCAGCACAAGCCAGAAGGAATTTTAAGAAGCAATTCGTCGACATTCGAAACACAAGCATGCTGCAAAATTAGATGGAGAACGTTGATTCCATTATCAAGTTCTCCACCTGACAAGAGTAATCGACTATTATCCAGGATAAATTTAGCCAGAGGAACATTATCAGACTTCAAAGCTGCCAAAAATGGTGGATCAACAGTGCCTAAACACATGTTCAAGTCAGCTCCACAATCAAATAGTATTTTAGCTATTTCGACACTAATTTCCTTCTCTTCGTTACTAAGATTAGCTCTCTCTGCTAAAATGTTGACAACACTCAAATTTTTTGAATCGACAAGCTTACAATTAGGTTTTACGGACAGCTTCACTAAGAAGCTAACTGTATCTTTTATTTGGGAAAATGGACCACTACTTGCAACAACGTGTTGCAATATAGTTCGATGTTGAACAGTGCATCTTGCGTTAATATCAACTTCTTTCGAATAGAGCAACTTGGTCGCCAGTGAAAAATTTCCCTTCATCACAGCACAGAACATAGGACTGAACCCTTGATTGTTCACAGGTAAACTTAGCGATAGCCCGATATCGATCAGCAAGGTAAGACAATGTGACCATCCATAACAAGTGGCATAATGCACCAAACTGTTGCCATTAATGTCAACTTTAGTCGGTACAGCTCCGCTGCATATAAGCAAACTGACAATATTTTGAAATCCATTCAGTATCGCAAAAGTCAATGCAGTGCGTCCATTTACATCCTCAATATTAACATCGCATTTCTTGTTTAGTAGTATTTCGCAGCTCTTGAAATGACCTTTGCTAGCAGATAACATCAAGGCTGTCATATCACCGTGTTTAGTACCAGTTTTTACGTTGACATCAAAGCATAGCGGCAAAATCATGTTCAAAACTTCCACATTTCCGGCCTCTGCTGCTAAATGCAGACAAGTTTTTCCATCAAAATTGGCGGTTTCCAATAATTTTTGCTGCTGGATAGACCCCGCAACGTTCAGCAAAGTTTGGACATTTTTAACCCTGTTCAGCTGGCAGGCAATCATCAATGGTGTCAAGCCAGAATCTGAGGTTACGTAAGAGTTGATGACGTTTCCAATGCGATTACATAAGATATCAATATTAGTAGCGCTTTTGCAGGCAGCCGCGTAATGGAAACAGTACCAACCATAACAGTCACAGACGCTGATCAGCTCCTGATTTCTGTCTAATAATTGTGACAAATATCGGCCGTTTTCAGAAGCAGCAGCAGCATGTATTAGGTACAGACCCAAACTTTGCTGATAGCTGGCTAATTCTAGAATTGATTCCAATTTTGATTCATTAAATTCGTCCAACACATTCAATATATTTTCATTGTTTGTAGAATTCCCGACTTTTAAGACATGCAGGGCCGACTTTTGATTGCCGTTTTTCAAAGCAAGATGAACAAATTTGATCAGGGTTTCGACGTATCCTTTGGAAACTAAGAAATCTATTAGCTTGAACGGCTCAGGTTCCGTTCGCATCAATTCTTCAAAAAAACTGTCATAAGGAAACGATCGACACTTCAAATTGATGTCTTCCGTTAAAAGTTTGTCCTTTAAGAGGCAGGAACTAGTAAAAGCTTTTTTCGCTAGCTCCATATTTTTGTCTAACAGAAGAAGTAGGCTTGTTACATCATCATTTTGAGCAGCAGTTTCAAATGGTCCGTCTAGACAATCTTTGCTTCGTCCGCAACATACAGAATCTAATTTTGGATCGCTCAGCGCCCGTTTAATTAAATCTAGGTCACCAAATGAAACCAACCGAATGATCTGCTTGGCTTTGAAATTGAGATCAGTTTCATCAAAGATATATTTTTCGTCCAAAAACTGATCATTAGGGTCAATTTTAATACGAGAAGTGTAGTTTACGGTCCGCACTGGACTCTTGGTGGGTGATAAAGTTTTATCTGGGTCAAACCCAGAATTTCCTGGGCTGACTGCTTTGGTTGGGGTTATACGGTTACTGCCTCTCGTTTTTCTTTCCACAGAAGGATTGTAATCTTCGTCAAGCTCCAATTGATGACCTCTGGATGGCTGCTTTGCTGATGTTGGACCTGAAGTTTGATTCCTAGTAGTTGTTCGACCAGATCCCTGCCTAGTAACAGTAGCACTGCTTCCACCTCTCGCGCCTCCTCGTCTCCGAGATTGTGGAACAACGTACTCGTCGCTCAAATCTGAAAATTGCTCGCTACTTTCCGTAGAACTAATACTCGGTTCCCGAGTACGTTTCAGAGCAGTCGGAGTTCTTTGCGAAGATTGGACTTTGCCGCCGCCACGTTTATTGGTTGCTTTTTTAGTCTCAGAAACCATCTCAGGCGCCTCCTCTTTCCCTTCTGCCGTTTTGGGTGGTAACTCCAGGGTCACTTTTTCGCCCTTTTCGGACTGAATTGACTTCTTCAATACATAAATTGACCTCATTATTTCACTATTTGGCAATATGATTCTGTCTTTGCCCAAACTTTCAACACTAACGTTTGTCAAAATACAACCTTTGTCAATTTTGTCAGGAAACGACCACTTGTACTGGTTTGGAGTTTTCTCAATCTCAAGCCATCGAATCGGTATCAACGCTTTTGAGTTCTCATAGACATCTTGACAGAGTAAACATAGGTAGAAATTCTCTCCAACCAGGTCAGATCGAACAGTACAGTAGTCTCCCTTATCGAACATTGCTTCTTTTGGCGTCGTTGACGCGGAGCTAGCTTTTTTTCCCTTCACAATTTTTGGAGCACTATTTTTGGTAGACGTTTGAGACGAAGGTAGAGATATTGGTTGCTCGGGCGGCTCTGGTTCCTCGACAACGTCCTCAAACTCAAAATGTCTGACAGGAACTCTTGGACGTTTGGATCTCGAAGAAGCAATGCTATCTGCAGGAGCTGATTTGGGCGCAGTCTTAGAAGCGGAGACCCGGGAAGCCGAATTTCGGGTTGTAACCGATGCAATAGGGTCTTTAGCAGAGATAGAGGTATCTACAGATATTGGCTTCATTACAGGTTCACTATCAATAGGGGTTGTTTTCGTTTCTGGTTCTGGAGTTATGCCTTCATCTATTGTCAGCATATCTTCATTGCCAGAGTTGGACCGGGTGGAAGGGACAGGTTTAGTAACATTAGCTAGGGTCACTCCATTAGCACTGAATTGTTCTATTACAGGAGATTTTTCTGGTGGCAACAGTGGTAATGCAGTTGGTTGAGACAAAATTGGAGGTTCAGAATTTTCGGTTTCTTTTACAGCTTCTGATTTAGCTTCAATGTTTTCAGCAACTACTTCCGCCTCGCTTTTGTCATTTGTCTCGAGTACTGAATCGGACTTCTTTTCTTGTTCTACGTTGTCGTCGTTTGCTTCCACTTCTTCAACTGGTGTCTTCAACTTGCTTTCTGGTTCAGCAACTGCAGCGGACTCAGTGTGTTCGGCGGTACCATTCATATCGCCAGCGTCAGTCATAGCGATCCTTACATCTCAGTCTGAAAAATTGAACCAGATGTTAGAGGATAACTGCGCACATTGTCCGTTGACCCACAGCTCTATAGACCCACAGCTCTCTTTAGTTGACCAGGAAACAAAAAAATATAACCGACTAACGTCGGACGAATTGCTCTCAAGCGACAGGCGAGTGGTTGGCTTCGGTAGTTTCCAGCTGGGGCCTGGGGATGTTAGCATTAGGGGGTGGGTGAGCTGATTGTGGGGGTCAATCGAAGGTAGACATGGTATACTTAGAGACTTGTAAGACGTAAGGCACTAAAAGCGCTAATCGGCCACTTAATGCCCTCCGAGCGCTACTCGTTTTCGAGGACGAAAAATCAAATACGTCAGACGAAATTGCATCAAAGACCGCAGGACTAGACCACAGAAAATTGCATCAAGACCACGGGAATATAATGGCTACAAAACTTTGAGAGCAATTAATTAGCCCTCATATCAGTAAATGAACTTCTGTACTTCCAACCATTTACCCTAATTTTGGCCAAAAAAGAAGGATCAAATAGTCCAGCCACCCTCCACTATCATTGAATATAAAACCATTCACCCTTTCTTTAACATATAGCAAGATTGATATAAGTTTGAGCAAAAAATACGGAAAATGTAAACAAAAGCAACGGAAATAATCAAATTGACCTAAAACTAGAAAAAATTCACTAAGCATATGACCTCCTTGGGAGTGGATGGTGCGTTAGCGTTCAAAGTTCCGCTAAAAAGATCTATAAAAACTTTTTAACTTGCATGGTGGAGTAAAACATAGCCGGTAGATTGCCGGAAAATAGCCGCGATAGACGCTTGTGGCTTTCCATGGAATTGAAACAACTGAAGAAAAACGATAGACAGATTGACCACTCGTCCGTTAAAAACAACTAGACTTCTTGGGCTAGAGTCGTGCTGTCATTTTTATGACACATACGTTCGATAAGGAAAAGGCCTTAATATAGCTTTTTCAAAATAAATATTCGAAATCAAAAACTCATATTAATTCGAAATCAAGACTCTAATTAGGGCATATACGTTTGGCACTACTTAGATGCACACTATTGATCTTTGACTAGTAAATGTTTATAAAAACAAATGTTCATTAAGTGAGTTCAGGAGTCATTTTTTGGTGAGGTAAGTCACTCAATTGACCTAAAAATAGAAAAATGACGTCACGCACACAAATTTTAATTGCAAAGCAGTAGAAGTCACAAATTGAAAAAGTCAAATTGAAAATATACGTCTCCAAAACGGTTTCTGTGATGCGCATACTTGAGACTAGTGAGCTGAAAGGCTCTAAGAGAAGTTAATACCTTCTGGGCTCTACCTGTTTATCCCGTTTTTGAGGACGAAAAGTCAAATGGGTCTGAAGAAAAATCGGTCAAGCTAAAAATCGCATAAAATAGGACTAATATAATTGCTAAACTTCGTTTGAGAGCAATTAAAAATTTGATTTGTTATCAGTGTGCAAAGATATATGTCCTCATTTTACTTTATGCTAGCTGATCTGATCACTATTTCCTGGAAAATCAATTTGCGGTAGAACAAAATTAAATTAAAAATTATATTGGTTGAAAACAATTTTTATCTCGCTAAAATGTGAACAAATTTTTTTATGAGAAATAACTTTTTAATGGGTTAAATGTCTTAGAAAACTACATCTGCAATCTGAGTTTTCTGCCTAGGGTAAATCATCGGATATATTCACTTGAGATCATCACCGTGAACTTCATAATCGTGGCAACTTTCATCCTCTTCTTGATCAGCCTGTCGCATCTCATCATAGATCTCTTTGATACCAGCATGCAGACTAGATGCATCCAAAAAGGATCTTAGGTTACCCAATTTTTGAAATGACTATCCCAAAAGACAATATTTACAAAAACAGTGTTTACAGAAATGGTGGCCAAAAATATTTCTCAATCAGTATAAGCTTTCTAAGAACAAGGACGAATTTAAAAAAAGGAGAGAAGATTGGATATTGGGAAGGGTTTGTTAAAAACCAGCAATCAACTTAGATGAGATGAAAATTATCAAGTCGTAAAACAACCCAAAGGTACATCATACGTTCGCCTCTGCTTAAAATACTTGATACTGAATCTTAGCACGTGCAATGGGTGGGTATAGCCATTACAACAGTAATGAGATCGGCACTAATTAAATTTCAATTTCGAAGTGAGTTAAGTTGACTTTAGATTCAAATTTGATTCTTAGTTTTAGAGAAAATTCAAAACATCCCTGTTGAATGCTCGATTCATAGCTTCAAACTCGCCTTCGTTGAATCCCGTTTGCTGTTCAGGGTTCGATCTGTCTGCCCTACAATTTAGCAACAATAATTGCTCGAAGCTTCACAATCATAAAAAACATACTAAGATCCATATTTAGAAGCCAAATTGAACGCTCCCTCGCTGTGCTGGAGTAAAACTGTCGCAAAATTTACCTAAAATAGCCGGCAGATTGCCGGAAAATAGCCGCGATAAACGCTTGTGACCTTCCATTGAATTGAAACAACTAAAGAAATAAGATAGACAGATTGAAAAACAGTCCTTTAATAGACCACTAGAGTTTTTGGGTTAGAATCGGACTGTCATTTTTATGACACACACACACGCTCGCTCTATAAGGAAAAAGCCATAATAGAGCTTTTCAAAAATTAATATTAAAAATCAAAACCTCAAGACTCTAATACTCGAGAACTAGGGCATACACGTTCGGCTCTACTTAGATACACACTATTGATCTTTAACCATTAAATGTACATAAAATTTAAAGTTCATTAAATGAGTTCACAAGTCATTTTTTGAGGTAAGTAAGTCAGGCAATTGAACTAAAAGCAGAAAAAATGACGTCACGCTCACAAATTTTAACTGCAAAGCAGTAGAAGTCACAAATTCAAAAAGTCAATGCTCGCAAAAATCATCGATGGAGACAACGAATTAAAACACGATGTCCCCAATAAAAGCTGCTATCGCTTCGCGGCTATTAATAAATAATTTTACAAGGGAAAACAAAAGAATAGTAGTAGTAGTGGTGGTAGTAGAGAGTAAAAAATGACGCGTCGCAAAGTTGAGTCGAAATGGCATGAATAAGATAACGAACAGCAGATGTCATAATGTAGTAACAAAAAACTCGGTGACGAAGAACCAGGAAAAGTTCAATAATTGCAACTCAACTATCGCAGCTATTCAAATCAATCTGAAGTCTCCTATAATAAAGCGTAAAGACAACCTACTTTCGTACATTCAACAATGCTCTTGCTCTCTTGACCATACTCAAGGGCTCACAGATAAAACGGAGGTTATAATGAGTTAACTAACTTCTCCGATTTTGAATAAAATGAGGAAACAATTAGAAAATGAAAAAAAACATTCTTCCATTTTTTGGCCATATTCCTCATTAAACAATTGCTTTAAGTAAGGAAAGCTTGAATCAATTTGTAAATTAAAATGACTGCAGGCAATGATCGTCTCGTCAAATCCAAATTGATGTAATAAATCAAAATAAAAGTTAAAAAAGCTAAAATAGCCTAAAATTCAGAAAAACAGTTGAAAACAGTCAGGTTTTCTAATAATCATTATAATTACAAAAACTTAAAAACAGAATAATCGTTTGTTCGTTGTCATTGCCCATTGAAATCGTTTAAATAGAAAAACTAAAACCAGAAAAACTGATAAAAAAGCCAGACGAACAAAAAATTTTGCTCATCTTCCACGCCTCAGTTTCTCACTCTCTCGAAACTTGAGGTATGAACGGATCACCTCCTTCTCCCCGCCCTTAAAATTTGACCAGCAGCGGAACCATCTTTCATAGTTGTTTCTTTTCATGTATCAATTTGCTCCAAACTGTTGAACATAGCCGAAGGATTGCCAAAAAATAGCAGCGAAATAGACGATAGAGGCCCTTAGTAAAAAAAAAATTAATACCCACACAAATAAAAAACAGACGTCAAATTCTCATATTTTCAAACTCAATTTCAAAAAATGTCTTTCAACCAACATAACCTTTTAAGTATCCAATTTGGGTGACATCCAATGAATTCTTTATTTAGGTTAAATCAGAGTGCAGGGGGCATTGTCGAGGAGTTCAATAATCGATAATCAAACAACTTATCAAAAGATGCACCTAGACAATCAGAAACCAAAAGTCACAAAACAAATTAAGCTGATGATTGGTAGAGGTTAACTTTGATTTCCTGGTGCGTGATCAAATGGTGTTGTAACGAAAATATGGGGAAAACTAAAAAAAGCACGGCAAAAACTAAAAACAGCCTCGTTCTTGTTTCGCGCACCTCCGGCTTAGCCATGAGCCATTAACCAGCCGTTAGCCAACTCTCACTAAACAAATACCCTATTTACCAAACAACACTAACCATTTCGAAACAAAAAACGACGGAAAGAGACAAACATAGCTGGCAAGTTGCCATAAAAAAGCCGCAATAGTATCATAGACCTGCAGTCTCAAAAATATAGCAAAAGAAACAGACCAAAAAAACTTTTTAAAAAAATGCTGAGATGTTCTACTTTGATTAGGAATCTGTTTAAATTATTGCTCCTTGTATTAGTTGCCCTCAAATACCCTTCAATTTGAGTGACACGCACATATTTGACCTTATCTATTTGAATTAATGTAAAAAAATTCAATTTCAGAGCGAGGAAGTCAATTTTGATAGTGAGGTAAGTCATGCGTGACCAAAAATTTAATAACGCAAACAACCAAAAAAAAACTCGCTCTGCTAAGAGTGAAAAATGACGTCAAGCACGCAATTCAGTTGAAATTGCATGAACGAATTAGCAAAAAGTAGATTTGAAGTGATTGTGACGTTATATGGGCGTAAAAAAATCTAGATGACAAAAATCAAAAACCAGGAGAAAACCAAAAAAGCCCCAGCTATCGCTGTGCGCAATTAAAAATCAAGAGAAGGCAAATAATAGTCTCAACTATCGCTATAAATAAAAACTGAACAAGTTCGAAAAAGCCGTTTTCACCCCTACTTTTCTCGCTCTCTCTCAAAAACACGTCATGAAAACGAAATCACTCTGTGGAAATCACCGTTTCGTTGGAAATCACCGACCTAAACATTTCGGTTTCACCGTGCAGCATTGACTTTTACATCCTGTTTTAAATACACTAAACAAAATTGTCGATAGAAAAAGACGCTCCACCAATACTCATGTTCGAGTCGTAAAAAGAGCGCCCTCAATACATTTCAAATTCTTTGAATTCTGAACAAACTAAGAGACGGCCAATAATAGTCCCAACAATCGCCTTGCGGCTGTTAATCAAACGACCTACAATAATATTTATGAGGAGTTTTAATCCGCATAAATACGCACTAAACAGCAATAATTTGCCGAAAATTTCATTAAGTTCAGCGAACTAATAATAATGTAGTGTTTCCTCCAATAAACACCCAGAAATGAGTTCTATACAAAATGAACAAGAAACATAAACCGACTAATTTAGGAAGAATTGCCCTTGAAAGACGGGCGAGGCGATTCAATTCAGGGGTTTGGAGCCTAGATCATTTTATCTTTATGCAAAAACAGTTGATCACGCCGGGACTCGAACCAAGATCCTCACGATCCCTCACCTGAAGCACTAGCCCTTAAGCTATCCGTCTCTTCTTCTTGCTATGCTGCAATCGTTTTTATTTTAGCAACAAGCTTCAAATTTCATTAAGTTCAGTTAAAATCATTAATTAATAATAATAATGTAGTGTTTCCTCCAAGAAACACCCAGAAATTAGTTCTTCGGAGTGCGAACAAAAGATCACTCAAAAATAAAGAACGAAAGCGTTCGAAAAATCACGAGAAGCCAAAGAATTTTCTAGAAGAAAAGCTTAAAAACGGTCAAGAAAAAATTTTGCATTAAAAAAGACCGACGCGTTTACAATAATTGTTATGAACTTCGTTCAAGAGCAATTAAAAGCTACTGCGAAAGGTTTAGAAAAAGAGCAAAAGGGGCAAAAAAATTACTTTTGACAAATATTGGCGCAAAATTTGACTAAGTTTAAGCTATTTTCCTCAATATATTCGGGTTAAACTTTTAACAATTATCTTCTAAAAACATCAAAAGCTACTAAAATACCATCTTCAACCATAAACTACTCGAATACAATTAAAATTAGAGGAAAAAAACTTCTGAAACGGTAAATTGAATAACACTCAAAATTGCATTTTAAAGAAGCGGTCTGTGATCAAACAACTTCTCGCGCAATGCAAAAATTCGACAAGTATGAACAAAAACAACACTCTTTATTCTCTCCGCTCTTCGATTTTCTTCAAAACCAAAAAAATCAACTAATTTTTACTTGCTTAATCGCCTTCTGCATTCTGTTTTAGAACCAATCCATCAATTTTTTTTAAAAAAGGAGTTCAACAAACTAACGGCGGGCGAAATGCTCTGAAACGACTGAAGAGCGGGTGGCTTTGTCAATAGCTAGTCGGAGCTTAGGTTGAAAGAGGCGTGAAGTGAGTGGGACAAAATTTTAAAAGCAGCTTTTCACAAAATGAAGTTGTCCTACACAGCTTCCGTGAATTGAATGCTTAGAAAAGGCTTAAAGACTTGATTAGCGACATAAGGACTCCAGGCTTTTTGTTTCTACCATTTTTGAGGATGCGAATTCCAAATGGTCAGACAAAAACAACACTCGCTAACAAACGTAAACAGCAAAATTACATAATCTAAAATTTTCTGTAACATTCCAAAATCCGTAAATTTTATATAAATAAACTGCAAATGGAGGGAATTGTTGCCAACGCTTAGAAAGAAAAGCCACATAAAAATTCGAGTTTTCGGTAAAAAACCTGCAGGTTGATTTCCACATTGAAATCTGTTCAACTTGCTCATGGTAATTCTCCAGTTCACAACGCTCTTCAAAAACAGGCAGATTAGCATCTAAGTTTACTTTTGTTGCAAAATGTCGAAGTACGAAAAATCCCACAAAAAAGACCAGCAGAGCCAAAATAATTGCTAAAAACTTTGTTTAAGAACTATTAATCACATTAGCTCATCTTTGAGTTGTTAAAACGAATTTCTCCAATACTCCTCTTCGAGTCGCAAAAAACGATCAAGCGTCAAAAAAGACCAACCGGGCCCAAATAATTTGTAGAAAAATTTAAGCACATAAAACGTATCAAATTAAAAGAATCATCACGCTTAATGAAATTCAAACCAAACGAACATTCAGTCACTCGGATCAAATAATTTCCTCGAAATTGTCGAACAACATTGTTGTTCACCTAAGCAGGTTTTAAGAAATTAAACTGAATACTTGTCAACCTAAAATGGAGAGCACAGATAGCTTCCTGTTTCCTGCGTAATTTCTCAATTTTTGGCAACTTTGCCGCAAAGTTGCGATTCCGCGGCAGTCCCTGAGGCACAGAACTCCTTAGGGGGTCCAGGGTGGCCTTCAAGCTCTGCACTAGAGGGGCCGAGGAGTTAGTAACTGCGTCCGCTGCAATGTTAGGCAAAGGGGCCAAAGATTGGAAGACGCTGGAGGAGTCACTAATTTTTGTCCTGTTTGAAAAAAGATCAAACTGCAAACTCCCTCCCATGGATAACTTTTGTTAAAGCAACACTTCCGTACATTACTCACTTAGCTAGCAATTACTTTATTTTACATTAGCAGGTGCGAGTGCCACTAATTTATAATATACATTTTCTAATATTCCTAGTCTTCTGTCTCATTTTGATATCAAGTGAAAAAGGCAGTAATTAAATTCTTAACCAGCACCGTTGGAAATTTACCCCCTAACCCTAACTTTAACCCCCCCCCCTGCACCAGAAGAATTTGCCCATATACAATTTTAATTTCGCACCTATTCAATCGCATATAATAATTGTAATAGTCAGCGCTCAACAATCAGCTACACAATAACCCGCAGAGGTCATATACAGCAGATCATGTGCCATTCCCATTAACTAATTACTGATAGTAAAGCAGCAGGTGCGCCGAGGAGAGAAAAAGATTGAGGAAAGTATGGATAGCAGGAGCATGGGTGGACCTGTTGAATCTGACCGTGCGATTGGGTGTCAGAGAGTGACTCTTGTTGGTAGCAACTAATTCCACCCCTCCCTCTTCACGAGAGCCACGCCTCCCTACTGCTCCTCCCTCTCTTCCTTGCTTCACTCCGCTGCCTCTTACTTTTGACGGAAAAACCAGTTTTTAAATCGATTAATGCACATTGCCATTTTGTCCCATTGTAGTCTCCCACAATAACATAGCCATCCTACATTATTATGCACGCCGCACACACAACAATAATTCGGGCCCTTTCCCCTTCGCATATTTGAACGTTTCATGACAAGGTCATGGCTTTGGGGGAGGGGGCATGGTGAATAAACATTGAAGATCTAGTTTTCACTATCACTGCTCACACGCTTTTCAATTGCACATGATTCAGGAGCAAAAAACACGATTCATTTTATTTTCAAGTCGTATCCAGCCTAATTTAACCCAAAACAACCATTTAAAACATAAAACATAATTTTCTATATGGTTTAACAATGGGTAGTAAATAAAATCTAAGCTAAAACTTAAACTCAATTGAAAGTGCATTTACCTCCTTCATAATTGATGGGTACATCTTGACTTTTAGACTTCCTTGCAGAGACGTTGCACTTTTCTGTTCCTCTCTTTCTACCTCGCGACCTTTCCCGTGTCATCTTCAGAGCTCAATTAGTAAACAAAATTTTACTTTAGAACTTGCTGTAATGCAAAGTGGCGTTGTAATCACTGCAGGTACTTCCAAATTCTGCCGGCAATGTATTTGAAACCCCAATTGAAACCAATTCCGCCATTAATTCAACCCCAAAGTACCAGATTTACGTTAACAGTTAGACAACAGCTTTAGCATGTACGGTTTGATTAGTGCAACGGCAATATTAAACGAACCGAGGCAAAATTAAAACGAAGCCGACACTTGAAGCCTATCTAAATTAGCAAAACGACCTGACTTCTCAAGCATCCATTTCCGTAATTTTTGAAGAGTACAAAACTACTACGCCAAAACGCTAACTCTTCAACTTTAATAAGGCATTCTAAAACAAAATTCAATGCATAATTTCTAATTTCATTCGTGATGAAGCGGTATGTTTCTTATGTACAACATTTCTTGCCAAAACAATTCACTGGGGTCGTAAAAGTGATTTTGCTAGCTAAGATTGCGGAGACAGCAAAATGGATCCAATTTCTGTAAACAGTCAATCCCGACGTTTCCACAGTATGTAAGATCAAAATTGACGTTTGGATAAATTTATAGAAATATCAAGTCTACAGAATTACACTGATCAGTTGTGTTTGGGAAAGCAAACTCAACCGCTTCAAACTTAACATAAACGACTAGAGTCGAACGAATTGCTCTCAAAGATTGGCGAGCAGTCGGCTTCCATAATAGCTAGATTCATACTAATGAGTACAGCTTAACCTTAACAGAGGGCGGTTGGATAGTGGTGGAGTGAGGGGCTTAGAAAGGCTTACTCAAGCTTAATGTAGAGAGAGGGGAACAATTCGTGGGGGGGGGGGGGCGGTTTAGTAACGCATGCGGTATTCGGTGTGGAATGAGCGGGGGCGGTGGAGTGAGTTTCCGCCGGGGGTCTAATCTACCGAAGAAACTGCACCTCATAGCAAGATTTCTCCTTCTCAGCAGCTTCAGTGATTTGTACACTTAGTGATTAGTAAAACTCTATGCGAAATGCTCAAGGACTTAACTCCCTCCCGGCATTTCTTGTTTTTGAGGACGAAAAATCATTTGCCAGACAAAAAATGAACTCATACCAAAAGTCGCATAAAAGACCAACAGAACCTAACTTTTAATGCAATATTTACCCAAAACAGACTAGAAGATTTTTGGCATGGGGTATGTTGGGTGGGAGGGACAGCCTTGAGTTGGGGTAAGTAGGTAGGTTGCGCCTGTTTGGATAGGGAGGAGGGAATGTCATGGAATCGAAATTTCTCAAAATGGCCTTTACAACTTGAGTATCACTATTGGTTACTAGCTACTGAGCATGTGCGAAAGGAAAGCGGTCACAATTCGTTATATCAGATATGCTTCAGCTAAAAGAAAACCTGCATGAAAATAATTCTCCTCTTCGATAGTCCTACAAAGACCAACAGGACTAACATAATCGCTATAATTTTTATTTTAATAACTTCACTGTCAGAAGTTCGTTAAGCCCAAAGGATCGGGGGATTCACGGCTGCGGTAGTAGCCAGCCAAGTTTTGACGAAAAATAGTCGATCTCTGATGACTCTTAGAATACTGCTCTTAGAGGGCGGCGAAATTACAAGTGCATCACATCATTAGAGCTTAGTACTAATATCCAGCGATAGGTAAGACCCTTAGCTCAAGGTGCTACCTGTGGAAACAATGGTTTCAATCACAAAAACAAAAGTTGTTCTAACATATGTGCCTTGCATAGCTTTCCGAGTGCATTCGAAATTGCGAATTTTGAAAAACATAAAACATTTTCTATGAAGGATACGCGTCGTATAGTAAAGGTAGTAATCAAACAAAAAGTTCACAGAAATAACGATAATTTGACTGCAAAAGTCCTTCGCCGTCAATTACCTCCACTTTAAATAGAGTGTGACATTTCTGAGATTGATTGATGAAACTTGTTCAAACGTTTCACGCATACAAATTATAAAGATGATATCCAGGGACAATATATGATCGGTATCAATGATACATCCCATCATGATTTACTTCCCTAAATAATTGAAAAACCACGCCCACAACTATTTTAAGCGCGTTTCTGGAGCGATCAGGCCTCAAGTTGACCTCGTAACTGGCCTCAAGTTGGCCTTGAGTGTTTAAAAACATCGAGCATTTAACAAATGATTTTAAAATATCAGCAAAACTTTGTTAGAACCTCAAAAAAGTTAAACTCCAAATATGCGTAAAACTATTATAACTTTAGTCTACAATTCTCTTTTAGACAACCTAAAACAAGAAAGACTACATTTAAAACAAGAAAAAAAACAGCTTGGAAAAGCCAAACGTGAACAGAAAACATTTTTCAGATTTAAGGAAATAGTGAAGATCTAAGCTTATAACCCATGCTTAAAAAATCATTTGCCACTATTGACAATCCGCTTGAACCATGCAAAAAAATTGAAAGTTTAAGTATAAAACAGGATGAAAAGAGGAAACATAGCCGACGGAGATCGATTTTATCAAAAACTCCTTCAGCGAAAGAGGGGTTATGGCAGGCAATAGGTTAACAGAGGTTAGTCCAGCAATATTATTTAAAGTCGAAAATTGGATCAAATTTGGCGTGCTTTTCATTTTACTTTTGCTCGCGACACCATTCTAAAGGAACCAGCTTATGCGGGGGATTGGTAACAGGTGGCTTAAGGGTCAATAAGTTCACTAAGGGGGCTCAAATGACAAATCACAGGTTAGCACAAACAGCCAAAAAAGCATCCAATTTGTATTCTTTCATTAGCTGATTATATTAAACAAGGCAAACTTCCTGATTCAATATTCCACAAGAGTGAAGCAAAAGGTCGCTTCTAATATTTTATTTTTATTATCTCTACTATACCGACACTAACACTGGCTATAAACAAGTAACACTGTGATCAAAGACAGTAACTACGAAATGCAAAATGGGGATGCAATTGGTAAAACACCGAAGTTGCTAAATTTACAGACAAAAAGTTTGATCACTACCTCAAATTCCAATCAATTAATTAACCTCCAATCAAACGAAAAGGCGGTTCTTGCAACACAAAAAAAAATCGAGAAAAGTTTACATAGTGTTCCACTGGTAAATGCAAAATTCGATTTTAAAAATTTTTTAACTGAACTATGAGAAGCTTAAATTAAAGAACATTGCAACAATAATAAGATAGAAAGGAAGAAATATATCAAATTATTTGGACTATCGGTATTTGCTGGTGCTGCGTCCACTTCCAGTCGCAGTATCATTAGTCTCTTGTTGGTGTGGATGGAGGTTCTTAATTGCATCATTTAGTGCTGTGAGTCTGCCAGATAATATATCGAATGGCCTAAACTGGTCATCCAGGGTCTGGGCATCTGTTGACCTGTCTAGGGTCTTCTCCATTTCAAAATGGGCTATACACAAACTCTGTTGGCAATTGCGCACCTGTAAAATTTAACCATTTAGCATATTGAAATTACAAAAATAATGACAACCTACGTCGATACTTATTGTATCACAGAGGTCAACTTACTTGTACCAATTCACTATTCGTTTCTATTCTACTATTTGTTTCTGTATCCGAGGGATAGGAAAAATGTTTATTTTTAACGAAGTTCAAAAAATAGTTTGACGAAGTGGTATTGTCTTAAATCATTTAAGATATGAAATGGACCCAAATAAATATTTCGCTTGAATTAAGTTAACCCATTTGACTTGCATAGCACTGCCATGCATTAAAATTTAACTTAACGGAAATAAGAACGTTTCTGCCTCCAACGCGCATTCGGAAAAACTTAGCAAATCGCAACACAAGACGTTAGCATGTCTACAGTAGCGTAGCAAAAACTTTAAGCACCCCCCCAAGCACTACTTGAGATGCCAGATGATGAACAGATAAATTGTCTGAACCTGTTCCATCTTTTGGAGCATCTGCTGGAACCCGTCCTCCCTATTGGGTGAGTGAAACTCGCCAACCAGTTGGTCCAGCTTCAGTTGAATACTCTTTAGTGATCTCATATCACCAGAGAAAGTATGCCCACTTGTACCATTAGAGGTCGAATGGTGACCCAAATGGTCTCCGCTACTCGCGTTCATCCTTCACCACAATCAATAAATTACTTTTGTGACCAGCTTACTGCAATCCCAACAACGTTCACTTTGTTTGTCGAAGAACACCAATGGCACTGAAGTTAACTTAATCGCCAGAAGGTCAGGATTCCCGTTCACACAGACAGATGGAGCTCGTTATTATTCAGAATGGCTGTCGTATTTGAGTTTAGCAATCACATATTAGATAAAATGAAATAGCCGTAATTTTCCGGACACATAACAAAGAATCTAAAAACAAAATACTTTTAGGTGAGTTTTGTGGTAATTTAAAGAAATTGCAAAAAAAATCGAGTAACAATTGTAAATTGCTTAACTAACTAAAAACAAAATTCAACTGCAAACACTTTCCCTAATGTCTTAATTCTTCTACATGACATTCATAGCAGGACTTGGGTGTAAAGTAGCCTTATCACTAGGTCCACAAACTTGCACACAATCATCTCCACTATCTTCGCATTTCACCTCAAAATTGTTCTTTGCTTCATCTTGACACTTAGGCTGACTCTGTTGGATGTTCTCGAAGGGAACCTTCAGTTTAATCGATCTAATAGTGTCAAATGTTTGTAGCAACTGTGCTTCAAGGGCATCGTTTTCAACATTAACCTTCTTCAGTTTCTCGTTTGACTCCGCAGAACACTTTTCAAGACCAGCAATTTTTAGTTCAAGCACATTTTTCTCTGATGCTGCCTCATGCTTTACATCGTTTAATTCCCGTTCCAGAGCTTTTCTAGAACTTTCTAGCAGTTTCGTCGATTTTACCGCAGCTTTTAGTTCCAACGCCGTTTTCTCTCGCTCCAATTCTGAGTTTTTAGCTACGTCAGATATTCGCTGGTTTGCGTCAGTCAATTCAGATATATTGGTTCTGACCTTTGTGATCGTCTCCTCGTTAATTCTGTTAATTGTCTGCAAATTTTTGATCAACTTTTTAATATTGCCAATTTCCATAATCAAATCATTCCTCTCAACCTTCTGCTGATTTTGTTCAGCTTTCAAAGCGTTGTTCGCGTTCTGCAATTCGAGGATCTTCAAATCGGATTTGTGTAATTTTTTCTTAAACAATTCTATTTCGTCCTCTAAAGCTGTTTTCTGGCTTTCCAAGATATGTTTTTCGCTATTAAGTGTAACCTTTTCTTGATCAATGGCAACTTTAACATTACTCAATTCCGCCTTTCTCTGTTCGACTTTTCTGTGAAGATCAGATATAACTCTATCCTTGTTCTCGCTTTGGGTTCGTTCCATGTTTAAAGAGTGTAGCAATTGAGTTTCCAAAGTTTGATTGCGCTTTTTCAAAAGCTTGTTTTCGGAAACAAGACTCTCAATTCGAGATGTCAGCCCATTAAACGCGTTCCACAGAGGTTGCATTTTCAAAATAGATTTTGAAATTTCTGCTTGTTACGCTGAAAAAATAAGAACAAACTTAACAAATTATTTTGAAGTCCCAAATCAATTTTGAATACCTAAACCACTCAGTATGCTCCAAAACCCGGGGAACATAACGGTCAATTAAACAGGATAGAAAAAACTTCGCAAGCGATTCATTCAATTAAATAGATACAATTTAAATATTAACAATTGATTTCAAAATGAACTTTATCAATATATGAGCACATGTAGAAGTCAAATTCAATTTCCTTAACCATGAACCAGAAGTGTGGACAACAAAGAGACGAGGGGTTACATTGTTTACTGTAGTCACAATCTATGATTGGTAATAGTCTGATCTGATTTAAAAATCTACAAACATTGAACAGTTTCAGCTGTTCGCTCTCCAGATCTCCAGACAAGAAAATCTGACGAAAACAGAAAGTATGCCCTTTATTGTAATGTAACCAGAGAGTGGTAAAAAAATCCAAAATTACTATATCAAAAAGAACCATCAAAAATCTGACTGTTGTCCGCACAAAAACAAAAAAAAACAGAACTTTACTTTGACGTAATTTTACTAATCTATTTCCAGGAATAGAAAAAAAATAATGAAAAACAAGGCGAGCTGTTTTCCAATTAACAAATATGGATGGGCGATGTAATTTGAAATTGATGGCTCATAAGGCTATTTAATTAATTGAGGCTCCTCACAAAAAATATGTTTTAAAAAGATTCAAACCCAGTAAGTAGTTCATTGTTTCTATAATTGGCACAGAAAAGTTAAAAGAAAGATCATTTTACTGCGCCTAGACTTTTGCGGAACTTTGTATTTTGTTGTTATAAGGCTTCAAGCTAGGGACTGATTAGCGCCAAAACTCCACCTGTCGAAAGGTTTGTTGATTTAAAAAAACGGGTTCGCATGACCATTAAACTGAGAGGGTTAACCGTGGTTACTATGACAGCTGATCGCACAAAGATCTTGGAATAAAAACTTATTTCCGGATGCAAAAATAAGATTATAGCCTTCCCTGTACGAGAAACGATACAATAGGTATGTAAGATTAAAAATCAGAGAAAACTCCACTGCCTATGAAAAGATGTAATATTATCCGTTTTATCACCTCACAAACTAGGTTAACACAATACAAACAAAGATCACATAAGCTCAACAAATGGCTGCTTGTTGAGCTTGTCACTTTTGGCAGAACATTAATTAGATTCTCGGATACTGCTTCATTGATTTCTTTGAATCAACTGGATGATCATCTTTCCTGCAACACACTCGAAATGAAATCTGCCGTCTCGCAAGATTGCACAAATCTTCAATTGGTATAGCTGTTGGCTTTCCATCAGTTTTGATTGCAACCAACCAGTCATAGGGATCACAGAAATAAACAGGCGTTTCACATGTTCATTTCTGTGGTAAACAGTTACATTAATTCTTTGTCTGTTCGCTGTCTCTCTAGCAAAACGTGTCCTTCCCATCACTGCGTCAGATGCTGCCGAATCCAGTGGTTCTATCGATGGGAGACTCGAATTTGTGTACGCGCAAATTGCTTTTCGCTCTGAGTTCACAAAGTTTTCTGATGTGTCTTACTTCAAAATAAAATGTTCTTAATCTAGCTGGAGTACCAGTACCTCCTGGACTTGTAAATTACAGAGTGGTTTTTTCGGAGCATCAAAGATCCGGTCCATAAACTTTCTAGTGGATTTAGGCAAAATCTAAAGACACCGTAAAGCGTTGACACAAAGGCGTAATTGTAAGAAGTTTATTTGTCCAGGATTGACTGCAACAACTGCTATGTAACCAGGAAATAACTGTCTAAAATGGTAAAGTCTTCCTTCCCGCTTCCACTACGCGTGCATTCATGGTTAGTTTTTTATAGATTACAATCGATGGACGAGGTTTTCTTTGAGTTATTTGTGATGCCACAAGATTTATGTATTGTTGCAGGTTGGTAATGCTTGTTTCTAGTTGTTTTGTGGTCTTTCTTGCATGCGGTTACTGCACGAAGATGTTGAGTTTAGGATGTTCTCCAGAAGCGTGGATCGACAACCTTCAATCTTCAAGCTAGCTGATAAATTAATATAAAGTGAGTATCTGTTCTTATACCTTTTATTCAATTCTTTCAAGTTTACAGTTACGGTATAATAGCAACTTAACTTTAGCTGATAAATCTGTTCTCTAATTTAGTTGTTTACAATTGGTGAGGTTCAGTGTTTACTTTAAATAAATAGTACGTAGTGTGTCTTTAACGATAGTTTCTTGGAATACAATTTGAAATGTTCAAATGTTGCTTTAGACAACGTCACACTCCCCTCCTTTAGAGAAGCTTCCGGACACATAAAAATTTTATTGTCCAAAATTTTTGTGCCAAAGCAATAAATATTGTCGAGATATAAAACGTAGAGAAGATAATTGAGAATAGCATCATTTGAGATAAGAAATAGTCAAAATTGAAGCCGAGCCATCATGCCAGGAGCCATTGATAGAATACATATTGTAACAGTGATACATGTTGTAGAAAACTAGAAGTCGGTTATGGGAATATCATTGAAGTAAAAGTTGTGGGGATCGAAATTGTCGAGTGTTGTTCATAGAGTTAACTAGTAATTTTGGTGGGTCAAAATTGGTGTGTGTTAGAGCCAAGTCAGAATCGCATATTTGATCGTTGCGTTAATCGACAGCTGCTGGTTGTAGAGAATTGTATCGGAAAAGGTGCAGGTGTTCGTCAGAGAGTATACTACATTTTATTTTACAGCTCACTGCACTAGAGGTTAGATTCGGAGTTTTCACCTGCTGGTGAATGTTGATCAGTTTGGATAGTTAGTTGTTCATTCGGGATGGTTTGTAGGGAGACATGTTGCGAGTGTAGTCGTGAATCATTTTGATGATTAGGATCAATGGAGACAGTTATTGATGAAGCAGACCTTCAGGGTTGTCTGTTGTTTGGGGTGTTCTGATTTATATTGTTTTGGGATGTTTTCAAATGGTAATTTCCGTCTGATTTCAAGTGGATCTGAGATATCAAAAGCGGATTGTTAGGATCCTTGTCTTCATATGGTGGACATAAACGTCCATCAATGCGTGACATCATGACAAAAACATGTGAATCACTGTGTTTTTGTATTATTTCGTTGGGTTGTTTGGGTGTCGTGGGAGGGTAAATGAACATGACTGGTCGAACATTAGGCATGTCGACACCAAACTTGAAAACTGATGGGACATATTTCCGAATTACTTTGCATTTGTGATAAAGATACATGATCAGGTGTAAGATCATACTTCCAATGAAAACAACGATAGTGAGCGATAATGATACCTTTGCGGGTACATACTCATTAAAGTAGGACTTGAAAGATGGGTTGAGAGAACTCATGTCCATTGTAATTGGTTGAGCTATTTTGATCAGGTCGTCACTCGTTGAAATTTTTGGACTTTGTGCTAATTCTGCTCGAACTTTCTTGATGAGTTCAACTCCTGCTGAGGTTTTGGAGTCAAAGAATGGTAGCTCGCTAATATCTGGCACTGTTCCAAGAAGTGCTGACAAAAGGTCAGGTAGCTGAACATCGATGAACGTCGCATTCATGGAGTCACAAACTTCAAGATCCGGACGAATTTTCACGTTTTTCCCGACATTAAGTTGGAATTGGCATTTCACGGTTATAAGACAAATCTTACATCCCTTTAAGATGCGGGTTTCCTCTCTTAAGGCGGGCTCAAGACTCAACTCGTTATGTCGTAATTGTCCGTTGCCGACAACAAAAGCCAAATTCCATAACCAAGGTTAGTTGCTTGAACTTCGGTTGGTAGGTAGAAGACTTCCGTGTCGCAAGTTTCAGTTGCTCGGAGTGTAGATCCGAGACGCAAGGTTGCTAAGCAGGAGGGTCTGTTCCTGTAAGAGGCCATGGTCTGGTTATATCTAGTCGAGCCAATACATGCTTCATACTGTTCCTGCGAGAGCGTCATTGTATCCTCTTTCGATTCAGATATAGCCAAATATGGGGCTTCAACGACCCATCTAATGGCCATCCGAGGACCTGACTGAGGCATTGGTATAACATGGGCTCGGTAGACCGAGAAAGCTGTCGTTCGAGACGCTAATGGTATGGCAAGGGTGAGAATCAACCCTTCTTCCACTGTAATAACGTCACGAAGAAGCTTGGCGTCGTGGTACGACAGTAAATCAGTGTTAGTTGGAATTGCAAGCGAGAGTCTTTCTCCTGATCGATGTAGTTCATCACCGACAGAGTTCACTATCGCGAGCAGCGATTTCTTTGGAATTAAAGAAATTGGCAGATGTTGAAGCATCGTCGGGATCGCGTTTAAGACATTCATCCTGTATGTGTACAAAGCTGATCGGTAAGCTTTTATGTCAGCGAATAGAAGTGATAATAACGAGGCTGCTGTGTCGTAGTTAAAGTTCAATTGCTGATTAGAAAATAACATTTGGTCGCAGTTTCTCAAAATGTGGAAGTTTTGGTCGATTATTTCAAATTGTCGTTCGATTATTTCCCAGTTTTTATTCTGCGTCTCCTCCATCTGTTTTTGATTGTTCTCGATGTCTTCAAGCTTGTTCTTCACTACAAAGAATTTTTCATTATTCACGGTATTCATTCTTGAAACGAAACATGTGAGCATGGATGTGATCGTACCCAGATGTTCTATGTTAGCTGCATAAGTCTGGGCCTTGTCTTGGCATGTTCCGAAAACACCAGCTAGACCGCATCCTCCAGAACTTCCCATGGCAATGCCTGAACCGAAAAGTCCGATGCCTGCCATGGCCAACATTCCAACGTGAGCTCCACGTTTTGATCTTCCGTTTGAAATTGTTGTTTGTAGGAAGGTAGCGGTTTCGTTTCGAATCAATTCGACATCAATCTTTGATTGGTCGACTTCCAATTCTAGTTTGGTTTGCATCCAATTGATGTCAAATGATGATATGTTTGATGCAAAATTAGTTGCGAAGTCGAGTGAACATGATACAGATGGAAATTTCCAACGATCATTAAGATTTTTCAATAAATTTGTGAGTTCAGGCTTCAGCGTGAAATTATATGTTGGAAATGGTACAAGAAACTGAACTGGGACAAATTTCTCGGCAAGTAAAATTTTCGGCTCTTCGTTAAAAAATATTCCCTTGCGTAAAACTGAATCGAACTTATCAATAACTTCCGATGAGTACGTCGCTTCAATAAGAATACAGAATATAAGTAAAACTTTGGACCTCACCGTATTTCTAAACATAGGACTAGGTTTAGGTTAGGTTTTTAGGTGTCAATTCTTCAATGTTTTTTGATGTGTATTAACCAATGTTTTGTGTTTTAGATTTAAATTTCTGTCACTCCTCTTTTTAAGAGTTGAGAGACTTCAGGTAAAACTAAATATTCTGTTTCTTGGTAAGTTATTTTGAATTGTTTTCAGTTTTGCAATCATGTTGAAACTTTGTTTTGTCGCCATTTTGATCAGTCACGCTTTTGCTTGTACTGAGAAAAAATTGCGCACACAAAATCTATTGTTGCGGCAATGGGAGTTTTGTGGAGGTGCCTGATGGCACTCGTATTTGGAGCCAGGAGCTGCCTCCTCTGTGTGTGTCTCCCAGTGGGGAGGAATCTGCTCCAGTGCTTGACATAATTCTTATTATTTCTTCTGTGTTTGGGCTTGCATGGGTGGGCTATGCAATTTACAAGAAATGCTTTAGGCGAGAATGAGCATTAGTTTACTAACTCAAACTAAAGACTAAACTTTTTACCTTGTGTTAGGTATTTGTAGGCTGTAGCCTTTGTTTTAGATTGACTCCTACTTTAATTTACTCGACTTACTAGCTCAGAGAATGTTTTTTCTATTCTTGGGCGTTCAGTCAAAAAATGTCAAAACAATAATGCAAAAACAAAAAAAATTTTCAGATTTAATATGGAAGAAGTAGTGTATAGTAAGATAGTGAGATATTTACAAATGGGGAAACGTTTTAACAAACGCGAAAAGGCTATAACATCCGACAACACACGGTATTGGGACGAAAAATTCTCTAAATTTTCTCTCGAGGAGGAAAAGAATTTAATGTTGGGCTCATTTTACGTTCCCACCTTCAAGCAAGCTGAAGATTGTTTAAAGGCTGTACACGTCAGTAAGTCGGGAAAGCACATTTATCAAGAAAAGCTACTGTATGATGCTTTAATGGAAAAAGAGTTTACACTTCCCAGTTTCACTGACGGACTGTCACTGAGTAAGTATACGAACCATCATATCATCAACTCAACTGTTTGAATCGTTTTTGTGTGCGTTTTGTAATTTACATATCAACATGACAAGCATAATTTTATAGGTATATACGCGGGTGTGACAAGTGTTACAAGGAATTCAAGGCTGTAAAATCAATAACTGTCTCTAGTGTTGGTGAAAGGAGAAAAAGGGAATTGTGCAGTGAACTCGAGCTGCGATGGAAAAATGACCCCTGCGATAAATTTGTAGGATTCTGTACTCTGGGTTTTCCCGATATTACTGGGAACAAAAAACTTGCAGACGAGTATGGCCAGTGCATCTTTTCAAGTCTGTCTTACTTGCTGACCGGCCAAAAATCAAGCACGTGGTCAAATTGATTTTTTTTCTTCCACACATTTAGAATATTACAGATTATTCCGAAGAATTTAAATGTTTTTCCTTTAGAAACCAATGGAACAGCAGAACGTCTGCGCAAAGCAAAATGTAATACCCTACGGTTTCAATGTGGAAATCACATGCTGGGAGAGGAGTTTAAAACGCATTGTGAAACTGTACTCGGGTATACTCCTAATCCGTTTGAAATTGTTCATTACCGCGACAATCCACTTCCCGTAGGCGATTATTGGGTAATAACCACTTTTTATTTTTGCTGTTTTAAGTAATTGACTAACAACCAAAATAACAAACTAAATGTTTAGTTCCTTGGCATGGCCATGCTTCAGAAAACGGATATATGTGTATACTATGAGTATCACACCGATATCAGTGCTTGGGTGCGCTTTCCTTGGGAGATTTACGATCAAGAGCGCAAGCAAGCAGCTTTTCTGCTGGTCTGCGAGCATTTTGAGGAACCTCAGGGTTACCACTGCGAGCCATTGGTTGAATTTCCAGATCAAGAGTTAGTTTATGAATATTTTGTGTGCAAAATAATTGTTTGGAAAAAGAGAAAGTTTCTTAAGATCTAATGAAAGATTAATTTTTATACAATTTAGATCTACTAGCGCATACGATGCTAGTAAAGCCAATGGTATAATCCTTCCTCGCGCTACAAAGCGTTTGAGGAGTGATAGGGACTGTGAGGACGCAGAAAAGTCAAAAAAAGTTAGGAAAACTCAGCAAAAAGAACATTTCATTATTCTATTGTGATCACAAAATGAATAAAATTTTTGTCATACAGATTCATTTTACAATCAAGTAACACGACAATAGGTTTAAACAATTTTAAAAAGGTTTCGCATAACTCATTTTTAACCGAAACATTTATAAACTGTTATTGCGAAAAAATCTTAAATTTTGGAAAAATTTAGTAATTTTCGGACTTTGTAGAAAAAAAGATGAAAAAATTTTTTCCTCCAATCTCATTGAAATGCGTCACAATCGATAGCAATGGTGTTAAATAGAAAATAGATGCAAGGAAAGTTTGTCAGAAGTCATCTTGACCTTGAAAAATGACCTTGAAAAATTTTTAGGTTTTTATATCAAAACTTAAAGAAATGTTAGGAAACTGTGATAGTAATTAGGATATCGATAGGAATAGCCAAAAATACATAAAAGAAGTAATACTAGAGTGAGTTTTCGCTGAAAAACAATTTTTCAACACAATTTTTATGGGGTAAATTTTGCGACTTTCACAAACAAAGTCTAAATTCTGGTTAAATAATAGTAAATACAATGAAATGGTGAATGGGTAAGATATTAGGGTGGTAGATAATAATATTTAGAAAAACTAAACAGCTAAGCTAATGTTTTTGGAATTTCGAATTTTTTAGATTTTTATGATGTTTAAACATAACTATAAAGATTTAGGTTAGAATTTTTGAAAATTTTTAAAATAATTTGACAGACTTTGGGCCAGTGAAGGCCATTCTCAAAGCATTCAAGCTGGGGTAGGGCTAAGCTGGTTATATTGAAATCATCAATCTGCTTTTTGAAACTTTGGAGACATTGTTCAAGACATGAGTAAGATGCTTTGTGAGCGTCTTTAGATTTTGTGACTAAGTTATAAACAAAACGATTGGATTGTGGATCAAAAATAGACACTAGAGATCCTACTTGAAAGTTAGGGTTGATTGATTGGACATCAGGGGGGTTTATAGCATTAAAATCTATAAGATTTTTGATCGGAGACTCTGCTGAGACGGCTTGTGCCACTGAAAATGGACATTTTTTAATGTCTTCTTGTTTAAAGTAAAGATGAAAATTATCTCCAAAAATTGCATTTGATTCGCCACGCGACTTCCGGCGTTCGTTCTCACGCTCGGCATTCATTCGTGATCGTTGACGAGATCCTGGTATCAGATCAAGTAGCGGAGATGGTTGCTTTGGAGATTGAGGCGCGCTAGTAGAAGTCGATGACGTTTGCTGTTGTTGTTCTTTGCGCTCCTCCATTACACGTTGACTCTCTTTTTTGTCAAATTTAGTAGCACGAGATGGCCCTCGGCCAAAGGCAAGTCGTCTTGTTGGATCTTGTGTAGACTTTTAAATCGCTTCGCGCTTTTGTTCTTTCGAAAATCGAGAAAACGGAAGCGGAAAAGGACCATCAATAGTTCTCATGGATTGTTGACTAGGACCAGGTTGTGGTATCGGAGTCTCAATTATCTCAGTACTAGTGGACACAGTAGGGTTAAATGAAACCCTTCGCGGCGTTCGTGGTTGAATTGGACTGGGGGGGTAATTCAAAACGGGGTTGTGGTCTCCGGACTTCATTCGGAGACGGCTGTTGAATAACTGGGGGGTCTGGTTCGGGAAAAAACATGAACGGGTTAGGCGGTTCAGGTTCTCGTTCGAACTCCGGTTGAACTTTCTGTTGAGCTGGTTCTGGTTCCTCCTCTATCACTTCCAATGGCGCTTGCGGCTCCGGTGGTTCTCTTAGATCCAGAAATATTTGATCCTCCTGGTCTTGTTGAGGATGATTTTCATTAATATCTTCTGCTTGTTCTACTGGTTGTACTGGGGGAGCAACCGGTGGAGCGGGTGACGGAAGAACCATCGGAACTGGAGCTGGAGGCGGCATTGGGGGTGGGGGCGGAGCTGGACCATGAATTGGGGCTGGAACATGAGGGGCGGCTAATGGGAACACAAAAGTTGTGGTAGCTGGAGGTTCATCTTCCAGCTGTTGGGGGGTTTGAGATGGTACATCGTCAATGAACGAGTGATCGAACAATTTAGGAAACTCATTATCGAAAAGTTCAGGTTTTTGCCTGAATTTACCCAAGACTGGCTCAGGCACAAATTGGCTTGGATCAATATTGTCAAAGTCTACTGGCGGCTCGCTTGGCTCATATGGCCTCAAGCGAATTCGGTGGACACATTGAGTGAATGGGGTTCCTACTTTTCGTATTAAATAGTTCGAATTAGTAAGAACTTTCTCAACACGATATAGTGGTAGCCAAACTTGCAATGACTTGCTTGCAAAATCATTTTGGTTTGTGAGCTTAGGGTTTAAGACGAGACAAAATTGATGAAGCTTCAGTGGATTGGCTTCTGATTTTTGGTCATAGTACTTGCGGTACTGTTGGTAGCTACTTATTAACCTCGATTTATTGTGAGCAAATTTTTCCTGCATGGCATCTTGCAGTTCAATAACAAAGTCTGATCTTGGATCCATTGTTTTCAATGATCTATTACTCAAACGAACATCAAGAGGTTTGATTGGTTCACTTCCATGAAAAATCGAAGAAGGTGTACGACCAATTGATGAATAAAATGAGGTGTTATGGATATAAGTAGCGAGAGGAACATATTTATACCAATTTGCCCTTTGCTCATTGGTATTCAGCTTGAGAATACGTTTTAGGGCACCGTGGGAGCGTTCAACAACTCCTAATGATTGTGCATGTTTCAAAACATGTTTTTTGGCGAGATAAACTGGAATTTTCTTCAGTTTAGGCAAAAATTGTCGTCTATCAAACTTAGGTTTGATTTCATTCAATTGATAAGTAATATCAGGTAATTTGAGTAATTTAAAAGCGGGACAGATCCACAACTTGTTCTTTTGGAAAAAAGGGTTACCCAGAATAACAGTTCATTTTGGGTAAAACTAATAATTCGTCCAAACATTTGTTTTTTCCAAGACAAAATTCTACTTCCACTGCATATTCAATGTCAACTGGCTGTCCCGGTGCTAGCTTAACTTGTTCAAAACACGGTTTTTTGATTTCAAACTTGACATTTAACTTTTCAAAATTATTTAATAAGGCTTTCGGAATGGCATTGGCACACGATCCAGTATCGATTAATGCACGACGTCGAATTTTTTCATCAAAAACAATTCGGACGTAGTTAAGGACATCACCTTCAAGAGGTATAACGGCACAAAGTTTGTTATCAAGTTCCTCATCAGAAGAACTGTCAAGAGAATTATCATAATTACATGCATTATCAAAACCATTCATTACATTTTGGTTCTAGTGAAAATTATTCTAAAAAAAGATGATTGGCTTCAATAGCATGTGGCTCTTTTAGTTTTTTGGGTTTCTTCTGAATGGAAAACTAACTCCTCCTCTTTTTCGATTAGTGTTGAGGTAGCATTCGGAAGCAAAGTGGTTTGGAAAACCACATAGATGACAGACAATTTTGGTATAGCCTGTCACACCACTTTGGTCAGGGGGTTGTGGATTTTGGGGTGGGGTAACTTGGACTGACCCCTGAGGGGCGGGTGGAGCAGATGAGCTCTGCATTGGAGGGTTAGACGAACTCTGGTTATTGAAATAATCATGATTAACGGGTCCTCGGTATTCATGATTTGTAAATTGTCCTCCTCCTCGATTAAAATTTTGATTACCTCTGCCTCGGTAATTTCTTCGTCCTCGAAAGTTATTTCCTCTATAATTATTGTTTCCTCTGTTGTTATTCCCTCGGTAATTTCCTCTATTATTATTATTTCCGCGATAGTTATTTCCTCTGTAATTATTTCCTCTGTAGTTGTTAAAATTTCTTTCACGACCTCTATCTTGCTGATTCTCTGAACTAACTCTCTGTTCCTCAAATTGTCTACTTAACTCGCTGACCTGATTTTGCATACTTTCTTGAATCTGGGACATTTTTGACAGTGCGTTTACTAAATTCTCATAAATAGTACTTGAGCTGACTTCGTTAAAAGCTGCGTCAGCATAATCGTCCATTTTACACAAACTATGGATGGCAATTTGTTTTCGAGCAAAAAGACAAAGATCATCAATGGTAGCGTTATCCGGTTGTTCCAAAAGTTTTGCTCTAAGCCAACTTGGCATACTTTTAACAAAAAGTCTTCTTATTTGATGATCTCGCTCTGTCTGTGCAAAAAGTAAGTTCTGTGCATTTACGGCGTTAGATGCAGCTATTCTTGCGGCCTCTGCTACTGCATCTAATGCTGGGTCAGCTGCGGGAACAACATGTGGTATTGGGTCAGGATAAGCTCTTACTGCCAAATTTCGGAGCGTTACCAAGAAATTTTCCGGTGAATCAGTTTTTGGATCAAATTTAACACTTTCAAACTTAATTAGGTGTATTTTACGAAGCTGAGGGTTACAAAAATGGTCTCTCAAAGCAGTGAGACTGTTTTCAAAATTAGCTCTGGTTGCCTCAGGCAATAACTGAAAAAATCGTAAGGCTGCATCTTTAAGATGAAGCTGGAGAAAATTTGCATGTTGACCTGGATCAACTCCTCCTACTGCCAAAATACTTCTAAGTAACCTCTCAAATTCACGAAAACTTTCTTTCTCAGTTCCCCCGTAATGTTTCAAGGCAATATTTGGTTGTGCCATTTTACGTTAGAAAATTTGTTTTCAAAATCTTACTTAAAACTGTTTTTAGAAAGTTATAACGCTTATAGTTAAGAGACAAAAAAATTGAAGACAACAACAAAAGACAGTGGAAAGTCAGACTAACGAGACTAAGAATTCAAAAACAAGACTAATTGTTTGAGTTAGGGTCAAAAAAACAGAATTTTAGAGGCTAGATGATATGAAAATAGAGAAAATAGCACCTTTAAATGATTTACCATGATCATCATTCATTTTCAAAAAAATGATTTCAGTTTTGACTGATATTTGACTGAGCGCTCATAAAACATCATAAATTTATTGCACATAGTGGTTTTTGACGAACCTGTTCGCTGCTGGCTGTAGGCCTTTCTTTCTAGCACTTTCAAATTCCATAGGATTGTTCTTCTTTCGCTGTCAAACCACCAGATACTGCTTTTCCATATTTCAGCCGATGAAGAAATGGTGGTTGTCTTCCTTCCTGTCACCATGTGATGCCACAAGATTTATGTATTGTTGCAGGTTGGTAATGCTTGCTTCCAGTTGTTTTGTGGTCTTTCTTGCATGCGGTTACTGCACGAAGATGTTGAGTTTAGGATGTTCTCCAGAAGCGTGGATCGACAACCTTCAATCTTCAAGCTAGCTGATAAATTAATATAAAGTGAGTATCTGTTCTTATACCTTTTATTCAATTCTTTCAAGTTTACAGTTACGATATAATGGCAACTTAACTTTAGCTGATAAATCTGTTCTCTAATTTAGTTGTTTACAATTGGTGAGGTTCAGTGTTTACTTTAAATAAATAGTACGTAGTGTGTCTTTAACGATAGTTTCTTGGAATACTATTCGAAATGTTCAATTGTTGCTTTAGACAACGTCACATTATTATTACTCTTAATAATTACTTAAAGCAAATTATTACACTTAATCAATTTATTCGCTTCTCACAGTACAGTTAGTTTGGATATCACTAAAGAATGATTTCATGTCAGCTAAAGATCGGGCTGCTTATTAATTTATTGCCGTTATTAATTTACTGTAATAATTGTATGTAACTAACTAAGTTTGAGCGTCAATACAGTTTCCGAAAACCTGATGTGATGTGTCCCGGCACCCAAACAAAATAGTAATCGCAAAAGAAACACTTTAGGCCACTTTATAGCTACTTTTAAAGATGGTTAGCTTTGCAATATTTAATTTTTTACTCTTTCAATCAAGGATTTAAGGTAGTCAGTATTTTTTCAGTAGCAGTCCGGGAGTTATTATTTCAACTAAATCAATGTTGACATAGCGTAAAGATGAATAATAACTTCAGACTTTTGTAATAAATGTTAGCTCTTTCGAAATTTCGAAGATGGAAGAAAAAGAATAGACAGCAATTACATAGTTTATCACTTAATATATGATAAAAAATACTTCCAGGACGTCACAGATTCTAACTAGAAGGCTTCTTTCGTGTCCTGGGGTCTGGGTTCTGACTTCAATCCGTCCGGTAAAATCAAGTCCTGTTAGACAACTCTAACATCCAGGAATCCACTCTAGTTTGAGCTGCAGCTCAGATGCAGAGATTCGTTAGATCGGGAGCAAAACAGGTAAATCGAGTCATTGAGGTATTCAACGAATGGTTCTGCTGGAAGTGCTATCACTTGTTGCGCGCATAGCTTCAAAACTGATTTTTGCAGGTCAAAAAATGAAGTTAAAAACTATGCCTATTCTCCACTACTAGAACGGTTTCACAAAGCTTTTGACGACTGCTTCTACTGCAGTGAGTGATATGCTTCTCTGTTAATTCCGTAAAAAGATCTTGTTCCGATATCAGAAGACAAAAAATCCGAGAAAAACGGTTGCGGGTTGACCTCACCATCCTCGATTGGCTGCGCTAGTGACTAACTCGAATCCAGAATAAGTATGATGATTTATTATGGATTCGAGTTAGCCACTCATGCAGCTAATCAAGGTTGGTTTAGGGTCAACCCGCAACCGTTTTTCAGTCAACCCGTTCAACATTTGCCAAAACGTCAGGTGGAACAAGGGTTTAAAGAACATCGTTTAGGATGTGACAATTTTTTCGAAAAATTCAAAAAAAATTGAATTTGAAAGCTGCTGACTCGGAACATATCAACTGCATACTCTTAATGAAGATCATCATTACCAACAGCCACCCACATTTGTCAATATCTCTTGTTGCGGTAGACCGCCATTTAGTACTATGAAAATCTGAAGAATTAATCAGCTCACAAAAAAATTGAATCCTGAAAATTCACATTTGTATTATGGCTGATCAATTTGGGCTCGCCTTCCATTTTATTTAATGAGCCTGGGCAATTAAATTTCCTTGCCCGATTGCAGTGCAAAAATTCGTATTAAAGTTGAGACAAATATAAAAACATAGCTGGCAGATTGCCAGAAAATAGCCGCAATAGATTCGTAGATCGACAGTCTAAAAAAAACAGTAACGACAGACCAAAAAAATTCGTCTTTTCATTGAAGGTTGATGTTATATTTTGATAAAAAATCTGTATAGGTTAGTGCTGCCTCTATTAGCTGATCTCAAATGACCTTCATTTAGATAAGGTCAAATGGGTGTGTGTCACCCATTTGACCTTATCTCTTTGAATTAAAGTAAATAAAAGACAATTTCAAAGCGAGGAAGTCATTTTTGTGAGTGAGGTAAGTAAAGTGTGACCAAAATTTTAATAAAGTAAATGAACAAAAGACTCGCTCAGCTAAGTGCGAAAAATGACGTCACGCACGCAATTCAGTTGAAATTGCATGAACGAATGAACAAAAAGTGGTTGTGACGTCATATGGTCGTAACAAAAATCATGACGACGAAATAAAAAAACATAGCAGGACAAGTCCTGACGTACAATTCAAAGAATTTTCATTAACTAAACAGAAAACCAGACCAAGAACGGACTATGAACGGATTGGGAAAACCATTTAGAAAAAAATCCGATCCAAAAAATCGAAAAAACTGTAAAAATCAAAGTGAAATTGCCGCATGTGAACAAAAAACCACTACCGAGAAACCGAATTTTTGTTCAAACACCGTTTTCGCACTCGACTCGCTCAGCTAAGTCCGAAAAATGACGTCACGCACGCAATTCAGTTGAAATTGCATGAACGAATGGACAAAAAGTGGCTGTGACGTCATATGGTCGTAACAACAATATGACGACGAAATAAAAAAACATAGCAGGACAAGTCCTGAAATACAATCCAAAGAAATTGAATGAAAAACAGACCTAATGTACCTGACCAGCAGATCAATTGAACAATCCCAGCCAAAAAGAAGAAATCTCGAAAGTTGAGAAACTAAAAGAATCAAACTAAACAAAAAAACAGTTATTCCTAAAACTCTTGAAGCTTTTAACCTGAAGGCCATTTATGACACAATGCAATATAGTCATTAACTCACGCAAAACCCTTGAAAGAGATTAATTTGACACTAAAGATAATCTCGAAAAAAATGACAAATGCTTCAAAAAGAAATGTGAAAAAATCTTCAAAAGAAAAGGAAAAATTTAAAGATATTTTTCGAAAATGTGTCTGGAAAAAATGTTCAAATTCATTTTTCTCTGGAGTTCAGTCTTGAATCTTATCTGCAACATTTAGAAAGTTTTCTTGGCCAATAAAGATAGTTAGACTCAAAATATGACAAAAAAACTCAAAAAATTTGAAAACAAAAAAATTTAAATTGCAAGCTTTATTTTAAAAAATCACTTATATTTGCAATTTAAAAAAACAGAAAACTATTTTGTTGCCACTACAAGCTCTGCAATAACATACTAGCAAACTCAATAGCAGCAAGCCCCTGGCCACTGAGGAAAAAGACTAAAATTTCAGGAAGTCAAAGAAAAAATCACAATTTGAAAATCGCTAAAATTTGTAATATTAAAATCTTGAAACACATCACCCATTACCACTAGAAACTATGCAGTAACCTATTATCAAAACCTAAAGGAAATATTTTGGCTATTCAGGTTAGAGAAACCTAAAATTTGACAATTTTCAAAAATTTGAAAAAAATTGGCTTATGCCATGGCCAATAAAAATTTTGCATTAAAATATTAGCAAATCCTAGTCGAGATTTCTTGCCCCCTGGAGCTGGAAAACTTTAATAAAGACAATTAATGTCAGAAAATTGGAAAACTTTAATAAAGACAATTAATGTCAGAAAATTGGAAAAAACTGCTAGTTTTATCAAAAAAAATTGGTAAAATTCGTGAAGTTGAAAACCATTCCATTACCGCTAGAAACTATAAAATAACCTATTATTGTGACACCCAAGAGCTGAAACAACAAAAATATTCAAAAAACTTGAAAAAATTTCAAAAATTAGAAAAAATTACCGTGTTTATGTTTGCTGTAGCAATACATATAGCTCTTAAAATGGCCATAAAAAGTAATTACGTCTTGCAAAAGACCTTTACCAACTTTTACAAACCTCAATTTCAGACTGGTCCAACAAAAAATCCGAAAAAATTGCAACATTTTGGGCTCAAAAACTTCTGAAAATGACCTGTTAACCTTGAATTACGGCCTTCCCAATAGCTTCACCACTCTGAGTACTTGAAGAACTACTAAACGCGGCTAAGGGCCTCTAATGAAACTTGATGCCCGCTGAGCTTTACCTGTTTATCCCGTTTTGAAAGCTCAAAGTCATGAAAAAAGGTGCGAAAACATCTTACAAAAAAAAGACAGAGCACTAATACAATCCAATTCTTGGATTGTAAAAAACCAAGAGAAGGCCAATAACAGCCCCAGCTATCGCTGTGCGGCTATTAAAAACTCAAGCACAAAACTGTTCAAAACTGTCAAAAAGTGTCGCGGAAAACATTGCAATCTAAAAATCAGAAATTTCCTTAGCAATTTGGGTTTTATATTTCAGAATGTGGGCTCTCGGAGATGAGTGCCGCAAAAATACGATTTGAATAAGAACATCTCTATTAAAATTTTTTAGAAGTTTTGGATCGGCGACGAACGATCCCAAAAAAACAAGACAATTTCACAAAGCTCAACGCGGACTTTAACTCTTCTGAGAAATCTTTCCCCACTCCAATGCAATTTATAAAAAATTCTACCCACGCCAAAATATTTGATTTCTGGGGCTTAAAAAGTTTCAAATACAATGAGCTGGATATTATTGACAGATTATTATTGTCATAACCTGACAAAAGCTAAGTGAAATTATACAATTTGCAAAATTTAAACAATATTTCCAGAAGATTAATAAAAAGTAATTATTAACCCCTCGGAAATGCGACACAATCAGCAGAACTATAGATTTTCAACTAAAACAAAAAGAATTCCACATTTAATGAATGGTCAAAATTAAAACAAAACCATCAAAGTAGTTTATAAAACTAAAGTTACCATATTTATACATACATCACTGACAAATTAACCCATGAAGCAACATACAACCTTACCCACATCAGTCGCTGATAATCTCGTTATACCACTCGGAGCGAATATCAGCTAATTTTCTAAAGACATTGATTTTTGTGTCAATTTTACTACATCAGAAGGCTTTGCGCTAGCTATGCAGTTATCTTGACGAACTCAAGTTTCAAAGTAGACGTGTTGTGCGTGGGTTGTAAGTCGTGAACCATTTCTATTAGTTGAATAAAATTCAAAATATTTAGAAGTCAAATAAATAGAAGCATTATGGTAGGTCAAATTGATTTAATTTACAAAAGTTGTGATATGCTTAAATAATCCGCAAAGGTAATACAGCATAGTTGCACATACAATGCAGGAAACAATTACTAAGTGAGATTTTGAAGCTGCCTTATGATACAGTAGTACAAGCATTATTGACTTTCTTGTAGATATTTGTGCTGCGTTAGGTATGTATCACTATTATCAATGATGACAATCTTTGTGGTTAAAGCTGTTGATGGTATCAGTTGTGCAATTTGACCCATTATTTGTCCGTCAATGGTTTCTGCTTTGATCGAACCATCAGCGCAATTCCAGGAACGAAGGCGGTACTGGTTCTGTAACTTTGACTTTAAATTCTTTTATGACTGAGTCTAGTTCTTCTGCATTCCCAGACATGAATGAGGCCATCGCTGCTTCCAACAGACTGAGTTGCCTTGTCATCACTTTCAGCTGGAACAAAATCAAGATGATCCGAAATAATCAAACTTTGTAAACGGATCGGCTTTTTGATTAAGCCAAAGAATCAAAACATAACCGACTAACGTCGGGCGAATTGCTCTCAAACGACCGGCGAGCGGTTAGGCTTCGTCAGTAGCTAGCCACGGGGGGGGGGTGCACTGGGGGCAACACTGGGTTGGGGGGGGGGGGCAACAGCGCGGTGGGGATGGGGGTCAACGGGGGGGGGGGGGGTGCACTGGGGGCTGATGGGGGCAACACTGGGTTGGGGGGGGGGGGGCAACAGCGCGGTGGGGATGGGGGTCAACGGGGGGGGGGTTCTCAACCTCTCAGAACCGCCCTTCACACCATAAGTATAAGTATAAGTCTCCAAAACAGTTTGAGCTGAAACAGAGCTGAAAGGCTCTAAGAGTACTTAATGCCCGCTGGGCGCTACCTGTTTATCCCGTTTTTGAGGACGAAAAGTCAAAAGCGTCAGACGAAAAATCGGTCAAGCGAAAAATCGCATAAAAAAAAGACCAACAGGACTAATATAATTGCTACAAACTTCGTTTGAGAGCAATTAATAACCATATGCAAGAGACACCCATAGCAAAACTGTATCATAAAGAAGCGACTGGTAAATAGCTTATGGCTTTCAATTATATTAAAATTAAATTTAACACTAACAATAACCAACTTAATTCGCTAAATCATCAACCTCCAGGCAGGCAGATGTCCCCAATCAAATTTTTGATCCCTATTTTTTTTAAAAGAGATAAGTAACATCAAGACTGCGAAACATAACAAGAAGCTGATAGCAAGATATGCAACTATAACTATGCCACATTTAAGACTTGGAATAGACAAGAATTTAAGTAACTCTTGTGTACAATAAGATTTGGAATTACGAAGCACTGAATTGCGCCAATAACGCATGCGGAAAAATGGCAAAACAGCCTGCAAATTGGCGGATAATATCCACCGTTATATATCCCCCGTGACGAAAATCAAATAAAGCTGACAGGATGCCAGAACATAGCCGCAATAGCTTCGTAGGTCTGTAGTCTCAAAAAGATAAAAAGAAGCAGACTAAAAAAACTTCTTTTCATTAAATGCTGAGATATTATATTTTGATAAACAATGTAACTAATTGTGTTTAACTTATTGCTCCTTCTATTATCTGCTCTCAAACAAACTTCAATCAGAAGGACACAAACTCCCTTGATTTTATCTCTTTCAACTAAAGTCAATTTCAGAGTGAGGAATTCAATCTTCAGAGTGAGGTAAAGTCACGTGTGACAAAAAAAATTAATCAGCCGAATGAACAAAAAAAAACTTACCACAAACAGTGAAAAATGACGTCACGCACGCAGCTCAAGTCAAATTGCATGAACGAATTGAAAAGTAAGGTTCGAGGTGATTGTGACGTCATATTGTTCAAAAAAATCTCGACGAAAAAATAAAAAACATAGCAGACATAGCAATTCAAAAGAATTTTCGTTCACTAAACAAAAAACTAGGCTAAGAAAAGATGAATGGATTGGGAAAACAATTTAGAAAATAAGGTCATCAAAGTTGAAAAAACAGCAAAAATCAAGTCAAATTGCCGCATGTGAACAAAACGACATCGAGAAAGCAAACTTTTGTTCAAACACCGCTTTCCCCACTCCCTTTTAGAATCACAGTGAACAATTTCACGCCACAAAATCACTCGCTTTTTCGCTCCACTTCCTGTTTCGGCGTGACAAAAACATCACTTCAATTTAACATCAAAAATCATGAAAATGTGTGAACAGTTATCAACATAGCCCGCAGATTGCCAGAAAATAGCCGCTATAGATGCATGTGGCCTTCTGTATAATTGAAACAACTAAAAAAATAAGATAGACGGATTGACCACCAGTCCTTTAATAGACCACTAGACTTTTTGGGTTAGATTCGGACCGTCATTATATGAGACACAAACGCTCTAAATAGAAAAAATCCTCAGAGCTTTTCAAAATTAAAATTTTGAACTAAAATTAAAATTAAATAAAAAAATCAAGACTCTTATACTCAAGAATTAGGGCACATACGTTTGGCACTACTTAGATGCACACTATTGACCTTTAACAAGTAAATGTTCATAAAATTCAAAGTTCTTTAAGTGAGTTCAGAAGTCATTTTTTCTCAAGGAGGTAAGTCACGCAATTGACCTAAAAGAACAAATGACGTCACGCACACAATTTTAACTGCAAAGCAGTACAAGTCACTGAAATTGAAAAAATCAATGGTCGCAAGAATAATCGATGGAGACGACGAATTTAAAAAAACCACGATATCCAAAATAATGACCCTATCGCTTCGCGGCTATTAAAAAAACGACAGCTTCCCAATACAATTGACAGCGTCGCTCTTTGAATTGTATAAAACAAGAAAAGACCAATAACATCCCCGTGCTATCGTTTTTCGGATATTAAAATAATTAAAATCAAAGCACAATTACCACATGCGGCCAAAAAACCACCAGCCTTGAAGCGAATTTATACGACTCGAAGAAGAGTAATAGCGATAAAATTTTTAAGTCGGTGGCTTCTATATTAGAGGCTGCTTTTTCGAGGCAGTAAAATTGCTCACCTTAAGAAAAGTGTTTAGGTCCATCTGATGGACAAAAGTCAAAAATTTAGTTGTTTTTAGGGTTGTTTTCTTTCATTCATTATTCTGAGAGGGAGAGAGAGCGCGAAAAGTAGGTATGAAAGAGCTTTCGCTGAGCGAGCGGATTTCAATTACGTGTGGTCTTTTCAAAGCAGTTTGTTTGTAGTTTTAACTCAACTTTAATAAACAAAGGTGTTTTTTTTCCAACTAAGTAAACCAGTATTAGTGCCTTTGGTGACGTTTTTGATCATCTGACCAAAAATATAAGACTTTTTTTCGGAGCCATTTTGAGCTTTTTTAATATTTTGCCCTTAAAACGCTTTTTCAGCAGTTTTGCAACCCTTCATTATCCCTTGCAACTATCCTTGATAATTTAGAGCTATTTAATGGAACTGCTACAACAGAGGGGGGCAACAATGTTCATGGGTGGGGATTGGGGGTATGAAGAAAGGGGGACGGATGTGACAGAGGGGTGAAGTGTGTGTGGGGTGTGGGGAGGGTTTAACTCCAAGAACCGCCCTTCACAACATGAGTATACGTCTCCAATACAGTTTCTGTGAATCTCATATCTGGGAGACTAGGGAGCTGAAAGTCTCCAAGAGAACTTAATGAGGACGATAGGTCAAATGAGTCAGACGAAATAATAGTCAGATAGGTCAAGGCAGAAAGCGCACAAAAAAGACCAACAGGGCTAATAACATAAGCGACAAACGTCGGGCGAATTGCTCTCAAACGACCGGCGAGCGGTTGGTTTTGTCACTAGCTAGCCAAGGTATAGTGAGGCTAGCTTTAGTTTAATGGAAGGGGCGTGAGGTGAGCGCAGCGGGAGGGGGTGCACCGGGGGGCTCATAAGGGGCAACAGTGGTGTGGGGGCGGTTTTTGGCTGCATGTGGCCCTTATGGTCAGAACGATATACAGGGGTGGAGATTGCGGGATAGGGTGAAGTGAGGGGAGGGCTGATCTGGGTGGGGGGGGGGGATCGATCAAGCGAAAAATTGCATAAAACCGACATGACTAATATAATTGCTACAAACTTCGTTTGAGAGCAATTAATAATTGCTAAACTTTGTTTGAGGGCAATTAAACATGATGGCATTTAAGATTCCAATGAGGAAATTATGCAAATAACAAGACCCCAAACTAAGTTGAGACCACAGTCTAAAGAACCATAATCACACGCTCTCATCTAGACGACCACAAAAATCCTACTGAGCGAAAATCTCACTAATGACTACAGTAACAAAATTGAGCGTGAATTGATACCCAGACGTCATGATACTTCCAGAGAAATACCTCTGCAAGATAGCAACAAAACATTTGAACATTTCTCACTTTGTTCTCATCCAGAAGCTTCAATTTTATGTCAACGTCTCTATGCAGCAACTCAAATCTCGACTTATGTTGTTCCAAATTATTATCCGAGGCCGAGTTCGGAATTGTCCCAGTCGCTGGGGACGAAACGCCAGCACCATTTGGAGTACAGCCCATTGTTGGGCTTTGGAGTGCTTGTTGCTCGTTTTCATTGCGGTATGCATCGAACTGAACCCTGGCTGATTGATACTGCTTGACAGTTAGAACTGTATCTTGGATAGTTTTGTTAACAAGGGTGTCTAGGGAATCGATAAAGAATCGAATTGCACTCAGGAGTTTATCACCGTTCTTGATTAGGGACTTTTGGGTATTGGCACTAGTCGTGAAGGACGTTTGCAGGCCTGGTTGTTTGAATGAGAGCTCAGAGAAGAGCTCGGCCAGCGATCTTTGTGTCTAAACAAGACTCCGGTCAACTACATTCTCCTAATATCGTTGACCCAGGAAACATGCCCCTTTTCGGACTTTCCTATTATACCCCAACCACCAAATTTATATTGCCATAGCTCCATTATAGTGTCCACTAATCTATGGCCAACAAGACACATCTATGTTTGCAATGCATAGGTATTCGCCTAAACAGGCAGAAAATAGTCAATAAGCTCTACTAAGTTAAAACGCAAAGCTAATTGGCAGAGGTCATATATAAATAAGTTGTAACTCTCTTGCCTGCAGGAGATTGTACATGTGTGTGTTGAGTGACTTCGCCAACGTGAGTATTCTGTTATACTTGGACTGTGTGTCCAGCAGTGTCTCAATCTTTTTCTCCATATCTGGATCCACCGTCTTTGTTGTCCGACCTAGCTTCTCGTTCAACACCTACAACAGTTTCGCTTTACACACTAAAGAAATTTCTGCGAATAGATTACAATTTTTATTAAAAGTTGTTGGTAATGCAAAAACTGTGTTCGATATAGAGTACCATGATATTGACTTCTAAACCTAATGGCAGCCACCAAATAGTGTACAGCCAAAAGAGCAAGCACATTATGTGAGACAACTTCTGTGGTGGCTATTGATGCACCTAGCAGGGTGGGGTGGGGTAACGAAAAAAGAATAACAAGACTTTTGATTAGTTGAGGTGACTAGCCTGTTTACTGCATTTATAGGTGTTGATGCTCCAAACTTTGAGGTTGGCAATTTTTTGTTGTACCTCAACCGATCGTACTGGTTTATTTCTGGCACTCGCAGGCGTCATATCTTCCTCTGTCTGGTCTAACACTTGGTCGACTGAGAGCGGCCTGACTTCTGAAAATAATCACACATTAGAAAATTATAAATGAGCAGGCCCTAAAAACACAACATGTTAGAACAAAATCTTAGTCACCCGAGTGACTTTGTGCCCTGACACGAGGGCGCCTGTGCCCGAGTGCTGGGAACGAGACCCGAGGGGACCAAGATTTTGTTCTAACGCATTTAGAAAACCAAAGGGTACGGAAGTAAGGAATTTCATTTGAAATTGAAGCTAAGAAAACAATTCTGCAGATTAGTGAAAGAAAAGTTCTCTTAAAACTGTACATGAGTTGAAATAAACCAAACTTCTCCCTCTGATAGCGAAGCAGCCAAGTTATGTTAGCACATGAATATTAGCGGCCCGAGGGACTTAGTACCCTGACACGAGGTCGCTTGCATGCGAGTACAATTTTGCAGATTAGTGAAAGATTAGTACAATTTTGCAGATTACAATTTTGCAGATTACTGAAAGAAAAGTTCTCTTAAAACTGTACATGAGTTGAAGTAAACCAAACTTCTCCCTCTGATAGCGAAGCAGCCAAGTTATGTTAGCACATGAATATTAGCGGACCGAGGGACTTAGTACCCTGACACGAGGGCGCTTGCGTCCGAGTTCTGGGCACAGGCCCCGAGGGGGGCTAAGATTCATGAGCTAACTTATTTAGAGAACCAAAGGGTACGAAGGGGGTTAAACTTTAATAAAATTGAAATTAAGAGTACAGTTTTGCAAATTATTGAACGAGAAGTTTTCCTCAGTTTTTCTAATTTTTTTTCCTGTTTGTTCAGCTATTTCAATCATTTTCTGCTCCAAATCCTCACCGCTATCGAAATCGTTGCAAAAGGTTTTGATGGGAAATGTCTAAAGTATTAGTGGGTTTGGCCTCACCGCCAAAAATTATGTTTCCTTGCTGCGAGCGGGCCGCTAAGCTAGGGCCGCAGAGCTTAGCATTCCACTTTTGCAAGTGCTAATTGCTAACTGCACGTGCCTCCAAGTTTTAGCGACCAAAAAAATTTGTACCCTGGGTTCTCTAACTATTTATAGCGGTTTGATTTTATAGCGGTTGAAGTGAAAGTCTAATTTTTTGTCCTAAGTGTCCTATAAGACACTAAGTTTAGGACAAAAAATAAGTTGCAGCAGGGGCAGGTGTAGTAGTCTGTCAATAGAGATTTCGTTAGACAACCACTCAGATTTATGAAGTGAGAAATGCCTTGCGTTCAATAAAGAACAAATGTATCACAAGCCGAGGAGGCAGCGCGGAGGCAATGACTCCAGTGGTAGCAGAGCAACAAACAGAAAGGCTTGTTGCTTCAACAGCTTATGCAAACTTTTGACTAGACTAGTTTGGCCCTTATTCAGTAAAAATTGGGAGAAGTTAATAAAAATGGTGTTGTCTGTTCACATGTCTAACAGTAGAGCCATCATTACTCTTAAATTAAATCCCTCAAGCGCACGAAAAAATCGAGAACAAAACGCGTTCACTTCGTGGAAGAGGTTTTACTTCGAGCAAGACCAATTAACGACAACTACGGTTGCTTTTGACTTTTTTCATATTTTAAATTAACAAAAACCAATGCTACAATATGCAGACCTGTCAAGTGGATCTTCAAAAATATGCAGTAATCAAACATGAAGCAATCAAAATATGCTCGAGTATCTATCCAACGTGGAGAATGAGCGAGAATTACTCTTACGCTCAAAATCCAGTGTTGAACATAAAGCAGACAAAATTTGGTTGAAATCGCATTTCAAACCTGAGCAGAAAACCGTTCAGCTGCTCCTCGTGAGCAATGGTAGAGGACGAAACTGAGGTGACAAGTTTCTTTGAAGCTAACGACATCCTCCCAAGCAGTAGAAACAGATTCGCAGAAAAGCAAAGCCAAACCTGGTTTCCATAATAGATGTGACGTATGCGTAAGAATTCTTGTCCATTTTCGCGGATACTAGCGTCGATCACTTCGAGATCATTCAATGCTGTAGGTCCTGAGCTGCGGATTCATGCAGAGACCAAAAGGTTGAATGTGTTGAATTCTAGGTCAATCATGCGCTTTTCGGATTTTTCTAAGACTCGTTGTAATTGCATACGTCTGCTAAGCTTTTGAGACAAAATTTGACAATGGAGTGAAGGTCATAACATCGAACGAACGTTCTGATGAAGGAGTTCTTCTATAGGCCCGTGGCTTTGATCTCGCATCATCTCTAGCATTATCATCATCTTTAGTGGTTGCGTTGACCGTCAAGTTGTGTCACTTTCGAGAGACTGAAGATGGGATTCGATTTGATTGCGATTTCAAAATACAATTATCGCAAAAAATGGATTTTTTCTGATAACATGTAGCAACCCCTGATCGACGACAGAAAGCAGAGTTTTCTTTATGTTTAAGTTTGTTACGACTACAATTTAACTTTTCATTTTCTAAATTAATTTTGGATCTTTTCCGTTTGTGCCCCCCCAGCTTAGTGGGTGCATATTATTTGCAACCCCCAGACGCACGTGCAATATTTTTACATAATGATTTACTATGTAATGACACGTGCTCTGTCACTGGGGGGAGCATAACGTACTGGGGGGGGGCACAAACGGAAAAGATCCTTAATTTTAATGTGATGCTTTGTTTTTCATGAATCCTGGGCAGATCATTGTAGACCACCTAATTTTGTGTTAACCTCTAAAAATTTCTGAGCTCGTTTAAACTTTAAAATTTTCACTAATGCAGGAAGAAATTAATTCTTTCTTTCTCTTTGATTGAAAGGGACAATACTGAAACAATTAATTGGAATCAAACAAAATAATTGCACACTTCCCACATATTCGAAGTTTGACAATTTTTAAGCAACTTATTAGGACTGATACGGCGTCAAGTGTCCTGTGAAATCTAGAACCGATATTCATATAGAAAAGGGAAACGTATTTATAGGAATATTGCTTTTTTAAGTTTGTTAGGCGCGGGTTGAACCTATTTGATCAAGCATCTGCAAAAAAAATTCCGATCACAATATACCCATCCAAGGGAAAAATAAGCCCTTTTATAGCACTAACCGCAAAATCACGTTGGATTTATAGCTGGCTGGAATGGATTTGTGAACATCTGTTACCATTTACTTTTCTCCCAAAAACACTCAGCAGTTGAAGATATAAGATAAGAAAAACTTAGTACTGACCAGATTTCTATAAACTAGCTGTGCTGAAAATATGTTCTGAATTATCAGATCAATTTGCAATCATTGTCATTGGATCAGTTTTTATGAGCTACTTCAGGGGGCAACAATTCTACAAGAAGTAACATTTAGGTATATTTATCTCAGATAATTTGAAATATTGAAATTTCAGATAATTTGAGGTTTTGAGATAATGTAGGACACTTCATATTTCACAAGAAGTGAACTGTTTTGCTTTGCTCACCAATCTATAACGCAACATCCCATATACTGCACTCTTTAGTACAAATTGTTTGTGATCAAGTTTTATGAACTCTCCGCATTGTTTTATGGAAGTGAAGTATGGCTGGCATCCTTCCACAGAAGATGAAATAGAATTATTAAAAACAGATGTATGAAATGAGTTGAAAGTGGCAAATTATAAAAAGCCTTGTAATAAGCTTGATCCCAATTTCCTGATTTTTTCAGTTTAGAGAACTGATTATGCAGAACAAGCTGGTAACAAAAGCGTGTGCTTTTCCTAACTGGGATTGTTAGAGTTGAAACGCCATACGATGCCCGTACGATGTTCGCAAAACTCATGTTTGCTATAAAGAAAACGCAGAAGACGAGCGTTTGTTAGATCAACAACTTTTGTTAGATCTGTGGACTACAGCAACAAACTTTACGCAAAGGACTGATATATCTTGGACGACGTACAAGCTTTTAAACGAAATTTAAGCTCACTGTTTAACAAAATTGCTGACTGGACTAGCGATGAAAGTTACTGTAAAAGTTACTTTTAAGTTGTTATGGATTGCCTTATTAAGCAATAAAGTCTTAGACTTCAACTACTAATACTACTCGTACAAAAGTCAACACATTATAATGTGTATACTGTTCTTATCAAAATAAACAACCAGGAGCAGCACACGGCGCTTTTGACGCTTAGCTTACAACTGAAACTGCCCTTATTGTTAATTAGCTGCAAGTGTTAAATTTTTTGAGAAAAATCGCAAGGCCACTGAGAGCAAGCCAATGTGACTAAGCCACTCATTGGCAGTGCTTCTCTTCAGTTATTACTGAAAATGAGGAAATTTGAGAAAACATTGACTAGGATTCACTAACTAAAGCTTAGACCGAGGATGTTGAAAACAGTTCCAGAACTCTAATATTACCTTAATTTGAGGCCTGCACCTCTCGGAATTTCACAATATGGTCTAGCTGCTCAATGATAATCAAGCCTTGCATTGCTTTAGATCAATTTCAACCAAACCATGAATAATACCCAGGCATCTTGGAGTTTCGAAAAAGTGCTGAAAAAACTGCAGTGATCCTAGAACTTAAGTTGAAGTCCTCAAACTCAGTTACAGTTGCTTTACATCGCAAAAACATGGATCGAATATGTAAGAAGGTCCTTTAACGAAGTTAGAGAAAATTTTCACGATATTGATGTCAGTAAACGTTACTTCTATACGGACGATCGTTAAACATGAATTTTTGAATCTGGTCGTGTAAACATTCAAACTCGAGCCGAAAAAGAAATGACTATTCACAAGAAGTTCCATGCTAGTAACTCAGAACTGCGCAGAACACTTGTCTATCAATTGATTGTTAAAAAATCAAAATTCAATGAATTGATGTTTTCATTTTTGAGCCAATTTAACTGGATTCAACTATTCCAATTCCCTTTTCAAGATCCATCAATCTATATATTAGACCGAAGCCAACTCAAGATAGAAAAGATTTCATTTCATAATTCCTTTCTCAGCACAGCAGTTGCACATTGTTGAGCAAAATGACAAAAAAAATATAGCGTTTTTAATAAATTTGGTAAACTTTGTGGTTAGTTGCATTTCTTTTCAACATATAACGCTATGATATAGTAAGTCCCATTAAGTTGCAACGCAAGCGAACGTTCGAAAAGTTCGGGCTTGCAAATGGATAGGTTTTGCTAGATATCTGTATGTTTTTAATTTGAACTTTAACCTTTGAAACGTTCGATGGCGTTGCAACTTTATGGGACTGACTATAAACTGAAGACTATGATTTGTGGCTTTGAAACAGGTTCGAAATTAAAGACTCCAATTACATTCGTTTTTGTCATTCTCCGAGAAGTTCCCGTTTTCGTTTTCAGTTTACTTTAAGCGCAAATTTGAGCACATAAACGGAAAAAGCTGGAAAACTATACAGCTTTAGAACACTGGCAATACCTCGAAGCGGTGCTCTATGTAAGCTCGGTGCTGCTGTAGGTGGATAATAGCCGGTAGGTGGTGCGCCTCCATCAAATTGTTGATCCATCGCTTCAAGAGAAATGTTGCTTTCCTCCATTTTCTGAAAAAGAAATTATCGCTAAAAACTCAGAACTTACCTCTCACGCCACCTAATTGGCCAACGTCAAGTATAATGTCTCGGCATTATTGATAGAAATATGAGTAGACAGACCAAAGGTAAATTGATGACTCTGGAGTGTAAGTCAACTCCTATATAAAACTGTAAATACTGACAGTAGTTAAAAAGAAGCATCAAAAGCGAGGGATGGAGAGAAAAACAGCAGAATAATGAACAAGAGATATGAAAAATAGCAGTCAATAAGTAGAATATGATTTTGAATCAAAATTTTAAAACTTATAGAGACTTAGAACAACAGCCGCCCTTCCTCTATAATAGTTCCGCTCGACGTTTCCGCAGCAGGGAGCCGAAGCATGGAGCGCGCGCTAAGGAGGCAGTGTATGGAGCTACGCAAAAGGGTGATGTTTATTTATGTCCTGATGTAAGTGATCACAAATAAATACAAATCTTCTTTCAAATCAACGATTCCGTTACCTATTCTCTGTATGATTTTGATGCGGATGGACCGGCTTCTCGTGTACAGTAGATTAACGACTAGAAGAAGGCCGTTTTAACTATCTTTTGCTCGTATTTCAGCTTCTTGATTGTCTCCAGGCATTTATAGGCATTTAAACACTTTCACGCCCAAGAACGATCTGCCGAATCGTGATTCGAACAAGCCATTAGCCTGGATATCTATTCGAACGTCTTCATCAGTAGTGGCACTTTTTTGGAAAGGTTCCAACTTGCGAAGTCTGAAGATAGGGCTCTAGTTCGATATCGCCAAGTTCTTTGAGCAGGTTGGCAAAAGTCAGGAATGCCATTGTCTAATATGCGTATATACGCCTTTTGGACGATGAACAGCGTGCCAGCCACCGTTTAGCCAGCCACCGTTTAGTGAGGATAGATTTAGATTGAAGGGGCGTAAGATGAGCGCAGCAGTGGGTGGGGGGCGGTGGTGCACCGTGTGGCTGATGGGGGTGGCAACAGAGGGGGGAGGGGGGTCAACTCCTAGGCCCTACACTGTTCTGTATATTTATTAACGATCTTCCAGATGTCCTGATGTTTTCTGAGCCCTTTATCTTCGCTGATGATCTTAAAATTTTGGCTGTACAAAGAAGCTACTGGGAAGTCCAAGATGATCTACATGGGATTGAGAACTGGATAATCCAAAATGGAGCTGGCAATAGACAACTGTGCGTATCTGAATTTCGGAGGTAGAGACCAACAGTACAAATTGATGGGAAAAGATTTGGCGAAATCCACGACTGTCAAAGATCTTGGTATTCACGTGGCGGCTGATGTATCGTGGAAACAACATATTGAAGAGAGAAAGAAGAAAGCAAATAAAGTTCTGTAAATGCTTAAGCGAAATGTTGCAACTAAAGCAAACACGTTTGTGAAATTGGGATTATATAAGTCCTTAATTCTGCCGGTATTGCTGTATGGTTTCACGTGCTTGACTGAAGGAAGAACTGAAATTCAAATTCTGGAAAAGTTTCAAAAAAGGTAGTCAAATGGATAACGGGAAATAAAGATACAGAATACAAAAGCCAGCTTCGACTATTAAACATATTGCCATTACCAATGTTTTTCCAACTTAACGATCTATTGCTGGTTTCAAAAGCTTTGACTGAAGAGAATAGCGGCCTCGAGCTACCTGAAGTACATACGAAAGAAACAAGGAACTACGAAATTGTCAAAACAACGAAAACTCGAACAGAGAAAGCGCGCAGCGAATTCACCTTTAAAACCTGTCGAATTGCAGACCCCCCTAGAAAATTTAATAAACTTAAGGGAACCATCTGGACTGAAAAATGTAATATTACGTACAATGTGGAATTTTTTTGAGAACTTTTCTGAGCGAAATGTTTGCCTTTGGCAAATGTTCTGCGATTGTCAAAACTGTAGAAACTATGGGACATTATCTTAATTTGATGACTGGGACATTAGAACCTTCAGCACAGCTGTAAATTGCCAACAACAACAACAACAACAACAACAACAACAAATAACAACCGCCTTTCACATCATAAACCATGAGTATGTCTCTAACAGTTTCTGTTAATCGGATACTTCTAGCCTAGTGGGTTGAACGGCTCCCACAGAACTTAATGAAAACTGGGCGCTACCCCTTTATCCCGTTCCTGAAGACGAAGTTTAAATGGGTCAGACGACAAATCGGCCAAGCAAAAAATTGCACAAACTGGATTATATTTTCTACAATCTGCGTTTGAGAGCAATTAATAATGACTTCCTATAAATAGACTGTTAGGTCATTTATGATGAACACATTTCCACTAAAATTCATTTTAAATGACGATCAGAGATGATGACATGACGCTACATAACTGCAGCTGAAGTGGGGCATCAACAAAGAAAGAGAGAGAGAGAGAGAGAGAGAGAGAGAGAGAGACGGATAGAGTGAAAGAGATAGAGAGAGATCGACAGAGAGAGGGAGAGGGAGAGGGAGAGAAAGATAAAACGTGAACGAGAAGGAAAGAAGCTCTAATCGACAGAGCGAAAGAATGATAAGAAAATTTTCATTGATAGGATTTGACTGTGCAACTTCTATTTTTCCAGCCCTCTTAGTGAGTATAATAATAAAGAAAAAAACTGAAAAAGTCACAAAAATGCAAAAAGTTTAAAACTTTGCAGTAAAGAAAATCAATATCGTTTTTGTCTCGAAAATTCTCTCAGGTAACCCATCTCGATGACTTAAATTGTTTCGTTGGCCAGCAATGGTCCATAAACTCAGAAGAGGACAAATATTGAAAAACATTGGAAACCGTTGCAAAGTTTAACAATTTTCGTTAAAGTTAAGATATTAATATTTTAAAAACCATTTCAAACCATCAAGAGACCATCCAGTATCCCTATTTCAAACATGAAATAATTTTACAAGCTCATATCCATCCATTTGGAACATGATAAGAAAATTCATAAAATTTGAAGACAAAATTTTCACAAAATTAGTTTTATTCAAAAATTTCAAAAACTGGAGTACTGAAATATATTGTTCACCCTTCCATTAACTCAACAAATTATGCAGCAGCTTAATATCAAGCCTTGGAGGATGTTCTAGGGCCCCCCATGGTGCTGGAAAAAATTCAATTCAAAAACATGAAAAAATTTCTAAAAGTTTTAAAACATAGTAGAATTCGTCATATTAAAATTTGAAAAATGATTTCAGTATATGTATCAGATATGCAGTAACAAATTATCAACACATAGGGAAGTTTCGTGGCTCTTGAGGGTAGAGAAACTAAAAAAAAATCCGGAAATTTAAAAAAATACAAGTTTTTTCTTGAAAAGTTGCTAAATCTTGCGATATTAAACAGTTTAAAATTTATCCCTACCAACCAAAATTTGCCCATGGTGCTGGCGAAAATTCAAAAACATAAAAAAAAACAAAAGTACTTTTTAAAAAATGCTTGAATATGCGTTATTAAACTCTTGAAAACATTACATTACATCAAGAATCTATGCAGTAACTGATTATAAAACCCTGGAGGAAAATATGTGGCTCCTGAGGCTGGCAAAACCTAATAAATGACAAAAAAATTCAAAAAGCTAAGAATTGAGGAAACTCAAGAAACAATTAGCAAGTTTTATTTAAAAAAAATTAAAAGTTTTTTTTTAATTAAAAGAAACTAATCAATGATCAAAAAACGTTCCATTAACATATTATCAAGTCCTAATGGACGTTCTTATGCCCCTGGGTCTGGAAAGACTTGAATAAAGAAAAATAGATGAGAAAAAATTGACAAAAAATAGGCACATTTGTCAAAAAAAATGATATAGTTCGAAATGCTAAAAAGCTGAAACCATTCTATTACCACTGAGAAATATGCAATATTTTATTTGCAAGCCCATGAGTAGGTTCCTCAAAACCTACGACAGATAAAATTACCATTTTTTAAAAAGCCTGAAAAAAACGTGAACGTTAGTATAAATTGGCGTGTTTTTAGCGAGCGGTTGCTCTTCAGTAGTGAGCCAGGGGGGGGGGGGTAGGCGGGTGCACCGGGGTGCTGAGGGGGTCATCATTGGGTTGGAGTTACATCGAAGTAGGGGGAGCAATAGTGGGTGGCCTTCAAACTCTAAGAACCGCCCTTTACACGATAAGTATAGTTCTCTAAAACAGTTTGCGCTGGGACAGAGCTGAAAGGCTCTGAATGCAATTAATGCCAGCCGGGCGCTATGTTTGTCTTGGTTTTGCTGTTCTGTATATTTATTAACGATCTTCCAGATGTCCTGATGTTTTCTGAGTCCTTTATCTTCGCTGATGATCTTAAAATTTTGGCTGTACAAAGAAGCTACTGGGAAGTCCAAGATGATCTACATGGGATTGAGAACTGGATAATCCAAAATGGAGCTGGCAATAGACAAGTGTGCGTATCTGAATTTCGGAGGTAGAGACCAACAGTACAAATTGATGGGAAAAGATTTGGCGAAATCCACGACTGTCAAAGATCTTGGTATTCACGTGGCGGCTGATGTATCGTGGAAACAACATATTGAAAGAGAAAGAAGAAAGCAAATAAAGTTCTGTAAATGCTTAAGCGAAATGTTGCAACTAAAGTAAACACGTTTGTGAAATTGGGATTATATAAGTCCTTAATTCTGCCGGTATTGCTGTATGGTTTCACGTGCTTGACTGAAGGAAGAACTGAAATTCAAATTCTGGAAAAGTTTCAAAAAAGGTAGTCAAATGGATAACGGGAAATAAAGATACAGAATACAAAAGCCAGCTTCGACTATTAAACATATTGCCATTACCAATGTTTTTCCAACTTAACGATCTATTGCTGGTTTCAAAAGCTTTGAATGAAGAGAAAAGCGGCCTCGAGCTACCTGAAGTACATACGAAAGAAACAAGGAACAACGAAATTTTCAAAACAACGAAAACTCGAACAGAGAAAGCGCGCAGCGAATTCACCTTTAAAACCTGTCGAATTGCAAACCCCCCTAGAAAATTTAATAAACTTAAGGGAACCATCTGGACTGAAAAATGGAATATTACGTACAATGTGGAATTGGTTTGAGAATTTTTCTGAGCGAAATGTTTGCCTTTGGCAAATGTTCTGCGATTGTCAAAACTGTAGAAACTATTGGACATTATCATAATTTGATGACTGGTACTTTAGAACCTTCAGCACAGCTGTAAATTGCCAACAACAACAACAACAACAACAACAAATAACAACCGCCCTTCACGTCATAAACCATGAGTATGTCTCTAACAGTTTCTGTTAATCGGATACTTCTAGCCTAGTGGGTTGAACGGCTCTCACAGAACTTAATGAAAACTGGGCGCTACCCCTTTATTCCGTTCCTAAAGACGAAGTTCAAATGGGTCAGACGACAAATCGGCCAAGCAAAAAATTGCACAAACTGGATTTTATTTGCTACAATCTGCGTTTGAGAGCAATTAATAATGACTTCCTATAAATAGACTGTTAGGTCATTTATGATGAACACATTTCCACTAAGATTCATTTTTAATGACGATCAGAGATGATGACATGACGCTACATAACTGCAGCTGAAGTGGGGCATCAACAAAGAAAGAGAGAGAGAGAGAGAGAGAGAGAGAGAGAGAGACGGATAGAGTGAAAGAGATAGAGAGAGATCGACAGAGAGAGGGAGAGGGAGAGGGAGAGGGAGAGAAAGATAAAACGTGAACGAGAAGGAAAGAAGCTCTAATCGACAGAGAGAAAGAATGATAAGAAAATTTTCATTGATAGGATTTGACTGTGCAACTTCTATTTTTCCAGCCCTCTTAGTGAGTATAATAATAAAGAAAAAAACTGAAAAAGTCACAAAAATGCAAAAAGTTTAAAACTTTGCAGTAAAGAAAATCAATATCGTTTTTGTCTCGAAAATTCTCTCAGGTAACCCATCTCGATGACTTAAATTGTTTCGTTGGCCAGCAATGGTCCATAAACTCAGAAGAGGACAAATATTGAAAAACATTGGAAACCGTTGCAAAGTTTAACAATTTTCGTTAAAGTTAAGATATTAATATTTTAAAAACCATTTCAAACCATCAAGAGACCATCCAGTATCCCTATTTCAAACATGAAATAATTTTACAAGCTCATATCCATCCATTTGGAACATGATAAGAAAATTCATAAAATTTGAAGACAAAATTTTCACAAAATTAGTTTTATTCAAAAATTTCAAAAACTGGAGTACTGAAATATATTGTTCACCCTTCCATTAACTCAACAAATTATGCAGCAGCTTAATATCAAGCCTTGGAGGATGTTCTAGGGCCCCCCATGGTGCTGGAAAAAATTCAATTCAAAAACATGAAAAAATTTCTAAAAGTTTTAAAACATAGTAGAATTCGTCATATTAAAATTTGAAAAATGATTTCAGTATATGTATCAGATATGCAGTAACAAATTATCAACACATAGGGAAGTTTCGTGGCTCTTGAGGGTAGAGAAACTAAAAAAAAATCCGGAAATTTAAAAAAATACAAGTTTTTTCTTGAAAAGTTGCTAAATCTTGCGATATTAAACAGTTTAAAATTTATCCCTACCAACCAAAATTTGCCCATGGTGCTGGCGAAAATTCAAAAACATAAAAAAAAACAAAAGTACTTTTTAAAAAATGCTTGAATATGCGTTATTAAACTCTTGAAAACATTACATTACATCAAGAATCTATGCAGTAACTGATTATAAAACCCTGGAGGAAAATATGTGGCTCCTGAGGCTGGCAAAACCTAATAAATGACAAAAAAATTCAAAAAGCTAAGAATTGAGGAAACTCAAGAAACAATTAGCAAGTTTTATTTAAAAAAAATTAAAAGTTTTTTTTTAATTAAAAGAAACTAATCAATGATCAAAAAACGTACCATTAACATATTATCAAGTCCTAATGGACATTCTTATGCCCCTGGGTCTGGAAAGACTTGAATAAAGAAAAATAGATGAGAAAAAATTGACAAAAAATAGGCACATTTGTCAAAAAAAATGATATAGTTCGAAATGCTAAAAAGCTGAAACCATTCTATTACCACTGAGAAATATGCAATATTTTATTTGCAAGCCCATGAGTAGGTTCCTCAAAACCTACGACAGATAAAATTACCATTTTTTAAAAAGCCTGAAAAAAACGTGAACGTTAGTATAAATTGGCGTGTTTTTAGCGAGCGGTTGCTCTTCAGTAGTGAGCTAGGGGGGGGGGGGGGGGTAGGCGGGTGCACCGGGGTGCTGAGGGGGTCATCATTGGGTTGGAGTTACATCGCAGTAGGGGGAGCAATAGTGGGTGGCCTTCAAACTCTAAGAACCGCCCTTTACACGATAAGTATATTTCTGTAAAACAGTTTGCGCTGGGACAGAGCTGAAAGGCTCTGAATGCAATTAATGCCAGCCGGGCGCTATGTTTGTCTTGGTATTGCTGTTCTGTATATTTATTAACGATCTTCCAGATGTCCTGATGTTTTCTGAGTCCTTTATCTTCGCTGATGATCTTAAAATTTTGGCTGTACAAAGAAGCTACTGGGAAGTCCAAGATGATCTACATGGGATTGAGAACTGGATAATCCAAAATGGAGCTGGCAATAGACAAGTGTGCGTATCTGAATTTCGGAGGTAGAGACCAACAGTACAAATTGATGGGAAAAGATTTGGCGAAATCCACGACTGTCAAAGATCTTGGTATTCACGTGGCGGCTGATGTATCGTGGAAACAACATATTGAAAGAGAAAGAAGAAAGCAAATAAAGTTCTGTAAATGCTTAAGCGAAATGTTGCAACTAAAGTAAACACGTTTGTGAAATTGGGATTATATAAGTCCTTAATTCTGCCGGTATTGCTGTATGGTTTCACGTGCTTGACTGAAGGAAGAACTGAAATTCAAATTCTGGAAAAGTTTCAAAAAAGGTAGTCAAATGGATAACGGGAAATAAAGATACAGAATACAAAAGCCAGCTTCGACTATTAAACATATTGCCATTACCAATGTTTTTCCAACTTAACGATCTATTGCTGGTTTCAAAAGCTTTGAATGAAGAGAAAAGCGGCCTCGAGCTACCTGAAGTACATACGAAAGAAACAAGGAACAACGAAATTTTCAAAACAACGAAAACTCGAACAGAGAAAGCGCGCAGCGAATTCACCTTTAAAACCTGTCGAATTGCAAACCCCCCTAGAAAATTTAATAAACTTAAGGGAACCATCTGGACTGAAAAATGGAATATTACGTACAATGTGGAATTGGTTTGAGAATTTTTCTGAGCGAAATGTTTGCCTTTGGCAAATGTTCTGCGATTGTCAAAACTGTAGAAACTATTGGACATTATCATAATTTGATGACTGGTACTTTAGAACCTTCAGCACAGCTGTAAATTGCCAACAACAACAACAACAACAACAACAAATAACAACCGCCCTTCACGTCATAAACCATGAGTATGTCTCTAACAGTTTCTGTTAATCGGATACTTCTAGCCTAGTGGGTTGAACGGCTCTCACAGAACTTAATGAAAACTGGGCGCTACCCCTTTATTCCGTTCCTAAAGACGAAGTTCAAATGGGTCAGACGACAAATCGGCCAAGCAAAAAATTGCACAAACTGGATTTTATTTGCTACAATCTGCGTTTGAGAGCAATTAATAATGACTTCCTATAAATAGACTGTTAGGTCATTTATGATGAACACATTTCCACTAAGATTCATTTTTAATGACGATCAGAGATGATGACATGACGCTACATAACTGCAGCTGAAGTGGGGCATCAACAAAGAAAGAGAGAGAGAGAGAGAGAGAGAGAGAGAGAGAGAGAGACGGATAGAGTGAAAGAGATAGAGAGAGATCGACAGAGAGAGGGAGAGGGAGAGGGAGAGGGAGAGAAAGATAAAACGTGAACGAGAAGGAAAGAAGCTCTAATCGACAGAGAGAAAGAATGATAAGAAAATTTTCATTGATAGGATTTGACTGTGCAACTTCTATTTTTCCAGCCCTCTTAGTGAGTATAATAATAAAGAAAAAAACTGAAAAAGTCACAAAAATGCAAAAAGTTTAAAACTTTGCAGTAAAGAAAATCAATATCGTTTTTGTCTCGAAAATTCTCTCAGGTAACCCATCTCGATGACTTAAATTGTTTCGTTGGCCAGCAATGGTCCATAAACTCAGAAGAGGACAAATATTGAAAAACATTGGAAACCGTTGCAAAGTTTAACAATTTTCGTTAAAGTTAAGATATTAATATTTTAAAAACCATTTCAAACCATCAAGAGACCATCCAGTATCCCTATTTCAAACATGAAATAATTTTACAAGCTCATATCCATCCATTTGGAACATGATAAGAAAATTCATAAAATTTGAAGACAAAATTTTCACAAAATTAGTTTTATTCAAAAATTTCAAAAACTGGAGTACTGAAATATATTGTTCACCCTTCCATTAACTCAACAAATTATGCAGCAGCTTATTATCAAACCTTGGAGGATGTTCTAGGGCCCCTCATGGTGCTGGAAAAAGTTCAATTCAAAAACATGAAAAAATTTCTAAAAGTTTTAAAACATAGTAGAATTCGTCATATTAAAATTTTAAAAATGATTTTAGTATATGTATCAGATATGCAGTAACAAATTATCAACACATAGGGAAGTTTCGTGGCTCTTGAGGGTAGAGAAACTAAAAAAAATCCGGAAACTTAAAAAAATACAAGTTTTTTCTTGAAAAGTTGCTAAATCTTGTGATATTAAACAGTTTAAAATTTATCCCTACCAACCAAAATTTGCCCATGGTGCTGGCGAAAATTCAAAAACATAAAAAAAACAAAAGTACTTTTAAAAAAATGCTTGAATATGCGTTATTAAACTCTTGAAAACATTACATTACATCAAGAATCTATGCAGTAACTGATTATAAAACCCTGGAGGAAAATATGTGGCTCCTGAGGCTGGCAAAACCTAATAAATGACAAAACAATTCAAAAAACTAAGGATTGAGGAAACTCAAGAAACAATTAGCAAGTTTTATTTTAAAAAAATTAAAAGTTTTTTATAATTAAAAAAAACTAATCAATGATCAAAAAACGTTCCATTAACATATAATCAAGTCCTAATGGACGTTTTTATGCCCCTGGGTCTGGAAAGACTTGAATAAAGAAAAATAGATGACAAAAAAATTGACAAAATATAGGCACATTTTGTCAAAAAAAAAGATATAGTTCGAAATGCTAAGAAGCTGAAACCATTCTATTACCACTGAGAAATATGCAATATTTTATTTGCAAGCCCATGAGTAGGTTCCTCAAAACCTACGACAGATAAAATTACCATTTTTTAAAAAGCCTGAAAAAAACGTGAACGTTAGTATAAATTGGCGTGTTTTTAGCGAGCGGTTGCTTTTCAGTTGTGAGCCACGGGGGGGGGGGGGTAGGCGGGTGCACCGGGGTGCTGAGGGGGGCATCATTGGTTTGGGGTTACATCGCAGTATGGGGAGCAATAGTGGGTGGCCTTCAAACTCTAAGAACCGCCCTTTACACGATAAGTATAGTTCTCTAAAACAGTTTGCGCTGGGACAGAGCTGAAAGGCTCTGAATGCACTTAATGCCAGCTGGGCGCTATGTTTGTCTTGGTTTTGCGGACTAAAATTTAAATTGCTTGCGCGAAAAAAAGCTCAAAGAAGGCCAACTTGACCAATATAATTGTGACAAGTTCGTTTTAGAGCAATTAAAAAGCAGAAACAAAAAAGACAATGCGATCATTTGAAAAGCATTTTGAAAAAACCGAAAAACTCGAATTAACAAAAATCAGGACAAATAGCAGGATATGCCCTGAATTAGAAATCTCATGTAATAAAATCTCATAAAAGACTAACGTTGTGCAAGTTTCTCTCAAACGATTGGCTAGCTGTTGAAGTTTTCAGTAGCTAACCACGGTTTAGTGAGGCTAGATGTAGTTTGACAAACAATATTGAAAGATTTTGGAAACAATTGCAAATTTCAACAAAACTTAAAATCTATAAATTAAGAATCATTTCGTTGTTCCAAGAGACTATCCAGTATTCCTGTTTTAAGCTTGAAATAGTTTCACCAGCTCATAAAGATCAATAGATTTGAAACACGATTAAAATATCCATAGTCGGTACGTGGGCTTTTGTGTTGGTACAAAGAAACCATCAAATTGAAGAAAGTGCATCCCCAAGAACAGCTTCCCAGTGGTTTGCCGAAATTTCCTGGAAACCAAAAATCAGCTAACAACCTAGCAGATACCTCCATTGTAACTTTCGTTTCCCCGTTACATAGAGGTTTGTATGGCGATAAACGGGATTTGGCAATTCCTATTTCTGTGCAGACGACATCAAACTCCTGCGGCTCTAGTTGTCCTCAACAATCTGTTTGGATAAACCCTGGATTGCTAAATGTAGCAATAAATGCGACAGGCACCTGAAAATAGTTTTTGCTGTATTATCTTTAATTGAGAATGGATATCAATGGATATCCTGTCAAACGGTTTTAGGGCCTTAATATTATAACCAGGCCGGCAGGGATGGTGAAATTTGAGTTTTTATTGCCGTGTGTTGCGATACCTTGCTGAATGGATTATTAACATTCTTTGGTGGGCCAATAATCATTGGTCTAAATACGCTACTGTCAGAATTTGAAGCTAAATTAGAAACCCCTAACTGAGTCTTGTTTCCACCAAAACAAGGTAAGACTGTTTTACGTTGTGAGAGTACATCAAGGTCAACAATGATTGCACTACAGATTAAGTGGCTAACTACAGAGAAGGAAACAGTATAATAAAAACTATTCAAGCTCACTAAAGCACGTCAAACTCCAAGAACTGGAAATTCTTCTCCTTTTGCGAGACAATATTTTGTATTTGTAGGCTGGATTGGTACCAACAACTGCTCACACACATCAGCAGTTATAAACGGATGAATGAAGCCGGGATCAATAAGCGCTCTAACAGGAAGAGAGCGGTCTTTGCAAAAAACCCTATTTTCGTAGATTCCATTGTGAGACCTTGTCACTTCGGCCCTTTTCTTCACACTGTATGATACAGAAGATACTTGTTTGTCGTCATCCGAAGCGAAAATTGCAAAATTAGACAGACACGCTTGTATTTTGTAGCGCTGGGCATTTGGTCCGTGGATGTTTCTCCAGACCTCAAAACCCACACTTACAATTCGAAGCTTTATAAGGTTGTGCTGTTCTCTTTTTGACCGCAGCGATGTTTCCGCCGGCTGCACTAGATGTAGATGGCGGATTGTCTCAGCAGGCATTTAATCTAGTTGCCTCAGCAGCTTTCGCTTTTAACTCACTATCTATGGTTGAATGTTTCAGGTACTACCTCGACCAGTGTTCCCAATTTTTAACTTCTAGAGGAATAAACAGTTTTTATTTTAACCTCCTCGGTTATTTTATCTTTCCTGGAATTGATTGTTCAAGGCTAACCTAAAAAAATAAATTTAGCGCGATTTGATTCAGATTGTTAATGATTGCGGGTTGAATCAATTCATAGATCGAGGTTCACATAAACGTGGTATTAATTTTAATCTGATTTTATCATATGCTGATGAACTTCCAATTTGGCTTATTAATACAACTTTTAGTGATGACAAAGCAATTTGCCTCCAAATAAAGTTCTCTTTTGAAACTGTTACTGAAAAAGTTATAGCGCAAAATTATCCAAAACATTAAAAACTGTTTGACAAAACTTTTTAGATTCCTAACAGTGGAATTGTCTTTTAATTGTTAGTATCATACGACTTAGTACGACTATCTTAACAAAACTTTGTCGAAATCTGCTTGCATAAAACGGAAACAGTGACATAGTTTACCATACTTCTACTCATCGCATACAATGCATCTTCTCAACCGACGTGAAACACTTTTGCAAAGACTTTCAAAAATATAGATCTCCTCGGAAACTGTTACACAAAGTGTTATAACATAAAGTCCTCGTTTTATGTCCGAAATTTTAATAACTGTTTAACAGAAATTTTTGATTCTTAACAGTGGAAACGTCTCTTAATTGTCAGTATTACATGACTTAATACAACTATCTTGAAAAATGTTTTCAAAGTCTATTCACATAAAACCGAGAAATTGGAATTAACAAAAATCGGGACAAATATCAGGATATGCCCTGAATTAGAAATCTCATGTAGTAAAAAATCATAAAAGACTAACAATGTGCAAATTCCTCTCAAACGATTGGCTAGCTGTTGGCTTTTTCAGTAGCTAACGACGGTTTAGTGAGGCTACTTGTAGTTTGAGACAAAATTTTGAAAGATTTTGGAAACAATTGCAAATTTCAACAAAATTCAAAAATCTATAAAATAAGAACCATTTCGTTGTTCCAAGAGACTATCCAGTATCCCTGTTTTAAGCTTGAAATAGTTTCACCAGCTCATAAAGTTCAGTAGATTTGAAACACGATTAAAATATCCACAGTCGGTACGTGGGCTTTTGTGTTGGTACAAAGAAACCATCAAATTGAAGAAAGTGCATCCCCAAGAACAGCGTCCCAGTGTTTTGCCGAAATTTCCTGGAAACCAAAAATCAGCTAACAACCTAGCAGATACCTCCATTGTAACTTTCGTTTCCCCGTTACATAGAGGTTTGTATGGCGATAAACGGGATTTGGCAATTCCTATTTCTGTGCAGACAACATCAAACTCCTGCGGCTCTAGTTTTCCTCAACAATCTGTTTGGATAAACCCTGGATTGCTAAAGGTATAAATAAATGCGACAGGCACCTCAAAATAGTTTTTGCTGTATTATCTTTAATTGAGAAGGAGAGTTAAGTTGACAGAACTCGTCTACAATGGTGAGCAAATAGACGTTTGCTTACTTGAAGGACAGAATCTTTGGACCAACTAGATCAATGGATATCCTGTCAAACGGTTTTAGGGCCTTAATATTATAACCAGGCCGGCAGGTCTTGTGAAATTTGAGTTTTTATTGCCGTTAGGTGTCGTATGTGGCGGTAACTTGCTGAATGACCTCGAGAGTGTGCAGTAAGTTCTTAAAATTGTTGTAGTGCAAAAATCTAGTCACCCCAAGATGTGCTAATTTATCGTGCAGAGAAATTAGGGAAGATTTTTTTAAAGTTTTTACGTGAGCAATCCTCGAGAGAACGTCAGCTCCTATATTTTTGCTTCCAGTTCTGAATTCAAAATTGTAGCGTTATTCAGCAATTTCGATTCGCCAGCGGAAGAGCTGTTTGTTCATCATTTTGTTTTTTGCTGCAAAAAATTAAATGCAATGCTCTTTTGATCGATCTTCAAAATAAACGAAAACGTTCTTAATAAAGTGGGAAACTTTCTGAAAGACTCCATAATGACAAAGACTTCCTTTTCCGCAGCCAAATGATTCCACTCACAGTACAATAATGGGCACTATAAGACTCTATTGTTCTACTTTTTGGGATAAAGTTGAACAAATGGCTTACCCCGAGTAGTTGGTTTCCAGAAGCAAACAATCAGCATTTGCGCGGGGTAAGGTTGAACAAGCATCAGCGATCTGCGATTTGATGTTTTTTATACAAGAAATGACAGTTGAGCTAAACAGAAAAGGTTCATGCTTCTGAGCTTCAAAAGAACAGCTGAATTCTGCTTGAGTATCGCGTGACTCATTTCCCCTTATACGAAAAAAAATTGGAATAAACGTCGCAAAGTCTTCGAATTTCATGGAACCGGATACTTCTAAAGAGCCGTCAGTCTCTCTGGGTCAGGCCGCTTAGATCTTGTTGAGACATTGTGGCCTAGCATAGAAGTTTCTTTTAGATCGAATTGATATTTGCTCATGTTTACTGTGAATCCTTCTCTTTAGGCAGCAAGAAGAAATACTTTAACGATCTTGTCATGCTCTTCTTTGAATTGTTCGCTAAATAATTCATCGTCAGAGTAAAGGTACGTTCTTTGTAGCTTTTTTCGGTCAACAAATTTTCCTATAATTCCCTGAAAAGCAGATAACGTGTTAGTTAATCCAAAAGGAAGGCAATAAAATTCGTAAAATTTCCCAAATTCAAAGGCTGTGAACTGTTTATCTTCTTCTTTCATTAATACCTGATGATCTTTTGTTTGAGTTTCTGGAATTTGTTGCGATGGATTTTGTTGCAAAATTAGACAAACACGCAGGTATTTTGTAGCGCTGGGAATTTGGTCCGTGGGTGTTTCTCCAGACCACAAAACCCACACTTACAATTCGAAGCCTTATAAGGTTGTGCTGTTCTCTTTTTGACCGCAGCGATGTTTCCGCCGGCTGCACTAGATGTATATGGCGGATTGTCTCAGCAGGCATTTAATCTAGTTGCCTCAGCAGCTTTTGCTTTTAACTCACTATCTATGGTTGAATGTTTCAGGTACTACCTCGACCAGTGTTCCCAATTTTTAACTTCTAGAGGAATAAACAATTTTTATTTTAACCTCCTCGGTTATTTTATCTTTCCTGGAATTGATTGTTCAAGGCTAACCTCAAAAAAATCAATTTAGCGCGATTTGATTGAGATTGTTAATGATTGCGGGTTGAATCAATTCATAGATCGAGGTTCACATAAACGTGGTATTAATTTTAATCTGATTTTATCATATGCTGATGAAGTTCCAATTTGGATTATTAATACAACTTTTAGTGATGACAAAGGAATTTGCCTCCAAATAAAGTTCTCTTTTGAAACTGTTACTGAAAAAGTTACAGCGCAAAATTATCCAAAACATTAAAAACTGTTTGACAAAACTTTTTAGATTCCTAACAGTGGAATTGTCTTTTAATTGTTAGTATCATACGACTTAGTACGACTATCTTAACAATACTTTGTCGAAATCTGCTTGCATAAAACGGAAACAGTGACACAGTTTACCATACTTCTACTCATCGCATACAATGCATCTTCTCAACCGACGTGAAACACTTTTGCAAAAACTTTCAAAAATATAGATCTCCTCGGAAACTGTTACACAAAGTGTTATAACATAAAGTCCTCGTTTTATGTCTGAAATTTTCATAACTGTTTAACAGAAATTTTTGATTCTTAACAGTGAAATCGTCTCTTAATTGTCAGTATTACATGACTTAGTACAACTATCTTAAAAAATGTTTTCAAAGACTGTTCACATAAAACGGAGAAACGACCTTGTGTACAATATTTCAGTTCATCGTATACAAGGCATCTTCTCAACCGGCAAAAAACACTTCTGCAAAAAAATTTCCAAACTGGTTTTGGCTCATGCCGCAGCTGCGAAAGCAAAGCTGACCATTGAGTTGGATTCATCAATTGAATTTGATAAATGCTTTTTCGCAGAAATTTTTAATTTGAACAATCAGAGACACAGCTTTCAGTGCCTAAGCTTCCTTAACTTCCCTCAAACCGTATGGCACATAAATCACTTGTTCGTTGTCTTCCAAAGCGAAAGTCGCAAAAGCTGACAAACAAGCTGCTGCCCATTGTTCTGTTAGCTGCATTTTAGACACGTAATTTGTGGTGCTGGGCATTTAGTCCGTGGATGTTCCCCCAGACCACAAAACGCACATTATCGATTCGAAGCCTTATAATGTTGGGTTGTTGTCTCTTTGACAGCAGCCATATTTCCGACTGATGCACTAGATGTAGATCGCAGACATTTTTTAGCGGGCAATGAATGAGCGGGCAAAATTTGCAGCTCATTCGATTGCAATAGAGAATGATATGCGTTTCTCAAGCGTCCGAGTCTGCCAATTCCAAAAGTCGAACACGTATTGTACCAGAACAAAGACCAGATACTAAATCATTGCAAAAAGTATGACCTTTTGTTGCTGCACGGTGAGCTCTGTGCAATCAATGCGCTCAAGAATAATTCGTAGTTGGTGCGAAAACGCCGTAAAGCACTCATTATCTCGTTGCTTGCATAAAACAAATTGAAATCTGGCTTATCCAGAAAACTGAGTGCGTCGCTGAAATTAGTGGCTCCTGAGAAAATCGTAAAGAGTCCCACCCCTTTGTATGATTTGAGAAAGTTCAACTTATGAGAGCCTTTTGTTTTCACTTCAATTGTCAGAACATCAATAAATCGTTGCTTCCAGCGAGACCATTGCTCTTGGGTTGGTTCAAACGGAAGATCAGGAAGTCAAAATTTCATGACAGATATTGAACAAAAATGTTTTGTTGCTCAGATGAAACACCGCTTATTACAAGATTTTACTCAACATCTGAATCACAAACACACATATATAATTCATTATTTGGAACTTGTGATTATGATACAACAGAAGGAACTCTATTATCATCACTGTAAACACCAAAGTTTTTTTATAGAAGTGTTTGTGGTCCTGTCATGAGGTAGCTAAAATACCGAAACTATCAATTGCTTGCAGTTTAAGTGTCAAACAATCAGATTAATTAATCACCGACAACCTGTTCTCAAATTGACCGAATCATCCGAGCCTTTTGTGGCGCTTCCTGAAAAAACTTGTGGCGTTTCCTGAAATTACATAATTCAAAAATCTTTTTAGTGTCAAATTTATAAGTTATTGCAAGAAGCGGCAGAGATTATGGTGAACCCTGTGGTATCTTGATAGATTGAAAGTTTCATTTGTTTTTCAAGTCAATTGATTTAGCCTTGCAGCCATAGCCTCTTGAGCTGCCATTGCGCAATTTAAAGAGATTTGATTAAAATGCAGAAACAAAAAAGACAATGCGATCATTTGAAAAGCATTTTGAAAAAACCGAAAAAATCGAATTAACAAAAATCAGGACAAATAGCAGGATATGCCCTGAATTAGAAATCTCATGTAATAAAATATCATAAAAGACTAACGTTGTGCAAATTTCTCTCAAACGATTGGCTAGCTGTTGAAATTTTCAGTAGCTAACCACGGTTTAGTGAGGCTAGATGTAGTTTGACAAAAAATATTGAAAGATTTTGGAAACAATTGCAAATTTCAACAAAATTTAAAATCTATAAATTAAGAATCATTTCGTTGTTCCAAGAGACTATCCAGTATTCCTGTTTTAAGCTTGAAATAGTTTCACCAGCTCATAAAGATCAATAGATTTGAAACACGATTAAAATATCCATAGTCGGTACGTGGGCTTTTGTGTTGGTACAAAGAAACCATCAAATTGAAGAAAGTGCATCACCAAGAACAGCGTCCCAGTGGTTTGCCGAAATTTCCTGGAAACCAAAAATCAGCTAACAACCTAGCAGATACCTCCATTGTAACTTTCGTTTCCCCGTTACATAGAGGTTTGTATGGCGATAAACGGGATTTGGCAATTTCTATTTCTGTGCAGACGACATCAAACTCCTGCGGCTCTAGTTGTCCTCAACGATCTGTTTGGATAAACCCTGGTTTGCTAAATGTAGCAATAAATGCGACAGGCACCTGAAAATAGTTTTTGCTGTATTATCTTTAATTGAGAATGGATATCAATGGATATCCTGTCAAACGGTTTTAGGGCCTTAATATTATAACCAGGCCGGCAGGGATGGTGAAATTTGAGTTTTTATTGCCGTGTGTTGCAATACCTTGCTGAATGGATTATTAACATTCTTTGGTGGGCCAATAATCATTGGTCTAAATACGCTACTGTCAGAATTTGAAGCTAAATTAGAAACCCCTAACTGAGTCTTGTTTCCACCAAAACAAGGTAAGACTGTTTTACGTTGTGAGAGTACATCAAGGTCAACAATGATTGCACTACAGATTAAGTGGCTAACTACAGAGAAGGAAACAGTATAATAAAAACTATTCAAGCTCACTAAAGCACGTCAAACTCCAAGAACTGGAAATTTTTCTCCTTTTGCGAGACAATATTTTGTATTTGTAGGCTGGATTGGTACAAACAACTGCTGACACACATCAGCAGTTATAAACGGATGAATGAAGCCGGGATCAATAAGCGCTCTAACAGGAAGAGAGCGGTCTTTGCAAACAAACCTATTTTCGTAGATTCCATTGTGAGACCTTGTCACTTCGGCCCTTTTCTTCACACTGTATGATACAGAAGCTACTTGTCTGTCGTCATCCGAAGCGAAAATTGCAAAATTAGACAGACACGCTTGTATTTTGTAGCGCTGGGCATTTGGTCCGGGGATGTTTCTCCAGACCTCAAAACCCACACTTACAATTCGAAGCTTTATAAGGTTGTGCTGTTCTCTTTTTGACCGCAGCGATGTTTCCGCCGGCTGCACTAGATGTAGATGGCGGATTGTCTCAGCAGGCATTTAATCTAGTTGCCTCAGCAGCTTTTGCTTTTAACTCACTATCTATGGTTGAATGTTTCAGGTACTACCTCGACCAGTGTTCCCAATTTTTAACTTCTAGAGGAATAAACAATTTTTATTTTAACCTCCTCGGTTATTTTATCTTTCCTGGAATTGATTGTTCAAGGCTAACCTCAAAAAAATCAATTTAGCGCGATTTGATTGAGATTGTTAATGATTGCGGGTTGAATCAATCCATAGATCAAGGTACACATAAACGTGGTATTAGTTTTAATCTGATTTTATCATATGCTGATGAACTTCCAATTTGGCTTATTAATACAACTTTTAGTGATGACAAAGCAATTTGCCTCCAAATAAAGTTCTCTTTTGAAACTGTTACTGAAAAAGGTATAGCGCAAAATTATCCAAAGCATTAAAAACTGTTTGACAAAACTTTTTAGATTCCTAACAGTGGAATTGTCTTTTAATTGTTAGTATCATACGACTTAGTACGACTATCTTAACAATACTTTGTCGAAATCTGCTTGCATAAAACGGAAACAGTGACATAGTTTACCATACTTCTACTCATCGCATACAATGCATCTTCTCAACCGACGTGAAACACTTTTGCAAAAACTTTCAAAAATATAGATCTCCCCGGAAACTGTTACACAAAGTGTTATAACAAAAAGTCCTCGTTTTATGTCCCAAATTTTAATAACTGTTTAACAGAAATTTTTGATTCAGTGGAAACGTCTCTTAATTGTCAGTATTACATGACTTAATACAACTATCTTGAAAAATGTTTTCAAAGTCTATTCACATAAAACCGAGAAATTGGAATTAACAAAAATCGGGACAAATAGCAGGATATGCCCTGAATTAGAAATCTCATGTAGTAAAATATCATAAAAGACTAACGTTGTGCAAATTTCTCTCAAACGATTGGCTAGCTGTTGGCTGTTTCAGTAGCTAACGACGGTTTAGTGAGGCTACTTGTAGTTTGAGACAAAATTTTGAAAGATTTTGGAAACAATTGCAAATTTCAACAAAATTCAAAAATCTATAAATTAAGAACCATTTCGTTGTTCCAAGAGACTATCCAGTATCCCTGTTTTAAGCTTGAAATAGTTTCACCAGCTCATAAAGTTCAATAGATTTGAAACACGATTAAAATATCCACAGTCGGTACGTGGGCTTTTGTGTTGGTACAAAGAAACCATCAAATTGAAGAAAGTGCATCCCCAAGAACAGCGTCCCAGTGGTTTGCCGAAATTTCCTGGAAACCAAAAATCAGCTAACAACCTAGCAGATACCTCCATTGTAACTTTCGTTTCCCCGTTACATAGAGGTTTGTATGGCGATAAACGGGATTTGGCCATTCCTATTTCTATGCAGACAACATCAAACTCCTGCGGCTCTAGTTTTCCTCAACAATCTGTTTGGATAAACGCTGGATTGCTAAAGGTATAAATAAATGCGACAGGCACCTGAAAATAGTTTTTGCTGTATTATCTTTAATTGAGAAGGAGAGTTAAGTTGACAGAACTCGTCTACAATGGTGAGCAAACAGACGTTAGCTTAGTTGAAGGACAGAATCTTTGGACCAACTAGATCGATGGATATCCTGTCAAACGGTTTTAGGGCCTTAATATTATAACCAGGCCGGCAGGTCTTGTGAAATTTGAGTTTTTATTGCCGTGAGGTGTTGTATGTGGCGGTAACTTGCTGAATGTCCTCGAGAGTGTGCAGTAAGTTCTTAAAATTGTTGTAGTGCAAAAATCTAGTCACCCCAAGATGTGCTAATTTATCGTGCAGAGAAATTAGGGAAGATTTTTTTTTAAGTTTTTACGTGAGCAATCCTCGAGAGAACGTCAGCTCCTATATTTTTGCTTCCAATTCTGAATTCAAAATTGTAGCGTTATTCAGCAATTTCGATTCGCCAGCGGAAAAGCTGTTTTTTCATCATTTTGTTTTTTGCTGCAAAATATTAAATGCGATGCTCTTTTGATCGATCTTCAAAATAAACGAAAACGTTCTTAATAAAGTGGGAAACTTTCTGAAAGACTCAATAATGACAAAGACTTCCTTTTCCGCAGCCAAATGATTCCACTCACAGTACAATAATGGGCACTATAAGGTTCTATTGTTCTACTTTTGGGATAAAGTTGAACAAATGGCTTACCCCGAGTAGTTGGTTTCCAGAAGCAAATGATCAGCATTTGCGCGGGGTAAGGTTGAACAAGCATCAGCGATCTGCGATTTGATGTTTTTGATACAAGAAATGACAGTTGAGCTAAACAGAAAAGGTTCATGCTTCTGAGCTTCAAAAGAACAGCTGAATTCTGCTTGAGTATCGCGTGACTCATTTCCCCTTATACGAAAAAAAAAATTGGAATAAACGTCGCAAAGTCTTCGAATTTCATGGAACCGGATACTCCGTCAGTCTCTCTGGGTCAGGCCGCTTAGATCTTGTTGAGACATTGTGGCCTAGCATAGAAGTTTTTTATAGATCGAATTGATATTTGCTCATGTTTACTGTGAATCCTTCTCTTTAGGCAGCAAGAAGAAATACTTTAACGATCTTGTCATGCTCTTCTTTGAATTGTTCGCTAAATAGTTCATCGTCAGAGTAAAGGTACGTTCTTTGTAGCTTTTTTCGGTCAACAAATTTTTCCAAAATTCCCTGAAAAGCAGATAACGTGTTAGTTAACCCAAAAGGAAGGCAATTAAATTCGTAAAGTTTCCAAAATTCAAAGGCTGTGAACTGTTTATCTTCTTCTTTCATTAATACCTGATGATCATTTGTTTGAGTGTCTGGAATTTGTTGCGATGGATTTTGTTGAAAATTAGACAAACACGCAGGTATTTTGTAGCGCTGGGAATTTGGTCCGTGGGTGTTTCCCCAGACCACAAAACCCACACTTACAATTCGAAGCCTTATAAGGTTGTGCTTTTCTCTTTTTGACCACAGCGATGTTTCCGCCGGGTGCACTAGATGTAGATGGCGGATTGTCTCAGCAGGCATTAAATCCAGTTGCCTCAGCAGCTTTTGCTTTTAACTTACTATCTTTGGTTGAATGTTTCAGGTACTACCTCAAACAGTTTTCCCAATTTTTAACTTCTAGAGGAATAAACAATTTTTATTTTAACCTCCTCGGTTATTTTATCTTTCCAGGAATTGATTGTTCAAGGCTAACCTCAAAAAAAATCAATTTAGCGCGATTTGATTCAGATTGTTAATGATTGCGGGTTGAATCAATTCATAGATCGAGGTTCACATAAACGTGGTATTAATTTTAATCTGATTTTATCATATGCTGATGAACTTCCAATTTGGATTATTAATACAACTTTTAGTGATGACAAAGCAATTCACCTCCAAATAAAGTTCTCTTTTGAAACAGTTACTGAAAAAGTTATAGTGCAAAATTATCCAAATCATTAATAACTGTTTGACAAAACTTTTTTGATTCCTAACAGTGGAATTGTCTTTTAATTGTTAGTATCATACGACTTAGTACGACTATCTTAACAAAACTTTTTCGAAATCTGTTAGCATAAAACGGAAACAGTGACATAGTGTACCATACTTCTACTCATCGCGTACAATGCATCTTCTCAACCGACTTGAAACACTTTTGCGAAAACTTTCAAAAAATATAGCTCTCCTCGGAAACTGTTACAGAAAGTGTTATAACATAAAGTCCTCGTTTTAGGTCTGAAATTTTCATAACTGTTAACAGAAATTTTTGATTCTTAACAGTGGAATCGTCTCTTAATTGTCAGTATTACATGACTTAGTACAACTATCTCAAAAAATGTTTTCAAAGACTGTTCACATAAAACGGAAAAACGACCTTGTGTACAATATTTCAGTTCATCGCATACAAGGCATCTTCTCAACCGGCGAAAAACACTTCTGCAAAAAAATTTCCAAAATGGTTTTGGCTCATGCCTTAGCTGCGAAAGCAAAGCTGACCATTGAGCTGGATTCATCAATTGAATTTGATAAATGCTTTTGCGCAGAAATTTTTAATTTGAACAATCAGAGACACAGCTTTCAGTGCCTAAGCTCCCTTAACTTCCCTCAAACTGTATGGCACATAAATCACTTGTTCGTTGTCTTCCAAAGCGAAAGTCGCAAAAGTTGACAAACAAGCTGCTGCCCAATGTTCTGTTAGCTGCATTTTAGACACGTAATTTGTGGTGCTGGGCATTTAGTCCGTGGATGTTCCCCCAGACCACAAAACGCAAATTAACGATTCGAAGCCTTATAATGTTGGGTTGTTGTCTCTTTGACAGCAGCCATATTTCCGACTGATGCATTAGATGTAGATCGCAGACATTTTTTAGCGGGCATTGAATGAGTGGGCAAAATTTGCAGCTAATTCGATTGCAATAGAGAATGATATGCGTTTCTCAAGCGTCCGAGTCTGCCAATTCCAAAAGTCGAACACGTATTGTATCAGAATTAAGACCAGATACTAAATCATTGCATAAAGTATGACCTTTTGTTGCTGCACGGTGAGCTCAGTGCAATCAATGCGCTCAAGAATAATTCGTAGTTGCTGCGAAAACGCCGTAAAGCACTCATTATCTCGTTGCTTGCATAAAACAAATTGAAATCTGGCTTATATAATTCTCGAAGGTTTCTGCAAATAAGCATCCAGAAAACTGAGTGCGTCGCTGAAATTAGTGGCTCCTGAGAAAATCGTAAAGAGTCCCACCCCTTTGTATGATTTGAGAAAGTTCAACTTATGAGAGCCTTTTGTTTTCACTTCGATTGTCAGAACATCAATAAATCATTGCTTCCAGCGAGACCATTGCTTTTGGGTTGGTTCAAACGGAAGATCAGGAAGTCAAAATTTCATGACAGATATTGAACAAAAATGTTCTGTTGCTCAGATGAAACACCGCTTATTACAAGATTTTACTCAACATCTGAATCACAAACACACATATATAATTCATAATTTGGAACTTGTGATTATGATACAACAAAAGGAACTCTATTATCATCACTGTAAACACCAAAGTTTTTTTTATAGAAGTGTTTGTGGTCCTGTCATGAGGTAGCTAAAATACCGAAACTATCAATTGCTTGCAGTTTAAGTGTGAAACAATCAGATTAATTAATCACCGACAACCTGTTCTCAAATTGACCGAATCATCCGAGCCTTTTGTGGCGTTTCCTGAAAAAACTTGTGGCGTTTCCTGAAATTACATAATTCAAAAATCTTTTCAGTGTCAAATTTATAAGTTATTGCAAGAAGCGACAGAGATTATGGTGAACCCTGTGGTATCTTGATAGATTGAAAGTTTCATTTGTTTTTCAAGTCAATTAATTTAGCCTTGCAGCCATAGCCTCTTGAGCTGCCATTGCGCAATTTAAAGAGATTTGATAATCAATTTATTTGTGAATATCTACAATCCAGTTGTATCACCGGCTACTGCTGTTAACTGACTATCTATGGTTGACTGTTTCAGCAATTACATTGACAAGATTGTTTTTCAAATTTCAACTTCTAGAGGAAAAAACAATTTTATTTTTTACCTTCTTGGTCTTTTTTTTCTAGAATTATTTGGTCAAAGCTAACCTCAAAAAATTCAATCTAGCGCAATTTGATTGAGATTATTAACGATTGCGGCTTGAATCAATTCATAGATCAAGGTACACATAAACGTGGTATGAAAATTAATCTGATTTTATTATGAGCTTATGACCATCCATTTCGGACTGTTAACACAAGTAATAGTGATCACAAAGCAATTTGCCTCCAAATAGAGCTCTCCTCTGAAACTGTTACAGAAAGAGTTATATCAAAAAGTCCTCGTTTTATGTCCAAATCTTTGATAATTGTTTAACAGAAATTCAAGGAAGACCATCAAATTCAATAAATTTTTCCCCAAATTCAAAGGCTGTAAACTGTTTATCTTCTTCTTGCAATAATAAATGATGATAAGCACTCTTTATGTGAATCTTTGAGACAAAATTATTCTCAAAAGCGTTGTTCAGCTGTTTTTCCGTGTTTGGAGACGGGTACGCATCAAGACTGGTAAATAAATTGACTGTCATGGAGTAATCGATTAAAATGCGTCGGTTTTGGCGTTTTACACCAAACAACGTCTGAGGGCGACATGTAGATGTTGAGCAACATACTATTCTTTTCTGTGGCAGATCCCAAATTTCATAATGCAAAAATGAAAAATGTCTTTGTTTGAGTGTCCGAAATTAGTTGCAATGGATTTTTTTTGATAACTTTTGTTGAAAAACATCTTTGGTGGGTCAATAATCATTGGTCTAAATTCGCTACTGTCAGAATTTTGAAGCTAAATTAGAAACCCTTAACTGAGTCTTGTTTCCATCAAAACTAGGTAAGACTGTTTTACGTTGTTAGAGTACATCAAGGTCATCAATGATTGCACTACAGATTAAGTGGCTGACTAAAGAGAAGGAAACAGTATAATAAAAGCTATTCAAGCTCACTAAAGCATTTCAAACTCCAAGAACTGGAAATTCTTCTCCTTTCGCGAGACAATATTTTGTATTTGTAAGTTGGATTGGTAAAAACAACTGCTCACACACATCAGCAGTTATAAACGGATGAATGAAGCCGGGATCAATAAGCGCTCTAACAGGAAGAGAGCGGTCTTTGCCAACAAACCTATTTTCGTAGATTCCATTGTGAGACCTTGTCACTTTGGCCCTTTTTTTCACACTGTATGGTACAGAAGCTACTTGTTTGTCGTCATCCGAAGCGAAAACTGCAAAATTAGACAGACATGCTTGTATTTTGTAGCGCTGGGCATTTGGTCCGTGGATGTTTCTCCAGACCTCAAAACCCACACTTACAATTCGAAGCCTTATAAGGTTGTGCTGTTCTCTTTTTGACCGCAGCGATGTTTCCGCCGGGTGCACTAGATGTAGATGGCGGATTGTCTCAGCAGGCATTAAACCTAGTTGCCTCAGCAGCTTTTGCCCTTAACTCACTATCTATGGTTGAATGTTTCAGGTACTACCTCGACCAGTTTTCCCAATTTTTAACTTCTAGAGGAATAAACAATTTTAATTTTTACCTTCTCGGTTATTTTATCTTTCCTGGAATTGATTATTCAAGGCTAACCTCAAAAAAACCAATTTAGCGCAATTTGATTGAGATTGTTAATGATTGCGGGTTGAATCAATTCATAGATCAAGGTACACATAAACGTGGTATTAAAATTTATCTGATTTTTTAATGTTCTGACAAACGTCCAATTCGGATTATTATTAGCAATTTTAGTGATGACAAAGCAATTGGCCTCCAAATGGAGTTATCTTCTGAAATTGTTTTTGAAAATGTCATAGTGCAAACTTATCCAAAATTTTAATAATTGTTTGACAAAACTTTTTTGATTCTCAACAGTGTCTTTAAATTTTTAGTAGCATACAACTTAATACGACCATGTTAACAAAAACGTTGTCGAAATCTGTTCGGAAAAAACAGAAAAAGTGACATAGTGTACCATACCTCTACTCATTGCATAAAATCAATCGTCTCAACCGAAGGGAAACACTTTTGCGAAAATTTTCCAAAAATTTTTGGCTCATTCCGCAGCTGCGAAAGCAAAGCTGACCTTGACTTGGGTTCATCAAATTGAGGTTGATAAATGCTTGTTCAGGGAAATTTTTAATTTGAACAATCAGTGACACAGCTTTCAGTTCCTACGCTCCCTTAAGTTCCTTCACACCGTGTTGTACAAAAATCGTTTGTCCTCGTCATACAAAGTCGCAAAAATTGACAAACGCAATGCTGCCAATGCCCCTGTTAGCTGCATTTCAGACACGTGATTCAAAATGCTGGGAATTTAGTCTGTGGTTGTTCCTCCAGACCACGTAACCCACATTTACGATTCGAAGCCTTATAACGTTGAGTTCTTTTCTTTTTGTCAGCAGCCAATTTTCCTACTGGTGCACAAGATGTAGATCGTGGATTTTTTTGAGCAGCCGAAAATTTTTGTGCAGCTAATCGGATTGCAGTAGCGATTGATATACTTTTCTCAAGCGTCTGAGTCCGCCATTTCCAAAAATCGAACACGTATTGCATCAGAATTAGGACCAGATACTAAACCATTACAAAAAGTATGTCGTTTTGTTGCTGCATGGTTAGGTCTGTGCGTTCACCGGGCTCAATAGGAATTCCTAGTTGCTGCGATAACGCCGTAAAGCACTCATTATCTCGTTGCTTGCATAAAACGAATTGATGTCTGGCTTATGAAGTTCTCGAAGGCTTCTTCAAATAAGCATCCAGAAAACTGAGTGCGTCGCTGAAATTAGTTGCTCCTGAGAAAATCGTAAAGAGTCCCACCCCTTTGTATGATTTGAGAAAGTTCAACTTATGAGAGCCTTCTGTTTTCACTTCGATTGTCAGAACATCAATAAATCATTGCTTCCAGCGAGACCATTGCTTTTGGGTTGGTTCAAACGGAAGATCAGGAAGTCAAAATTTCATGACAGATATTGAACAAAAATGTTTTGTTGCTCAGATGAAACACCGCCTATTACAAGATTTTACTCAGCTTCTGAATCACAAACACACATATATAATTCAATATGTGGAACTTGTGACTATGATACAACAGAAGCAAATCTATTATCATTACTGTAAACACCAAAGTTTTTTTATAGAAGTCTTTGTGGTCCTGTCAGGAGGTAGCTTTATTACCGAAACTATCAATTAAATGCAGTTTAATTGTCAAACAATCAGATCATGTAATCACCAACAAAATGTTCTCAAATTGACCCAATCATCCGAGTCTTTTGTCAAGTTTCCGGGAAAAACCTGGTTATTAAATGAATTACAAAAATTAAAAATGTTTTCAGTGTCAAATGGACAAGTTATTACAAGAAGCGACAGAGATTATGGTGATCCCTGTGGTATCTTGATAGATTGAAAGTTTAATTTGTTTCTCAGATCAATTGACTTAGCCTTACAGCCATACTTATATGGCCGCCATTGCGCTATTTGAGGAGACAGGATAATCGGTTTATTTGTAAATATCTACAATCCAGTTTTCTTAACGGCTTTTGCTGTTAATTGACCATCTACGGTTGACTGCTTCAGCAATTACATTGACAAGATTGTTTTTCAAATTTTAACTTCTAGAGGAATAAACAATTTTATTTTTTACCTTCTTGGTCTTTTTTTTCTAGAATTATTTGGTCAAAGCTAACCTCAAAAAATTCAATCTGGCGCAATTTGATTGAGATTATTGACGATTGTGGGTTGAATCAACTCATAGATGAAGGTACACATAAACGTGGTATGAAAATAAATCTGATTTTATTATGTGCTGATGACCTTCTATTTCGGAATGTTAACACTAGTATTAATGAACACAAAGAAGTTTGCCTCCAAATATAGTTCTCCTCTGAAACTGTTTTAGAAAGTGTTATAACCTAAAGTCCTCGTTTTATGTCCGAAATTTTAATAATTGTTTAACAGAAGTTTTTGATTCTTAACAGTGCAATCGTCTCTTAATTGTCAGTATTACAAGACTATCTTGAAAAGTACAACTATCTTAAAAAACTATTCGCATAAAACGGAAAAAACGACTTTGTCTACAATATTTCAGTTCATCGCATACAATGCATCTTCTCAACCGGCAAAAAACTTTTTTGCAAAACTTTTCCAAAATTTTTTTTGCTCATGCCGCAGCTGCGAAAGCAAAGCTGAACTTTGACTTGGATTGATCAATTGAGATAGATAAATGATTGTTCGCTGATTTTTTTAACTTGAACAACCAACGACGCTGTTTTCAATTCCTACTTCGCCTTAAGTCGGGTTGCAATTATCCATGCACTATGTTTAACAATGAGCTCAATGGCTCAATATGTTTTTTTTTAAACTGTGTTCAAACCAGATAAGACCCCAAAATTGAATGATATTCCTTTGAGTGATTTCTCTTTCACTGTATCTGACGTTTGCAATGCTTTGAAGCTTTTTAATTATGAATCATTTATGGGCGTTGACTTTAATCTTTCGTTTTTTTATCAGAATGCAATTGCCTACACTCAGTTTTAGCAATTTTTTAATAGAGATTTTGAGTTGTCGTGTGTGGCCTCATCAGTGGAAATTTTCATTTATTACTCCATTGCACAAAAATGGTTCAACTCAAGACATAACTAATTTCCGGCCCAGATAGTCTTACACAAAATATCAATCGTTTTGAAAGGCTCATCTTTGGTTCAATCACGCTCCAGTGGAATATTAAACACAGAAGCAGCGACACGCTTTCATTAGGAATTGTCGCACTGTTAGTCTACATTTATTTTATTTGCAGATCGTTAAGAGCAGCTGATATCAGCATGCAGACTGTTTGGCTGTAATGTTGCCGTCAGAAAAGCATTTAAATCTGTCCGACAACATTTGCTACTAAAAAAGTGAGAATTTATTGGATTTTAGTCTGCTTTTATTGAACTTTTCGAAATTTAATTAAACTGTAGAACTGAGAAACTTAAAAATGATAATGTTTTCTCTGAAGAAGATGATGTTACATCTGGTGCTCCGCAAGGTAGTGTCTTGGGCTCGCTATTCATTTTGTTCAATAATGACGTGTCAGATTTGCTCGAACATTGTAAATATTATTTGATTTGCAATAACTTCACAAAATTTGCGAAGTCTTTCTCAAGTGACCTTCAAAGAGGTACTGACAGACTTTCAATTTGTTTGCAGGTCAATGGAATAGATTTAAACAAAAAAATGCAATCTCGTTTTGTTTGGACAAAATAGCGATGTGGAACTCAATCTCAATGGCTCAGTTTTCCAACACGAAGACTCCGTCGTGGACTTGGAAGTTGTTATATGTAAAAACTTGACAAGAGATATACATATCAATCAGTCTTTTGCGAAAAAGTCAAATTTTTTGAAATCTTTGAAACAAAATGTTCCTAAGGAAGTCACTGTCTCCAGAAGCAAACTTCTATATAAGTCACTTGTTTTATCAATCGTGCAATATGGATCTCCGATATGGCAACCCTCTGTTGTGTCCCTAAGAACTTTTGAAAAACTTCAATTTTTGTTTTCTGAAGTGGATTCTCTACCCCGTTAAGAGCAGTTTTGTTGAATGACTGAAGTGGCTGAACATTTGTTTTTTCCCAGCTAGCACGAAAACATATGATTGTTTTTAAGAATTTTGCTAAAGGAGTTATTGATACAAAGTGACATAGTGCTGCTTTTTGGAAATTTTCTCCTAACAAAACTTGAATTGTTTGACGTTGAAAGATTGTGTTCCTTATATAAAAAAGGCTGTTCTCCTTTTTGCAGTTCTTCTGCGTTTTTTTGCGTTTATTTTTGTAAACTTGTCATTGTGTAATGAAGTATGTGTTCTTTATATCGTCAGCGTTTCATTAAGTGGCTTGTTGTCTTCTATTTCAATTTTCGTGTCCAAAATTGTATCGGTGACGTATATTTGATACTGTAGGTTGCATTGTTTGATGATATCGCCGATTGGGGTTGTGTAGATCGAGAAAATCATTGCTTCTTGAATGTAGCCCTGAGGTACACAGTAGAAAATTTCTGCCTCTGAAGTATCAAGTTTCTGAACTTGAGTCTGTTCTCTTGTTTCGGTAATGTAGTACTTGATCCGCTAATTACAGTTGCCTATGATTTTGAAGAATTCTTTCAAATTTCCTACAAAAAAGTAAAAACCCAGAGTGTCAAATTCTGCACTTAGATCAGGCGCAATTACTAAAACTTATTTTACCTTGCCAAGTTCTACATAGAGGCCATTTCTTGTCTGGAGGCGACAACTTTCTCTGAAGTGGAAACGTTGGTATGCTGATTGCTGTGGGTCAAGCCGGCAAAAATTATTTAGATGTCTCCGTACTTGACCTACTGCAGTTTTTTCAAAAAGTTTGGAGAGGAAGGGGAAGAGTTGGCAATGGGACTATAGCTTTTGGAAGCTTCTGTGTCTAAAAATATCTTTTTTATGTTTCAGCTAATAAAATTTTAGGAATAACGCCATCTCAAAAATTCGTGTTTCTGAAGTAAATAAAAAATTTCCACGATTTTTACAAGTGCTTGCAGAGCACAGTAGGCAGCAAATCTAGTTCACAGTAGCTTTTTGACAATTCAGTAAAAACTTTGTCCAGAGTATTCAAATCAATTGAATCGAAAACACTCATTGAGTTGACATGGTTTGGGTGTATTAAGGAGAATAATATCTCGACCAATGTCGTGTTTGGCCGCGTTTTCAAAAGAACTTTTGATTTGTGCTACCATTTTCCTCAAAAAACGTTCATAATTTTTGTGCAATTTCAGCATTTGTACCGCAACCAACAAGCGGTGCTCCCAAAATTTTTGCAACCATTAAAATAATGATGCTGCCGTACTTTTTTTAATAACATCATTTGGATTATCGTGCGCATCAAAAATTCAGTTTTTGCTCTGTTTGCTAATCTTCCTGCATTGCTTGACTGCCGTCAAAACGTTTCTTTGCTTTGGCTGTCAGGATTTTTCTTGTAATGTTTTCACGCTTTCTTCTGTCTCTCTTTAAAACTTAAAATTTTTTGTCAAAAAAAGGAAAAACATTCAGTTTGGAGCTCCGCCTCCATATTGAATTGGCTTCTTCTGCAGCAAAATCAATTCAATCAACAACGAGTTCCGCAGCAGTGTCTACACATGTAGGTTTCCTTTAAGATCTCAGATCAACTCTGTATCATTCGCGAGCTTAGTTATACCGCTTTTTTCTGCGCTCCGAAAACAAATAGTTTTTACGCGTATTGAGGAAGCTACTTCACGGAAAATACAAAAATTTGATGAAGCTACTATCGTTTGAGCGTTTTGGTTCGATCTCAGAAAAAAATAGGGTTCAATTTTTTCCAACTGATGCAGAATTTTTCCTGCTCAGTGAATTGTTTTCTTCTCAAACTGTGTTAGGGAAGTTTCAAAGATTGGAAAAAATAATTTTGGATAGAACTCTCTTAGGTGTATTGAAATCACCATTTGAGATGAGGTCACTCTCAGTCAATAAGGAACAAGTTTTTTTTGCATTGAAACTCCAGAAACATTTTTGTCCTGCCAAGCGTCGGCCTGTAGAGCCAGCTCAAAGTGAATAATTTTTCGGAAAACAATTAGGGGAATTTTAATCTCCGACGTACTTATATGCGAGAGAAATGTAAGATAGATGTTACGTTTGTAGATAACCGCTAATCGACAATTTGTTGGAGACAAATTTTAATGAATAAATTGCTGCGAAATTTTGCAAAACCGAGATAGCAGCTATTTCTCATGAATGTTGCTCTACAACCATTATTCCGTTATGAAGAAAGTGTCATAACTGTTCTTTAGGGTTCCATCTGAAACTTCGTTTGTTTTATTTCTGAAAGACCTAACATTTACCAGACCACAAGAAAAATGGGTCTTTAGTCAGGTAGATGCATCCTCATCTCACGGTATAGATTTAAGCCGATTCCTAGCCTCCTGGTTTAAATAGTCTCTAACAAGCCAAACATTCTCTGTTCAAAGTTGCTCCTCTCAGGGTTGTCCTAGGAAGATTCTGGGAAAACTAGGTGATAGCTTCTCAGTGTTTTTAATTCTCTGGTTTTTTTTTGAGATGTAGCAACTCAGTTGCAATTTTTGCACTTCAATTCTTGATAAATTTGTCAGTGCTTAACAGTCAAGCATCTCATATAAATTTGCTGTCTGCTTTGTTTTCTTACCACACCGCTAAAATCATTTGAACTTGAGCATGTTTCAAACTTTCCGGTAATTTATTCACGTAATTTAAATTGAGCCATAAATTTGCTTTCAACCATAGTGTCCCAGTCATTTGGTTTGGATGATTTTTTACAAATAACGCTATTAAATCTATCACACCGAAATCGATATTCGTGGTTGAATGTAGCTTTTCTCGCAGGATCTCTCATATAAAGGGTTCTTTTGAATACCCGGTTTTGAGATTGTGAACGATTGTGATACCGTTGAATTTCGGAAAAATTAACTGAACTAGGGCTTCAGTTGTTTCGTTTCTGCCTGTATGTGATTTAGGTTTTCCCGAACTTGATGCAGGTCTTCCCCTTTCTGACTCAATTCTGACAGTTGTTTGGTTATATCAGCAACTGAGGGTAAGCCGCAATTTTCACACTTGGATAATATATCCTATCATGTATGCTTTATTGCCGAAACCTGATTCATGTGCTGCTTTACTGCAGGTTACGCAATGATTGGAGTAATTCCGTTGCACAGTATGATCACAGAGTTAGCTTGAACAATCTTCCATACATAATCTCTTGTTGTCCATAATCATAGCCACGCCTTCTGTTTTAGTTCTGTGCAGTTGTTTCCTCTATAACCAGGTATTTTTCGGGCAATAATTTTCACCCTAACAGTGTATACAAAATTTTGAAGAAAGAAATTTAAAACTTATCCATTATTCGACGAAAAGTTTCTTCAATCGTTGTACCTCATCACTCCATCCAAAACTGTGCCCTGAATTGACTTAAAAAATGTAGGGATTGCCGTTTCTTAAGTATATCACAACAATTGGTAGCAAAAAAGATCTGTTAAGACAAACTGATAATTGAGAAGTAAAAATTTCGAGGATCCTAGTCTTTCGCAATAAATAAGACTCGGTGTTTTCCACTTCTACTCTTTTTTGAAATTTTTCTAAAAGTCTTATGCCAGGATTAAAAATCAAATAACAATTAAATCCATAGGTTGACTTTGGAACAAGCGTAATGTGATATAGATTTAACTCTGTAGCAACCGTCAGATTTGATGTGTTTCTTTGAATTTGATGAAGGAACCTATTAGCTTTACCAGTGCGCAATTCTATGTGTTCCTTTGTTCTTTCCAGGTGTCTTTCATAGTGTTTCCAAAGTCCTCCACAAATCTCGATTTTTTCAGCAGCCATCAACCTACCGCTGGAAATTCTCTCGATTTGATTTTAAGCAAATGTGTTTTGGCATTTCCTTAAATTGAGGCTAGTTTTATTTTCGGAACTCCGACGCAATACTGAATGTAGATTTTGTTCGACTCCGTGTACGTTTCCAAGATTTTCATTGAATAATAATTTGAGATCATCAGCAAAAAGAAAGACTTTAAAGTTGAAAACAATTTGAGATAACTCATTAAGAAAAATTGGAAAAAGTAGGTGCACACGCATTGATCACTCGGGTACACACAAGGTGACGGCCAAACTCTTCAGTTTTATATTTCTGATTCCAATTTTTTGCAGTTTTGTCGAGCGCAATTGCTTAAAAAATTTTCTTGGGAAAAATTCTGCATAAATGTCAATTTTTGTCTTGAGGAGTACATTTCCTTATGGATGGTAATATTGGTATGCTGATTGCATGCAATTTTGGGTCAAAAGCCTGCAATTTTGGTCTATATGTGTCCGTAGTTGACCTACTGCAGTTTTTCAAGGAGTTTAGAGAAGAAGGAGGAAGTTGCAATAGGCCTTCAGTTTTTGGGAGATTTTTTGTCTGAAGATTGTTTTTTAAGTTTCAGCTAATCAAGCAATTTTTTGTAAATTTTAGCAAAAACGCATTTTCAAAGACTCATGTTTGTCATATATGAAAAAAAGCTTTCAAATATTTGAACAAGAGCTGCTTGCCGTGCACGTTAGGCATGGAATCTGGTTTACAAAATCAATTTGTTATTTCAATAAAATTTTTGTTCAGAGCATTCAAATCAACACTCATTGGGTTAACACACCTTGTGTGTATTTTGTTTTAAAGAGAATGAATTCTCAACCAATGTCGCGGGTGGTGGCGTTTTCAATAAAATTTTTGGTTTGTTTTACATTTTTCTTAATTTAAGGTTTTGAATTTTGGAGCAATTTCAGCATTTGTCTGGCAACCAACCGGTGGTGCTCCCAAAATTTTTGCGCGCATAAATATGATGATGCTGCTGCACTTTTTTAGGATAAACATTTCGATTATTGTGGGCATCAAAAAAATTTTTGTTTCTGTTTGATAATTGCCTTACATGTCCTGTTTGCTGCCATCAACTTTTCTTTACTTTGGTTGTCCTGATTTTTCTCATAATTTTCTCAAGTTTTCTTCTGCCTCTCTTAAGAACTTGAAGCTTTCACTGAAAAAAAAGAGATAGCTGGTTTGGAGCTGCGCTTCTAAATTGATATAGCTTGATTTGTAACAAAATCTATTGAATCAAGAAGGAGTTCAGCAGCAATATCTACAAATGTAAGTTGTACACTCAGTTCTTAGGTCAACTCTACATCATTTGCAAGCTTAGTTGTATGGGTTTTTTTCCTCGCTCTGGATACAATTTGCTTTACGCTATTGGGGAAACTAGTTCTCGGAAAAAAAACAACAAAATTTGACCAAGTCAATGTAGATTAGGCGTTGTTGTTCGGTCTCAGAAAAAAATGTGGTTCATTTGTTAGCAATAGCTCCAGAAATTTTCCTGCTCAGTGAATTACTTTCATCATAAACTGTGTTAGGGAAGTTTTTTAGAATGGAAAAAGGAATTCTGGATAGAACTGTGACGCATAATAAAATCACTATCTAATTGAGGTCACTCTCAGTCAATAAGGGTCGAGTTTTTTTGCATTGAAACTCCAGAAACATTTTTGTGCTGCCAAACGTTTGCCTGTAGAGCCAACACAAAGTGAGTCTTTTCTTTGCAAAATAATAAGACGCACTTCAATATCCAACGTACTTATGTGCGAGAGAAGTGTAGGATAGATTTTACGTTTGTAGATAACCGCTAATCCACCCTCCTGAGAGTTTGTTCGATACAATCTAAAAAATTTATATAGCTTTGAATTCTTGTTAGACTGAGTTAGCAAACAGTTTTCATGAAAATTGCTTGGCAACCAAGATTCCGTTACAAAAAGATGTCATAAATTTTGCTTGTTCTATTTCTGAGAGACCTAATATTTAGCAGACCACAAGAAAAAATAAGCAGTATCTCAGAAGCATTTTCATCTGACGGTATGGATTTAAGCCATTCCATAGCTTCCTCGTTTAAGTAGTATATGCCATGCACAACATTCTCAAGCCAAACTTGCTTCTTTCAATGATATTCAAGGAATATTGTTAGAAAACTAAGTGATAGTTTCTCAAATTGATCATTCTCTGAGATGCAATTTTTGCAAACCAGTTTTTGATCAATACGTTAATGCTTTGCGCTCAAACATCCTAAATAATTCTGTTGTCTGCTTTGTTTTCTCATCACACCTTTAAAACTATTTGAACTTGATCATGTTCCATTTTTTCGGGTTTTTTTTGGCCTGTTCGACATAACTGTTAAATTGCATTGAACGATATTGCCCAATCATTTAGTTTGAGTCCTTTAATACAGATAACGATGTTGAATCTGTCACACTGAAATCCAAGTTCCTGGTTGAAGGTATCTTTTCTCTCCGGATCAGTCATATAAGGGGCTCTTCCGAAAATCCTGACATTGAGTTTGTGACCGACTGCGATACAGTTGAATTCCGGAAAAATTAACTGAATTTGGACTTCAGTTGTTTAGTTTCTGCATGTATGTGAATTAGTTTTCCAGAAAATGCTACAGGTCTTCCACTTTCTTTCACAATTCTGACAGTTGTTTGATCTTATCAGCAACTGAGGGCAAGCCACCATATTCTCAATTGCATAGTATCTCTGTCTTTATAGATGTTCTATTACCGAAACCTGATTTATCTGCTGCCTTTTTGCAGGTTACAAAATGATTGGACTCTTTTCGTTGCTCACTGTCATCACAGAAGTAGCATGTTGTTAAATCTATTGCATGATGTTAAATCAGCAACTGAGTTTGTGCCGCAATTTTCACAACTATCTTTATAGGTGATTTAGTGCCAAAACATGATTTATACGCTGCTTTACTGCAGTTAACACATTGACTGAAGGCATTCCGTTGGACACTGTCATCGCACAGTTAGCATGATGAAACTTCCGCCAATGATCTCATGTTATAGATAATTATAGCAATACCTTCTGTTGTAGTTTTCTGCAATCGTTTCCAACCTAACCGTGTGTCTTCTGGATGATAGTTTTCACCCTAACCAGGTATATACAAAGTGTGAAGGATGATTTTTCAACCCTATCCGGCATTTCGACAAAACCTTTTTTCAATTATTATATCATAGCACTTCATCCTATACTGTGATCTGAAATGACTTACTAAATAGCAGATAAGGCTGTTTAATAAATTTTTCAGCAAAATTGGTAGCAAGAAAAAATTTCTTAAAACAATTTATTAGATTAGAGGCGAAAAGTTTAAAAATCTTAGTCTTTTGCAATAATTAAGTCTCGGTGTCATCAGTTCAAAAATTTTTTTTTGATATTATTTTTCTAAGAGTCGCATGTCAGGCTTTGGAGGCATATAGCAGTTAGATCCATAGGATAAGGTTGGAACGAGCGTACTTTGATTTGGATTTATTTTTGCAGTGACCGTCAGAATTGATGTGATTCTTTTAATTCTAAATGCTCCTCCTAGGTGTCATTCTTTTTAATTCCAAGGTGCTCCACAGTTCTGTTCTTCTAGCAGAGACAATTGACCCAACCCTGGAATTAGTCTCAACTTGATACTAAAAAATTGTGTACTGGTATTTCTTTAAATTGAGGTTATTATTATATTCAGAACTGCGACGCAATTTTAAATCTAGATGTTGTTTAATTCAGTGTGCGTTTTCAAGATTTTCGCTAAATAATAATTTGAGATCGTCAGCAGAAAGAAGGACTTTGTTGAAAACAGCTCGAGGTAACATTAAGGAAAATAAAAAAATAAGTACCCATGCATTGATCACTTAGGTACACCCGAGTTGACCGTCAAATTCTTCGTTTTTAGTTTTCAAATTCTCACGTATTGCAGTTTTTAGCTTAGGAAATTCTTTGCGATCTTCCCGACTGTTCTCAGAACTGAACATTTATATTTTAACAAAAAAGGTAATTGTTTGGAGAGTAACTGATCTTCTTTAACGAAAACTGTGTTGTGAATCTGTTATGAGTCTTTTAAAAAGTTTGACCATAAAGCCATACGAACACTTTTCTAAAACTCTCGGGAAAGCATACGAGTGTTGAACGACAGTATCACTTGTGTATTTGGTCCTATTTTTCTTGAAAATTGGTTAAATGCTTCTATTCTCAAAGCACCAGGATCAATTTTAAGTTGCATAAAATTTCTTTATTAAATTAGGATGGATATCGTAAGTCCTTTGATACGTCTGATGACTCTCAAATTTTCAACAACTGCTTTTTCCTTGACAATGAAATTTTTCTTAGTAGGATGTTCTTTCTCAACGAGTTTCCTTTGTTTATTACGGAGCTATATTTGAACAAGAAACCGACATTGACACATTTTATGTCCGAATATATTAACCAGGAAATGCATGAGAGCACCAGTTATTTACCGCGCTTGCGAAGGTGTAATTTTACAAATTGCTTTCTTCTTCTTTTTAGCTGATTTACACCACGCGTTTTGGGTCAACTAAAGCAATGTTTGCATGTATTTATTCAATTAGTATTTTTTTGCATTTAAAAAAGATCACGTGAACGTCTTTTCTTTTTATGTTAAACAAAATCAGAAACAAAACAAATTTATTTTGGTTAAAAATTCAAATATATACAAAAGGACTTTTTAATTGAAGAGCGTAAAAAGGTTTTGCAATGAGTGTTGATTGTTGATTTTACTCATTAAAAAACACAGACCTTCGACCTTTTCTGTTGTTAATAGGCCTATTTCCCACTGACGACTCAGCAATTTTGCACCGCCTAATTGTCCCGAAGCTTCGAAAGTAGGGGATGGAGCATCTGAAAGACGAAAAATGACTTTTTTTGAGTTATTGTATATTTGCTTACTGCATATTTTCCATTTAGTTGACTTTTCGACAACAATTATTTTTGTTCAAGTATGTTCTTCCTAATAAATTCTTGATACCGTTTGGTTTTTACTACTGCTTTCGGGACAACTTTTATCAAGTGGGTTGTGACAAAGATTTGGATTTGCGCCGTGGAGAATTTTCCGGGTTGCGCCGTGGAGAATTTTTTCATTTTTCATTTGACTCTGAATTTTACGTTTATTTGTTGTAGTGTGTGCGTGCGTTTGAGTCTAAAATCTTCCAGTTTTCAAAAAATGGGGCATTTGCCGATTTTGGAAGACCATTATGTACAACTGCAGTAAACAATTGACTTGTTTTCATTATTCGTACTTAAGAAGTTTTTTAAGAGCGCTCTAAAGGAAATAAAAGTTCACAAGATGTGTTCGCTCAATCTCAATAACTACACAATTGCTTCTGTGTAATAATAAAATCACCAAACTCTTTTTGATAGCAATTAGCATCCCTGCGTTACTAGCTTTCAGGAATTTTGGTAGGATATGTGCTCTCTCGATAATTGTTTTTATTGGATAGCTTTTTGTGCAGAAGATAATGTCTAAAAATTGTAATATTAATGGCGTTGCTCTAAATGTTATTAGTCAGAAATTGCCAAGAAATTTGAGCGTTCTAGTTGATGCAATTGATAACTTCCAGTAATCAATCATCACAGGGTTCATTGGTATGGCCATAGGGGCCGCTTCGTAGGTGTTATCCCGCTCTCAATTTTACTTTATGTCTTAAACAAGATTTCGATTTCTCTGGGAATTAGTAGGATGTTCTTTCTCATTGAGTTTCCTTTGTTTATTACGGAGCTATTTTTGAAAAAGAAACCGACATTGAAACATTTTATGTCCAAAGACATTAACCAGGAAATGCATGGGAGCACCAGTTATTTACCGCGCTTGCCCAGGTGTCATTTTTGTTAATAAATTGCTTTCTTCTTCTTTTTTGATGATTTACACCACGCGTTTTGGGTTAACTAAAGCAATGTTTGCATGTATTTATTCAATTAGCATTTTGTGCATTTAAACAAAATCAAGTGATCGTCTTTTCTTTTTTTGTTTAACAAAATAAGAAAAAAAATTTATATTGATTAAAATTTCAAATATATACAAAAAGGACCAACTAATTGAAAAGCGTAAGTGTTTTTATAAAACGTTAATTGTTGATTCTACTGATTAAAAAGACACTGACTTTTCGACCTTGTCTGTTTTTAATTGGCGTATCTCCCATTGACGAGTCCGCAATTTTGCGCAACCTAAATGTCCCAGAGCTTCGAAAGCAGAGGATTGAGCATCTGAAAGAGCACAAGTGATTTTCTCTAGTTATTTTGTATTTGGCTATCACATAATTTCCCTTTAGTGGTCTTCTCGACATCTTTTTTTAATCAAGTTTGTTCTTTTCATTAGACTCCTGCTATTGGGCCAACATTTACCAAGCGGGTTGCAAATATTTTCACGACAAAAAAAAATTTGAACTGCGCCGTGGAAAAACTTTTTCAAATTTTATATTCTGGATAGTAAAACCCAAAGTTTGAACAAAACTCTCTGAAAACAATTACAATTATTTTGTCCATGTCACAAACATATACAATGGTTGACTCTGAATTCTGTGTTTTTATTTGTTGTATTGTGCGTACGTTTGATGGCAAAACCTTCCATTTTTTGAAAATGGGGCATTAGCCGATTTTGGAAGACCACTACGTACAACAGAAGTAAACAATTGACTTATTTTTAATATTTGAAACGAATTTGTTTTTTAAGAGCGCTCTAAAGGCACTAAAAGTTCACAGGATGTGTTAGTTCAATTTCAATAACTACACAATTGCTTCTGTATAATATTTGAAACACCAAATTTTTTTCGATAGCAATCAGCATGCCTCCGTTACTAGCTTTGAGGAAATTAGGTATGAGACCAGCGCTCTCAGTAATTGTGTGTACTGGCCGAGATTTTCTTGAGAATATAATTTCAAAATTTGTAACGTTAATGGCTTTGCTCTAAATGTTGTTAGCTAGTCAGACAATGCCAAGAATTTTGAGCGTTGTGGTTCATAAAATTGCTTTTTTCAAAGTATTCACCTATCACAAAGTTCGTTGGTAGCGCTATATGGGCCGCATCGTTAATGTCATCCCCCTCTCAGCTTAATTTTAAATTTAAAACAGGATTGCGAATTCTCTGGGAATTAGTAGCATGTCCATTCTCAATGAGTTTCGTTGTTTATTACGGAGCTATATGTGAACAAAAAACCAACCCTGACACATTTCATTAATCAACAAAAAATTAACGAGGAATTGCACGGCAGCATTGGATCCTTTCCGCGCTTGCGCAGTTTTAATTGTTTGTGATTAAATTGTTTCTTTTTCTTTTTTGCTCATTAACAAACGCGTTTTGGTTAACTCAAGCCATAATTGTATGTATTTATTCGACAAGTGCATATACGGAAAAACCAAGTGAACGTGTTTTCTTTATATGGTGAACAAAATTAGAAACAAAGATGTTTCAATTTTTTGAATATTCAGATATATACAAAAGGACTAGTTTTTTTGAAAAACGTAAAAACATTTTGAAAAAGTGTTAATTGTTGATTATACTGATTTAAAAAATGAACACTAACTTTTCGGCGGTCTGTTAATAATTGACGTATTTCTCATTAATGCAGGGCTTCGATGTAGAGATTCGAATGCAAGGGATGGAGCACCTGATAAGGGCAAAGCTGGTTTCTTACAATATTTTATATTTGATTATGAGATACTTTACATTTAATTGACTTCTCGACAACGTTTCTTGATCAAGTTTGTTCTTCTTAATAAATTTGTGATACTCTTTGGGTTTTACTACTGTTTTTGGGCCAGTTTTTACGTAGCGGATTATAAGTATTTTCACATCAAAGAAATTTAAATTGCGCCGTGGAAAACGTTTTTGGTATTTCGTTTTCTGGATTTCAAAAAGTCAAGGTTTCAAAACCATGCTTGCGCAGATTTTGATTTTTTGTTATATAGTTTTTTTCTTCTGTATTGTTGTTAACACCACGGGTTTTGGTTAACTAAAGCTATGTATGCATGTATTGATTCAATCGGCAATTTTTGAGTTGAAACAAAAATCAGGTAAACGTCTATTCTTTTTATGATGAACAAAAATAAGAAACAAAGAAGTTTCATTTTGGTTGATTATTCAAATGTAAACTTAAAGGCTAGTTAATTGATAAAGATGAAAGCGTTTTAAAATAATTGGGTATCGTTCATTTTATAGGTTACATCAAAAACTAAACACTGACTTCTCTGCCTTGTCAGATTTTAATTGGCTTAATACCCATTGACGCATCAGAAATTTTTCAAATTAGAAACAAAGATGTTGCAATTTGGCTGAATATTCAAATATATAGGAAAAGACTGCTTTATTGAAAAGCGTAAAAACGTTTCACAATAGGTGCTAATTGTTGTAATAGTGATCTAAAAATTCAACAATTAAAATTAATTCTCGGCCCTGTCTGTCATTAATTGGCGTGTCTCCCATTGACAAATAAATTTGTTTCACCTAAACGTCCTGGAGCGTCTAATGCAGGGGATGGAGCACCTGATAAAAGCAAGCCTCATTTTTTATCTTATTTTATACTTGAATATCACACAATCTTCATTTTGTTGACCTCTCCACATCTTTTATTTTCGTTCACATTGTTCTTCTTATTAGACTCATGATATTTTTCAGGTTTTACTGCTACTATTGGGCCAAATTTTGCGTAGCAGATTGAAAATATTTTCACACCAAAAAAATTGAATTGCGCCGTGGAGAAAAAATTTGGTATTTCTTCAATTTTCGGGGTCGTAAAGTTTTCAAAACCATGCTTGTGCCGGTTTCTTTTTTTGTAATTAATTTTTTTTCTTCTTTTTTGTTGAATAACACCACGCGTTTCGGTTAAATGAAGAAATGTATGTATGTATTTATTCAATAGCAATTTTCGAGTGTAAACATTTCTCTTTTTGAGGTGAACAAAAATAAGAAAAAAAGAAGTTTCAATTTGGTTGATTAGTCAAATGTAAACTAAAAGACTAGTTGATTGATAAGCGTTAAAGAGTTTTAAAATTTTTGATAATTGTTTGTTATACTGATTACAACAAAACTAAACACCGATTTCTCGGCCTTGTCTGTTATTAATAGGAGTATCTCCCATTAACGCATCAGAACCTTTGCACCGTTTAAGTGACCTAGAAGTGCAAATGCAGGGGATCGAGCAACTGATAAGAACAAACCTGATTTTTTTATATTTGTTTATTAGATAGTTTCCATTTAGTTGACTTCTCGACATCTTTTTTTATCAAGTTTGTTCTTCTTAATACATTTGAGATAATTTTTAGGTTTTAAAATTGTTTTTGGGCCAACTTTTACCTGGCGGGTTGTAAACACTTTCACATCACAAAAAATTTAATTGCACCGTGGAGAATGGTTTGAGTTATTTCATTTTCTGGTTTGTATAAAACCGAGGTTTCAAAACCATGCTTGCGCAAAATTTTTTTGTAATAAATTTTTCTTCTTTTTTGTTGAATAACACCACGCGTTTTTTGTTAATTATAGCTATGCATGTATGTATTTATTCAATTAACAATTTTGGAATTTAAACAAAATCAAGTAAAACGTCTCATCTTTTTATGGTGAACAAAATAAAGAAACAAAGAAGTTTCTATTTGGTTAATTTTTCAAACATAAACTAAAAGTCTAGTTAATTGATATGCGTACAAGCGGTTTACAATTATTGTTAACTGTTTATTATACTGAATACAACAATTACTCTATACTCACTTCGCGGCCTTGTTTATTTTTAATTGGCGTATATCCCATTGAGCGATCAACAATTTTGCATCATCTAAGAAACCATTTTCTCGCAGGTTTTAATTTTTTTAATTATTTTTTTTCTTCTTTTTTGTTAATCAACACCACGCTTTCTGGTTAACTACAGCTATGTTTTTATGTATTTATTCAATTAGCATTTTGTGCATTAAAAAAATTAGGTGAAAATCTTTTTTTTATGGTGAAAAAATAAGAAACAAAGATGTTCCAATTTGGGTGAATAATCAAATATAAACAAACGGACTAATTTATTGCAAAACGTAAAAGCGTTTTACCATAGAAATTAGTTGTTGTAATAGTAATTAAAAAAACGAACAAAGAATTCCCAGTCATGTCTGTCATTAATTGACGTATCTCCAATTGATGCATAATTTTCCTCCACCTAAGTGTCTTAGAGCTTCCGATGCAGGGGATGGAGCACTTTTCAAGATCCAAACTGATTCTTGTAGCTGTTTTTATATTTGGTTATAAAATAAATTCCAATTAGATGACATTTTGACATCATTTGTTTTTGTTCAGGTTTGTTTTTTTATTAGACTTGTGATGTGCTTTTTAGGTTTTACTACTGCTTTTGGGCCAATTTTTACGTGGCGAATTGTAAATTTTTTCACATCAAAAAAATATTAAATTGCGCCGTGGAGAACAATTTTGGTATTTTTTCGTTTTCTGGATTGTAAAAAACCAAAGTTTCAAAACCATGCTTGTGCAGGTTTATTTTTTTGTTTTCAGTTTTTTTCTTTTTTTGTTGATTAACACCACGCGTTTTGGTTAACTAAAGCTCTACATGTATGTATTTATTCAATTAGCAATTTTGGGATTTAAACAAAATCAAGTAAACGTCTATTCTTTTTATGTTGAGCAAAAAAAAGAAAGAAAGAAGTTTCATTTAGGCTGATTATTCAAATATATACTGAAAGACTGGTTAATTGATAAGCGTAAAAGCTTCATACAAATATTGTTAACTGTTTTTTATACTGATTACAACAAACTAAACACCGACTTCTCGGCCTTGTCCGTTATTATTAGGCGTATTTCCCATTAACGCATCAGAAGCTTTGCACCGCTTAAGTGTCCTAGAAGTGCAAATGCAGGGGATCGAGCACCTGATAAGAACAAATCTGATTTTTTTTTCATATTTGTTTATCAGATAGTTTCCATTTAGTTGACTTCTCGACATCTTTTTTTATCAAGTTTGTTCTTCTTAATACACTTGAGATAATTTTTAGGTTTTAATATTGTTTTTGGGCCAACTTTTACCTGGCGGGTTGTACATATTTTCACATCACAAAAAATTTAATTGCACCGTGGAAAACGGTTTGTGTTATTTCATTTCTTGGTTTGTATGAAATCAAGGTTTCAAAACCATGCTTGCGCAAATTTGTTTTTTTCAATAAATTTTTCTCATTTTTTGTTGAATAATACCACGCGTTTTAGTTAATTTTAGCTATGCATGTATGTATTTATTCAATTAGTAATTTTGGAATTTAAACAAAATCAAGTGAGTGTCTCATCTTTTTATGGTAAACAAAATAAAGAAACAAAGAAGTTTTTATTTGGTTTCAAATATATACTAAAAGTCTAGTTAATTGATATGCGTAAAAGCGTTTTACAATTATTCTTAACTGTTTATTATACTGATTACAACGAATACTAAACACTCACTTCGCGGCCTTGTTTTTTTTAATTGGCGTATATCCCATTGAGGGATCAACAATTTTGCATCATCTAAGTGACCTAGAGCTTCCAATGAGAGCCAACCTAATTCCTGTACCAGATTTTATATTTGGTTATCAGATAATTTCCAAAAAAATGACTTCTTGACATCACTGTTTTTTTTTCAAGTTTGATCTTCACAATAGATTTGTGATACTTTTTAGGTTTTACTACTGCTTTTGGGCCATGTTTTACATAGCGGGTTGAAAATGTTTTCACATCAGAGAAATTTGTATTGCGCCGTAGAAAACGTTTTTGTTATTTTATTTTCTTGATTGTAAAATTAGGTTTCGAAACCTTTCTCTCGCAGGTTTTAATTTTTGTATTAATATTTTTTCTTCTTTTTTGTTAATTAACACCACGCCTTTTGGTTATTTACAGCTATGTTTTTATGTATTTATTCAATTAGCATTTTGTGCCTTAAAAAAGTTAGGTGAAACTCTTTTTTTATGATGAAAAAATAAGAAACAAAGATGTTCCAATTTGAATGAACATTCAAATATAAACAAACGGACTACTTTATTGAAAAACGTGAAAGCGTTTTACCATAGATGTTAATTGTTGTAATAGTAATTAAAATGAACAATGATTTCCCAGTCTTCTCTGTCAATAATTGGCGTATCTCCCATTGACGCATAGTTTTCCTCCACCTAAGTGTCTTAGAGCTTCCAATGCAGAGGATGGAGCACTTTTTAAGATCCAACCTGATTTTTGTAGCTGTTTTAATACTTGGTTATAATATAAGTTCCAATAAGATGACATTTCGACATCATTTGTTTTTGTTCAGGTTTGTTTTTTTTATTAGACTTGTGATGTGCTTTTTAGGTTTTACTACTGCTTTTGGGCCAATTTTTACCTGGCGAAATGTAAATTTTTTCACATCAAAAAAATGTTAAATTGCGCCGTGGAGAACAATTTTGGTATTTTTTCATTTTCTGGATTGTAAAAAATCAAAGTTTCAAAACCATGCTTGTGCAGATTTATATTTTTTTAGTTTTTTTCTTTTTTTGTTGATTAACACGACGCATTTTGGTTAACTAAAACTCTGCATGTATGTATTTATTCATTTAACAGTTTTGGGATTTAAACAAAATCAAGTAAACGTCTATTTTTTATGGTGAACAAAAAAAAAGAAACAAAGAAGTTTCATTTAGGCTGATTATTCAAATATATACAGACAGACTGGTTAATTGATAAGCGTAAAAGCTTCATACAAATATTGTAAATTGTTTCTTATACAGATTACAACAAATACTAAACACTCAATTCTCGGCCTTGTTTGCTTTTAATTGGCGTATATGCAATGACGCATCAACATTTTTGCTTCACTTAAGTGGCCTACAGCTTCCAATGCAAGGGAGGGAGCACCTTATGAGAGTTAAACCTGATTTTTGTACCTGATTTTATTTTTGGTTATCAGATAGTTTCCAATAAATTGACTTCTCGAAGTCATTGGATCATTGGTTTTTGTTCAAGTTTGATCTTCATAAAATATTCGTGATACATTTTAGATTTTACTACTGCCTTTGGGCCATATTTTACATAGCGGGCTGTAAATATTTTTACATCAAAGAAATTTAAATTGCGCCCGTGGAGAACGTTTTCGGTTTTGCAATTACTGGATTGTAAAAAACCAAGGTTTCAAAACCATGCTTTCGCGGGTTTCATATTTTGGTAATCAAATTTTTATTTCTGCTTTTTTTTTGGTTTAACACCACGCGTTGTGATTAACCAAGGCTATGTTTTTATGTATTTATCCAATTAGCATTTTGTGCACTAAAAAAATTAAATGAGCCTTTTTTCCTTTTATGGTGAACAAAATTAGAAACAAAGATGTTGCAATTTGGCTGAATATTCAAATATATAGGAAAAGACTGCTTTATTGAAAAGCGTAAAAACGTTTCACAATAGGTGCTAATTGTTGTAATAGTGATCTAAAAATTCAACAATTAAAATTAATTCTCGGCCCTGTCTGTCATTAATTGGCGTGTCTCCCATTGACAAATAAATTTGTTTCACCTAAGTGGCCTAGAGCTTCCAATGCAGGGGATGGAGCACCTTTCAAGATCCAACCTGATTTTTGTAGCTGTTTTTATACTTGGTGATATTATAAGTTCCAATTAGTTGACATTTCGACATCATTTGTTTTCGTTCAGGTTTGTTTTTTTTAGACTTGTGATGTGATTTTTAGGTTTTACTACTGCTTTTGGGCCAATTTTTACGTGGCGATTTGTAAACATTTTCACATCAAAAAAATATTAAATTGCGCCGTGGAGAACATTTTTGGTATTTTTTCTTTTTCTGGTTTGTAAAAAACCAAAGTTTCAAAACCATGCTTGTGCAGATTTATTTAATTGTTTTTAGATTTTTTCCTCTTTTTTGTTGATTAACACCACGCGTTTTGGTTATCTAAAGCTCTACATGTATGTATTTATTCAATTAGCAATTTTGGGATTTAAACGAAATCAAGTAAACGTCTATTCTTTTTATGATGAACAAAGAAAAGAAACAAAGAAGTTTCATTTAGGTTGATTATTCAAATATATACAGAAAGACTAGTTAAATGATAAGCGTAAAAGCTTCATACAAATATTATTAACTGTTTATTATACTGATTACAACAAGTACTAAATACTCAGTTCTCGGCCTTGTTTGTTTTTAATTGGCTTATATCTAATGACGCATCAACAATTTTGCTTCACCTAAGAGGCTTACAGCTTCCAATGAAGCGGAGGGAGCACCTTATGAGAGCTTAACCTGATTTTTGTACCTGATTTTATGTTTGGTTATCAGATAGTTTCCAATAAATTGACTTCTCGAAGTCATTGGATCATTGGTTTTTGTTCAAGTTTGATCTTCATAAAATATTCGTGATACATTTTAGATTTTACTACTGCCTTTGGGCCATATTTTACATAGCGGGCTGTAAATATTTTTACATCAAAGAAATTTAAATTGCGCCCGTGGAGAACGTTTTCGGTTTTGCAATTACTGGATTGTAAAAAACCAAGGTTTCAAAACCATGCTTTCGCGGGTTTCATATTTTGGTAACCAAATTTTTATTTCTGCTTTTTTTTGGTTTAACACCACGCGTTGTGATTAACCAAGGCTATGTTTTTATGTATTTATCCAATTAACATTTTGTGCATTAAAAATATTGAATGAGCCCTTTTTCCTTTTATGGTGCACAAAATTAGAAACAAAGATGTTGCAATTTGGCTGAATATTCAAAAATACAGGAAAAGACTACTTTATTGAAAAGCGAAAAAACGTTTTACCATAGGTGCTAATAGTGATTTAATAGTGATTTGTTGTAATAGTGATTTAAAAATTCAACAATTAATTCTGGGCCTTGTCTGTCATTAATTGGCGTATCTCCCATTGACATTAAATTTGTTTCACCTAAGTGGCCTAGAGCTTCCAATGCAGGGGATGGAGCACCTTTCAAGATCCAACCTGTTTTTTAGCTGTTTTTATACTTTGTGATAATATAAGTTTCAATTAGTTGACATTTCGACATCATTTGTTTTTGTTCAAGTTTGTTTTTATTAGACTTGTGATGTGCTTTTTAGGTTTTACTACTGCTTTTAGTCAAATTTTTACGTGGCAATTCGTAAATATTTTCACATCAAAAAATATTAAATTGCGCAGTGGAGAACAATTTTGGTATTTTGTCATTTTCTGGATTGTAAAAAACCAAAGTTTCAAACCATGCTTGTGCAGGTTTATTTTATTGTTTTTAGTTTTTTTGTTTTTTTTTTGTTGTTTAACACCACGCGTTTTGGTTAGTTAAACCTCTACATGTATGTATTTATTCAATTAGAAATTTTGAGGTTTAAACAAAATCAAGTAAACGTCTATTCTTTTTATGGTGAACAAAAAAAAAAGAAGAAACAAAGAAGTTTCATGTAGGTTGATTATTCAAATATATACAGAAAGACTAGTTAAATGATAAGCGTAAAAGCTTCATATAAATATTATTAACTGTTTATTATGCTGATTACAACAAATACTAAACACTCACTTCTTGGCCTTGTTTTTTTTTAATTGGCGTATATCCAATGACGCATCAACTATTTTGCTTCACCTAAGTGGCCTACAGCTTCCAATGAAGGGGAAGGAGCTCCTTATGAGAGCCAAACCTGATTTTTGTAACTTATTTTATTTTTGGGTTATCAGATAGTTTCCAATAAATTGACTTCTCGAAGTCATTGGATCATTGGTTTTATTCAAGTTTGATCTTCATAAAATATTGGTGATACCTTTCAGACTTTACTACTGCTTTTGGGCCATTTTTTACACAGCGGACTGTAAATATTTTCACATCAAAAAAATAATAAATTGCGCCGTGGAGAACATTTTTGGTATTTTTTCTTTTTCTGGATTGTAAAAAACCAAAGTTTCAAAACCATGCTGGTGCAGATTTATTTTATTGTTTTTAGATTTTTTTTCCTCTTTTTTGTTGATTAACACCACGCGTTTTGGTTATCTAAAGCTCTACATGTATGTATTTATTCAATTAGCAATTTTGGGATTTAAACGAAATCAAGTAAACGTCTATTCTTTTTATGATGAACAAAGAAAAGAAACAAAGAAGTTTCATTTAGGTTGATTATTCAAATATATACAGAAAGACTAGTTAAATGATAAGCGTAAAAGCTTCATACAAATATTATTAACTGTTTATTATACTGATTACAACAAATACTAAACACTCACTTCTTGGCCTTGTTTGTTTTTAATTGGCGTTTATCCAATGACGCATCAACAATTTTGCTTCACCTAAGTGGCTTACAGCTTCCAATGAAGGGGAGGGAGCACCTTATGAGAGCTAAACCTGATTTTTGTACCTGATTTTATATTTGGTTATCAGATAGTTTTTAAAAAATTGACTTCTCGAAGTCATTGGATCATTGGTTTTTAGTCAGGTTTGATCTTCATAAAATATTCGTGATAAGTTTTAAATTTTACTACTGCTTTTGGGCCATTTTTTACATAGCGAGCTGTAAATATTTTCACATCAAAAAAATTTAAATTGCACCGTGGAGAGCGTTTTCGGTTTTGCAATTAGGTGATTGTAAAAAGCCAAGGTTTCAAAACCATGCAAGGGTTTCATATTTTGGTAATTAAATTCTTATTTCTGCTTTTTTTGGTATAACACCACGCGTTGTGATTAACCACGGCTATGTTTTTATGTATTTACCAATTAACATTTTGTGCATCAAAAAAAATTAAATGAGCCCTTTTTCCTTTTATGGTGAACAAAATTAGAAACAAAGATGTTGCAATTTGGCTGAATATTCAAATATACAGGAAAAGACTACTTTATTGAAAAGCGTAAAAACGTTTTACCATAGGTGATAATAGTGATTTAATATTGATTTGTTGTAATAGTGATTTAAAAATTCAACAATTAATTCTGGGCCCTGTCTGCCATTAATTGGCGTATCTCCCATTGACATTAAAATTGTTTCACCTAAGTGGCCTAGAGCTTCCAATGCAGGGGATGGAGCACCTTTCAAGATCCAACCTGTTTTTTTAGCTGTTTTTATGCTTTGTGATAATATAAGTTTCAATTAGTTGACATTTCGACATCATTTGTTTTTGTTCAAGTTTGTTTTTTAGTAGACTTGTGATGTGCTTTTTAGGTTTTACTACTGCTTTGGTCAAATTTTTACGTGGCAATTTGTAAATATTTTCACATCAAAAAATATTAAATTGCCCAGTGGAGAACAATTTGGTATTTTTTCATGTTCTGGATTGTAAGCAACCAAGGTTTCAAAACCATGCTTTCGCGGGTTTCATATTTTGGTAATCAAATTTTTATTTCTGCTTTTTTTTTGGTTTAACACCACGCGTTGTGATTAACCAAGGCTATGTTTTTATGTATTTATCCAATTAGCATTTTGTGCACTAAAAAAATTAAATGAGCCTTTTTTCCTTTTATGGTGAACAAAATTAGAAACAAAGATGTTGCAATTTGGCTGAATATTCAAATATACAGGAAAAGACTACTTTATTGAAAAGCGTAAAAACGTTTTACCATAGGTGATAATAGTGATTTAATAGTGATTTGTGGTAATAGTGATTTAAAAATTCAACAATTAATTCTGGGCCCTGTCTGTCATTAATTGGCGTATCTCCCATTGACATTAAATTTGTTTCACCTAAGTGGCCTAGAGCTTCCAATGCAGGGGATGGAGCACCTTTCAGGATCCAACCTGTTTTTTTAGCTGTTTTTATACTTTGTGATAATATAAGTTTCAATTAGTTGACATTTCGACATCATTTGTTTTTGTTCAAGTTTGTTTTTTAGTAGACTTGTGATGTGCTTTTTAGGTTTTACTACTGCTTTTGGTCAAATTTTTACGTGGCAATTTGTAAATATTTTCACATCAAAAAATATTAAATTGCGCAGTGGAGAACAATTTGGTATTTTTTCATGTTCTGGATTGTAAAAAACCAAAGTTTCAAAACCATGCTTGTGCAGGCTTATTTTATTGTTTTTAGTTTTTTTTTGTTTTTTTTTGTTGATTAACACCACGCGTTTTGGTTAACTAAAGCTCTACATGTATGTATTTATTCAATTAGAAATTTTGAGATTTAAACAAAATCAAGTAAACGTCTATTCTTTTTATGGTGAACAAAAAAGAAGAAACAAAGAAGTTTCATGTAGGTTGATTATTCAAATATATACAGAAAGACTAGTTAAATGATAAGCGTAAAAGCTTCATACAAATATTATTAACTGTTTATTATACTGATTACAACAAATACTAAACACTCACTTCTTGGCCTTGTTTGTTTTTAATTGGCGTTTATCCAATGACGCATCAACAATTTTGCTTCACCTAGTGGCCTACAGCTTCCAATGAAGGGGAAGGAGCTCCCTATGAGAGCCAAACCTGATTTTTGTAACTTATTTTATATTTGGTTATCAGATAGTTTCCAATAAATTGACTTCTCGAAGTCATTGGATCATTGGTTTTATTCAAGTTTGATCTTCATAAGATATTGATGATACCTTTCAGATTTTACTACTGCTTTTGGGCCATATTTTACACAGCGGACTGTAAATATTTTCACATCAAAGAAATTTAAATTGCGCCGTGGAGAACGTTTTTGGTTTTGCAATTACTGGATTGTAAACAACCAAGGTTTCAAAACCATGCTGGCGCGGGTTTCCTGTTTTGGTAATTAATTTTTTATTTCTTTTTTTTGTGGTTTAACACCAGGCGTTGTGATTAACCAAGAATATGTTTTTATATATTTATTCGATTAGCATTTTGTGCATTGAAACAAAATCAAGTAAACAGCGTCTCTTCTTTTTATGGTGAACAAAAACAAAGAAGTTTCAATATTGTTAAATATTCAAATATATATACAAAAAGACTTGTTAATCGAAAGTCGTAAATGCGTTTAACACAAATTGTTAATTGTTGATTATACTGATTATAACAAAAACAAAACTCTGACTTCTGGGCCTTGTTTGTTTTTAATTGACGTATCTCTCATTGAAGCATCAACAATTTTGCTTTACGTAAGTGGCCTAGAGCGTTCATTGCAGGGGATGGAGCACCTTATAAGAGCCAACCTGAATTTTGTACCTGATTTTATATTTTGTTTTCAGATGAGTTCCATTTAGTTGACTTCTCGACATCATTTGTTTTTGTTCAAATTTGTTCTTCTTTATATATTTGTGATACTTTTTAGTTTTTATTACTGCTTTTGGACCAACTTTTACCGGGCGGATTGTATCATTTTTCATCAAAACAATTCGAATTGCATTGTGGAGAATGTCTTTGGTATTTCATTTTCCGAATTGTAAGAAAACAAGGTTTCAAACCCATGCTTGCACAAGAATAAGAATTAAAATTTTTTCTTCGGCTTTCTTATTGATTAACACTACGCGTTTTGGTTAACTAAAGCTAAGTTTGTATTTTATTTATTCAATTAGCATTTTGTGCATTCGAACAAAAAAACATGTAAACGTCTTTTCTTTTTGTGGTGAGCAAAATTGATAATAAGATGTTTCAATTTGCTTCAATAATCAATTATACACTTAAGGAGCAGATAATTGGAAAGCGTAAAAAGGTTTCACACTAGTTGTTAATTGTTGTAATAGTGATTTAAAAATTGAACAAAGAATTCTCGTCCGTGTCTGTCACTAATTGGCGTACCTCCCATTGACATATCAACAATTTTGCTACCTCCGAGTGACCTGGAGCTTCTAATTCAGGGGAGGGAGCACTTTATAAGAGCCAATGTGAGTTTTGCACCTGATTTTATATTTCGTTATTAGATAATTTCTAATTAATTGACTTCTCGACATCATTTATTTTTGTTCAAATTTGTTTTGTTTGATAGATTTGTGATACTTATAGGTCTTTCTACTGATTTGGGCCAATTTTTACCTAGCTAAATACGATTATTTTACATGAAAGAAACTTGAATTGCGCCGCGGCCAAAATTTTTGGTATTTAATTTTCTGGATTATAAAAACCCAACATTAGATTCGAACGAAACTGTCTCAGAACAGTTTAAATTTCCTCTTATCAATGTCTAAAATGTATACAGTGGTTGACTTTGTAGTCTCTGTTTTACTTGTTGTAGTATTTCTTTTTTGAGGGCAAAAACTCACATATTTTGAAAATGAGGCATTTGCTGTTTTTGGAAGACAAGTACAATTGCTATGCACAATGGCAGTAAACAATTGGTTTATTTCCATCAGTTAAAGTTTAGCTGTTTTTAAGAGCGCTGTAAAGGCAATAAAAAATCACAAGATGTGTTAGGTCAACTTCAATAACTACACAATTGCGTTTTTATGATGTTAAACACAACCAATTTTTTTAAGAGCAATTAACGTACTTCCATTATTTGATAGGAAACTTGGTAGGAGGCCTGCGCTCTCAAAAAAAAACTTTGTACTGGCCCAGATTTTGTTGAGAAGATAATTTTGAGTTTTGTTATTTTAGTGGACTGGCTCTCCATGTTGTTAGTCAGTCAAGGCAAAAAATTTGGAGCGTGGTAATCTATACAACTGATAGTTTCTAGTCATCACTCTTCGCAGGGTTCATTGGTAGGTCTGTAAAGGCCGCTGAGTTCTTCCGATTTTCTGTTTAGTTTCAAGTGTAAAACACGATTTTGATTTCTCTGGGAATTAGGAAGATGTCCATTGTCCTTTAGTTTTTTTTATTATTTACGAAGCTTCTTTCGAACAAGAAACAATCACTGACACACTATTTCATGGAAAGAAACTTTTCGAGCAGTAGCATCAGAACACCAGTTTTTTCCCCGCAATTGCGCAGTTCTCAATCGTTGTGATCAAATTGCCTCCTTCTTTTTTTTCTTTTTCTCCTTCTTTTTCCTCTTGTTCGTTGATTTACGCCACGCGTTTTGGTTGAATAAAACTATTTTTTAAATATTTAATCCATAAAAAATTTATTCATTTATCAAAAATCAGGCGATAGTTTTTTCTTTCAATGATAAAAAAAAACCTTTCAATTTCTTTAAATATTTGATTTAATATAAAAAATTACAAGTTAACAGAAATAGTAGAATTGTTTTACAATAAGCGTTAATAGTTGATTAAAAAAACCAATGCTGACTTCTTGGACTTGTCAATTGTTCGTTGCCGTATTTCTCTTTTAAGCATCAGCACTTTTGCGCCACCTATGTGTCCTAGAACCTCAAATGCAGAAGATGGAGCTTTTTTTATGAGCGAAACTGACTTTTGTACTTGATTTTATATTTAGATGGCATCTTTTCCTTTTAGCTGTCTTCTCGTTATCATTTGTTTCTTGTTCACAACTTTTTTTTTCAATAGATTCGTGATACTTTAAGGCATTATTGCTGCTCCTGGGCCAACTTTTACCTAATGGGTTGTAGAATTTCGTATATCAGAGTATGCTTTGTGAAACCGAGTTTCCTAAAGTCTATATTCTATACAGTAGTTGGCCAATATTGTGTCATCGACAGCTGTCGCTAATTTAAGAGCAGAATTTTGATTGAGCAGCGGCTGAAGATAAAATTAGATCTCAGCATCGTGAAAGACATAACTAAACAAAATTGCAAGGGAATCTCTAATGTTATTGTCTCGTGTGTTTGTATCGTAATTTGGGACAATGGGAATCAAGTGTTGAAGAAATTTTTGCTGTATGCCTATAATGGTTGAACCTTCACTTGGTCCCAAATAAAGGGATGGGCAATGTCATAACTTGTTGAGATTGCATGAGTTGCTATTCGCCTCCAAATAAAATTTTCTTGTGTTTTATTTTACAGTTAGAAAAACAATTGGCCGGTAATTTGATATAAACTGCTTTTTGCTATTTTTTTGGTGAGATTTCATTTAGTTAACGTAAGCACGAGATTTTGGCTTTATTGGTAATCGTATTAAATGTTATGTCAAAAAACTCAACTTGCGCCTTGGAGAATTTTCTCGGTTTTTCATTTTTTGAATCGTTAAAACCCAAGCCTTTAGTAGAACGAAACTCTTTAAGAACGATTTCAGTTTCCTTTTGTCTGAAATATATACAGTGGTTGACTCTGAATACTTTGTGTTACTTGATGTAATGTGTGTAGGTACAGAGAAAAATCATCACAGATTGCTAAATGTGGCTGTTGTCATTTTAAGGAGACCGTTCTGATACCAATTGCAGTAAACCATTGACTGATTTCTTTTATTCAAGATTTTGTTGTTTTTAAGAGCATTGTAAAGGCAACAAAAGGTGACTAATTGTGTTATGAAAAGGTCAATAAATACAAAATTACGTTTGTACAATAAATAAACACCCAATTATTTTGATAGCATTTAACATAACTCGGCTATTAGCTATAGGGAAAATTTGGGTGGAGGCCTGCTTTTTCAATAAATGTTTGAAATGGGTCAGACAGATTTTTTTAAAAAAATATATAATTTTGCAAATTGAACTCTGAATACTATGCTCTGATAGTTGGATGTCAGTCAAGGTCAAAACAATTTGAGCGTTGTAGTTAATGCTATTGATAGTTTTCAGTTATGACCGTTCTCAGGATTCATTGGTATCGCTGTAGCGGCTGCTTCGTGAAGTTCACCCAACTTCCGTCGAATTATAAATCTAAGTCAAGATTTTGGATAATCTGGCTAGAAGGAAGATGTCCCTTTTTTAGATCTCTTCATTTTGTACAAAGCTACATTTGAACAAGAAACCGACACTGACACAATTTATCATCGAAAAAATTAAAGAAGAATTGCGTTAACGAAAAGAATGCCAAATTTTTAAAATGCGCATTTGTCATTTTTGAGAGACTGTTATGATACAATTTTAGTAACCAATTTATTGAATTCCATCAATAAAAATTTAGCTGTTTTTTAAGTGCGCTTTAAAGGCAACACAAGTTCTCAAGATATGTTACATCAATTTCAAAAACTATACAATAAATTTTTTAGAGCAATTAGCAAGCCCCATAATTAGTTTTTTAAGGAAACTTGGTTAGAAGCCTTCGCTTTCAAGGATTTCTTTCACTGGCCAAGATTGTGTTTTAAAGCTAATTTCAAAATTTGTAAATTGGTTGTGTTTCTGTAGACATTGTTGGAAAATCAATGCAAAAAACTTTGCAACTGTTTATTTTATATGATTGATATTTTCTACTTATCACCCTTCACAGGTAATATTTATCACCCTTCATTGGTAGAACGTTAAGGCTTGCTTTGGAGAGCTTGTACTTTTTTTCGTTTAGTTTCAAATCTAATTAAAGATTTCGAATACCCTGGGAACTAAGAAGATGTCCGTTGTCTACATATTCTTCATTTTTACGAAGACTCATATGAACATGAAACTGACACGGACACACATAATCATCAAAAGAAACTTTTCGAGGAACTGCTTGGGTACACCAGTTCTTTCCAGTGCTTATGCAGGTTTCATTTGTTGTACTCAAATTGCCTTCTTCTTTTTTGTTGATTAACGCTGCGTGTCTTGAAAGAACAAAGCTACGTTTTGAAGTAATTACTTAATTATCAAACTGTCCAATTGACAAAAATCAAGCAAACGTCTTTTCGTCTCATGTTAAAACAAAGGTAAGAAACAAAGACGCTTCGTTTGGGTTGAATATTCAAATATATACATAAAAGAACAAGTTAACTGAAAAACGTAAAAGCGTTTTACGATAAGTGTTAATTGTTGATTATATTGAATATAACACATATTAAAATTTCCCTTCTGGTCGTCAATCATTCATTGGGGTACCTCCCATTGAAGCGTCAGCAACTTAGCCGCTTAAGTGACCTAGAGCCTCATATGCAGAAGATGGAGCACCTTAGAAGAACGAATCAGATTTTAGTAGCTAATTTAATACTTGTCTTCTCAACATAATTTTTTTTCTGGTCAAGTTTGTTCTTCTTAATAGATTAGTAATAAATTTAGGATTTACTTCTGCTTTCGGGGCAATTTTTAGCTAGCGTATTGTAACTATTTTTTACATGAGAGTATGTTTTGTGAAACCTGGATTGCCAAAGTCTGTTGGCCTTGATGTCCAATCTTGCATCATCAATGGATGTCGTTGATTTCAGAGCAGAATTTTTTGTGCAACGGCAGAAGATAAGGTTCGATCTCAACATCTTGGCAGGCATGACTAGACGAAATTGCACAGGAAACGCGAAAATCATTGTGAATTTTTTGCTGTATGCGCATAATCATTGGATCTTTACTGGGTCCTAACTATATGGAAGGGCAATACTATAACGAAATTCGATTTTCGTTACATCAAAATGACATTGGTTCAATGGGACAGCGTTCATCCAGCTTGATGCTCGGTTTCCACTAGCAAAGTCATTTGAAATGTTTAAAAAAAGATTGCCAATATAAAACTTACTTACGAACGTTTTCGAACTCTGAGTCAGGTTATAAGCAATACAAAATGCTAAAATGAAAAGCCAGAAAAAAAGATGCAAATCTTTAAAATCACTTATTCATGGAAATTGAAAACGAATTTTTACTTATCCACAGTTGTATCTATAAAATTTTACATCTGAGTACATATACATCTTCGATTTGCTGTAGCAGATGCATATCAGCATAATTTTTTTGTTAAAAAACCTACATAAATTACCTTAAACATACTCTGGTTTTGTTCAACTGTAAAGTTTAAATTTTCGTTTCATAAGGAGTCTTTCTTTCAAGTTGGAATTTCATCCCTCAAAACTAATCTTTCAGTGTCAATTCTCGTAATCGGTATTCGTCGCGCGCTTGGATTGCTGGTTTCCGTGTTCTTATATAGAGCGCCTCCAGTGTCATTAAGCTAGATTGATTGCCGCAATGTTCTAATATCTTCCACTGGAAAGCTGTTTTATTTCCCTTGCTCTCAATTGCATGTATTCCCATTGGTGAGTCCGCCTCGGCATGGTCTGCCATCCTTGCGGTAAAATGTTGGCATGTCTGCCTTACATAGATGGACTTGCATCCATTACAAGTGAGTTCATAAACCACGTGGGATTAGAGGTCTTTATCAAAGCTGCACTGAACTCTAGGCAAACAGCTCTTAAGTTTTCGAGTGATGAAAATTGTCTGTGCCGAGTGAATTTTGTTCAACTTTTTTACAAATTCATTAAAGAAGTTGCCTCTGTACTGTAATACAAATTGTTGTTTCTCAGTATATTTCTGCTGCTTTACGGATACACCCGCGTTATGTCTTTTCCTTACTTTCAACCGCAGCTAGTTATTTGTGTCCTTGATAAAAATCCCTGCCCAATGTCTGGGATATTGATTACGTTCCCAGATTTCTTCATTTTTTGTCAATGCTTCATGGAACGCTTCCCCTCCGTTTTTACATTAATTGACATGTCCAGAAATGGTAAAACTGTTATTGTCATCCGTTGTTTCTAATATAAATTGAAGATTATGATGGAGGTTATTGACCGAATCTAACAACTCTGTTGTACCACCTCTAACTGTTCTCACAATATCGTCGACATATCTTCAGAAGAATGGTTAATGTCAGTTTTATCATTTTCACGGCAGAATCAGCACATCCAGAACTGGTTTTCTAAGTTATCATATTCTGTGTTACTAATTTGCTGAAATTTTACGTGGAACCATCTATTGCAAATTTCACACTCAACTCCCTTGGAACGTGCTGTCACCCGGTTTTCGCAATTGCGACAAGTGCTAAATTGAAATTTGGCTTTACATTAGGGTGTCTGTAATTTCTATTGATGTTCCCACGATTTCATGAAAGTGTTAGCCAAAATCACTGCCAAAGATGCACCCATTACCAACCCGCTTTTCTGACAGTACCATTTTTCATTGCATTTGAAATGGACGTTTGTGATGGCTAATTCGAGCAGACCTTTCATCGTTGTTCCAGGTATGTCTAGTTTATCATCCCTAGCATAAAGCAACCGCAGGGCAATGTTAATGGCTTCTTTTACGGGAACGTTGGTGTATAATTTTCTTACATCTAAGGATAGGAATTTGTTCGTGTTTTTCAAGTTTTATTTGCTCCAGAGTTTTTTTTGCGTCATTTGTGATAGTTTCTATGTTTGCTTCTTCAGTCTTATGGTTACAATTACTTGTTAAGTTTATGGTTACAATTTCTCGGGATAGAAAGAACAAGTATCATAGGGGTTTCTTTTTTGTGTACTTTGGCTAACCCATACAGCCTTGCCGGTTGTGCTCCAGTGGACCTTAAAACTTCGTGAACCTTAACCGGTATCCTCTCTTTTTTCCTCATGTCCAAAAGTTCTTTGTTTAGTTTTTTTTTCATTTTTCATTACAATATTATCACAACTCTTTTCAAGTATTCTAAACTGTTCGCAATCAAGTACTTTTTCTAGTTTTTCTGCGTACGTGCTCTTTTTCATATCACAAAACCCTACACCCTTATCAAAAGAACAGCAATCAGGGCGTCGTCACGCCGTTTTTTTCTGCACTTTTGCTAATGCTCTGTCTAAAGTTGTTTCTCTGAGATTGTTTGAGTACCATTTTGCTGCCGCTTCAATCTGGATCAGTTTTTCACCTGCTACATTGTTCTCACGCAGATTCCTTATCAAACTGTCTTTGTCCGCCAAGAAATGCAACTCTTCAAACTTGTCTCTTTTTGGATGCTTTGGACCAAAAACGAGCAAATCCCTGACGAATCCCGGCAAATTGATATTATCAAGAACCACTACAGTCTTCTCATTAGATGATCTTAGCGGCTTGTCTTGCCTTTCCGAAAGTTTGGCAAGTTTTTCCCACAGTCTTTGTTCAGAACTAACAATGTGGTTGCGAAGTCGGTTGCGCAAAACAAAAATCACGGAGGGCAATAGGTGGTTATCTAAATTCTTCAGGAGAACTTTCCGACTAGCAGCTTGCTTTTGGTCATATTTTTGATGCGTGTCAGCTGCCGTGGAAATTTCTGACCTTAACAATTTTAATGGCAAACTATACACCGCTTGATGCAAAAGATCATCTGTTTTTGAAACACAAAACCTAAAAAAATCCGGTATCATATCTGTGCTGCGGCAAGTTTCGGGAAAATTAATTCTGCATCTGTTACTTTTATACGTACAAACGTTGCTTTCATAGTCCAAGTATGGTTCCCAACAGTCTATTTTCTGCAAAATTTTTTTCAATCAACATCTTGGCAGTTTAGGTATAGCTGAAGGTTTGTGAAAGTCCTCCGGTGAGCAAACACCAAGAGATGCTATCACCTACCACTCAGCATTCGTTTTTTCTTTGCTTCCCGTTAGTTTTTTCACAGTTTCCTTTCCCCCTGTTCTTTTTCAGCAGTTTCCGTAGATTAGATTGATGTTTTAACAGTGATTTAAGCTCGATTTCGAGTTCCTGATGTATTTGGAGGCATCTGCTGATGATAGTTGTGTTCTTTTGCTTCAGACTTGACACCAAATGCTTCGTTGAATGGATCACTAAAATTCCCAATTTTAACAGCTGTTCTGAAATGTTTTCTATGCTGTACTTTTGACAGTAAACTATCGCTTTGATTCTGCCCGAATGACGTTGTAAAAAGGCAACCAACTCCTCTACATCACAAGGCTTATTGTTGTTCGTTCGTTTCTCAGGGGTGATGGAGTTGTTCAAAGTGTCGTGCCAAATCACGAAATCACTGACGTCCTTCAGGTGACCCTTGTCTCAGGCGTTTCTTATGTTTTTTTGGTGTTTCTGGATTTTGGGTTGAATGAAATACTAGGAACGGCAGTCACGGATGGGGAAAAACAGTCTTCGATGTTTGCTGTTTTTAGGCTTTAATGCATGAAAAAGCACACCTGCCGCCTGTATATGCACCATTCTTCAATCTGTAAATGTTTCATGATGATCCAGCTGAAAAGACGTATAAAACTCAACTTGCCCCTTCAGTGCCATTAACTTAGATTGGTTGCCACACTGTTCTAATATCTTCCACTGGAAAGCTGTTTTATTTCCCTTGCTCTCAATTGCATGTATTCCCATTGGTGAGTCCGCCTCGGCATGGTCTGCCATCCTTGCGGTAAAATGTTGGCATGTCTGCCTTACATAGATGGATTTGCATCCATTGCAAGTGAGTTCATAAACCACGTGGGATTAGAGGTCTTTATCAAAGCTGCACTGAACTCTAGGCAAACAGCTCTTAAGTTTTCGAGTGATGAAAATTGTCTGTGCCGAGTGAATTTTAATCAACTTTTTTTACAAATTCATTAGAGATGTTGCCTCTGTACTGTAATACAAATTGTTGTTTCTCAGTATTTTTCTGCTGCTTTACGGCAACACCCGTGTAATGTCTTTTCCTTTCTTTTACTCGCAGCTGGTTAATTGTGTCCTTGATTATATTCCCTACCCAATGCCTAGTTGTCTACCCAATACCCTACCCAATACCTAATTGTTGTCTTTTTCGATTTGCTATCGAGCTTTTTCTTCTGATACAATTTTATTTGCCTTCGCTTCAGCTCGGCTTTGGGCAGGGGAATGGATTAAAGCGTGAAAGTTGAATTGATCGTTCTAATTCTTTAAATTGGTCTTCAGGTTTAAGGATGTTTAGGCCACCCTCACTTATCGGCAACCAAACGATTTTCCTGTATTTTTGATCGTTGGAGGGATTCTTTACTACTATTCGGTAAAGTCTCTTCGTTGATTGATATCTCTCGTTTTTTAACAGCTCTGCAACATAAGGTGTGGTTTTACGAGCTAAGAAGGTCAATATAGCTCGTTTTCTTTGAATGGTAGTTCTCGGTTGCTGATGTAAAAATGAATTTGGGATCCAAGTTTTTTGTTGGGAAGTTGTTCAGTAGCATTTTCATTTTGTGAACGGATTCTCTGCATGACAATTTGTTTCCTAGTTTCTTGCGCTGCTAGTGACACAATCACTGGACTTAAGATTTTTCTTAAAGATTTTTCTTTGATAGATTTTTCTTAAAACACATGCGATGTTTTGAAAAACTTTACCCTTTTTAACTGCTATATAAGCTCAGTATAGACTTCTTCAAAAATCCTCATATTATCAAACAAGATAAATTCTCTTTTTTTTGGAAAACAATTTTATCGACAATTGATTGGGTATTCTACTTTACTGGAGCTATCTTGACTTATTGTATTTCGTCAGCCGGTGAGATCAAACCAGTTTTTTTTTTCTTTCTTTTCAGGTCAACATATTTTTTTTGCTATGTTTAACTAAGACTTTGTCATAAAAACCCAAATTATCCGACATCAAAATGGAGACAACTGCACTAGCAAAATGGAATAAAGACAAGTTGATACAAGAAATTTTGAAACTAAGAGAAAGCAAAAGAACATCACTTAATAGTAGTTTGCAACAATGTGAAATTGATGATTTCAGGAAAGATGTAGAATTATATAAAGGAAAAGCTGCAATAATTGAACAAGAAAACAAAGAACTTCGAGCAGCTTTAGACAACGAAAAAAGATTATACGATCAGTCAACGTCGGAAATCATTTACTTGAGAGCTCAAAATGACAAAGTGCTGACAAAAATTATTGATGGTATCGTTGACAACGAACGTAAAGCGTCTGAGAGTGCTAGCAAAAAGTTTTTCCCCAATTTTGTATCTAGGTTTGCCAAAAATTTAGTTATTTCGGACAGCACGTTCAAATTTGTAAAACAAAGCGATATCAGTAATGAAACAGCTATTTACTCCTACCCATCTGCAACCACTAATGACGTCAACAGTACCATTGATTCGTATTCAACGGGAACAAAGTCGGAAAGCCTTATATTTCACCTTGGGCATAACACTATTGATCAGGGTACTGACGGAAAAAAAGCAGCAGAGCAAATTGTTGACCTGGTTGGCAAATGTATAACAAAGTTCAAACCACATAAAGTTGCAATTTGCAAAATACCGGATGTAAAGAATGGTCTGTATGGAAGAGATGTAAATAACAAAGAAATTAATGAATACAACAAGGAAGTCGATAGTATAGCCGATCAACTTAATGGTGAATTTCAGTCGTGTAAAGTAAATGTCCTGAATTACGACTTGGAAAACACAGATATAAGGCATGATGGTGTTCACCCTAATTTACATGGAATCAATAAAATAGTAGCGACTCTGAGAAACCACTTGAAAAGGATTGGTTACAATTGTTCGACAAACGATGTCTCTTTGAGACATATTCCACCAAAGCGCAAAGATCTTTTTGTACCCATGAGAGATGGATGGAATAATTTCAACAATCGTATTGAATTCTGATACATTTGGGTGACTTTTTAGAAATCATTAAAAATGTTTTTTTTGAGGTGTAGGTGGATTTTTATCTTGGTTTTAATTTTGATTAAGTTTGCTTTTTTTCAAGAAACGATTGAGTTTCTCAAAAGTCACTCAAATTTATATAAACTTAAAAAATTTAACTACCGTCATATCGATCAGATTAAAAATTTTTTACTATGGTTCGGAATATTTAACATAAAATATCTACTTATAATCATCGTAGTTATTCTACAAAAATGTGGTGACATTGAAAGAAACCCAGGTCCATCAAATTTGGATAGAATAACAACAATTGAAAAACACAATGGTGAGTGTGCGAGAAAATCGGAATTCCCCAAGTTTCGGTATATGAATTGTAGAAGCCTCAATAATAAACGTGAGCAATTGTCTCGTTTTTTGAAAAATCTTAATGAAACCTCATTCCTAGTTGTTACCGAAACATGGATAAACCAAAAAACTGACATTCCCGAGTTTTATCTGTGCAATAGTCATCACTTCATTCACCAACCAAGCTCATCATTAACTAATGTACAGAGAGGTGGAGGGGTAGGTATTTGGGTTCCCAAACAGTTTGAAGTAAAAATGAGAAATGATTTGAACACAATCAATAGAAGTTTTTTTGAGTCAATGTGGACTGAAATTGGTAAGCCTTTATCAGAAAAACTACTCATTAATGTAGCATACTGCCCCAATGTAAATCTTTCTAAATTTTTTCTGGATGAAATGACTGTAGAAATCTCAAATGTGTATTCGTATACAGATAATCTAATTTTATTAGGAGATTACAATATGAACTTGTTAGGCACAAAAGGTAGACAGTCACTTGATATTTTCACAGCAAACAATGGGCTATGTTACGTTAATGAAACGGAGGCAACATGGACAAATGGTGAAAAATATTCGTTAATTGATCACTGCTTTATCTCGAAGAACCAAATTTTTGAAGCCAGTGTTCTAGAGTCGACTCTTGGAGTTGATCACTTCACAATAGTATACCAGTCATCATTGAAAATAGATCACAGTGATAAGAAAAGGCAGTTTTTGATACGTAATACCAAGAAATATTCAAGATCAAATTTCAATCGTGGCATTGCGCTGCAAGATTGGTCGCCTATGTACCAGATAAATGAGCCGAACGAAATGTTTTTAAAATTTATCAAAATTTTTGAAAATATACTGAGTTGTCATGCACCCTTGAAGTTGGTAGAAAGTAGTACCAAAAAACAACAAAAGCAATGGTTGACAAAAGAATTACGTGGTCTCATAAATGAAAAACACCGTTTCTTTAATGTGTGGAAGAAAAACCCAAAATCAGAGATTTATAACATTTACAAATCTTTACGCAATTCAGTGAAAAGAAAACTGAAAAAAGCTGCAGATGATTACACAAAGAATTTTTTCCAGCAGCTACCAACTTCAAGAGAACAATGGAAATTCATCAAAAACAGGATCAATTCCAACAGCCAAATAGAAAAAATTGACAAATTAAGGGGAGATAGTCATTTTGTTGAGGATGACAGAGAGATTGCCAATGTTCTTAATAATTGTTTTGCGAGACTAGGATTATACAAAGGCAAAGACGTTGCTCCAAATTGTTCTTCCCTAACATTTGATGGACCGGAATTTAGCTTCCGACCAGTCACCAGAAAAGAATTGTATAATGTTATTGATAATCTACCTAAGCATAAATCTCCCGGACCGGGCTATATACCAGCATGGGCGCTATAATATAGTAAACTGTCTATTGGAACTCATTTACAATTTGTCATCAATGAATGTATAAACAAAAACACGTTTCCTAATATTTTGAAAACAGCGCATGTTACACCTGTCTATAAGAAGGGAGACCGACTAGAACCAGAAAACTATCGACCCATATCAGTCACACCAACTCAAGCAAAAATTTTTGAGCGATCACTACTTGAACAACTAACTCACTACCTAACTCTTAATGGTCTGATTAACAAGAATCAATTCGGCTTTCAAAAGCAAAAGTCCTGTCTCCTTACTATCATTTCATTAACTGAAAAGATAAACCAATGCGTTGACGAAAACGAAATTGTTGTCACACTCTTTTTAGACTTAGCAAAAGCTTTCAACTCAATATCTATAGATGTTTTCATGAACAAAATAAAGAGGTATGGAATTGGAGAAAATGCAAGAATCTTATTAAACTCTTTCCTTTGTGATAGAAAACAGTGTTTAAAAAATGGGATAGCAAAATCAGATTGGGTTGTCATAAATCACGGTGTTCCTCAGGGAACTGTCTTAGGGCCTCTAATTTTTATAATTTATGTCAACGATTTCAGTGAAGCTGTATCAACGAATTGTGATGTATTACAGTTTGCCGATGATACAGCAATTCTATGTCATGCAAAGAATGAAGCAAATTTGCAGCTAATAGCTGAAGATACATTAAACAAGACAGATCAATATATGAAACAAAACAGGTTAACTTTGAATGAGAAAAAAACGGAGTTAATGGTGGTGAGGAATGAAAAATTGCCGATCATTGAAACTGTCGATTTCAAGGGACACCGATTGGAAGCATCTGAAAAATGTAGATATTTAGGTGTAATAATTGATAGGGAACTGACATACCAAAATCAACTAAATAAGGTTATCAGTAAAATGGCTTCAGCAATCAGATCATTATATTTGGTTCGTTATCAGGTACCGCTAAAAACAAGAATAAATCTTTTTAAATCACTAGTTTTGTCTCATTTAGATTTTAGCGCAATTTTTTTTCAAAATTTACCATCTTACTCTATTGACAGAATTAACAAACAGATAAACTGGGGAATAAAAGTTTGCTTTATGAAAACCAAATACGATACTGCCAGAGATCTACTTCTGGAGACTAAAATTCTTCCAGCAGAGCTAATAACACGGGTGTCTTTAAATAGGTTTTTCAATATTCTCCAACAAACAAGAAATCGCTCTAAAAAACATTTCAGATTTTTAGAAAACGTGCCTATTATTGTAAACAAACGAACCCATAACCTTTTCTTAGAACAAAAATATTAGTCAAAATGGAGTAATGGTTCAATTGTTCGTAACTTTATTCGAAAATGGAACACACTTCCAATTATAATTAGAAAAGAAACGTCGAAGACCAAATTTAAACAAAAAGTTACAGCGGAAATGCTTAAACGACACGAAAGAGTTCCAATAGACAGAAGGGTTGCAGGATTTAAACATATTTTTTATTAAATTATTTTACGAAAACCGAACCTTAGTTTGTTATAAATTAGAAAAAAATAATGTTTGATTAATAAATTTCTAACATGTAACATTAACCAAGTGGTTAGTTTAATTTTCATGTTTGCAGATTAAAAAAACAATCAGCCAGCAGATTGTCCGTGGATGCTGTAGAGTACTGGGAAATCAGAAAAGCTATCACGAGACTCCAAAAAGCTCTGGATTTAACTTCCTTGCATGGTAGCTGCAAGCATTGCTCCATGAAAAAACTTGATCAACAGAGCCCAACATGACAGCGGGAGGTCGTGTTTTAAGACCCGTTAATGTTAGGAAGTCGAGAAAAATTACTGAGTGAGAACATCTTTTTATGCATTTCAGGTTGTGTTATGATTTTACAAGGTGTTGGAAGTTAACATGAACATCGATAGCATCGGGCGTATTCGCCAATCGCAACTTGGCGAAGGGCCTCATTCCCTTCAGATATCTCAAGCCACGCGTGTTTTCAGTCATTTGGGTGGTGTATCACACAAGTAAGTGTTGTAATCTTGATAGGTTTTAGAACTGAGAGATTAAGCTAATTGGACATCATTGCATCGAAAGTCACTTAATTAGTTAAACAATTTCCATAGCACTGTATTTATCTCAAAAAGGAGTAAAAACTATCTGAGATTTGTTAAACAAAAAAATTATTAAGTGCAAATAACTTTGCTTTAGCTTTGGAACCCTGTACAAGCAAGATGCGAATAACTATGAAATATATAAGCGCTCAGTGGAACCATTGGTGGAACTATGCATCAGTGGATTTAACTGTGCGTTTGTGACTTTCGGAGAGAGCCAATCGGGAAAGTCATTCACGTTGTCAGGAGAAAATGTCCATAAGCAAGGCTTAGTCACCTTGGCGATTGATGGTCTCTTTTCTAGGCTATCGGAAGAGTTTGGAAAAGGTTTGTATAACAGGGTAGGGAATTTACAAGCAAAATTAGCTGGTACTAATTGAACCCCGTACTAATTGAACACAAAACTACTAGCACTGATAAAAACGCGAGACTAGACATTAAAGCGAGTGGCCTATGGGGGTCCAGGTTCAGCCGTTGTTTCTTCGACGTAAAGATCTTTAATCCACTTGCCAAGTCATGCCCGAAAAACTCCATAGAAGTGTACAAATATCATGAGTCGTTGAAGTTCCTCAAGTATGAGCAACGAATACTTGACGTCGAAAAGAGTTACTTCGTCCGGTTCCTGCATGCTGAAAAGAAAAACGAATCATACTCGGACGCAATAACGTACATACGCACAAGAATAAGTTTTGCTCCTCTGCGCAGCGCTTTGATTTGCCTAACAGGGTGCCGTGGTTCCAAACGGCCTACTGACATTGAAAGTGCCATAGTGCGGGAGGGGAGACTAGATTCATAACAAATTAACTTATATGTCGCAGCTCTAAAAGAGTCAGCGCCTTTTTTCTGTTTGACGATGCTATAGGCATGTATTTTTGAGGTAAATTTACATATGATGCTGTGGTGTTTCACAGTGGGGCTCACTGTTTCGTCCATTGGGTGGATCGCACCCCGTTTAAAAAAATTTAATTAACTCCGTAGATTGTCCAACGCAACTTTTAGAAAGTTTCCATTTGGCAGTTTTCAGAGATGGGTAATTCTTTTTTAACATTCATAGCCACGAAGCGATAGCTGAGGCTATTATTCGCCTTCTCATGGTTTTTACAATTCAAGGAATTTGAATTGTATTGGGGCGCTGTCTTATTTTTACGACTCGAAGAGGAGTATTGGTGGATAGTCTTTTTTATCGGTTATTTTGTTAGTGTATTTGAAGCAGGAAGTGAAATGCGTGAAAACAAAGTATTAAGGTCAAATTGCCGAAGAGAGAGTGGTTTTCTGTTCATGCCATATTTTTGAGAGAGAGCGAGAAAAGTAGGTGTAAAAAATTTTCGTTAAGCGGATGATTTTTTTTGTGATCGTGTGGCATTTTCAAAGCAGTTTTTTTAGTTTAAACTGAAATTTTTCTGTCAAAGATATTTGTATTATTTAACCAAACTAGTAATTTTGCGTCTGAATGCTTTTTAGAACATCTGAGTCGAGAAATGATGTTTCAGATTCATATTTGAGCTATTTTTACCATTTTGCAATGTACGCTTTTTTTAGAAGTTTTGGCATTCTGAAAAATTGGGGAGTTGTGTGCTTCAAATGAGTTGTTTTAGTGGTTTTGGTTGGTTTTGCGATATAATTGTTATTGACTTTGAATTGGTTTTTTTTTGAAGATAATTGAGTATATTTAAGCAAAATTGGACAATTTATGTCTGTTTTAAGTTTTTTAGATTATTTTTGCTCATTTTATGCCTCTCGCTAGAATTTTTCTTGTTAAATCATTAGTTTGGATCTAAGTTATAGGGCTGTCCTAAAAGGTCAGAGAGGCACTTTTCACTGGAATGATTATTTCAAATTTCTTAATTTTTCGTGTTTTTTTTTTCGTTCTTTACATTTTTTATCGTTTAAGAAGTTTTTGCCCGGTGTCAGTTGCGTGCCTGAACAGAAGCAGTAATAAATTTCATTTGCCAAATGATTGATGCGAAATAGCGTTTCAACATTTTGAGGACAAATTTCATGATTTGTCAAAAAAAAATTTTCGACACTCATTCAGTTCCCTTTCTCCGATTTTCTCTATTTGAACTTTTTTGTCGCCTCTTCTGCCAATTGGCATTCGTTTATTCAATAAGAAGTCTTTGTTGGTGAAAGCTTTTTTTGCGAGTAGTTGTTCTGGAGCCGCAATTCGTAATGAAAGTTTTTATCAGATGATTTATCAGTTTTTACTAGTTATTTTTCCATTGTTATTTCGCCGTTCTTGTTTCAACTTGGTTAACCTTATTAATTAGGAGGTATATTGTTTTACTTAGGGTAGTCAATTTTCTACTCCGATTCGATATCGGAAGTCTGCCGGCTATGGTTTTTTAAATATATGTTCACACGTTTTCATGAATTTTGAATTCAAATTGGAGTAGTGATTGTGGTCACCAAAATCCGCTTTCTCGCTAGTGGTTTTTTTGCGCACACGGCATTTTCGTATTGATAGAATGTTTCTCCAAATAGTTTTGCTAATCCAGTTATAGTCCATTCTAGGTTTACTTTTTTGTTTAGTTAATGAAAACTCTTAATTGTAGGTCAGGACTTGTCCTGCTACGTTTTTTTTTTCGTCAACAGGATTGTTACGACCAAATGGCGTCGCAATCACCACTTGTAATCTGCTTTTTGTTCATTCGTTTATGCAGTTTTAACTGAATTGCGCGCGTGACATTTTTTACTCTTAGTGGAGTTTTTCTTCGTTCGCGTGATTAAATTTTTGGCCACACGTGACTTCACCTCACTCTCAAAATGACTTCCTCACTCTGAAATTGACTTATCTTCTCTTTTATTCAAAGAGGGTCACATTAGTGTGTGTCACTCGAACTGATGGGCATCCAAGGGCAGCTAATAGAATTAGCAATAAGTTAAGTATATTTTTAAAATACAACAGCTCAGCATTTTTAAAAGTTACTTTTTTGGTCCTTTTTTACCATCTTTTGAGACTGCAGATCTACGAAGCTATCGCGGCTATTTTCTAGCACTCTGCGGGCTATTTTTTATTGCTCCAACCCTCCGACTGGGTCGCCTCGGCTCAAGTTAAACATAGTGCGTTTTGAAATACGCAGCTGTAATATTTCATAGTGGGGCTCACTGTTCCGTCCATTGGATGGATCATGCTTTATTTGGGGGGTTTATTAAAGCTTGCTTTATTATGCTGTATCTTGTTTTATGCTTTATTATAGCTTTATGCTTTGTTATGGATCATGCTTTATTATAACCCCCTATAATGGGGGCTGTTCAGACCCTAGTAAGATTCGTTAACATTCTTTGCTTAAAGATATATATTAATTGAGGAGGGTTACCAAATTTATGCCAGAGCGAATATAGACGATTTGGCCAATAGATATCTTTTGCCGATATAAAAGTAGTCTCAATTGAAAGCCCTCGAAAACTAATTGATCGCCAGTGAGACAATTTTCCGATTGCTCAACACGAAATCTCTCTCATCAAAACAAAATCAACTCGTATGCGCAAAATCAATAAAAAAGAGTAACTTAAAAGGTCGCCTTAATCTTCAGTGGGCAAAATATTCTTTGAGCCTCAAAAAATACATCCGATCTGTCCATAAGGGTTTAAAGTTTCATGAAGCTAAATTAAAGACATCTGAAGAGGGTAAAAATTCAAAAAAAAATCTGTGTTAAATTTTAATCGTTGCTCCAATGTGGTTATTCTTAACAGAAGACGCTGGAGATCTTAAATGATGTAGTTTGCTCGTTTTCCATTTTCCCCATTTTTTGGCTTTTCTCTACGAATTTTAGACTATCCTATCTAACAGCCGCAGAGTGATAGCGTGGCTATTATTGCTCTTATCGCATTTTTTGTTTAATTCCTCGGCCTCCTTGACTTTTTTGCAACAATTTGCTGCATTTTCGATTCGATTTTTTTGACTGTTTTTTTAAGATTTTTTTGGTAGAATGTTATTCTATATGATTTTCCCAATTCATTCATAGTTTGTTCTAGGTCCCGTTTTTTGTTTACTCACTGAAATTTTTTTTATTTGTACGTCAGGTTTTGTCCTGCCTTGTTTTTTTCCTGCAATTTTTTGTGCAACCATTTGATCACTTGCAAAGACGTCAAAGAGCGTTCTTTTTCTACCCATGTTTAATGTATACATTGAGTCATTTTTAACATCTAATGGATAATAGGTGAGTTGTTAGTGTTTTGAGAGTACAAGTATAAGCTCCCATTAATTTTGGTAGTGTGAAGTCAGAATGTCGTTTTTTTCGCACCCTCTTTATTCTCTGTGGTCTTCGTGTTCTATTTAGCGAACCCGAGTCTTTCATGCTAAGGAAAAAATTACCTTGTAGAATTATTTTCTATCAACTTTCTATCCCTGGTGAAGTTTTTGGAACGTTCTTTTATCGTTTCTGAATACAATCCAAAGTAAATATTTTTTGTCAATTTCCAAAAAATATTTGCTGTTAAGCAGCCTTCAGAAAGCAACTACATGGTTTCCTCGAAGGCTAGTTTATTGTATCTATAATGATCAAATTTTTAAAACCCAATAATTTTATTATTTTTTGAAGATATTAAAAATTCAGCTGCAGCTACACGGTTTCTGACTTCTTTAATTCTGTCGTTTTTCAAGTATCTGGTGTTTTCGGTTTTCGCAAGTTTTTGAATTCAGCTGTGAGTGTCATTGTTGTGAGTTTCAAGTGATCAGCCGGGGACAGTAAATAGTTTGTAGGTTGCGATTTTTGCCCTATGCAGACGCAAGGAATTGTGACAAATGTGTTTTATCGTTTTACTTTCAAATTATGGGTGATTAATTTTACAGTAGCGCCATATTCTCAGGGAGCCATTCTTAAGGTCATATTTTTTGCAGTCATGCAGAAATTGGTTCGAATTGGTGCTCTGTCTTTTTTTGAAATCCTAAATTCTTTTGATGACTTCCAAGTTTGAAAACGTGATCAACAGGTGGAGCCCGAGCATTAAATTGCAATAACGGCCTTATGATGCCTTTAGTGGGTTTTTAATTGCTATGGAACGAAGTTTTGATCAATATTTGTACATGTTTGTCTATGCAAAACTGTGCTTGACCGTTTTGTTCTAGAACAATCTTTGGATATCGCTTGACGGGTGACTTCTTCAAACACCTGCTCACATGTTGTATGGATCAGTCAAGCATGCTGGAGCATGACGAATCTAACGTCTCTGTAGTCGGATTTCTGAGCACCCATAAAAATTTACGCTTTGGCTCCTTTGAATTAATTTGGCCCGCCGGTCGTTCCAGAGCATTTTGTCGGTTTGTCTTCATATGCTGTTTGAAGTTATTGGAAAGTCCACAATTGAAGATCAGTTATTGTGCAATTTCTTAAGGCCCGATTGAATCAATTTTCTTTTTTTCAATACTTTTCTTAAAACTTTTGTTTTTACCTGCTGTTGGGTGGGTAAAAGTCTGAACAGGAGCAGTAATAAAATTTATTTGCCAAATGATTGATTGGAAATAGCATTTCTACCTTGATGGGAAATAGCATTTCAACATTCAGTCTTTGAATGGGAAGTCAGTTTCGTGAGAGTTTTTGCCAGTAGTTGCTTTGGAGTCGCAATTCGTAGTGAAATTTTTTATCAGATTTTTTATGTTTTTGTGAATTTTGAGTCAAATTCAAGCAACGATTTTGTCACACCGCAACAGGAAGTGGAGCGAAAAAGCGAGTGGTTTTGCGGTGTGAAAATTTTTCATTCTAGTTTTTAATTAAAGTGAAAACGGTTTGCGATCTAAGATTTCTGGCCAGTATTTTTTTTGTTCACATGCTGCATTTCCGATTCGATTTTTAACTGTATTTTTTTAAAGATTTTTTGGTAGAATGTTTTTATAAATGGTTTTCCCAATTCATTCATATCTTGTTCCCAGTTCCGTTTTTTGTTCACGCATTGAATTTTTTGTGATTTGTACGTCAGGACTTGTCCTGCTATGTTTTTTCCTGCAATTTTTTGTGCAACCATTTGATCACTCGCAAAGACTTCCGGGAGCGTTCTTTTTCTGGTGTCTTTTCCACGCAGGTTTAATGTATACATGGCGTCATTTTTAACATCTAATCAATAATAGGTGAATTGTTAATGTTTTGAGAGTACAAGTGTAAGGTCCCATTAATTGTGGTAGTGTCAAGTCAGAATGTCGTTTTTTAATGGCACCCTTTATTTTCCTGTGGTCTTCGCTTTCTATATAGCGAGCCTGAGTCTTCCATGCTAAGGAAAAATTACCTCGTAGAGTTTTTTTTCTGTCAACTTGATATCCCTGGTAAACTTTTTGGAACGATCTTTTCTGTCTCTGAATACAAAAGTTGAGAAGCTAAAATTTGACAGTCAATTTTCTTAAAAAATCTACTTTAAAACGGCCTTCAAAAGACGTTAATAAATGTTTTGCTCGATGGCTAGTGTATTAAATCTATACTGATCACATTTTCGAAAACCAACAAGTTTATTTTCCAAAAGCTTTCAAATTTCAGTTGCAGGTACGTGGTTTCTGGTGTTTTTAATTCTGTTGTTGTTCAGTTATCTGGTGTTTTCGGTATTCTCGAGTTTTTGAATTCAGCTGTGAGTTTCAATGTTGTGACTTTCAAGTGATCAGCCGGGGACAGTAAATAGTTTGTAGGTTGCGAGTTTTGCCCTTTGCAGACGGAAGGAATTGCGACAAATGTGTTTTATCATTTTACTTTCAGATTTTGGGTGAGTAATTTTACAGTAGCGCCATATTCTCAGGGAGCCATTCTTAAGGTCATATTTTTTTGCAGTCATGCGGAAATTGTATGGAATTGGTGCTCTCTTTTTTTTTGAAAAAAAAAACAGAGCACTTTTGATGACTTCTCAATTTGGAAATAGCATTTCAACATTCAGTTATTGAATGAGAAGTCATTGTCGTATAGTTTTTTGCCAGTAGTTGCTTTGTAGCCGCAATTTGTGGTGAAATTTTTTTAATCAGATTTATTATCAGTCTTTATTTTCAGTTTCTTTTCCATTGTTATTTTGCCGTTATTGTTTCAAGTTAGTTAGCGTTTTCAATTAGGAGGTTCATTTTGTTATTTCAGTTCATTGTGTTAGTTCCTTGCGTTGTTGTGTTATTACAGCTTTCTACTCCGAGTCGTTTCCGGAGGTAGTCCGGCTGTTTTTACACACATTCTGTTCACACATTTTCACGAATTTTGAATACAAGTTCAAGCAATGATATTGTCAAGCCGCAACAGGAAGTGGAGCGAAAAGGCGAGTGGTTCTGCGTCGTGAAAATTTTATATTCTTATTTTTAATGAGAGTGAAAACGGGGTTCGATCTAAAATTCGTTTCTCGCTAGTGGTTTTTTGTTCACATGTCGCATTTTCGTTTCCATTTTTTAAAAATTTTTTAAAGATTTTGTTGATAGAATGTTTTTCCAAATGCTTATTCCAGTTCATTCATATTTCGTTATAGGTCTGGTTTTTTGTTTACTCATTGAAGTTTCCTTGAATTGTACGTCAGGACTTGTCCTGCCATGTTTTTTATTCTGCGTGATTAATTTTTTAATCACGTGTGGCCTCAAGTCTTGTGGTTTTAATGGACTAGTGGTCAATCTGTCTTTCTTATTTCTTCAGTTGTTTCAATTCCATGGAAGGCTACAAGCGTTTATCGCGGCATTTTTCCGGCAATATACAGGCAATGTTTGACTTTTTGTCCTCAAAACCTTTGGCTTTTCCTTACTTTAATTCAAAGAGGTAGGGCCAAATCAACTGTGTGTCAATCCAACTGAAGAGTATTCATGGGCAGCTAATAGAATCAGCATTAAGTTAAGCATATTCTTAGAATACAACAGTTCAGGACATTAAAAAGTTGCTTTTTTGGTTTCTTTTACCATCTTTTGAGACTGCAGATCTACGAAGCTAATGCGGCTATTTTCTATTTGACAACTATATGTTTATTGCTCCTGTCCTCCGACTTTTTCACACTTAATTTTGATTTTTGCGCTCTCTAAATTATAGCGTGGCTATTATTACTCTCCTCTCATTTAATTCTTTTGCTTCCTCGTTTTTTTACAACCATTTGATCACGTGCAAAGATGCTTTAGAGCGTTTTTTTTGGTGTCTTTTACATTCTGCTTGAATGTATACGTGACGTCATTTTTAACATGTGTCGGTTGTTTGGTGAATTGTTAGTGTTTTGAGAGTACAAGTGTAAGCTCCCACTGATTTTGACATTTTGAAGTGGAGAATTGTGTTTTTCAGAATATTGTTCTTCAATGGCATCCTCTTACCTTTGTACTTTGTGGTCTTCGTTTTCTAAATGGTGGCCCTGGTAGTCTTCCATGGCAAGGAAAATTTTTTTCTTTTTGAGTTCTTTTCTATCAACTTGATATCCCTGGTGAACTTTTCGGAACGGTCTTTTTTCGTCTCTGAAAACAATAGTTGAGAATCATAGACTTTTGTAAAGCTAAAATTTGGGAGTCAGTTTTCTCGAAGAACTTTATCTATACTGATTAAATTTTCAAAACCCAACAAGTTGTTTATTTTTCGAAGATTTTAAAAATTCATTTGCAGCTACCTGTTCTCTGTTGTTTTTTGTTGTCATCTATTGTCTTCCTTCTTCTCAAGTTTTCAAAACCTGATGTAGGTGTCAGTGATGTGAGTATCAAGTGATCATCCAGGGACAGTAAATAGTTCTAGGCTGCATTTTTTACCCTTTGCGATGAATCGTGGCACGTGTGTTTTATATTTCACTTTCAAATTAATGGCGATTAATTTTTCACTAGCCACCATCTTCTCAGGGGCCCTTCTCATGTTCATAGTTTTTTACAGTCATGCAGAAATTGGATTGAATTGGTTTCTTCTTTTGTAATAACAATTTTTTTAGACTTCTCAGTTTGGAAACCGGATCAACGGGTAAAGCCCGGGCATTAAATTGTGATGAAGTCCGTCAGATGCCTTTAGATGTTTTTAATTCCTGTCAAACAAAGTTCGAATTAATTTTGGATCCATCTGTTTTGCCCCCCCCCCCCCCAGCAGCTTAGTTGGCTTATGTTTTATGCCCCGGAGGTGCACGCTTTTTTACATAGTAACGTGCTATTGAACAACAAAATTTTGTAACTGGGGCCGTAAAAACACTGGGGGGATTGAACAAAACAGAATAGATCCTCATTCTTTGTATGTTTGTGTGTTTCTTTGTATGTGTGTGCATTCAATTGTGTGTGTTTATGCAAAACTATTGCTTGAACGTTTTGCTCTATAACATTCTTTGGATTTCACTTCTCGAGTGACTTCTTCACGCTTGCCTTTGCGCTATCTAAATTTCTGTTACTCTGAAATTAGGTCTCGCTAAAAAACTGATATTTAGATCTGTTGTTACAAGACCTTGATAGCCGAGTTGAATAGATCAGTCCAGCATGCTGGAGGTTGACGGTTCTAACCTCTCCGTGGTCGGTTTTTTTGAGCACCCATAAAAGTTTATCTAGGCTACAACACCTTTGAATTAAATGGGCCCGGCCTGTTGTTCCAGAGCATTTTGTCGGTTTATCGTCATTTGCTGTTTGGTGAAAGTGCTGGAAAGTCTTCAATTGAGGATCAGTTTTGTGCCACTTTTTAAGCCCAGAACGAATCAACTTTTTCTTATCATACTTTGATCAAAACTTTATGATGGGTTGTTGAGTAGGTTTTTCATGCAGAAAACTGATTTTGAATGTGGGAATGTTTTTCTTTTTCTCCTTATGTCCAGCAATGTTTCTGCTAATGTGCATATTAATTGTTTGGTAGATTTCATTAACAAGAAGTTGGTTTTGATGTCATTATAGTCTGAGCTTATCAAAAGTTAATACTGATTTTCCTTTAATACTGATTTCATCATTTTGACTTTTTTTGGGTTGAACGGCCGATAAGCAGTGTTTGCATGTTCAAGTTTACATCTGGTTCAATGCGTATTTTATGCCAAAAATAAATGTTGCTTTTGAAGAATATAGCACCAAGATAGTTTTAAATTTTGAACTTTTGTTTTTCACCCGTGCTTGGCTAATTTGTCGGAAATCACGTTATTCATGGATTCGTTCTAGTTTTTTAATAGGAAACGTTGGTTTTCAATGCTTTACAACCAAAATTATCGACAATTAAATGCTTATTTGAATTTTGTTATTTTTTTCCACCTTGTGAGTTTGTTTCTCGTTGGCTCGTAATCGTCTAGAGGCTAAGTCAGTAATTTTGAAATTTTTCGTTCAATGCTTTGGGTTGTTTTTCAGTTCTTGCACTGCCTTTTTCTTTTTCTCATACAAAGCAGAATCATTAAATTGGGCCTTCGGGCTAGTGGGTTTACGTACAAAAAATTACTACGATGTTGGAAAAAAATTTGCTTCCTGCATGAGACTCTTTCAGCTGATGAAAACATAATATCATATCCAAGTATTTATATTAATGAATTTTCAGATACAAAAATTCAAGCAAATTGCCAAGTTTTAATATCGATGGTGGAGGTCTACAATGAAAAAGTGCGGGACCTGTTCACAATTCCCAAAATGCAGACAGACTTCTTGAAAGTGGTGGAAACGGCCGACGAAGGCTTCGCTGTGCAAAGTCTGCAAAAGGCTATTGTGAATTCAAGCGGAGAGGCCACAAGGGCTTTCAGAGATGGTTGGGGAAGGCGAACACAAGTGCAGACTGATTATGGACTATCTCACACATACTCTTCTGTCATTTTTCAAATAGAAGTATCCTTAGTAAGTTTTTATTATCATTTGACGTTAGATCCCCATTCCGTCATATGAAAAAGTTATCGAATTTTTGCAACTAAAACCATAAAATCTGAACCTACGCTGTTAGAGGCAACTATTGTTATTTTTGGGTGCAATATTAAGTAATACCTATTTAAAGAAATGTGTGAATAAATTAGAGTGTCCAGTTGACGAGAATAGCTGGATATTAATTTTGACATTCATTCTATACATGCTATTAATATTTGAAATCTCAGTTTCCAATATTGAAACTGAACATCTGTTTTGGATAATTAGAATAAGGAGACTATTGAAGATTTACTCCTTTAAGGTTACCCGTGACAATCCCGCCCCGAATAGATCTCGACTGGTGTTTGTTGATCTTCCGGCTGCTGAGAAGCTGATTCATGACTCGCAGGAACTGAGGCTGAGAGAGGGCCCTACTCTGAATAAGGGTCTCTTCGCTCTCAGTCGTATGGTCGGAAACATAGCTAATGAACAGAAACCGGAACGGGTCATTGATAACGGGTTAGTCACACGTGCATTCTCCTGCATTCAAAAACAAATGAAATCATGTTTTGTCGATTACTGCTGCGTGAAATAATTGAAGATTCTGATTTTTAACTTCTTGATTCGTACACAGATTGACTAATAGTCAGCTGATAAAGTTTCAGCTGCTGGCTTTTCAGTCTTACTGCTGCTGTAATTGTTTTTTGGTATTGTTTTCGAAGTGGATCTTAGCAGCGTGGAATGTATAAGTGAGCGAGAAAAAAAGTGGCCCTGTAATACGACGCTTTGGCTACATTGGATCATTATTTCTTGCCAGAAATCTCGTTATTGAATTATGGAAGCAAAAACAAAAGTACAGAAGAGTAAAGTATTTGACAAAATTTGGTGGACTAAATAAGTGTCTATCAGAACGGGGTGGAAATAGATGTGTTTGTGTTTATTTCAGTGACTCCAAGCTGTCGCAGCTGTTGATGGACGTGATGAGCGGGAACTGCAAGACAACAGTGATGACGTGTCTGCGGCCTCACTGCGACCCATCAGTGTTGGCCACTATTCTCAGAGTCAGCACACACTTCAGTCGGTGCAGAACATTCCCCATCATGAATGACGCATTCGGACAGGTATTAGAAAGTTTTGGAGTTTCGTGTCACCACGGTTTTTGTATTCAAGTCCAGGTGAACTAACTCATGAGTATCTTTGTATTAGTTCGTAAGTTATAGTAGTCGTTGATAGCCGCGAAGCGATAGCGGCAATTATTGGGGATATCGTGGTTTTTTCTTCAAACGAAGTAGCAATTATATTAGTCCTGTCGGTCTTTTTTATGCGATTTTTTGCTTGATCAATTTTTCGTCTGACGCATTTGACTTCTGCGCATGGTTCAGGCCTGCAAGGACATGTCCCCGTGCACCCAAAGTTTTAAGCTAAAAGATCAATGATGGAGTTTTATGAATTGTTTTTTTTTGTACCCTGATTCACTAAACCAACTTTATATCACTGGCCATTGAAGATTGCCATTTCGGGTAAATGCTGATCCTACTTCTCTGACTTTGGCAGGAATTTCTGAATGAGTCTGCTGTTCACAGTTCTACAGTTTTATACTTACTGACAGAAGAGTACATCTGAATGTCTACAAAATATTAGAGCCACTTCGTAGATACCTTCCCGTTACTGTAACGGTAGTCGGTTATATTTTTAATTCGTCGTCTCCATCCATGATTCTTGCGACCATTGACTTTTTCAATTTCAGTGACTTCTACTGCTTTGCAGTTAGAATTTGTGTGAGTGACGTCATTTTTTCTGCTCTTAGGTCAATTGCGTGACTTACCTCACCAAAAAATGACTTCTGAACGCACTTGATTAACTTAATTTTTATGAAAATATACTAGTCAAAGATCAATAGTGTGCATCTAAGTAGTGCCAAACGTATATGCCCTAATTAAGAGCATCAGAGTCTTGAGTTTTTGATTTCGAATATTTATTTTGAAAAAGCTATTTTAGGACCTTTTCCTTGTAGAAAGTATGTGTCTCATAAAAAAGACATTACGACACTTACCCAAGAAGTTTAGTGGTTTTTAACGGACTGGTGGTCAATCTGTATATCTTGTTTCTTCAGTTGTTTCAGTTCCATGGAAGGCCAAAAGCGTCTATCGCGGCTATTTTCCGTCAACCTGCCGGCAATGCTATACTCAAAAATGCAAGTTAAAAAGTTTTAATAGATCTTTTCAGCGGAACTTTGAACGCTAACGCGCCATCCACTCAAAGCGAGGTCGGTCATGTGCTTAGTGAATTTCTTTTAATATTTGAATCAGGCAAGCAAGCGTATATTGAGTTAAATATCTAAGCTTCAAAATTGTAAGTTGAGTGTGGTTTTACTGTTCCAACTTTTTTCATTTTTTCAAAATGGGGATATATATAATATATATATATATATATATATATATATATATATATATATATATATATATATATATATATGCAAGTCTGGCTTTTATATATATATATATATATATATATGTGTGTGTATATATATATATTTATATATTTATATGTATATATATATATATATATATATATATTTATGTATATATATATATATATATATATATATATATATATATATATATATATGCAAGTCTGGCTTTTTTCTTCAGACAATTTTTCACTTTTTGTTTACGCATTGTAGAAAAAGGGAAAAAACATTTTTTAGCCTCTATGATCTAGTTTTGATTTATATAAAAAATTGTCCGAAATTTGTCAAAGTGGATTACTTTCAGATCGCGTTGAAATTTAAGATAAAAACAAGCGGAGAAAATGGTAGTAAAAATAGTTAGGATAAAGGGAGTTTTGATTGTCACGAGTAGTTTTCTACTGTTTCAAACCGGGAAAAAACGATTTTAAATAATTTGACCAAAAATTTCAATAGAAATCAGGTATTGGAAAATTGAAGATTTCAGGCAATTTAGAGCTCTAAAAATTGCAGAAATCAACTTTGAAAACCTGAAACTAAAAGCAGAAAAACGTATTTTTCTAATTTTGAGGGTTAATTTAGCAAAAAAATTCTTTTTTCGTCAAAACTAACCATTTGAGTGTTTTCAAAACCGCGTTAAAAATGGTATTAAAATTAAGCGTGGAAATATTTTTTTTATTTTTATCACCTTTGTTTTCAGAGGCCGTTCGAAATAACTTCTAGTTATTCAAGCTATATAACGTCCTGAGCTCGAACGACAGGAAAACGTTAAAAGAACAATCTTTATTCAAGACAACAATACGTAATTTTCAACGATAAGCTCTTATTCGATCACACATAACAATAATCTTTTGTATCTTAAGATATCTAAAGTAACACTGGCGGCAAAAAGGCCAGACAGGACCTGCTAGCCTTTTGTAAGCCAATAGAGGTCAATTCAGCTCATGTGTGACGTAATTTGGCCTTACTGTGGCCTTAAAGTTAAACCATTCAATGTATTCTTTTACTCTAATAATTTTATATATAAGTCATCTTAGTCTAAATCGGGCTAGTTTAGCTTAAAACTACCCTCATACGGTTCGTTGCTCAAGTCACATGTTTCAGAATACGGATTTTGCTTCGCGGGTTTTGACATGGTGGGGGCTCGAACCACCGATCCTTAGATTGAGAGTACAGTGCTATACTAACTGCGCTATGGGTACTTGTTTTGTTATGCATGCAATTACAATTTAAAGTCGTTCACATTTCTCGTTCACATTTCTCGCTCACATTTCTCGCTCACATTTGTAGTCAAAACACTAGTAAAGTGCAATATAAAAAATGAGAGTATATTGATCTGGAAAATTTAATAAAAATGTGCATATTTTTTTTTGTTTTTTTTTTTGTATTTTGAAATTGCTCTTGAATTAATCTCTTTCCAGGCTGTGGGCGTTGCTGTAAATTGATAAACTGTAAATCACTGAGTGTAAAAGTTTTGAGCTAAAAAGCGAATAGTGTGTTTGAATGGTTTTCTTTTCTTCAGTGCACTTAAAAGTTTTTAAAAATTTTTTCCAGAAATACCCCGAAGAGTAAAAATGCCAAAGCTTAAAATTTACTGATATTCGGTTTTCTTCATTACTACCAAATAAGAGTTTTTATGGAAAGCCTTTAACGTTCTTCGACCTGTTAAACGCAAGTAGAGGCAGTCTGCTTGTCAGAAATCGCCAAAATTTACTTCGCTACAAATTGCTGTTTCAAATTACTACATATTGTGTTTGAAATGTTTTGAATATATTTTGTGGAAAACCAAAATTGTGTTTTTTAAGTCTAGCTGGTGCAAAATCTGCGATATTTTGGAAAAAACGACTTGGCCCATTATGCTCAAAGAACATCAAATATGACTTAATTTTTGTTAAAACTTTCTGGGAAAACTTTATCAATTTTTTTCAATTTTAATATCAGTTTTACAATTACCGATGCAATTGCCTAAAAAGGTCCACAACTAGTTTTCCTGAAAATAAAACATAAATAGCGATGCGAACCATGGGTCAAGGTCAGTAAAAAAGTTGCCGGAAAGTTTTTTGTCGGGGTTTTATTTGTTTTTGTGATTATGCGTTCCTTTAAATGGTGATTTGGTTCCTTTAAATGTTAGACAAAAATAGGGGCAGAGTGCAAAAAATTTCAAGAATTCATAAAAAATCAGAAAACTTACAATTATTAATAGCCGCCCTCATCTTCTCAGCCGGCTATTGTAGCGCTCCTATTTTTTTTTACTTCGTCAAACTTTTTTTCGCCTAACCCATTTTGCCGCTTTTTCGACAATTTGCGTGAAATGTTTTTGACAGCAGCTGCTTAGCAAAGCATTCCAAAATGAAGAGAGTCCGTAAAAAAAATCAAAGTCAGAAATAGAAACGGGGTAAACCCATAAAGCCTATCCCATGTCAGATAAAGCCCTTTTTTAGATGCCCGGTACTTGAACTTTGTCCTCATAAGTTTTAGTCACTATCTATAATGCTTATTGGTATTGATACTAGACCCTGTAGCCTCGCACTGAGAGACAAGAGTATGTTCAATTACGAAAGGACATCAAAATAAATTGCACCTAAAAATGTTTTTTTACAAAAAATCAATCTTTGTTGATATTTTCTTTTTTTTTCAAAGAATGTTTTTCTTTCATTCTTTCATTTGAATGTTTTTCAAATTCTTTCATTTGAATGTTTTTCAAATTGCGGCTTTAAACTTCTGCAAAATCCAAATTGGGTATTTCGAAACTTGCTGGTAATATCTGCGATATTTTAAAACAATAATATTTTTGTTATACTCATGAGACATCAGTCAAAAATTTGTCGAAAAACTTTAGAAGGTTTCACTCAAAGTTTAATGGCGAAATTACAATTACCGATACATTTGTCTCAACCAATCAACACCTTGTGAAATTCAGAAAAACCGAAGAAGACCTAATTGAACGTGATGAACTTCAGTAAAGATCTGACAAAAAGAAAAATAATCGGTTGTGTGGTATTTGTTTGTTTGTATGGTTAGTTTGTGTCTGTCTTGCATTTTGTACTGCACTTATCTTTCTAGAATGTATTTAAAGAGTTTTCGTTTTTGTCGGCCGGAAAACGACGGCATGATTTTTGGTTCAACAAGAACAAGTAATTTTCTCCAATGCTTTTAAGTTGCTTTCAGAACATTTACAGAAATCAATGGATGTTTGCGCAACCTTGAGAGTTGTTGGAACATACTGTGCTACGCACAGGCTCCTACGAGCCGTCTTGTTGAGGACATATTGGTTGTTTTTCTACTCGAAAATGAGTATTTCTAAGAACGCGACCATCTGCACCCTCAAAAGTAGAGATTTGATTTATTGAAGTGTGTAATTTAAAGTTTAAAATGTGCGAGCTTTTGATTAATCACGAAAAAGTTGGTATTAATCACGAAAAATGGGGAATTACTGTAGTTGTGTCTTTTTAATGCAAAAATTGTGGTTCACCGTTTTTTCGGAATGTTTATCACTCGCTTTTTAGCGGGATAACTTTTAAAGCCTGAGAGCATTAAGGAAGCTGAGTTGCACGATAATTTTTTAATTTTTTTTTTGTTCTGATCTCCTTTATTTTTCTACTCATGACCTCACTTTTCTTTCCTTTTTTACCTAGTGCGACTGGCCTCACATTACCGAAGCTAGCTAGCTAGCTACAACGAAAGCCAAATCTTTGCGTGTAGTTCGAGAGGAATTCGTTTAACGGTAGCCTGATCTGTTAAACCTCTTAAAAATTACACCAAATAATTAAACTATTTGAATGCAATTTGAAGATTTTGTTGACCATAAAACGATGTCGCAAGTTTTGGAGAGGTGCAAGTCATTGCGACTTTTCTGATCATTTGACACCGTTTACGTTTTTGCCACCAGCACGTTCTGCTCGCCCTAGTTACAGAGCGTGCCATATTTTCTTCATTATGTAAAAATTTGGCATATGCGTCTGGAAGGTGCAAATAATATGTACTTATTAAGCGGGGGGAACATACGAAAAAATTTTCCCATTCAATTTGTCGCATTCAATAGAATTATGTTGTTTGATTTTTTCTCTTTAAGCCATTTACTGAATGACGTATTATAATAACTGCAACATCCAAATAGCCTATAGTTGCGCTCCTATTTTTATATCCACAGAATTTGGATTGCATCGGTGCCGTCTTTAACTGCTATAGCTGACTGGAGCTATTAAAATTGCTCTCAAACGAAGTTTGTAGGAATTATATTAGTCCTGCGGTCTTCTTATGCGAGTTTTTTTGCTGGACCGATTTTTTGTCTGGCGCCTTTGACTTTTCGACCTCGAAACGGCATCAACAGGCAAAGCTTGGAAGGCGTTTTGTTCTCATAGATCCTTCAGGCTCACTAGTATCTCTGCATTATGCGATTTACAAACTGTTTGAAACATAATTTCATGGTTTGAAGGGCGATTTGCCAAAACACACCGAAGAATTGCTGACCTCAGTTATAACTGGCTTTCTAAGCTGCCGCTAGGTGCTGACGAATATGTTGTTTGAGAGCAATTCGCGTGACAATAGTCGGTTATGTGTTAGTAATTTTACTTATGCAATTCTTTGTGCTTATTGTTTCTAGTAGCTGCTATAGCTGAGTGAAGCTACTATTAGCCTTCTATTGGTTTATAAGACTCGAAGAGGAGTTACGGTGATACTATGCTTTTTAAAAAAATCGTAACAAAATCGGATTTTAAAGTTCATGCCTCGCGTGAAAATGCCTCAAGGTTTTAGGTAAAATTATTGAACAAAGGTCGCACGAAAAGATAGAGTTTTTTTGTTCACATTAGGTATGTTCATAGCAGCTTTTCGATTTCGAGTTCAACTGCGGTCAAAAAGTTTTTTTTATATTAGCTGATAAGTGCACGCTTGGATGCATTTTTGGACATCTAAATCAAACATCATTCTTTTAGATGCATTTTTGAGCTTTTTTGCCGTCTTTGGCGTTTGTACAGCATTTTTGTTCTTCATTTTTATAGCAGTTTTTATTGAAGTTGGTTTTTCTGTTGGTTTCAGTGATTTTTTATTTAATCGGTATGAATTTTAAATTCTTTATAAAATGTAATCAAAATTTGGCACAATTTTGTCTGTATTTTAAGTTCTCATGTTTCTACTGTTTTTGCCTTCTGCGATAGTTTTTGTGCCCAATTTTTCATTTTGAGCTATTTGGGAGTTGTCTCCAGGAGGAAAGCATATTTTAAAGAGAGTGCAGTCTTTTCTGAAACAACATTTTTCTATGTTCCTAATTTTGGCCTTTTTAACTGTTCATGTTTTGTTTGTCTGCAGTGTATTTGGGGGGGGGGGGGGGGGGGGTCATCGATCGAGCAGAAGCAACATTTAAGGTTGTGCTCAGAAAATATTTTTTGGGTTGCATAGCATATTAGATTTTTATGGGGAACTTTTAAAAAATTAGGTAAATTTTCTTTTTTCGTTTTCTTTTGTTTTTACTATGTAACGCTTGTGATCTTTTTCTAATATCTGTTGCTGCTTGTTTGATAACCGAAAGCTAATTGTGTTGCATGGTCTGTTACACTTGGTTGTTTTTGAGTTGCAATTTGCAATGAAAGTTTAATAAATTTGACAGTTTTGGCTTTTCTCCTAATTTTTCCCCGGTTGTTATTTTTTGAATTTTTTTGTTATGATCAAGTATAAAGTTCGTTTTCTTTAGTAAGCAGTTGGCTGGGGCATTAGTGATCATCTAGGCTGATTGATCTGCTTGCTGTTTTCGTTGCCTTGTCAGATTTTCGTTACATTGATATGACGTCACGCTCACTTCAATTCGCTTTTTGTTCATTCTGCGTGACGTCATTTTGACGCTCAGTAGAGCGAGTTTTTTGCGCAATCCAGTGATTAAAATTTTTGTCACACGCGACTTACTCAATCGCAAAAAGCTTTAATTCAATGAGATAAGGTCAACTTTTTTGTAACTCTAATTGAAGCTAGTTAGGGAGCAGCCAGTAGAAGCTGCAATATGCTGTAAAAAAATACCTAATCAAATTACAACATCACAAAAATTAATAAAAAGAAGTCTTCTGTCGAAATGTGACATCTCGGCAATTGGTAAAAAATAGAAATTTCTGTTCTTCGGTCTTTTTTTCTTTTCAGACTTATCTTTGTCAGACTAAAGGTCTGTAAAACTATCGCAGCTTTGTTTGAGAGACTGAAGATCTATAAAGCTATGGCAGCTTTTTTCGAGCAATCTGCCAGCTACGTCTGATTTTCTCTGTTTTCTGTATCGCTCTTATTGGTGTTTTTGTTTCCAGATTTGAAGTTGTACGAGACTTCCAGTCGTTTCCGGAATTATTTCGATTAAGTTTCTCGTTTCCTGTCTCATCTGATGTCGGGTTTTGCGTCAAAATTTTAGCACCCAAAATCCGACTTGGTTAGTTTTCTTTTTATACCGTTCTGTGACTGCTTGTGTGTGACATCTTGTTACTTTCCTAAGCAAGGATTTTGTCAATCATTTGAATGATTCAGACTCCCAAACTAAGTTTATGGTATTTATTATAATCCTCTTTTTCTCATGCAGTTTTCTGAAATCTAAACGGGATACACTGGTAAAGACCGAGGGCGTTATGTAGCTGAGCATTTCTTTTAGAAACATAATAGTCTTTAAGTCTGCAGTTTACCGAAGCTGCCGAGGAGACGTGAATACCCTAGTACGGACGCCTCTACGCGGCAGAACTACGATTGGGCAACCGCTCCCAGGATCCATACACACTGTACACTGACTGCGAGAAACGGCATTTTGCAGCGGGATCAGGCAAGCCCAGTCTCTCTGGTCCCTAGTATGCATTTGGCTGGGAAACACAAATTTGCCCTGCTTCTCACCATCGGCGGCATAGAAACAAACCCGGCCCAACGCCTTGTGCTATTTATCACCCTAGCAACTGGAATCAATACGGCATCGGTTGTGACCCTGGAGGATGGGAACAACTGAATTGCACCAACTTACAGTCCATAGAGCAATGGAACAACAAGTTCGACTGTCCGCGCTGCTCTTGGTTTAAGATAATAGAAGCAAATACAAGGCAAAGTTTCTCCACTCACGACAACACCAAGATTCTTCAATTGAATTCTAATGGTCTCACGCAAAAACTAGAGAACATCATAGACCGGATGTAAAAAAATAACATCCAAATAGCTGCCATCCGGGATACGAACCTCAATGTAAAATCTACCGTCAAAATCCCACCTGGCTACTGCATATTCCAAGAAAATAGGCCCAAAGAAAGAGGCAAAGGTGGAGGGTGCAGTCTCTGGCAATCGAAGCTACTGGAAGACACAAGAAGAAAAACTATTGCAAGTGAAATAGACCTCGCTAATGATGTAGTACTAAACGAAAAAGCCAGCACAAGAGTAACTGATTCCTGTAAAAGCTCCCCGGTTTTCATGATCGCCAGCTCAAGCATAGCAATGAACATCGATTGGCGCACGGAGTACGCATTAGGCTCAGTCCATTTACCAATAGTTCTATTCATCACCTGTGACCTCATCACACTCAACACCACAAAGAACTTGCATCATATTCCGCAAAGCTGACTAGGCAAGTTTTAAAGACGACATTGTACTAAAACTGAAGATACTTTAAAGGCCAACAAATTTCTACCACGCGTAAAAGCCCTTAAGGAAAGCCATAAATGCAGCAGCTGGAAAGCTTATCCCACAAGGAAGAATTAAAACAGTGTTTGCTGATTTTCTCAGCGAAGCAGTAGAGCTTTCTGAAAGGATCCAAAAATTGGATCGAGTTTGTACAAACATAAGTCACAGAGGTAACTGCTCTTAACTCTGGCGAACAGTTAAAGGAATTTTGTCAAGTAACGCTAAACCACCTGCATGTAGAGCCATATAATTTGACGCTAAGAAAACTACTCCTCACCATGATCCAAGGAAATGCGCCAACAAGTTCAACGAACAATACACTTCACACCCCAAGAAATATGAAAAACAAAACAAATACACAAAGAACAATAAGGAAACTTGAAATAGAGGGCAGAATCTTTAAGTGTAGCACAGTGAAAGAAGCTATGAGAGACACAAAGAAAAGTGAGGCGCTCGGCCCAGATAGACTAGCGCCAATCCTAATACACCATCTAGGCCCCATGGCAGTGAGATAACTCACTGACACCATGAACATTTCTGTAAACAGTGCAGAAGTCCCGAACATCTTAAAAGTTGGCCGGGTTATAGAAGCAAATACAAGGCAAAGTTTCTCCACTCACGACAACACCAAGATTCTTCAATTGAATTCTAATGGTCTCACGCAAAAACTAGAGAACATCATAGACCGGATGTAAAAAAATAACATCCAAATAGCTGCCATCCGGGATACGAACCTCAATGTAAAATCTACCGTCAAAATCCCACCTGGCTACTGCATATTCCAAGAAAATAGGCCCAAAGAAAGAGGCAAAGGTGGAGGGTGCAGTCTCTGGCGCTCGAAGCTACTGGAAGACACAAGAAGAAAAACTATTGCAAGTGAAATAGACCTCGCTAATGATGTAGTACTAAACGAAAAAGCCAGCACAAGAGTAACTGATTCCTGTAAAAGCTCCCCGGTTTTCATGATCGCCAGCTCAAGCATAGCAATGAACATCGATTGGCGCACGGAGTACGCATTAGGCTCAGTCCATTTACCAATAGTTCTATTCATCACCTGTGACCTCATCACACTCAACACCACAAAGAACTTGCATCATATTCCGCAAAGCTGACTAGGCAAGTTTTAAAGACGACATTGTACTAAAACTGAAGATACTTTAAAGGCCAGCAAATTTCTACCACGCGTAAAAGCCCTTAAGGAAAGCCATAAATGCAGCAGCTGGAAAGCTTATCCCACAAGGAAGAATTAAAACAGTGTTTGCTGATTTTCTCAGCGAAGCAGTAGAGCTTTCTGAAAGGATCCAAAAATTGGATCGAGTTTGTACAAACATAAGTCACAGAGGTAACTGCTCTTAACTCTGGCGAACAGTTAAAGGAATTTTGTCAAGTAACGCTAAACCACCTGCATGTAGAGCCATATAATTTGACGCTAAGAAAACTACTCCTCACCATGATCCAAGGAAATGCGCCAACAAGTTCAACGAACAATACACTTCACACCCCAAGAAATATGAAAAACAAAACAAATACACAAAGAACAATAAGGAAACTGGAAATAGAGGGCAGAATCTTTAAGTGTAGCACAGTGAAAGAAGCTATGAGAGACACAAAGAAAAGTGAGGCGCTCGGCCCAGATAGAGTAGCGCCAATCCTAATACACCATCTAGGCCCCATGGCAGTGAGATAACTCACTGACACCATGAACATTTCTGTAAACAGTGCAGAAGTCCCGAACATCTTGAAAGTTGGCCGGGTTATACCCCCTGCACAAGCCGAGAAACCCCATAGAGGAATCTGAAAGCTTCAGACCAATTGCACTCCTCTCCCCATTGCAAACTAACTTTGTAGAATATCCACTAAAAGAACATCAGCATTGTTTTAGATCTGAGCAGTCCGCGACAACAGCTCTCAATATTGTTACCGACAATATAATAAAAACCCTGCAACTGTTCTCTACTAGTAGCCTTAGGCCTCACCGCCGGTTTCGACACTGTTGATCTCAACCTACTACTGAGAGTTGTACTCGGGGCACCACTACCGAATAGCACTAAAACATGGGTCGCTTCATACTTACAGGGAAGGTTTTCTTACGTAGAATATAACAATAAAAAATCAAAGTAAAAAAAAGTCGAACATGGTGTCCCCCAAGGTGGTGTATTATTGCCACTGCTCTTGAACATCTACTTGAGCAAGCTGCCTCTACCCCCGAAAGATAAACATCACGTCTCACGCTGATGAGATTACTTTAACTACATCTCACCCGCAGGTTGAAAAATTACGTGACATGATAATGCCATACCTAAGTACTTTACACGACTGGATAGAATCCCGGAAACTTAAGTTATCAGCTGAAAAATCAAGTGCACCTGTTCACAACCTATAGTAAGGAGGCCCAGTTTGACCCACACTTAACTATCAACAGTTCACCAGGAAATTCCAAAGTACTGGGTGTTACCTTCGATGGTATGCTCAATTTTGGAGAACATGTAAGAAACACCAAAGAGAAATTGCAAAAGCGCAATAACATATTGAAAAAGGTTGCTGGTAACGACTGGGGCTGCACAAAAGACACTCTCGGTGACTTACAGGGCTATCGGTAGGAGCATCCTGAACTACTGTGCTCCCATTGGGGCTTCCACAATCAGCAATACAAACTGGAACCACCTGCAAGCGCAACAAAACATTGCTCTTCGAGCAATTACTGGCGGTGTAAAATTGTCTCACATCAATGACTTACTCATGGAGGGTGAAATGCTGCTTGTTAAAGCTCAGAGAAATATTAGCCGAGCAATTTCCACCCGGCGGCTATCAGAGCCATCGTGCTGATCATAAAACAGTTATCGTCCAGCTATCGTTCCATGAGACCGACACTTAATGATACTTATAGAGACCGCGTGAAACAATACACAAACAGTTAAGATCAATTAAATCGGAAAGAACACAAAAATGCGCTCAAAAGTATCGACCGACCCACAGTACACGGTCCATACTCAGTTGAACAAAGACAGCAAACAACTATGTACACCTCCACCAAAGATAGCAAAAGAACAAACGCTGCCACGAATTGCAGGTATCCGATTAGCACAACTGAGAATTGGATGATGTCCGCTGCTAAACTCTACTTGAGTAGGATTTGTGAAAATGTTGATAACGCTGTCCCAAATGTGATGTAGCGCCACATTACTTAAACCACATTTTCAACTGCATTCAGAACACCACAGACCTGAAAGTGATTGACCTCTGGGAGAGATCAATAGAGGTAGTGAAATGGCTAGACTTAATACCATCAGTCCTACACGAGCACAATGCGCTGAATAATCCGCTTTCCTTGCCACTTTCCCCTGATGTTGACGATGACCGTCCTGTCCCCTAACCCGGGGACTGCATGTTATTCATTATGGCGTAGATGCAGAAAGGTCGCGGCACCACAAGCAAGTTGTGGATAGACAGTCACACACTACTACTAATATATCTATTATTGTTATCGTACAAATGCAACGGGTACCAGTTGAAAACGGCAATAAGCGCCTGTTTCTCGCCAAAATTACCTGCGAATTGCAGCTCTGGCTGACAGCTACAACAACAACAGGAGACGTAATTTACATATTCGAAGAACAATGGTGTTTTTGGGCCCATCATTAACCTTTCGATAATCTTTTCGTTTGAGTGCTATTTTACTGGTTATTTTTATGTCTCTGACCGACCATAAATACCTTGACTCACTCTCTAAATAGTTCTCTCATTCAAAGGTATGAGCACCCCTTTAAGGTTAATAAAGAACGGCTATGCAATGAAAGCTAGTTGTAGTAATGCTTCATGAGATACTTTAAGGAGTTAAAATTTTGGAACGTGTCTCGCAAAATTGATCAGATCTTTACCACAGGGATATTTGGCCGGTAATTCGGCAATCTTATACTTGTCGAAATCTTCTGGTATATGCTCTGTTCTTTTTAGATCGTAAAATTAGCAGCAGCCAGCACTCATACTTTACCTTAAGTACTCATTTTAACCATTCTTAGTCTACAATTGCACGCAAATTCTCGTGATACCAGTTAGTACTCGTGATAACCAAGTCTTTGTTTATGTACACACCAAAAGATGCTATCTATAAATTGACACAGTTTAAATCATTTTTTAACCCAGAAGTTTTTCTTTGCAGGGCCTGGAGATGCAGTATAGAAGTAGAATTCTGAGGTTGCAGGAGGAACTCGGCCTGGTTCCCGAGAGCACAGCAGGCAAACCAGATGTGCAATCCCTAAGAGAAGAAACGAAGAGAGTCAAAAATGAGAACGTATGCGCTATTTTTTTCCTAAATGGATTATTAGTAGCCGCCCTCACCGGCTAAGCCAGCTTTTTATCGCGCTTCCATTTTTGATAATTCGGAAAATTTGAATTGTATTGGTGTGCTGTCTTTTTACGAGCGGACAAGGAGTTTTTAAAAATTAATAACTTTCTGGGGTAAAATTGATGCAGGAAGTAAAGAGCGGAGCGAAAAAAAGAGTGGTATTTCATGCAGACCGCCAATTTTGATAGATCGAGAGGTTGAGTTTTGAACAAATTTTTTGTTCACGTGCGGCTCTTTCAAGCTTTTCTGTTTTAACTATTGTTTTCTGCTTCAAAGATTTGAATAGACTATAATGCTAATATAAGGTTTCTTTGGTGTATTGGGAACTGAATAGACACCCTATTCTTGCAGACGTTTTGAATGATTAGTGTATTACAGTTTTGATGTCATACAGCGAAATGTTTTCGAGACAAAATCAAAGAAAATTTTTATTCTTTGTATCAATCATTATGATTTCCGAGTCCACGCGAGAAGGTTTTTTTTCATTGTTATTATATCAGGAAATAAAAAATTTACAATTTTATATTCAAATCTTCTTGTTTTTGGCTATTTTTTCCTTTATTTCTATTGAGAAAACACTGTTGGAACAAATTCGCTTTCTCTGTTGTGATTTTTTGTTCGCGTTTAAACTTATGTTTCTTTCTGTTTATAGCTGCGAAGCTGTAAGCTGAGCGTAGCTATATTGCGGTGCTCTTGGTTTTTTACGACTCGAAGAGGAGTATTGGTTTTCTCTCGGTTTTTACGACTCGAAGAGGAGTATTGGTTTTCTTAAGGTTTTTTTTTTTTTACCGGAAGTACTATTCGTTCAGACGATGTTTTGATCTAAAAGCGAAAGCGAGTAAAATTGCAGTGTGAACTAATTTTTTCTGAGCGAGAGATGTTTTTTGATCATGCGCTGCGTTTAGTGAATGACTTTTTGACATTGAAAAGTAGTTTTTGACTGAATGACACATATAGATAACCGTTTTAAGCCGTTTTTTCGTCTAAGTGGCCTAGTTTTTTTGCTTGTAATTTGGTTTTTTGTAGAAATAGTTTTTAATCGATGCTGATGCTATGTTGAAATGTAAACTCTGGAAATTGATAGCACAGTATTTTGCATAGCCTGAAATTGCGTTTCAAATGCGAAATTGGCACATATTTCAAATGCGAAATTGGCACATAAATGCGAAATTGGCACATATTTGGCAAAATATTTTTTGCCAATTTTTTTTCATTTTTTTGTTTGTATTTTGCTTTTAATTACTAGAAATAGTAATTTGGGGAACACGAGGGACTTTAATTTTGTTTCAATGAAAATTCAATCATTTTTTGGTGTTAAGGTTTTGAAAAAACAGATAAATTTCTTTCATAAATGCAGTCTTAAATATTTTTTGACCACTTTTTTGCAAAATGTTTCATTGTTTCGTATGTCTGAATTCTGCTTTTTCTTGTTTTATTCTGTTCAGCAAGTTGGATTTTTGTCTCGAATGACTCGTTGTCTTTTCTATGTCTCGAATGCTGATCAATGAAATGTTCTCGTTTTTCTTGATTTATGTAAATTTTATTTTTAGCTTTCAAAAATCAAGAGGTGGTCTTTTTGTTACGGTGTTCCTAACATTGAGTCCATATTCTTCACATTCTCGTTTGTATCATTCTAGTTTTGTCCTGGCACCTACTTTTTTATTCGTTATATTGATTTTTTCAGTTGTTAAAAAATTTAATGAAAAATTGAATTCAGCTTTTTCTTAGATCTTGGTTTCTTCGGTTTGCAATTGATTTAATTGAAAATAGGGCAGTACTGGCAGTTTGCTAGAAAGTTTTTTCCAACATTTCTACTTATTACTATTCATTGAAATTTTCTTCCGGGCTTGGTATTGTTTTTAGACGATTTTTTGCCTTTGAATATTATTCTGTTGCTTTTGTTCTTCTATGATTAATTTAATATTTGAATTAGTATGAAATCATGTTGTCTAGAATGTATACAACAAGGAAGAATCAAGTATTATTTTTGTCTTAATTGCCGTGTTTAGAAATCTAATTGTTGTGGTTCTCTGATTCCTAAATTTGAGCACTCTTTTTTGAATAATTTTGACTTTCCTGTCTTTTTTGAAAAGTTTTTATCTGCCGTTTGCTTTCGCAATCTTTTTGAGATTAGAATCATTAAATATCTGAGGGCAATTGATGGCCCTGTCAGGTTTGTCGGGCTATCAGTTTTTTGATCATCCTAAAAATTTCAGACTTTTTTAACGTTACCAAACGTTTTCAATAATAAAATTTTGCTGCATTTTCTTTCTCTTGGTGACAGTGGTTTAAATTTCACCGAGTTTTAGATCAGACCCGGGGAGGTAATGAGTTAATAGTTTAATACAAAAGGTAATGGCTTCAGTTTTTTGTGAAGTTTTGGTGCTTCGAGTCGCTTCCGGAATTCTTCCGGCTATGTTTTTTTTTTACAGGAAGTAGATTTGTTCACGCGGCATTTTGACCTAAAAGCGAAAGTGAGAAAAGCTGTCTTGGTGAACAGATTTTTGCTAAGCGAGAGAAGTTTTTTGATCATGCGCTGCGTTTAGTTAATGACTTTTTGACTTTGAAAAGTAGTTTTTGACTGAATTGCACATATAGATAACCGTTTTTAGCCGTTTTTTCGTCCAAGTAGCCCAATTTTTTTGCTTTTAATTTGGTTTCTTGTAGAATTTAGTTTTTTTCGATACTATATTGAAATGTCAACCTCGGAAATTGATGCCAGAGTGTTTTGCAGAGCCTAAAAATGCGTCTCAAGTTGAAAATTGGCATATTATTCTTGATTTTTTAGTTAATTTTTGGCTTTTTTTCTATTAATTTCATCATTTTTGGATCTTTTAACCGTCTTTTTGTCAAAAATCAATTAATATGGCAACTTCTCTTTGATAATTCCTATACTCAACGCCTCTTTCTACCTCGATGTAATTTTGTTTAATAAAATTGTACATATGCGTATCCGATTTTGGTAATTTTTTTCCGATTTTCGTCAGTTTTTTGTTTGTATTTTGGTTGTAATTGTAAGAAATAGTTTCTTTGTGCAACATGAGGGGCTTTATTTTCTTTTCAATAACAATTCAATCGTTTTTTGGCGTTAAGTTTTGAGAAAACCGTTAAATTTTTTTCATAAATGCTTTAAAAGTTCTTAAAAGTTCTTTGACCATTTTTTTTTGCAAAATGTTTCAATGTTTCGTATTTCTGAATTTTGCTTTTTCCTAGTTTTTGTTCTCTTCAGGAGGATTGATCTTTGTATCGGATGACTAGTTATCTTTTTTATGTCTTGAATGCTGAACAATGAAATGTATTCGTTTTTCTTGATTTTTTAAAATTAATTTTTAACTTTCAAAAATCAAGAATGTCATTTTGTTACGGTGTTCCTTACATTGTGCCCATATTCTTTACATTCTATTTAGTATCATTCTAGCGTTGTCCTGGCACCTACATTTGTTTTCGGTAAATTAATTTTTTCAGTTTTAAAAAATGAATGATTTCAGCTTTTTCTTAGATTTTCGTCATTTCTTTGGTTTGCAATTGATTTCATTCAACATAAGGCAGTACCGATAGTTTGGTAGCAAGCTTTTTCCAAAATTTCTACTTATGACTATTTACTGCAGCTTTCTTCTGGACTTGGTAATAATTTAAAGGTTTTTTCGGCTTTGAATATTCTGCTTATGTCTTTTCTATGATCAATTTTATTTTTGATTTAGCATGAAATCATGTTGTCTAGCATATGTACAACCAGGAACAGGTGTGTGTTGTGTTTTTTGTCCTAATGGCAGTGATTAGAAGTGTAATTATAGGTGTTTTTTGATTCTTAAATTTGAGCTTTCTTTTCAAAAGATTTAACTTAGTTTCTAATTTTATTATCTGCCGTTTGCTTTCGCGATCTTTTTGAGGTTAGAATCATGAATTATTGGAGGACTATTGATGACCTTGTCAGCTTTTTCAGATTATCGGGTTTATGACCACCTTAATTTATTTGGGTTTTTTAACGTTACCAAACGTTTTCAATAACATAAAATTTTGCTGCATTTTGTTTCTTTGTTGACAGTGGTTTAGGTTTCACCAATTTTTAGAGTAGACCTGGAGAGGTAGCGAGTTAATAGTTCAATACAAAAGGTAGTGGCTTCCGCTGCAATACAGTTTTGTTAGTGAAGTTTTGACGCTTCGAGTCGCTTCCGGAATTCTTCCGGCTATGTTTTTTTTGTTTCGTCGTCTGACGCTCTTTTTTGGTTTTACATTTGTTCACACGGCAAAGCTGAAAAAGTCAAATTTTCTGAATGACTTCTTCCTCTCAATAACGGCATTTGCGCGCGTGACGTCATTTCTCACTCGATTTTGCGATAATTTTTAGGTTATTTGCGTGATTAGATTTTGATCATACGTGACTTACCTCACTCAATAAAATGACTTTTGCACTTCAAAACTTAAGTTTAATTTGAATTTGTTTGAGGTCAAAGGAACTCATATGTGCAGTAAAGGTCCCTAATAAGAGGCTTCTGTGGAATGAATTTTAACAAGCTTTATTAATTTATCGCTTAATGTTTTTAGCCTAGTGTTTTGAGCGGCGTCGATTTTTTTTTCAATTTAGATCTGTATCTGTTTCTATCTCTATTATATGGCACGCAGGTCTATTCTTTCGCAGCTATTTCGGCAATCTGCCGGCTATGTTTATTCGAGTTTTTCGTTTTGTTTTCAAAATGCTTTTCAAATGATCTCATTGTCCTTTCTGTCTGCATTTTATTGCTCTGAAACGAAGTTTGTACCAATTATATTAGTCCTGTCGGTCTTTTTTTAAAGCAATTTTTCGCTTGACCGATTTTTCGTCTGACCCATTTGACTTTTCGTCTGCAAAAACAAGATAAAACGGTAGCGCCCAGCTACCGTTCTATCTTGTTTCATTTTAAATAAGTCACGATTTTCACGTTTGTCTTCTGACTTACTTCACTCACTGTTTCAGCTAAATGGGTTTTAAATTCGTTTATGCATTGAATTACGCAATTTAGTAAATACGGTCAAGAGTCAAAAGAGACGGGGTAAACCGATAAAGCCCGGTCATTCAGTCATTGAGAATTAGGTTATCAAAGTTGATTAGAGTGTTTGCTAGCTGACATTTGTACTAACGGAATCTGCACGCCAAATTAGAACTTTTTTGCCATTGAAAAAAAACAGAAAAAAAATCGGTCAATTTCTGTTCTTTTCTCGTTTTCTTTTTCAATCCCGATGTGCAGAAAGTGCGTCAACGGAGGCTATTTTCCGGCAATCTGCCGGCTATGTTAATAGTAAAGCTTGACAAATCGAAGAAAATAAGAATTTTGTCTTTCCATTTTATTCAAATTAAATCTTGCTCAGATGTTTTTGTTGCTCTCTAGAAGCATCAACTGCAAAATTGTCGTCTAACGTAATGTACAACTTTTGACAGCTGCTGAAATACGAGGACAAGAATGAACTCAGACAGTACTGTGTAAGTGACGAATGTTAATTAAATGATTCTTCTGCACGTTCTGAGTGCCTCATTTTTGTTCACCAGCGTCTTCTGAAGCTGATCATCAGTTGACAATTGGATTGTGTTCTTTCATACTCTGATGTTTATGATATGATGGGCTTTAGCATGGACCGTGAATATTACATTATCGGTTACTGTCTCCTTTAGTCGTATCGTGTCATAACTTTGAAGGTTGGCTGGGCTTCTTATCACAAAATTGTTCCTTCATTCAAGTCTATGCATATCCACATGCAAGAAAAACCACGCTTTCGTTCCACTTTTGATTTGTGTGGTATTGTCAGTCATTTAGGCTGTCGTTCCACAATCATTTGGGTTGCACAAACTCAATCTCCAAAAGTGGCTGCAACGATGATGATTGACGTATAGGTTACGTGACACTGATGAAGTCACTAGAATATGGCTTTTATCAAGAACCGCTGAGAAGATCGTTATCAGCAGAGTAACGTAATCATTCTTGAAACACGTATTTCTCGAGTTTTAAAATGTCGGCTGTTATAAAATCTGGCACAGTGTACATAAAAGAAAAATCTGACATTCTGGAATCCAGCAGGTGCGTGTTCAAGCTCAAAAGAGCTAATGCTGGTTATTAACAGATCGCAGAATACGATAGAAAGATGTTCTGATGTAGCCAACTTGAGTTCTCGTATGACATGATATTGAATAGTTAAGTGCAAGTTGTATGTGTTTCAGTTGCACCTGCGTGACAAGAATGAGCGACTGTACTCGAAGCTGGAGTCTCTGCAGACAAAGTTGAATGATATTGCAGTGTCAAAGAGAGACATCTCTTCAAATTACGTTCTGAGTGAGGAAGAGAAACTGAAGGTATAAAAAGTTCCTTTGGCAGATATCTCTGCTTTTAACCGGAGGAAAAATTCATTTTTGACTGTTCAAAATTAAGTATTGCCTGCGTAATTATTAAAAAGATCGTACAAATATTCACTATTCTAATTGATCTCAAGCAAGGTTATAGCAATTGTTGGGTCCTGCTGCTTTTTAACCTCTCCAAGAAGTGCACGCAAAATTAAAACACATTTTAAAGCTTAAAAAATTGAGAAAATAATTGGAGTAGTGATTTTGGTCACGCCGAACAGAAAGTGGAGCGAAAAAGCGAGTGGTTTTGCGGTATGAAATTTTATCGCTCTAATTTTAAAGTAGAGTGAGAAAACGGTGTCTGAACAAAAATTCGCTTTTCTCGCTGGTGGTTTTTTGTTCACATGCGGCTATTTCACTTTGATTTTTAATAGCCGCCCTCATCTTCTCAGCCGGCTATTATTGCGCTCGTATTTTTTTTTACTTCGTCAAACTTTTTTTCGCTTTACCATTTTGCCGCTTTTTCGACATTTTGCGTGAAATCTTTGACTTCTCTAGGCTAGTTTCTCTCTTCTCTCATTCTGCTAAAAGTGAATTTGAACATCAGTTGCTAAGCAAAGCAATTCAAAATGAACAGAGTCGGTATAAAAAATTGAAGTCAGAAATAGAAACGGGATAAACCCATAAAGCCCAATTTTAGATGCCCGCTATTTGAACGTCGTTCCTATAAGTCTTCGTTACCACCTCTAATGCTTATTGGTGTTGATAGTAGCCTCTCTCTAAGAAACAGAAGTACGCTCTGTTCAACTACGAAATGCCATCAAAATAAATCGGACTTAAAAAATATTTTTGTACAAAAATCTTTTTTTTTCAATATATTCTATTCGTTCAATCCCAATTATGCTTATTGGAATCAACGGCGGCTGTTTTCCGGCAATCTGCAGGGTGTGTTTTTAGAATCTAACTGAAAATGCACGCAAAATTAAAACACATTTTAAAGCCTAAAAAATTGAGAAAATAATTGGTCAGTTTTTCCTTTTTTTTTGTTTCAATCACGGTGTGCATCAAGCGCGTCAACGGCAGATCTTTTCTGGCAATCTGCCGGCTATGGCCGGCAATATGCAGGTTTCTCTCTTTCACATGCGTCAGCGGCTGACTTCAAGTGGTTGCCATTCACTACTAAATGTTAAATGAAAAGTGCGCCGAAATTGATGTAATTTTTTTACTTTGAAAATTTTTAATATTTATAGTGTTATGTAATAGGGTGTGTTTTATTTTTTTTCGATATTTTGAATCGGATTTTTTTCCAAATGGTTTTTCCAATCCATTCATAGTTCATTCTATTTCCATTTCTCGCGAGTGGTTGTTTTGTTCACATGCGGCATTTTGGCATTGGGTTTCTGTTTTTTTTTTTGTATTTTTTTATCTGATTTTTTAAGAAATGGTTTTCCCAATTCACTCGTAATCCGTTCTAGGTTTAGTTTTTTGTTTTGTCAATGAAACTTCTCTGAATTGGACGTCAGGACTTTTGTCTGGCTATGTTTTTTTACTTCCTCTAACAGATTTTTGTTTCGTCTTACTCTGACTTCTTGGAATTGACTTTTTCAATGTCTTCCGCGACTTATGCTGTTTTGCAGATAAAATTTTTGTTCGTGACGTCATTTCTGCTTTTATGTCATTTGCGTGACTTACCTCACTGAAAAAATGGCTTCTGAACTCACTTATGGAACTTTAAATTTTATGAAAATTTACCAATTAAAGGTCAATAGTGTGCATCTAAGTAAAGCCAAACTTATATGCCCTAATTCCTGAGTAATAGAGTATTGAGTTTAACATCGAATATTAATTTTGGAAAAGCTCCATTAGAGCAAATGTGTCTCTGAAAAATGACAATCCATATCTAACCCAAAAAGTCTGGTGGTCTATTAAAAAGCTGGTGGTCGATCTGTCAATCTTGTTTCTTTAGTTGTTTTAACTCATGGTAGTCCACAAGCGTCTATCGCGGCTATTTTCCGGCAATCTGTCGGCTGTGTTTGTTTTTCTACATGATTTTTTGTGGGGAAATTCTGGTCGTTTTTTGACGACTTGAATTTTCTTTTCAACATTGAATTCTTGGATCTTCTCCTTTTCATTTTGTGAACGGTATCACTGCTCCCCCCTCTTCATCTGACACATATGACTTATAAAATTGTTCACTATCTTAACCTACCAGTGCCTCTGTCACATAACTTGCAGCCGTAACAAGTGACAGATTTTTTAAAATTGCTCTGGAACGAAGTATGAAGCAATTATTGCAAAAGTATTGGTCATTTCTATGCAAAATTTTTGCTGGACTGGTTTGACTTTTAAGTGACTTTTGCGACCTTGACTCTTTCATTTTGCGTGATTAGTAACCGCCGTCAGCGTCTCAACGGCCATTATTTAGGCGGTCTCCTTTTTTTAATTCGCTTTACCTTTTGATCACGTTTTTCGTTTTACATAAGTCAGGATTTCCACGTTTGTCTTCTGACTTATTTCACTCATTTTCAAGTTGATGGACATTGAATTGTTTCACTCATTCAATCACGCAATGTGGTGAATTTTGTCAAAGTCAAAAGCAAAAGAGACCGGAGAAACCGATAAAGCTCGGTCATTAAGTCATTGAAAATTAGGTTATCAATGGTCATTAGTGTTTTCTACCTGACATTGGTATTAAGCTTATTAGCTTTTAGTTTAGAAATCAAATTAATTATAATTTTAGAATCTAACTGAAAATGCACGCAAAATTAAAACACATTTTAAAGCTTAAAAAATTGAGAAAATAATTGGAGTAGTGATTTTTGTCACGCCGAACAGAAAGTGGAGCGAAAAAGCGAGTAGTTTTGCGGTATGATATTTTATTGCTCTAATTTTAAAGTAGAGTGAGAAAACGGTGTCTGAACAAAAATTCGCTTTTCTCGCTGGTGGTTTTTTGTTCACATGCGGCTATTTCACTTTGATTTTTAATGTTTTTTCGATATTTTGAATCGGATTTTTTTCCAAATGGTTTTTCCAATCCATTCATAGTTCATTCTATTTCCATTTCTCGCGAGTGGTTGTTTTGTTCACATGCGGCATTTTGGCATTGGTTTTCTGTTTTTTTTGTATTTTTTTAATCTGATTTTTTTAGAAATGGTTTTCCCAATTCACTCATAATCCGTTCTGTGTTTGCTACTGACATTGGAATTAAGCTTATTAGCTTTTAGTTTAGAAATCGAATTAATTATAATTTTAGAATCTAACTGAAAATGCACGCAAAATTAAAACACATTTTAAAGCTTAAAAAATTGAGAAAATAATTGGTCAGTTTTTCCTTTTTTTGTTTCAATCACGATGTGCATCAATCACGACGTGACATTGGTATTGAGCTTATTAGCTTATAGTTTAGAAATCGAATTAATTATAATTAATAGCCGCTCTCATCTTCTCATCCGGCTATTATTGCGCTCGTTTTTTTTTTACTTCGTCAAACTTTTTTTCGCTTTACCATTTTGCCGCTTTTTCGACATTTTGCGTGAAATCTTTTTGACTTCTCTAGGCTAGTTTCTCTCTTCTCTCATTTTGCTCAAAGTGAATATGAACATCAGTTGCTCAGCAAAGCAATTCAAAATGAACAGAGTCGGTATAAAAAATTGAAGTCAGAAATAGAAACGGGATAAACCCATAAAGCCCCATTTTAGATGCCCGCTATTTGAATGTCGTTCCTATAAGTCTTAGTTACCACCTCTAATGCTTATTGGTGTTGATAGTGGCCCCTGTAGCCTCTCTCTAAGAAACAGAAGTATGTTCAACTACGAAATGCCATCAAAATAAATCGAACTTAAAAAATATTTTTGTACAAAAATCTTTTTTTTTCAATATATTCTATTCGTTCAATCCCAATCATGCTTATTGGAATCAACGGCGGCTATTTTCCGGCAATCTGCCGGGTATGTTTTTAGAATCTAACTGAAAATGCACGCAAAATTAAAACACATTTTAAAGCCTAAAAAATTGAGAAAATAATTGGTCAGTTTTTCCTTTTTTTTTTGTTTCAATCACGGTGTGCATCAAGCGCGTCAACGGCAGATCTTTTCTGGCAATCTGCCGGCTATGGCCGGCAATATGCAGGTTTCTCTCTTTCACATGCGTCAGCGGCTGACTTCAAGTGGTTGCCATTCACTACTAAATGTTAACTGAAAAGTGCGCCGAAATTGATGTAATTTTTTTACTTTGAAAGTTTTTAATATTTATAGTGTTATGTAACAACTTCTAATGACATCATTTGAAGAACCCTTAGGGAAATTATGTACGCCACACCAGCAGAAGCAGGCTGTAATGGATTCGAGTCCCCCGCTATTCGTTCGAGAGCAATTCTTCCAATGTTAGTGGGTTATGATTTTGACTTGTTTTTATTTTTTTGAGTCTGTCCTTTTTTTTTTACTGTATTTAGAATGTAAGTGCATCAGAGGAAACTTAAATGTTCTAACTTTTGAGGTTTAGGTTTTTGAACTTCGGTTCTCGAACGTCTATTTTCATTACGCTGTTCTTAGAGTTTTTTGCTTCATGTCTCATATAACAATTACTCTCCGAATCTAAAAGTTAGATTTCTGAAGAATAAATGGTAGTCAATTCAACTATACCTTATCGTTACGGATTTTGATTTCCATTAAAGTGAAGGAGGTCTATCGTGGCTGCTGTCTGGCTATCTGTCGGCTATATATGCAGTCACGCAAGCAAATTTGTATTCTTTTTTCCATGACTTGGCTTTAGTAGGTTTTTAGAATCTTCAACTTTTGAATTTAGATTAATATTGTTTGGAGTTGGCAATTTGCATTATGTAGTCAGGTCAGGGGTTTCTATAATTTTTCAGTCAATTTTCAATTGCGCTCAAACGAAGTTTTTTGCAATTATTTTAGTCCTGTTGTCTTAATGCAATTTTCTGCTTCATCAATTTTTTGTCTGACCCTTTTGACTTTTCGTCCTGAAAAACGGCATAAACAGATAACGCCGGGAGGGAATTAAGGGCTCTTAGAGCCTTTCAGCTTATTAGACTCTAAATATGCGCTTTTTGGAGACATAAATTCATGGTATGAAGGGCTGTTGGTAGACTTTATTAATAGCCGTGAAGCGTTAGCTGAGGCTTTTATTGGCCTTCTCTTGGGTTTTTTTTATTTATTTCGTCGTCAAGATTTTTGTTACGACCATATCGCGTCACAACCACTTCAAATCTGCTTTTTGTTCATTCGTTCATGCAATTTCAACTGAATTGCGTGCGTGACGTCATTTTTCACTCTTAGTGGAGCTAGCTTTTTTGTTCATTCGCGTGATTAAATTTTTGGTCAGACGTGACTTACCTCACTCTTAAAAATGCCTTCCTCACTGAAATTGACTTTGACTTTGCTTTAAGTCAAAGAGATAAAGTCAACTGAGTGCTTGTCACTCTAATTGAAGGAGGTTGTTTAAGAGCAGCTAATAGAAACAGCAATAAGTTATACAGATTCTTTGTCAAAATTTAACATCTCAGCCCTTTATGAAAAGATTAAGTTTATTTTTTTGGTCTGTCTTTTTTACCTTCTTTTTGAGACTACAGATCTATGAAGCTATTGCGGCTATTTTCTGGCAATTTGCCAGCTATGTTATTTTTTTTCTTGTAGTCGATATTGTCAAGCGTTATTTGCGTATGCTTTCAGCAGGTAATTTGCGGCAATCATGATTTTACCATGGAAAGCTTTGTAAACCTATTAAGTATCATTTACTCTTTAATTACAAAGTAAAATAGTGTCTAGGTTTTGGCTGCATCGATATTAATAGTTAAATGCTTTTAATATGAATTTCGCTTGTGTGCAGGTGTCAAAAGCACTGGTGGATCTGCAGATAGAGAATAACAGACTGAAGGAAGATACTGAACAGACCAAATTTGACCAAACGAATAAGGTAAGTTATTGCTCATTTCAGTCATTTTAACACCCTGTTAGCAGCAGTATAAATAGCGATAACAACAGCAGTATTTGCTATTTCAGGAGTATACTCTGTGGGTGGTACTATTGCAAAACATCTGTTTAGTTTAGTCATGTAATTGAGTGTCATATTGTAATGGAATAATATAGCTCCTTAATGTTAAAGCCAAACGCGAAACAGTTTTGAGCTACACTTCATAACAACGAGTATCATTGTCAATAATTTTGATATTGACTTAATTCATGAGAGTTCAACTGAGTGATGCATCAGGGTTTTCCCAAGATAATCGATTTTGCTGGCAGCATGGTTGACACGTTATGATGCAGAAAATCAGTAATGTGAATTGTCCCATTCTAGTCATGCTAGATTATCAATTATACTATGTGAGGGGCAATAACCACTCGAAACTCCCATGCCTCAACGTTTGAAAAATTGTTAGTACTACATTGAATATTTGTGCGGTAGAGTTTGCTGCTGGAGTCACAGCTGATGGAGGCACAGATGGATAGGGAGAGACTGCAGAGGACGACCAAGGACGCAGTCGACAAGTTGGAGGAGGTCGAGAAGAGTCGCAAGTTGCTAGCTGATGAGTTTGTCAGCCTCAAGGCGAACTACATGGCTTTGGCTAAAGACTATGATACTGAAGTTAGTGACGATAAACTTGGATTATGGCGTTGCTCGATTAAATCCTTAAATTATCTCTCCAAAATTCAAACTCATTTAATGGTCCATAGTTCGCACAACGCGTTAGCGCATACATAGTCCACCGTCTCACATTGTAGCAGCTCAAAAATTTCAACTGTGAAGTCATTACAGGGGAGAGACGCCCATTTTAAGAGAGCATTTTTTACACCCCGGGTTGCTAAGACAATTATACAAACTTTGTGAACTCCTGAACTAATTTTTGCATACTTTCCTCATTTTCTGGTTGATTACCGGTAAGTAATATAGTGCAGAATCGGTGTGGCTGTTAGAGCTTACGAAAAATTGGGTCAGAGCTTACGAAAAATTGTAGGGCGTTTTATTGTTTCTAGGACATCTTGTGATATTCTCGATGAGGTTTCATCTAAAAGCAATGCCGTGCATTATTTCCTCTTACTCGTTGTCCCAGTTCTAGAAGATTCCTGGATGGTGCTAAAGTGTTAAATGCTAAACAGAACCGAATAGAACTAATAAATTTTTTTCTGACACGGAACGTGATTTACACCTGCCAAATTGATAAATAGCACATATAGGGAACATATAAGGATTAAAATAAAAATAGGATATAAAGGAATAAGCAAAGGAATGAAGTTAGGAAGCCCAAAACTCACTGCAGCCTTCCCTCCTCCACGACGGCCCTAATCGAAGTCTCGCTGAGAACACGAGGCTTGAGGGCGCGACATCCCCTCAAGCAGAGAACACAACTCCTCAGAAGTGCAAAGCTGATTTTCGTTCGGATGTAGCTTATAGTGTCGGCGTACGGCTCTCCGCGTTTTTCGCTGATTATAGCTGCGAAGCTCTAAGCTGAGCGTAGCTATATTGCGGTGCTCTTGGTTTTTTTTGTTTCGTCGTCTGACGCTCTTTTTTCGTTTTACATTTGTTGACACAGCAAAGCTGAAAAAGTCAAATGTTCTGAATGACTTCTTCCTCTCACTAACGGCATTTGCGCGCGTGACGTCATTTCTCACTCACTTTAGCAAAATTTTTAAGGTTATTTGCGTGATTAAATTTTGATCATACGTGACTTACCTCACTCAATAAAATGACTTTTGCACTTTGAAACTTAAGTTTAATTTGAATTTGTTTAAGGTCAAAGGAACTCATATGTGCAGTAAAGGTCCCTAATAAAAGGCTTTTGCGCAATGAATTTCAACAAGCTTTATTAATTTATCGCTGAATGTTTTGTTACCTAGTTTTTTGAGCGGCGTCGATTTTTTTTCAATTTAGTTCGGTATCTGTTTCTGTCTCTATTATATGGCACGCAGGTCTATTCTTTCGCAGCTATTCCGGCAATCTGCTGGCTATGTTCTTGGTTGCGAGTTGTTTCATAACGCGCGATGCTGATGGCCCAGCACCGTCCGAACAAGCAAAAACCAGTGCGTTGAAACTGCTGTGTTCGGTTTCGCGAATTCGCTCCTCGTACTTATTTCGCTTGATGCTCTCGTAATAGTTGTATGCATCTTTCATGGTCTTAGGGCAGCTCTTCGCGTGAGGTTTGAAAATCTTCACATCAAAGAAAGTGCGATTAAAACGATAGCCCCACAGATTGTTTGCATTGATGTCCAGTCGAGCCTCATCATCAGTAGTGGTGGAATTACTCGAGAAAATTTCTCCATCGAGCGACTGAAGTTTTGGCTCTATCTGGACATCGTGACAAACGTCATCCATCAGGTTTGCAAACACGTCTCTGATTTCGTTGTGTCGTAGGTGCGTATACCCGCCTTTGGCGCTATGTAGGGCATGGGTAAGGCTAAATTTTTTCCCGCATGGGCATATAGCTGGCGTGTTCTTCCCTTCCCAGGTGTAGCGAAGCGCTATTCCATCACGGAACTTAGTCTTCGTGAGGTCAAAACCATGTTTTGATAACGGAAGCGCGTTAAGCCAGCTAGATGCTCCTTTCTCCGAGGCCAGCTGGATGGTATACTTCATTTCTGGTAGATTGTTTTCGATTCTGGATTTTATCGAGATGAGTTCACGTTGCATGTCTGCTTTCTCTCTGAGACTGATCTTGGTTTGTTCTAATTCACATTGTTGAATTTCGAATGAATCATTATTAAATGACGCCAATGGACTTGAGAGTTCAATTGATTGCTCAAGATTTTTATGAAGATCTTGTGGGAGGGCGATGTTAAGCCCACCCGTTCTGAGAGGAAGAGAAAAAAGTTCTCTTTCCTCTTGGATTATTTCTTTGCCGACGATGTTCGGTATGACTCGGCCAAGCCGCTCCTCTACCTTGTCCAGAACCCCGTCCATGGAGAGTGTAGTACGCGAGAGGAAGCTCAACTTCTGTTGAACCCCGTTCGTCAAACATGCATAGGGGTTCTTCTGGAGAGAGGTGAGAGCAAATTGACCAAGTCTGTCCAAACTTTTTGTGTAATTAATTTCTGCATCTTTCAGGAAATTTTTACTGGCCTCAGAGCTACCGATAACTGATCCCAGGACTCGAGCGCCCTGGATGATTTCCACATTTGTGCCTGCAAACTCAATTGACGCTTGGCGCTCGCCTCCGGGCTTAATTATCAACTGACACTTTGGAGGATTGACAAGATATCCGTACTTGGGACCAAGCTGAGTGAGTTTGTCGAAGAGTGCCCTGATATCTTTCAATTTACCGACGACGCTACCATCATCAGCACACCATTTTTGAGTCAAGGAGTCATTGTGAAGTCTTGATATTAGGGGTAGGATTGCGATTCCATACATTGCCATCGCAAGGGGATCGCCTTGTGTCGTACTTTCTTGAGACAGTATGATCGACTTACCGATGTAGAAATGAGACGGATGGCTATAGGAATTCTGTAAGGCAACATGCAATGATGGACATAAGGTCTTCACGTTCTCTAATGCTGTTCGTCTATTGAGCACATTAAATGCGTTTTTGGCATAATTGGGGTCTCAATACACTCCTTGGCTCCATCGTAATTGGATTTGAAGTCGCAAACCGAATCCAGATACGTGTCAGCGTTGGAATCTATATCTACAAAAATCAATCACATAAGTAACCTTTTTTTTCTGTTTTTTTCTCAGGTAGCCAGAAACGAGGAGTTGACAACGGAACTCTTAACCATACTCAACACAAAGGAGATGATGTTACGAGACAGAACAGCTCCGAGGGCTACTGTCAGTGGTTTGACGCCTCCTAAGCTTGCATTACCAGTAGGACCGGACAGTTATGACCTGGCACAAGCAGAATTGGACAGAATCAGAACACTGTTGAACAGAATGAGTGCCAAAAAACTAGACACTGTAAGTTTTGAAAAAAGAATACAAGAATCGTATGCGAGATATAGAAACCTCTCTTTGAACGTGGAATATTTCTGCTCAATAACTGCTCTCAAACCATGTCATTGAGATCTATATGGACTCTATTTTGATCGATTTTTTGAATTATGGCTTTTAGTTTTTGTCAACTGAATTTTCGATACTGTTGCTCTACATTGGTTTACAACAGATGTAATATTTTTCTTTGTGCAAATTTGCAGTGCGATTACGATGTAGCTGATTTTCACGAATACACCAGTTTAATTAATACTACACTACTGCTTTATTTATCAATTTTGTTTTTTGCAAGGTTCAATTGTGCAGCAAATGTTCGATATTGAATTTTGTTGCAATACTGAAAACAACCAAAAGCTGGGGTACATACGTAGATTTTCTGCAATTTTCTAGATTATGCGGCAGAAAATTCATTTAAGGAAATGGGATCGTTATTTAATACGTTCAAAATTGGTTGAAGTCAATTTAGTTTAGTTGAAGTTACTGAGACTTGGTTTGTAATTGAGTTAAGAAGCATCAAGTGAAAGTGGCCAGTTTCTTAAGCTGGCTGCTTTGTTCTGCATCAAAACTTGCATGATATATTGAAGAAAGCACGGCTGTAAGCATGGCTGTCCTTTATATTCTATCGAAAATATTTTTGCATAATGAGCTAGAAGCCTTTGTTATAAAGACTTAATTCACATTGGTAGCTGGCTATGCATAAGATCGTGTAATCAGCTTCATAAAGTATCGTAGATTAGAATAAGAGCTACGTGTTTTATAAAGTCGAGCTAATGTTTTCGCTTGCTTTATTTGAAATTATTGCGGGCTTTATTTTGCTATGATCCAATTCTTGATTGCTGTTCGCTCTCTCATTTAATAGATGTTTTCTAAAACTGAGTATTGAAGATCGAATTTTACCTGTTAAAAAGTTTTACTTATTTTTTTGTAAATTGATCAGTAATGGCGTATTATAATCCACCGCCTCATGATATGCGTGGTGCAAGTTCAAACCCAGATACGATGGTCGAAGGTGGTCCGTCAAATAATGGCAACTACATGTTTCCCTCTGAAAAGGTGAGCTGATTGGCTGTGTTTATCTATTTGTTTATTCCGTTGTTACAGGTGGTGGCTGCACACGACAATGCGTTGCTTGCTGAAGATGACAGGATACGACTAGAAAAAAGCGTCAGTATTCTAGAGAATTTTTAAACTTAGAATTTTACCCATGTCAATTAAATGCTGTTAATTTTATAGAGTAAGCTTAAAATACGGAAAAAAGATGATAACGCCGTTGATATTCATCGGCAGATAATGAGTTCTATTGCAATTTGAAATAGTTAGAAACATTTCTGTATGATATTTTGAGAGAAAAATGACAAGGTTCATATTTTTTCTCCAGTTTATGGCCATAATATCGGTATATTGGATTAAATTGTGACTCTACTCTTATCAATCTTTGTATGTTCCTAGATCTTTGGAGATGTGGAGAGATTTAACAAAGAACTGGAGCGGATCCGAATTATGTACGATGATGAACAGAAACAGCTGGAGCACAGGCTGTAAGTGCAAACTGCGTATTCGATAGATAATGATTAGAGGTTTTAAACGATAATTTCAGCGGCTAAGTTTACGTTAAGTAGACAAAATCTTTTTTGCGGGGTTTTTCTTATTAACTCCTGTGGATGTTAATCACTTTTGCATAATGGAGGTTTCGTAGGGATAAAATAAGTAGCCTCCATAAATGTGAAATACGAACAATTTTTAAGTTTGGTGGGCAAATTTCTCTCGGTAAAGTAATTGAAGTTCACAGTTGCAAATACGTTTGTCTCCATCAGTCTTTTTTATTTTGCAAATTACTTCCAGAAAAAGACCTAAAATTAAAGTTCTTGATAACTTAAATTGCTACCTGCTTGATCTATAGCCTTTGTGTCGTTCTTCTATAGCCTTTGTGGCGATTTCATTAGCCACTTCTATAGCCTTTGTGGCGATTTCATTAGCTCATTTTTGCCTACTGTAGCCTCCTCTTTGGCAAATAGCGAAATCACAATTCACAATTAGGAGGTCAAAGTTCGCATTATGGAGGTGTTTGTAAGCCAAAATTATGTCTTTTGTTTGATTAATTGTTCTCGAACGAATTTTAGACTATTGTGAACGTGTCTTTTTTGCTAAATTTTTAAGGCGTTTTCACTTTCATTCGATTTTACTTCTCGAGTGAGTTTTTCACGCTTGACTGTTTGTTTTTTGAGGGATTTCAATTGCGCGCATTCTGAAATTAAGTCTGTTGCTGAAATAAAACCTACTGTTAGCGAAGACAGTATTTATACTGTGTAGCTTAGTGATTTTAGTCATTTGCCTGCCAAATGCGTTGTTAATGTTTCTGATTCCTACGACGTGGATTGGGGTTCGAACCTCTCTAGTGTCCAAACTTTTGGACCGAAAAATGTTCTCAATAATAAACACCCCCTCTGAGTTAGATTTTTAGTAGCCGCGAAGCGAAAGTGGCTATTGTTGGAGACATCCTGTTTTTTTTTAAAAAAATTGTCTCCATCCATGATTCTTACGACACAGGGGACGAAGTTCAATCGAGGAACATCTTGCAAATAAAATGCGGCTCTACGTATTGCAACTGGCAACACCAGAATGGCTCAGATTAACCACATGCACACGGAAACGAAGATCCTGCATGTTAAGGAACACAATGAACTGTTGTTCAAGCAGTTCCTCCTGGGCAGTTTCTTACCACATAGAGCCGGTCACTACTACCGCAAAATCAGGTCAACGTGATGTTCGTCCACATCTTCTCACTCTGGGGGCAAGAGATTTGGACAAATACATTCAACAAGGCAGTACCATGATTTCGTACAAGGGCCTGTCCTAACTCCACAGAAAAGCAGCTGAAAATGCGACTGAGAATCCATCAAAGCTGCTAGGGGAGCCGCCCCCCGAAGTTGCAAATTAAGAGAGTCCTGAGTAGGGAGGGAGCCAGATGCAAGCTTTCACAGCTTCGCTGAGGTTACAGTACCATCTATCAAAACTGCAAACACAGAAATTACACCGATATCCCAGATAAGTGTCCTCTGTGCCAAGGCTCCCCGCACAACACAGTGCACCTCTTCAACTGCCCTGCAAATCTAAACCCACTAAAAACAACATCACTATGGGAAGCCACTAAAAGTGCAGCAGAGTTCCTAAACCCCGATAGCCTAGCCTCACCGCTCCCCCTCTGCGTAATGGCCTTAGGAGTCTCTCTCGGTCCTCCGAAATCAAAGGCTGATCTTTGACCGCCAGTGGCATGCTTCCACCCCCACGGTGCTGCGAAGCTTCTTCTTTTCTTCTTTCTTCTCTCTTTTGGAAGCATCTCCCACTATGCCGAGCACCAAACTTGACCGGACATCAAGGAAGTAACCAAGCATCCGCTGACCGATTCTTACGTGAGCCCCGCCCACAAGGTCAAACGAGATGTGGACGGCTACAACAACATGATTCTTAGGACCTGACTTCTTGAAATTGACTTTTTCAATTTCAGTGATTTCTACGGCTTTTCAGTTACAATTTTTCAGCGTGACGTCTACTTTAAGGTAAATTGCGTGACTTACCTCACTAAAAAATGACTTCTGAACTCGCTTAATGAACTTTAATTTTTGTGAACATTTGCTAGTTAAAGGTCAATAGTGTGCATCTAAGTAGTTCCAACCGTATATGCCCTAATTCTTAAGTACCAGAGTCTTAAGTTTTTGATTTCGATATTTTTTCTGACAAAGCTACATTAGGGCCTTTTTTTCCTTATAGAGCGTTTGTCTCAAAAAATGACAGTCCGATTCTAACCCAAAAAAAAACTTGTCTTTTAAAGGACTGGTGGTGAATCTGTCTATCTGATTTTTTTAAGTTGTTTCATTTCATGGAAGGCCACAAGCGTCTATCGTGGCTATTTTCTTTCAGTCTGCTGGCTATGTTTTAAGGTGGCCGCGATAACTTTTTTCAACTCGCATCTATTTATTTGTATCTGTGTTTTACGGCATGCGTGTCTTTAGCAGCTATTGCGGCAGTGTTGCGACTATGTTTTTCAATTTTTGGCACCTATTAGGGGGAACCTGATTTTCTGTAGCCTTTGCGTTGGTTATTGGGTTGATTTTTGTTGCCGAAAATTTATTTGCATTAGTTTTTTTTGTTCCTGTGTTTTTTTACAATTCAATGATAAGTTCTTTTTCAGATCTGTTCACACATTTTCATGGTGTTTGAAGTAATGATTTTGGTCACGCGGAATCAGGAAGTGGGGTTTTAAAGTAAAGTGAAAAAACGGCCCGTAAATATTCGCATTCTCACTATTGTTTTTTCAAATGTGGCATTTTGAATTTGATTTTTACTGTTTCTTTCATCCAATTTCCCAATCAATTCATAATCCCTTCTAGCCCTTGTTTTTGTTCTTTCAATAAAAGTTTCGTAGGTTAGATCTTTTGTTTTTTTCGTCTTCTGACGCTCCTATTTGGTTTTACATTTGTTCACACAGCAAAGCTGTGAGCTTTCTGAATATTTCTTCCTGTCACCAACGGCTTTGCGAGCGTGACGTCATTTCTCTCTCTCTCTCTCTCCCGCTTTCTCTCTCTCTCTCTATCTAGTGAAAGTTTTCAGTTCGTTTGCGTTATTAAATTTTGTTGATACGTGACTTACCTCACTCAATGAAATGACCTTTTCACTTTAAATTTTAAGATTACTTTGACTTTTTTCAAAGCCAATGAAACTCATTTGTGTATTGAAGGTTCCCAATGAAAACGCTTCTACGGAGTGAATTTTAACAAGCCTTATTAATTTATCGCTGAATGTTTTTAATTGCTCTTGAACGAGCAATTATTGTTAACGTGTCTTTTTTCATGCAATTTTTTGCTTGACAATTTTGCACTTTTCCAGAGTTTTCTATGACTTCTCAAGTTGATTTTCACGCTTTCGTTCTTCATTTTTGAGTGATCTCTATTGCTCCGATGTAATGCTTGTTACTAAAATAAAAAATCGGTTGCAGCATAGTACAGTAAGTGATTCATAGCGCTGTGGTTAGTGCGGGTGGTTGTGGATCGCGAGGTCAATAGTTCAAATCCTGGTGGGGGAATTTTCGCACCCATAAAGGAAGCTTGATCTAGGATACAGCCCCTGAGTTAAATTGCCTCGCGTGGTTTATCTTTTTTGTTTTTTTAAATTATTTTTGAGCGTTGTTTGCATATTTTTCTGCTGTTTTTATCTGTTTCTACTAGTTTTATTTGTCACGTAAGTCTATTTCACAGCTATTCCCACATTCTGCCGGCAATTTTCAAGTTTTGGGACTTTTTAGAGGGCAGTGAACTTTTTGAAGGTTGCGCGTGGGATATTAAGTAGATTTTTTTGCCGTAAATTAGTTTCAACAAGATTTTTATCAAATTTTTAGTATTTTTTTCAAATGTTGTTTTTTGTCGTTTTAGCTCTGTCTTTTTTGCGAGTTGTCCGATGAACTGCCGGTTAAATGTTTTCCTAGATTTTGAGAAGAAACGTATTGTTTTGAAAAGTTTAAAAAAGTGAATTTCTTTGACCCTGCAGCTTGATTCCGCTGTAGATTTTTAGATATTAGCTTAAAGGTGTTAATTTCTAAGACCTGAACACTTAGTAAAATCTGCGTTTTTGATAATTTCATGTTTTTTTGACAGTTTAAGATTTTTTTTGCGTGCAACTGCTGCTAAGTTTTTGGACTATTCTCGTTATCGTGGGTTTTTGATAAGAGAAATTTGTTTCTCTTCGCAATATCCTTACACCAAAATTAAACCCGAAGCCATCTTTTTTTGAAAAAAAATTTTGTCCAGCTTTTCTTTTTGCTTGCCTCATAATGTTCAATTGTTCTGATTGTCAGGTCAAGTATTTGTGATTTTTCGCTCTTTTGTTTCGATTATTTCTGAGGCGTTGTCCTGCGATGGTTTTTAATAAGCGGAAAGCAATATCTTGGATTTTTATTGGCAACATCTTGAGTTATTATTATTTTCGTGAGTTTTTAAAGTTTAGTTGTCAAGATCTTTTCCACATGACATAACAGTCATTACAAATCTGCTTTTTGTTCATTTGTTCATGCAATTTGCACTGAATTGCTTGCGTAATGTCATTAATTGCTCTCAAATGAAGTTTTTAGCAATCAAATTAGTCCTGTCGGTCTTTTTTATGCGATTTTTCGCTTGACCGATTTTTCTTCTGACGCTTTCCACTTTTCGTCCTCAAAAACGGGATAAACAGGTAGCCCACAGCGGGTATTAAGTGCTCTTAGAGCCTTTCAGCTCTGTTTCAGCTCAAACTGTTTTGGAGACTTATACTTATGGTGTGAAGGGCGGTTCTTAGATGATGAAGACACCCTGCCCCCACTGTTGACCCCCCACCCACTATTGCCTCCACCCCCACCGCCGCTGTTGCCCCCACCCCACTATTGTCCACCCACCCCCCCCCCCCCTTTTAGCACCCCAGTGCACCCCCCCCCCCCTTTAGCACCCCAGTGCACCCCCCCTGCTTCTGACGAACAACCGATCGCTAAAAACACGCAATTTTATACTAATTTTTGCAATTTTTTTCAAGCTTTTTGAAAATTTTGTCAGTTTTTGAATTATTTCAACACTGGGTGTCAAGGAACCTCCACTAGGGTATTATAATAGGTTACTGCATAGTTTCTAATGGTGCAATTGTTTCGACTTTTTAACATCACGAATTTTAGCATTTTTTGACAAAACGTGCAAATTTTTTCATTCATTTTTCAATGTTCACGTCTTTCCGGACGCAAGGGACATAAAACTTCTTTAAGGGTTTGATAATAAGTTACTGAAAAATTTTTATTTGCCATGTAATAGGTTTCAATTTTTTAATATGACAAATCTAAGCAATTTTTTTGATAAAACTTGCACATTTTTTGATTTTTTTTGGAATTTTGTCTTTTTTAGGTTTTTCTAGTCTCATTAGCCAGCGAACTTCCTGCAGCTTTTGGTAAGAGGTTACTGCATTCTAGTGGTAATAGAATGGTTTTCAGAATTTTAACATCACGATTTATAGCAATTTTTTGATAAAACTTGCATTTTTCAAATTTTTGAAATTTATTGTCATAATTAATAGCCGCCCCCAACTTCTCAGCCGGTTATTATAGCGCTCCTATTTTTTTTACTTCGAGTTTTTTTCGCTTTACCATTTTGCCACTTTTTCGACATTTTGCGTGAAATCTTTTTGACTTCTCTAGACTAGTTTCTCTCTTCTCTCATTCTGCTTAAAGTGAATTTGAACATCAGTTGCTCAGCAAGGCAATTCAAAATGAAGAGAGACAGTCTAAGATCAAAGTCAGACTTAGAAACGGGATAAACCCATAAAGCCCAATTTTAGATGCCCGCTAATTGAAGGTCGTTCCTGTAAGTCTTATTTACCATCTCTAATGCTTATTGGTATTGATAGTAGCCCCTGTAGCCTCGCTCTAAGAAACAGAAGTATGTTCAACTACGAAATGCCATCAAAATAAATCGGACTTAAAAAGTGTTTTGTTCAAAAATCTTTTTTTCAATATCTTTATTCTTTCAATCCCAATCATGCTTATTGGAATCAACGGCTGCTATTTTCCGGCAATCTGCCGGGTATGTTCTAAGTTTTCCGAGACCCAGGAGCCAGGAAGTCTCCTATTGCGTTTAATAATAGGGTATTAAAATTTTTTATCGGCCATGAAATGTTTTTCATCTTTTAATTATTACATATTTAGGCAAATTTTTGATAAAATTGCAATTTTTTTCAAGTTTTGAAATTTTTTGTCATTTTTTAGGTTTCTCTAACCTCAAGGGCCAACGAACCTCCTGAAGGGTTTGATAATAGGTTACTGCATAGCTTCTATTGGTAATTCAAGGGTTTTCAACATTTTAACATCACGAATTTAAGCAATTTTTTTTTATGAAACTTGCAGTTTTTTTTTCAATTTTTAAAAAAATATTTGTCATTTTTAGGTTTCTCCAACATCAAGGGCCACCCAACCTCCACAAGGGTTTGATAATAGGTTACTGCATAGTTTTTAGTGGTACTGGAATGGTTTTTCAACAGTTTACCATCATGAATGTTAGCAATTTTTTTGACAAAAACCTGCAGTTTTTTCAAGTTTTTTGAAAATTTGTCATTCCTTAGGTTTCTCCAACCTGAAGGGCCAGCGAACCTCCTCGAGCGTTTGATTATAACTGCATAGCTTCTAGATGTAGTTGAATGTTTTTCAGGATTTTAATATCAACAATTTTTAAAAAATATTTGCAATTTTTCAAGTTTTTTGAATCTTTTTGAGTTTTTTTAATCATTTTTCCGGCACCAGGGTCCTAGTTCTCCTCCAAGGTTTGATGATAGGCTGTCGCATAGTCTCTAGAGTTAATGGAATGGTTATCAATATTTTACTAACTCCAGCCTTAACAATTTTCTAGCAATTTAATTTTTGTCAAATTTTCAGAAAATTATTTTGTACCCAGTTTATGGATCTTTATGAGCCAGTGAAACTATTTAAAGCTTGAAATAAGGATACTGGGTTGTCTCTTGAGACAATGAAATCGTTTTGAAGATTTTAATATACTGAATTCCAGCAAAATTTTGGTAAATCAAGAATTGGTTACTTGACATAAATCCAGAGACAAAAAATAGTTTTTTAACATTTTCACTGCGAAATCTGGAAGCTGTTTTTAAAATTTTGCAATATTTTGCAGTTTTTAAAATATCCGTTTTTTTATTTATTTACTAAAAAGGCTAGAAAACTAAAAGTTGCAGAGTCGAATAAGCTAAAGCTAGCCTCACTAAACTGTGGCTTGCTGCTGACAAAGCCAACCGCTCGCCGGTCGTTTGAGAGCAATTCGCCCGACGTTAGTCGGTTATGTTTTTTCACTCTTAGTGGAGCGATTTTTGTTCTTTCGCGTGATTTTAATTTTTTGGGATATCTGACTAACCTCTCTCTCAAAAAGACTCACTTTCAAAATGACTTCACGGTGACTTCCTATTTCCAGGAGAGAAGGTCATCTGAGTATTTTTTTCGGAGCAGCTAATAGAAGCAGCAATAGGATGTACAAATTCCTAATGAAAATTTATAGATCTCTTCAGATCGCTTGTAAAAGGAAAATTTTCTTTTTTCTGTTTTTTGTTACCTTTTTGAGCTTGCAGTTCTTAAGAAGCTGTCGCGTCTATTTTTGTTGCGATGGTATTTGATCACGTAAAAAGTTACAGAGCGAATCTTACTGACTTTTACCCCTCTCATCGGGTGAATTTGTGTGTATGGAGCCATCTGTTACTCTCTTTGGTTTGAGTTTTCCGGTCAATGTTGTGAAAAATCATACATGACTTATCTCTCTCTGAAATGTATTCTTCATTCCTTACTAAATATAAATTGAGAATGTATTTACTTTCTATATCTGTGAAGCTCTATCTATATTGCGGTGTTGCTGAGTTTTTACAATTCAAAGATAGGGTTTGTTTTTTTAACAAGACTTAATGATTTATCGCTGAGTGTGTTTTTTTTACTTTTTTTAGTCGTGTCTGCAACTCTTTCGACCAGTATTGGTTTCTTTTCGTATTATACGGCACGCAAGTCTATTTCGTTGCTATGCCGGCAATCTGGTCACATGAACTAGATTATTATAAAACTATTACTTGAAAGGGTTTTAAATTGATTTGAAACTAAAGAGAATTTTTAAATCATTTTTTTTTCTAGTAGAGTTATTTTTTCGGTCTGTTTCGGTCTTTTTAACTCAGCTATGTTTACAGGCAAGCCTTGGCAAAAGATCTTGATGATGCGAGACAGGCCTCGAGGACAGCTCAAAAGAAGATGGCGGAAACTGCGAGTGAGCTTTACCAGTCCAGACAGACCAACAAGGAATTAGAGAGTGAGAACAACAGACTACAGAACAAACTCAAAGATCTCAACGAGGAATACAAGAGTCGTCTCGTGAGATATGTGGACGATATTGCCGTTAGTAACAATCGTACAATTAATTGCGTTGGAACGAAGATGATAGTCTTTTTTGTATTTGTGTCTTTTTTATAGCTGCGAAGCTGTAAGCTGAGCGTAGCTATATTGCGGTGCTCTTGGTTTTTTACGACTCGAAGAGGAGTATTGGTTTTCTTAAGGTTTTTTTTTTTTACCGGAAGTACTATTCGTTCAGACGATGTTTTGACCTAAAAGGGAAAGCGAGTAAAATTGCAGTGTGAACTAATTTTTTCTGAGCGAGAGAAGTTTTTTGATCATGCGCTGCGTTTAGTGAATGACTTTTATTGAAAAGTAGTTTTTGACTGAATGGCACATATAGATAACGGTTTTTAGCCGTTTTTTTCGTCTAAGTGGCCTAGTTTTTTTTGCTTGTAATTTGGTTTTTTGTTGAAATAATTTTTAATTGATGCTATGTTGAAATGTAAACCCCGGAAATTGATAGCACAGTATTTTGCATAGCCTGAAATTGCGTTTCAAATGCGAAATTGGCACATATTTCTTGATTTTTTAGTTAATTTTTGGCTTTTTTCTATTAATTTCTTCATTTTTGGATCTTTTAGCTGTTTTTTGTCAAAAATCAGTTAATTTGGCAACTTCCCTTTGATAATTCATATACTCAATGCCTCTTTCTAACTCGATGTAATTTTGTTTCATAAAATTGTACATTTGCTAATCCGATTTTCGTAGTTTTTTGGCAATTTTTTTCAGTTTTTTGTTTATATTTTGCTTTTAATTACTAGAAATAGTATTTTGGGGAACATGCGGGACTTTAATTTCGTTTCAATAAAATTTCAATCATTTTTGTGATGTTAAGTTTTTGAAAAAACATAAATTTTTTCATAAATGCAGTCTTAAAAATTTTTTGACCACTTTTTTTGCAAAATGTTTCATTGTTTCGTATGTCTGAATTCTGCTTTTCCTTGTTTTAGTCTGTTCAGCAAGTTGGATTTTGTCTCGAATGACTCGTTGTCTTTTCTATGTTTGGAATGCTGAACAATGAAATGTACTCGTTTTTCTTGAGTTTTTTAAATTTGATTTTTAACTTTCAAAAATCAAGAATTGGTCTTTTTGTTACGGTGTTCCTAACATTGTGTCCATATTCTTCACATTCTCGTTTTATATCATTCTAGTTTTGTCCTGGCACCTACTTTTTTATTCGTTATATTGATTTTTTCGGTTGTTAAAAAATTGAATGAATTCAGCTTTTTCTTAGATCTTGGTTTCTTCGGTTTGCAATTGATTTAATTCAAAATAAGGCAGTACTGGGACTTTGCTAGAAGGTCTTTTCCAACATTTTTACTTATTACTATTCATTGCAATTTTCTTCGGGGCTTGGTATTGTTTTTAGATGATTTTTTGCCTTTGAATATTATTCTGTTGCTTTTTTTTCTGATTAATTTAATTTTTGAATTAGCATGAAATCACGTTGTATAGCATATATACAACAAGGAAGAATTATTTATTATTTTTATCTTAATTGCCGTGATTAGAAATCTAATTGTAGTGGTTCTCTGATTCTTAATTTTAAGCACTTTTTCGAATAATTTTGACTTTCCTGTCTTTTTTGAAAAGTTTTTATCTGCCGTTTGCTTTCGCGATCTTTTTGAGATTAGAATCATTAATTATCTGAGGGCAATTGATGGCCCTCTCAGCTTTGTCAGGCTATCAGTTTTTTGACCATCCTAAAAATTTCAGACTTTTTTAACGTTACCAAACGTTTTCAATAATAAAATTTTGCTGCATTTTCTTTCTCTTGGTGACAGTGGTTTAAATTTCACCGATTTTTAGATCAGACCCGGGGTGAGGTAATGAGTTATTGGTTTAATACAAAAGGTAATGGCTTCAGCTTTTCGTGAAGTTTTGGTGCTTCGAGTCGCTTCCGGAATTCTTCCGGCTATGTTTTACAATTCAAAGAATTTGAATTGTATTGGGGCGCTGTCTTTTTTTTTTAAGATCTGTTCACACATTTTCATGATTTTTGAAGTCAAATTGGAGTAGTGATTTTGGTCACGCCGAAACAGGAAATGGAGCGAAAAAGCGAGTGGTTTTGCGGCGTGAATTTTTTTCGCTCTAATTCTAAAGTAGAGCGAGAAAACGGTGTTTGAACAAAAATTCGGTTTCTGGGTAGTGGTTTTTTGTTCACATGCGGCAATTTCACTCTGATTTTTACTGTTTTTTTCGATTTTTTGGATCGGATTTTTTCTAAATGGTTTTTCCAATCCATTCACAGCTCATTCTAGGTCTAATTTTTTTGTTTGAATTAAATTTTAATTTCACGCTAGTGGTTTTTTTGTTCACATGCGGCATTTTGACATTGATTTTCTGTTTTTTTTTCTTATTTTTTTATCTGATTTTTTTAAAATGGTTTTCTCAATTCACTCATAGTCTTTTCTAGGTCTAGTTTTTCTGTTTAGTCAAAGAAAATTCTTTGAATTGTGCGTCAGGACTTGTCCTGCTATGTTTTTTTGTTTCGTCGTCTGACGCTCTTTTTTCGTTTTACATTTGTTCACACAGCAAAGCTGAAAAAGTCAAATTTTCTGAATGACTTCTTCCTCTCACTAACGGCATTTGCGCGCGTGACGTCATTTCTCACTCACTTTAGCAAAAGTTTTTAGGTTATTTGCGTGATTAAATTTTGATCATACGTGACTTACCTCACTCAATAAAATGACTTTTGCACTTTAAAAACTTAAGTTTAATTTGAATTTGTTTAAGGTCAAAGGAACTCATATGCGCAGTAAAGGTCCCTAATAAAAGGCTTCTGCGCAATGAATTTCAACAAGCTTTATTAATTTATCGCTGAATGTTTTGTTACCTAGTTTTTTGAGCGGCGTCGATTTTTTTTTCAATTTAGTTCGGTATCTGTTTCTATCTCTATTATATGACACGCAGGTCTATTCTTTCGCAGCTATTCCGGCAATCTGCCGGCTATGTTAATGTAAAATTTGCTCGACCGTTTTGACTTAGAGAGCCCGCACCAAATCCAAGTACGAATCAGTACTGTGCACGTCTAAATGCAATTCATCATCAGTAATGATTCATGCACTGATTCATGTCATTTTTAATAGCCGCACGGCGATAGCTGTGGCTATTATTGGCCTTCTCTTGTTTTTCACAATCCATGAATTGTATTGGTGCTCTGTCTTTTATCGAAGAGGCTTTATGGTTTTCTGTTTTTTTTTATAAGAGAGCGAGCAAGAAAACCGGAAGAGCGGAGAAAAGAGACAGTGGTTATTTTGTTTATTCCTTCTTTTGAAAGAGCGAGAAACGTAGGTCTGAAAAAGTTTTCTCTGAGCGAGCAAATTGGTTTTGTTCATGTGTGGCTTTTTCGAGCCTTTTTTTGAAACTTCTATGTTGTCTAAAAGGTTATTGCAGACTGAAGTTAAAATTTTTTTTAATAGCCGCACAGCGATAGCTGGGGCTATTATTGGCCTTCTCTTGGTTTTCTTTACAATTCAAAGAATTTGAATTGTATTGGGGCGCTGTCTTTTTTACAATTCAAAGAATTTGAATTGTATTGGTGCGCTGTGTTTTTTTTAAGATGTGTTCACACATTTTCCAATGACTTTGATCGTTCAAAACGGGATAAACAGGTAAAGCCCAGCGGGCATTAAGTTTCATTAGAGGCCCAAAGTCCTTCAAGTGCTAATAGTGGTGCAGCTACTGGGATGGCCTTAATTTAAGGTTAAAAGGTCATTTTTAGGAGTTTTTGGGCTCATCAAAATGGTGCAATTTTTCATGTTTTTGTGATTTTTTTGAGTTTCTTTGTTCGATTAGTCTTAGGTTGAAGTTTTTAAAAGTTTCTAAATGTCGTTTGCGACAGAAAATTGCTTGTTATGACAATTTTATGAGCTATAAGTTTTGGGACTACAAACACAAACTCGCGAAATGATACTAATTTTTGCAATTTTTTCCAGGTTTTTAAAAATTTTTGTCATATTTGAGTGTTTTTAGCCCTAGGTGCCAAGAAACCTCCTCTAGAATTTGATAAAGGGTTTGATGATAGATTACTGCGTAGTTTCTGGTGGTAATGGAATGGTTTTAACTTTTTGCCATCATGAATTTTTGCATTTTTGACAAAGCTTGCAATTGTTTTCATTTTTTTTTCATTTATTCTCATTGTTCAAGTTGTTTGAGTCCCAGGGGCCAAAGAATCTCATTAGCGGTCGGATAATAAGTTACTAAAAGATTTTTAGTTGCCATGGAATAGGTTTCAACTTTTGAATATCACAAATTTTAGCTATTTCTTTGGACAAAATTCGCATTTTTTTCAGGTTTTTGAAAATTTTCTTCATTTTTTCAGTTTTTCCAGCTTCAAGGACCAGGCAATCTCCTTTGAAGTTTGTTAATAGGGCACTTCATAGTTTCTAGTAAATGGAATGGTTTTTAACTTTTTAGTGTCTCGATATTTAGCATTTTTTTGATAAAATCTGCATTTTTTTGAGGTTTCCTAAAATTTTTGTCAATTTTTGATATTCGTCCATTCCCAAGTGCGAGAAAACCTATTCCACGTTCTGATAAAAAGTTACTGAATGGTTTTTAGTCTCAATGGATTTGTTTTTAAAAATTTAACCTTTCGAATTTTGGAAGTTTTTTCAAAATCTTTATTTTATTTGTGTTTTCTTGTCCAGTAGACAGGGAACCTCATTCAGTTTTTAACAGTATGTTATTAAATAAATATTAAATGCTAGGGGCAATTGAATGGCTTTCAACATTTTAATAGAACGATTTTCTGTTTTTTGAAGTTTGAAATTTTTTCCAAAAATTATTGCCTATCGATCTATGAGCCAATGATTTTTTAAAGCTTGGAATTGGGTTACTGGATAGCCTCTAGAGACATAGAAATGATTCTGAAGACATTTATATCACGATTTTCAGCAATACTTTTCGATATTTTGCAATTGATTTCTTTCTTAAATATTTTGTTTATTTTCGAGTTAATCATCGATCTTCAAGGGCCAATGAATATTTTTCAGGTCTTCCAGATATAATACTGGACCGATTTCAGAAACAAAAATTGATTTTGAACATATTATTGAAATAGGTATTTTTAAAGGTAAAAAATTTTGCCTTAGGTTTGAAAGCTTCGAGTTTTAGCAATGAGTATATTTTGTTTAGTTTTGATTCTTTTAATTTCTCATTTTTTTGAGATGATTTTGTTTGTGTTCTGGCTGGAATTGTTCAATTGATCTGCTAGTCAGTTGGAGTACGTCTGAGTTTTTCTATCAATTCTTTGAATTGTATTTCAGGACTTGTCCTGCTATGTTTTTTTAAGGATCTGTTCACACATTTTCATGATTTTTGAAGTCAAATTGGAGTAGTGATTTTGGTCACGCCGAAACAGGAAATGGAGAGAAAAACGAGTGGTTTTGCGGCGTGATTTTTTTTGCTCTAATTTTAAAGTAGAGTGAGAAAACGGTGTTTGAACAAAAATTCGGTTTCTCGGTAGTGGTTTTTTGTTCACATGCGGCAATTTCACCATGATTTTTACTGTTTTTTCGATTTTTCGGATCGCCTTTTTTCTAAATGGTTTTCCCAATCCATTCACAGCTCATTCTAGGCCTGATTTTTTTTGTCTGATTTAAATTTTAATTTCTCGCTAGTGGTTTTGTTCACATGCGGCATTTTGACCTTGATTTTCTGTTTTTTTTCTTATTTTTTTGATCTTTTTTTTAAAAACGGTTTTCTCAATTCACTCATAGTCCTTTCTAGTTTTTCTGTTTAGTCAATGAACATTCTAGGAATTGTACGTCAGGACTTGTCCTGCTACGTTTTTTTATTTCGTCGTCATGATCTTTGTTACGACCATATGACAACTCAGCCACTTTTTGTTCATTCGTTCATGCAATTTCAAATGAATTGCATGTGTGATGTCATTTTTCGCTCTTAGTGGAGCGAGTTTTTTTGTTCATGCGCGTGATTAAATTTTGGTCCCACTTGACTTACCTCACTCTCAAAAATGACTTCCTCAATTTGAAATTGACTTTTATTTACTTTAATTCAAAGAGATAAGGTCAAATGGGTGTGTATCACTCTAAATGCAGGTTAATTGAAATCAGCTAATAGAGGCAGCCATAAATTATACAGATTTTTAATCAAAAATATAACAGATCAGCCTTCAATGAAAACGAATTTTTTTTATTTTTTTGGTCTGTCTTTTTTACTGTTTTTTTATGCTGCGGATCTACGAATCTTTTGCGACTATTTACTGGCAATCTGCCAGCTATGTTATTAATAGCCGCGAAGCGATAGCGGCTATTCTTGGGGACATTTTGGTTTTTTACGACTCGAGGAGTATTGGTTTTCTCTCATTTTTTTACAGGAAGATTTGTTAACGCGGCATTTTGACCTAAAAGCGAAAGTGACAAAAGCTGTCTTGGTGAACAGATTTTTGCTAAGCGAGAGAAGTTTTTTGATCATGCGCTTTGTTTAGTAAACGACTTTTTGACTTTGAAAAGTAGTTTTTGACTGATTGGCACATATAGATAACCGTTTTTAGCCGTTTTTTCGTCTAAGTGGTCCATTTTTTTTTTTGGTTTTAATTTGGTTTCTTGTAGAAATAAATTTTATTCGATACTATATTGAAATGTAAACCTCGGAAATTGATTTCAGTGTTTTCAGAGCCTGAAAATGCGTTTCAAATTGAAAATTGGCGCATATTTCCTGATTTTTTAGTTAATTTTTGGCTTTTCTAATTTCTTCCTTTTAGCCACCTTTTTGTCAAAAATCAGTTGATATGGCAACTTATCTTTGATAATTTTGATAATTTATATAACCAACGCCTCTTTCTACCTGGATGTAATTTTGTTTCATAAAATTGTACATATGCTAATCCAATTTTGGTAGTTTTTTCCGATTTGCGTCAGTTTTTTGTATGTATTTTGGTTGTAATTGCTAGAAAGTTTTTTTTGCAACATGTGAGACTTTCATTTCATTTCAATGAAAATTCAATCATTTTTTGGCGTTAAGTTTTGGAAAAACAGTTAGAACTTATTCCGAAATGCAGTCTTTGACCATTTTTTTGCAAAATGTTTCAGTGTTTCATATTTATGAGATCTGCTTTTTCCTATTTTTTGTTCTCTTCAGGAGGATAAATCTTTGTATCGGATGACTAGTTATCTTTTCTATGTCTTGAATGCTGAACAATGAAATGTATTTGTTTGTCTTGAATTTTTTATGTTGATTTTTAACTTTCAAAAATTAAGAATCTTAAGTACGGTGTTCCTTTCATTGTGCTCATATTCTTCACATTCTAGTTAGTATCATTCTAGCTTTGTCCAAGCATCTACATTTATTTTCGGTATATTGATTTTTTCAATTGTAAAAAATGAATGGTTTCAGCTTTTTCTTAGATTTTTGTCATTTCTTTGGTTTGCAATTGATTTCATTCAACATAAGGCAGTACTGAGAGTTTGATAGCAAGCCTTTTCCAAAAATTCCCTTAATGACTATTTACTGCAGCTTTCTTCCGGCCTTGGTATTAATTTGAACGATTCTTTGCCTTTGAATATTCTTCTGCTGCTTATTTCAATTTATTTTTTGATTTAGTTTGAAATCATGTTGTCTAGCATATATAGAATAAGGGAGAAGTGTGTGCTGCTCTGTCTTAATTGCAGTGATTAGAAGTGTAATTATATTGTTTTCTAATTCCTAAATTCGAGGTTTCTTTCTTGAAATGATTTAACTTAGTTTCTAAGATTATTATCTCCCGTTGGCTTTCGCGATCTTTTTCAGATTAGAATCATGAATTATTTGAGGGCAATTGATAAGCTTCTCAGATTTTTCAGACTATCAGGTTTTTGACCACCCTTATTTTTTTGGATTTTTTTAACGTTACCAAACGTTTTCAATAATATAAAATTTTGCTGCATTTTGTTTCTCTTGGTGACAGTGGTTTAAGTTTCACTAATTTTTAGAGCAGACCTGGAGAGGTAATGAGATAATGGTTTAATACACAAGGTAATGGCTTCCGCTGCAATTACGGGTTTTTTAGTGAAGTTTTGAGGCTTCGAGTCGCTTCCGGAATTATCCCGGCTATGTTTTTTAATTCGTCGTCTCCATCGATGATTCTTACGACCTGACTTCTTGGATTTGACCTTTTCAATGATTTCAGTGACTTCTACTGCTTTGCAGTTAAAATTTGTGTACGTGACGTCCTTTCTGCTTTTAGGGCATTTGCGTGACTTACCTCACTAAAAAATGGCTTCTGAACTCACGTATGGAACTTTAAATTTTATGAACATCTACTAGTTAATGGTGTGCATCTAAGTAGTGTCAAACTTATATGCCCTTATTCTTGATTGTTTTTGATTTCGGTTATCAATTTTGTAAAAGCGCTTTTAGGGTTTTTCCTTATAGACCGTATGTGTCATAAGACTGACAGTCCGAATATAACCCAAAAATCTAGGTGTCTTTTAAAGGACTGATGGTCGATGATCTGTCTATCTTATTGCTTTAACTGTTTCAATTTCAATTCATGGAAGACCACGAGCTTCTATCGCGGCTATTTTCTGGCAAACTGGCGGCTATGTTTTTCAAATTTAGAAGTGTTTTCGTGCTTATTTCGGCTTTTTCGATTTTGTGTGAGCCATTAAATTGTCCCGATTACTTAAATTTTGTTTTTTGTATTTTACTTGCACAAATTGAAAATTAGTTGAGTTTTTAATTTTTTTGTTTAAATTAATTCTTAGTGAAATTTTCTCTTTTTAATAGCAGCGAAGTGATAGCTGAGGCTATTATTGGCCTTCTCTTGGTTTTTTTAGATTTCGTCGTCAATATTTTTGTTACGACCATATGACGTCACAACCACTTCAAATCTGCTTCTTCATTCGTTCATGCAATTTCAACTGAATTACGTGTTTATTAGTGGAGCTAGTTTTGTTGTTCATTCGCGTGATTAACTTTTGCTCTTAAGTGACTTTACTCACTCTCAAAAATCGCTCCACGATACTTACCTCTCGTGGTGACACGAGACTTACCTCATTTTCAAAAATGACTTTCTCACTCTAAAATTGACTTTTCTTTTTTTTAATTCAAGAGATAAGGTCAATTGAGTGTATATCACTCTAATTGAAAGGTATTTAAGAGCAGTTAATAGAAACAGCAGTAAGTTATACAGATTATTAATCAAAATACAACATCTCAGCTTTAATGAGAGAACTATTATTTTGGTCTGTCTGTTTTTTACTGTTTTTTGAGACTGCAGATCTACGAAGCTATTGCTGCTATTTTCTGGCAATCTGCCAGCTATGTTAATTCAATTGACATAGTCTTTTCTCTTCCTTGATGCTCACTGTCCAGTTGTTTCCGGAATTCTTCCGGTTATGTTTTTTTCACACATTTTTCGATGTGATGTTTTCACATTCTTCAATGACTTTGCTCTTTCAAAACGGGATAAACCGGTAAAGCCCAGTGGGCATTATGTTTTATTAGATTTCCGAAGCTGGCTTTAGTATTCTTTGAAGTGCTTAGAGTGTTGCAGTGGCTGGAAAGGCCTTAATCCAAGGTTAAAACGTCATTTTAAAGTTTTTGGGCCCAAAATTGCGCAATTTTTCTCGTTTTTTTTCTATCAGTTTTGAGTTTTTTTATTACTCTTGAAATGACGTTTGTCTTTTTTGATAAAGGTATTTTTCAAGATTTCATTACGTATTATGGCAATTTCAACAGCAATATGTTTTTGTAATGCAAACATAATCACGAAAAATGATACTAACTTTTGCATTTTTTTTCAAGTTTTTTTTTTCGTTTTTTGAGTTTTCCAGAGTCAAGGGCCATCAAAACTAGTTGAGGTTTTTATAATAATTTACTACATAGTTTTTAATGGTAATGGAATGGTTTTCAAAATTCTAATGTCTCGAATTTTTGCAATTTTTTTTAAAAAGCTGGCAATTTTCAAGTTTTTCAGCCGCAATAACCAGAAAACCACCTCGCGCAACATATTTGTAGCCTTGATGTTAGTTTTGCAAAATTATTACGAAACCCCCCTGACAACTATTTCCCACTCTCCCAATTAAGATTAAGCTAGCCTCCCTAAGCACCAGTTAGCTACTGAAGAGTTATTTGAGAGCAATTCGCCGACGTTGGACGGTTTTGTTTAGGAGTACATAGACAGTACACGTAGTCAGAACGAGAAGAACATCAAGCTGAAGGCTTACATGGAGGCTATGATGAAAGACATTAAGAGGGCGAGTCACACAAGGGAAGAGCAGTTGACAGATGCTGTGAAGAAGTACAAGGGGGTGGCCAAAACATTCATCAAGAGACACGAGGAACTACTAGTTGCTTACAGGTCAGAGCATTAGGATAGCAAAAAAATGCACACTTTAAAAGAAAAATTTAACAAAAGACAAATATATTTATTAGATGAAAGATGTAATGGATGCATGTATCAGTAATATTTCAATGGTTAAAATAGGCCTCTTTGCCTAGATTTTAATTCGGATTTGTTTAGGTCCACTTAAATCATTCAACTCGAACTGACTTAGGATCAGTAATGATCAACTTTAACTGTTTTAGATTTTATTTTGAGTTGCAATGCAATATTTTCTATTGGTACGATAGCAATATGGGGTAACTCTGTTATAGACTCTTGAGGACTCAAATAATCAACCTTGGTTACGACATAGATCTGGGTCCGGATCAGTTTGACCTCTACATCAACGACGCTGACCTCAAACTGGACCAGCAAAATGACCTGGCCAAACTATCACGTGCTCTCAAAGAGGCACACGAAGAGATCCGGAAACTCAAAGAGGGAGTCAGTACCGTATCCCCCAAAACAAGGTAACTTATTAATTGAAACAGTTTGATACATAAGTAGTTGACTTCTATTTTTATGGTCCGATATAAATGAACTGAAAAAGATAATTGGCGCTCGGTTTGTTGAGCATAGTCGAAGAGCTGCTGCTTCATTCCACGTGAGAAATTAGGAATCGGGTTAATATTTTTGAATTTTTCTGTCAAACTTCCTGTATTAAAATTGCTAGAAGTTTTGAAAGTAACAAACAATTAGCTTATCGAAAGTCCATTCAGACGAACTCTAATAATTTGCAGATTTATTCTGTTCCATCAATATATATATATATGGGTTTTATTCGCTGTATTTGGAATTTGCGTTACCATAACAAATCTAAAAATCATTTGTGAAAGTTATGCCTTATATTTATAGTACACAAACGAAGTTGTCATCTACAACACGGAGAGGCCTTAATGATGAAATGGACGAGGCCAGGCAGTCACTGCGAGATTTCTCCAGAAATCAATTGGTCAGTTTTAATCTAATCATTTTATAGCCTCGAAGATGTAAGCTGAGCTGAGCTATATTGCGGTGATCTTGGTTTTTACAATACAAAGTATTTGGATTGTATTGGTAGGCCGTCTTTTTAATTGCTCTCAAACGAAGTTTGTAGCAATTATATTAGTCCTGTTGGTCTTTTTTTTAATGCGATTTTTCGCTTGACCGATTTTTCGTCTGACGCTTTTGACTTTTCGTCCTCAAAAACGGGATAAACAGGTAGCGCCCAGCGGGCATTAAGTGCTCTTAGAGCCTTTCAGCTCTGTTTCAGCTCAAACTGTTTTGGAGACTTATACTTATACTTATGGTGTGAAGGGCGGTTCTGAGAGGTTGAGAAGTGAAGGGCGGTTCTGAGAGGTTGAGAAACCCCCCCCCCCCCCGTTGACCCCCATCCCCACCGCGCTGTTGCCCCCCCCCCCAACCCAGTGTTGCCCCCATCAGCCCCCAGTGCACCCCCCCCCCGTGGCTAGCTACTGACTAAGCCAACCGCTCGCCGGTCGTTTGAGAGCAATTCGCCCGACGTTAGTCGGTTATGTTTTATAGCTGCGAAGCTGTAAGCGGAGCGGAGCTATATTGCTTAGTTTTTACGACTCGAAGAGGAGTATTGGTTTTCTAATTTTACCGGAAGTACTATTCGTTCAGACTCTGTTTTGACCTAAAAGCGAAAGCGAAGAAAATCACCGTGTGCACCATTTTTTTCTGAGCGAGAGAAGTGTTTCGATCATACACTGCGTTTAGTGAATGACTTTTTGACTTCGAAGAGTAGTTTTTGACTGAATGGCCCATACAGATAACAGTTTTTAGCCATTTTTTCGTCTAAGTGAACCAGTATTGATACCGCAGTGTTTGCAGAGCCTGAAAATACCGCAGTGTTTTGATACCGCAGTGTTTCGCAGAGCCTGAAAATACGTTTGAAGTTCAAAATTGGCACATATTTCCTCATTTTTAGTTAATTAATAGCCGCCGTCAGTCTCTCAAACGGCTATTATTTAGGCGCTCTCCTTTTTTTTACAATTCAAAGAATTTGATTTGTATTGGGGCGCTGTCTTTTTTTTAAGATCTGTTCACACATTTTTATGATTTTTGAAGTCATATTGGAGTAGTGATTTTGGTCACGCCGAAACAGGAAATGGAGCGAAAAAGCGATTGGGCTTGCGGCGTGAATTTTTTTTCGCTCTAATTTTAAAGTAGAGTGAGAGAACGGTGTCTGAACATAAATTCGGTTTCTCGGTAGTGGATTTTTGTTCACATGCGGCAATTTCACTCTGATTTTTACTGTTTTTTCGATTTTTTGGATCGGATTTTTTTCTAAATGGTTTTCCCAATCCATTCACGGCTCATTCTAGACCTAGTTTCTTGTTTGAATTAAGTTTTCATTTCTCGCTTGTGAATTTTTGTTCACATGCGGCATTGTGACATTGATGTTCTGTTTTTTTTATTTTTTTTATCTGATTTTTTTAAAATATGGTTTTCTCACTCAATTCACTCATAGTCCATTCTAGGTCTAGTTTTTCTGCTTAGTCACTGAAAATTCTTAGAATTGTACGTCAGGACTTGTCGTGCTATGTTTTTGAAATTCGCGTTACCCTTTGATCACGTTTTTCGTTTAACATGAGTCACGATTTTCATATTTGACTTCTGACTTACTTCGCTCACGGTTTCAACTGAATGGATTTTAAATTCTTCCAAGCATTGAATTACGTAATTTAGTGAATACGGTCAGTGTCAAAAGAGCAAGATAAAAAAATGGGATAAACCGATGAAGCCCGGTCATTAAGTCTTTTTAAATTAGTTTATCAAAGTTCATTAGAGCGATTGCTAGCTGATATTAGTATTAAGCATAGTACCATTGAGTTTAGAAGCTGAAGAAATTATAGGTTTAGAATCTAACTGAACCTGCTCAATGAAATAGAACAAATTTTGAAACTTAGGAAAAAATGTGGTCAATTTCAATTGTTCTTTTTAATAGCCGCACAGCGTTAGCTGGTGCTTCTATTGGCCTTTCTTTTTTTTTTACTTCAAGATTTTGTCGTACGACCATATGACGTCACAACCACTTCAAATTTGCTTTTTGTTCATTCATTCATGCAATTTCAACTGAAGTGCGTGCGTGATGTCATTTTTTGCTCTTTGTGGAGCATGTTTTTTTTGTTTTTTCGCGTGTTTAAATTTTTGATCACATGTGACTTACCTCTCTCTCAAAAATGACTTACTGACTTTGATATTGACTTTTGTTTATTTTAATTCAATGAGATCAGGTCGAGTGAATGTATGTCACCCTAAATGACGGTTATCTGAGAGCACCTATATGAGGCAGCAATTACTTATACGGCTTCTTAATCAAAATACAATATCTCAGCTGTCAATGAAAAAACTTATTTTGGTCTGTTTGTGTTTTACTCTTTTTTGAGACTGCAGATCTACGAAGGTTTTGCGGCTAATTTCTGGCAATCTGCCGGCTATGTTTTGTTTTTTCTGTTTCAATCCTGATGTGCGTCTAGCGCGTCATCGGCGGCTATTTTCGGCAATCTGCCGGCTGTGTTTTTGCCTTTTTTCTATTAATTTCTTCATTTTTGGATCTTTCAACCGTGTATTTGTCCTAAATTAGTTAATATGGCAATTTCCCTTCGATATTTCAGATAATCAACGCCTCTTTCTACCTCGATGTAATTTTGTTTTATAAAACTGTACATATGCTAATCCGATCTGGGTAGTTTTTTACAACTTTTCTCAGTTTTTTGTTTGTATTTTTGTTTTAGTTACTAGAAATAGTCTTCTTGTGCAACATGAGGGACTTTAACTACGTGTCAATTAAATTTCAATTATTTTTGGCGTTAAGTTTTTAATTTTTGTTGCAATATTTTTGAATTTTTCGTATGCTTGAATTGTGCTTTTTAATAGCCGGGAAGCGATAGGTGAGGCTATTATTGGTTTTCTCTTGTTTGTTTTTGGTCGTCAAGATTTTTGTTGCGACCATGTGAAGTCACAAACAGTTCAAATCTGCTTTTTGTTCATTCGCTAATGCAATTTCAAGTGAATTGCGTGCGTGACGTCAATTTTCACTCGGTGGAGCGAGTTTTTTTTGTTGATTTGCCTGAACAAGTTTTTGGTAACACGTGACTTTACCTCACTCTCAAAAATGACTTCCTCGCTCAAAAGTTGACTTTTCTTTACTACAATTCAAAGTGATAAGGAATAAGTATGTGTTGTTTCTGTTTTAATTGCAGTAATTAGAATTCTAATTGGATTCGTTTTCTAATTCTTAATTTTGAGCTTTCTTTTTTTGAAAAATTTATGTTAGTTTCTAAGATTATTCTCTACCGTTTGCTCTCGCGATCGTTTTGAGATAAGAATCATGCATTTTGTGAGGGCAATTGATAGCCCTGTCTGCTTTTTCAACCTATCAGTATTTTACCATCCTTTTTAACGTTACCAAAACGTTTTCAATAACTTTGCTGCGTTTTGTTTTTGGTGACAGGGGTTTATATTTCACCAATTTTTAGATTGGACCTGGAGAGGCAATGAGTTCATTGTATAATACAAAAAGTAATGGCTCCAGCTGCAGTTACGGTTTTGTGTGAAATTTTGACGCTTCGAGTTGCTATGTTTTTCTGTTTCATCCTGGACGCTCTTTTTCCTGTTACGTTTGTTCACAAAGCAAAGCTAAAACTGTCAAATTTTCCGAAGGATTTCTTTCTATCAAATTTGCGTTACCTACCATAACAAATCTAAAAATCATTTGTGAAAGTTATGCCTTATATTTATAGTACACAAACGAAGTTGTCATCTACAACACGGAGAGGTCTTAATGATGAAATGGACGGGGCCAGGAAGTCACTGCGAGATTTCTCCAGAAATCAAATGGTCATCATTAATCTAATCATTTTATAGCCTCGAAGATGTAAGCTGAGCTGAGCTATATTGCGGTGATCTTGGTTTTTACAATACAAGGTATTTGGATTGTATTGGTAGGCCGTCTTTTTTATAGCTGCGGAGCTGTAAGCGGAGCGGAGCTATATTGCTTAGTTTTTACGACTTGAAGAGGAGTATTGGTTTTCTTATTTTACCGGAAGTACTATTCGGTCAGACTCTGTTTTGACCTAAAAGCGAAAGCGAAGAAAATTACCGTTCGCACCATTTTTTTCTGAGCGAGAGAAGTGTTTCGATCATACACTGCGTTTAGTGAATGACTTTTTGACTTCGAAGAGTAGTTTTTGACTGAATGGCCCATACAGATAACAGTATTTAGCCATTTTTTCGTCTAAGTGAACCAGTGTTGATACCGCAGTGTTTGCAGAGCCTGAAAATACCGCAGTGTTTTGATACCGCAGTGTTTCGCAGAGCCTGAAAATACGTTTGAAGTTCAAAATTGGCACATATTTCCTCATTTTTAGTTAATTAATAGCCGCCGTCAGTCTCTCAAACGGCTATTATTTAGGCGCTCTCCTTTTTTTACAATTCAAAGAATTTGAATTGTATTGGGGCGCTGTCTTTTTTTTAAGATCTGTTCACACATTTTCATGATTTTTGAAGTCATATTGGAGTAGTGATTTTGGTCACGCCGAAACAGGAAATGGAGCGAAAAAGCGATTGGGCTTGCGGCGTGAATTTTTTTCGCTCTAATTTTAAAGTAGAGTGAGAGAACGGTGTCTGAACATAAATTCGGTTTCTCGGTAGTGGATTTTTGTTCACATGCGGCAATTTCACTCTGATTTTTACTGTTTTTTCGATTTTTTGGATCGGATTTTTTTCTAAATAGTTTTCCCAATCCATTCATGGCTCATTCTAGGCCTAGTTTCTTTTTTGAATTAAGTTTTCATTTCTCGCTGGTGGTTTTTTTGTTCACATGCGGCATTGTGACATTGATGTTCTGTTTTATTTCTTTTATCTGATTTTTTTAAAAAATGGTTTTCTCACTGAATTCACTCATAGTCCATTCTAGGTCTAGTTTTTCTGTTTAGTCACTGAAAATTCTTAGAATTGTACGTCAGGACTTGTGCTATGTTTTTCAATTTCGCGTTACCTTTTGATCACGTTTTTCGTTTAACATGAGTCACGATTTTCATATTTGACTTCTGACTTACTTCGCTCACGGTTTCAATTGAATGGATTTTAAATTCTTCCAAGCATTGAATTACGTAATTTAGTGAATACGGTCAGTATCAAAAGAGCAAGATAAAAAAATGGGATAAACCGATAAAGCCCGGTCATTAAGTCTTTTTAAATTAGTTTATCAAAGTTCATTAGAGCGATTGCTAGCTGATTATAACTGCATAGCTTCTAGATGTAGTTGAATGTTTTTCAGGATTTTAATATCAACAATTTTTAAAAAATATTTGCAATTTTTCAAGTTTTTTGAATCTTTTTGAGTTTTTTTAATCATTTTTCCGGCACCAGGGTCCTAGTTCTCCTCCAAGGTTTGATGATAGGCTGTCGCATAGTCTCTAGAGTTAATGGAATGGTTATCAATATTTTACTAACTCCAGCCTTAACAATTTTCTAGCAATTTAATTTTTGTCAAATTTTCAGAAAATTATTTTGTACCCAGTTTATGGATCTTTATGAGCCAATGAAACTATTTAAAGCTTGAAATAAGGATACTGGGTTGTCTCTTGAGACAATGAAATCGTTTTGAAGATTTTAATATACTGAATTCCAGCAAAATTTTGGTAAATCAAGAATTGGTTACTTGACATAAATCCAGAGACAAAAAATAGTTTTTTAACATTTTCACTGCGAAATCTGGAAGCTGTTTTTAAAATTTTGCAATATTTTGCAGTTTTTAAAATATCCGTTTTTTTATTTATTTACTAAAAAGGCTAGAAAACTAAGTTGCAGAGTCGAATAAGCTAAAGCTAGCCTCACTAAACTGTGGCTTGCTGCTGACAAAGCCAACCGCTCGCCGGTTGTTTGAGAGCATTTCGCCCGACGTTAGTCGGTTATGTTTTTTCACTCTTAGTGGAGCGATTTTTGTTCTTTCGCGTGATTTTAATTTTTTGGGATATCTGACTAACCTCTCTCTCAAAAAGACTCACTTTCAAAATGACTTCACGGTGACTTCCTATTTCCAGGAGAGAAGGTCATCTGAGTATTTTTTTCGGAGCAGCTAATAGAAGCAGCAATAGGATGTACAAATTCCTAATGAAAATATATAGATCTCTTCAGATCGCTTGTAAAAGGAAAATTTTCTTTTTTCTGTTTTTTGTTACCTTTTTGAGCTTGCAGTTCTTAAGAAGCTGTCGCGTCTATTTTTGTTGCGATGGTATTTGATCACGTAAAAAGTTACAGAGCGAATCTTACTGACTTTTACCCCTCTCATCGGGTGAATTTGTGTGTATGGAGCCATCTGTTACTCTCTTTGGTTTGAGTTTTCCGGTCAATGTTGTGAAAAATCATACATGACTTATCTCTCTCTGAAATGTATTCTTCATTCCTTACTAAATATAAATTGAGAATGTATTTACTTTCTATATCTGTGAAGCTCTATCTATATTGCGGTGTTGCTGAGTTTTTACAATTCAAAGATAGGGTTTGTTTTTTTAACAAGACTTTATGATTTATCGCTGAGTGTTTTTTTTTTACTTTTTTTAGTCGTGTCTGCAACTCTTTCGACCAGTATTTGTTTCTTTTCGTATTATACGGCACGCAAGTCTATTTCGTTGCTATGCCGGCAATCTGGTCACATGAACTAGATTTTTATAAAAACTATTACTTGAAAGGGTTTTAAATTGATTTGAAACTAAAGAGAATTTTTAAATCATTTTTTTTCTAGTAGAGTTATTTTTTCGGTCTGTTTCGGTCTTTTTAACTCAGCTATCTTTACAGGCAAGCCTTGGCAAAAGATCTTGATGATGCGAGACAGGCCTCGAGGACAGCTCAAAAGAAGATGGCGGAAACTGCGAGTGAGCTTTACCAGTCCAGACAGACCAACAAGGAATTAGAGAGTGAGAACAACAGACTACAGAACAAACTCAAAGATCTCAACGAGGAATACAAGAGTCGTCTCGTGAGATATGTGGACGATATTGCCGTTAGTAACAATCGTACAATTAATTGCGTTGGAACGAAGATGATAGTCTTTTTTGTATTTGTGTCTTTTTTATAGCTGCGAAGCTGTAAGCTGAGCGTAGCTATATTGCGGTGCTCTTGGTTTTTTTACAATTCTAAGAATTTGAATTGTATTGGGGCGCTGTCTTTTTTTTAAGATCTGTTCACACATTTTCATGATTTTTGAAGTCATATTGGAGTAGTGATTTTGGTCACGCCGAAACAGGAAATGGAGCGAAAAAGCGATTGGGCTTGCGGCGTGAATTTTTTTCGCTCTAATTCTAAAGTAGAGTGAGAGAACGGTGTCTGAACATAAATTCGGTATCTCGGTAGTGGTTTTTTGTTCACATGCGGCAATTTCACTCTGATTTTTACTGTTTTTTCGATTTTTTGGATCGGATTTTTTTCTAAATAGTTTTCCCAATCCATTCATGGCTCATTCTAGGCCTAGTTTCTTTTTTGAATTAAGTTTTCATTTCTCGCTGGTGGTTTTTTTGTTCACATGCGGCATTGTGACATTGATGTTGTTTTATTTCTTTTATCTGATTTTTTTAAAAAATGGTTTTCTCACTGAATTCACTCATAGTCCATTCTAGGTCTAGTTTTTCTGTTTAGTCACTGAAAATTCTTAGAATTGTACGTCAGGACTTGTCGTGCTATGTTTTTCAATTTCGCGTTACCTTTTGATCACGTCTTTCGTTTAACATGAGTCACGATTTTCATATTTGACTTCTGACTTACTTCCCTCACGGTTTCAATTGAATGGATTTTAAATTCTTCCAAGCATTGAATTACGTAATTTAGTGAATACGGTCAGTATCAAAAGAGCAAGATAAAAAAATGGGATAAACCGATAAAGCCCGGTCATTAAGTCTTTTTAAATTAGTTTATCAAAGTTCATTAGAGCGATTGCTAGCTGATTATAACTGCATAGCTTCTAGATGTAGTTGAATGTTTTTCAGGGTTTTAATATCAACAATTTTTAAAAAATATTTGCAATTTTTCAAGTTTTTTGAATCTTTTTGAGTTTTTTTAATCATTTTTCCGGCACCAGGGTCCTAGTTCTCCTCCAAGGTTTGATGATAGGCTGTCGCATAGTCTCTAGAGTTAATGGAATGGTTATCAATATTTTACTAACTCCAGCCTTAACAATTTTCTAGCAATTTAATTTTTGTCAAATTTTCAGAAAATTATTTTGTACCCAGTTTATGGATCTTTATGAGCCAGTGAAACTATTTAAAGCTTGAAATAAGGATACTGGGTTGTCTCTTGAGACAATGAAATCGTTTTGAAGATTTTAATATACTGAATTCCAGCAAAATTTTGGTAAATCAAGAATTGGTTACTTGACATAAATCCAGAGACAAAAAATAGTTTTTTAACATTTTCACTGCGAAATCTGGAAGCTGTTTTTAAAATTTTGCAATATTTTGCAGTTTTTAAAATATCCGTTTTTTTATTTATTTACTAAAAAGGCTAGAAAACTAAGTTGCAGAGTCGAATAAGCTAAAGCTAGCCTCACTAAACTGTGGCTTGCTGCTGACAAAGCCAACCGCTCGCCGGTTGTTTGAGAGCATTTCGCCCGACGTTAGTCGGTTATGTTTTTTCACTCTTAGTGGAGCGATTTTTGTTCTTTCGCGTGATTTTAATTTTTTGGGATATCTGACTAACCTCTCTCTCAAAAAGACTCACTTTCAAACATAAATTCGGTTTCTCGGTAGTGGATTTTTGTTCACATGCGGCAATTTCACTCTGATTTTTACTGTTTTTTCGATTTTTTGGATCGGATTTTTTTCTAAATAGTTTTCCCAATCCATTCATGGCTCATTCTAGGCCTAGTTTCTTTTTTGAATTAAGTTTTCATTTCTCGCTGGTGGTTTTTTTGTTCACATGCAGCATTGTGACATTGATGTTCTGTTTTATTTCTTTTATCTGATTTTTTTAAAAAATGGTTTTCTCACTGAATTCACTCATAGTCCATTCTAGGTCTAGTTTTTCTGTTTAGTCACTGAAAATTCTTAGAATTGTACGTCAGGACTTGTGCTATGTTTTTCAATTTCGCGTTACCTTTTGATCACGTTTTTCGTTTAACATGAGTCACGATTTTCATATTTGACTTCTGACTTACTTCGCTCACGGTTTCAATTGAATGGATTTTAAATTCTTCCAAGCATTGAATTACGTAATTTAGTGAATACGGTCAGTATCAAAAGAGCAAGATAAAAAAATGGGATAAACCGATGAAGCCCGGTCATTAAGTCTTTTTAAATTAGTTTATCAAAGTTCATTAGAGCGATTGCTAGCTGATATTAGTATTAAGCATAGTACCATTGAGTTTAGAAGCTGAAGAAATTATAGGTTTAGAATCTAACTGAACCTGCTCAATGAAATAGAACAAATTTTGAAACTTAGGAAAAAATGTGGTAAATTTCAATTTTTTTTAATAGCCGCACAGCGATAGCTGGTGCGTCTTTTGGCCTTCTCTTGTTTTTTTTTTACTTCAAGATTTTTCGTACGACCATATGACGTCACAACCACTTCAAATTTGCTTTTTGTTGTCATTCATGCAATTTCAACTGAAGTGCGTGCGTGACGTCATTTTTTGCTCTTTGTGGAGCATGTTTTTTTTGTATTTTCGCGTGTTTAAATTTTTGATCACATGTGACTTACCTCTCTCTCAAAAATGACTTACTGACTTTGATATTGAATTTTATTTATTTTAACTCAATGAGATCAGGTCGAGTGAATGTATGTCACTCTAAATGACGGTTATCTGAGAGCACCTATATGAGGCAGCAATTACTTATACGGCTTCTTAATCAAAATACAATATCTCAGCTGTCAATGAAAAAACTTTTTTTGGTCTGTCTGTTTTTAACTCTTTTTTGAGACTGCAGATCTACGAAGGTTTTGCGGCTAATTTCTAACAATCTGCCGGCTATGTTTTCTTTTTTCTGTTTCAATCCTGATGTGCGTCTAGGGCGTCAACGGCGGCTATTTTCGGCAATCTGCCGGCTATGTTTTTGCCTTTTTTTCTATTAATTTCTTCATTTTTGGATCTTCCAACCGTGTATTTGTCCTAAATTAGTTAATATAGCAATTTCCCTTCGATATTTCAGATAATCAACCCCTCTTTCTACCTCGATGTAATTTTGTTTTATAAAACTGTACATATGCTAATTCGATCTGTGTAGTTTTTTTTAAACTTTTCTCAGTTTTTTGTTTGTATTTTGGTTTTAGTTACTAGAAATAGTCTTCTTGTGCAACATGAGGGACTTTAACTGCGTTTCAATTAAATTTCAATTATTTTTGGCGTTAAGTTTTAAATTTTTTTTTGCAAAATTTTTGAATGTTTCGTATGCTTGAATTGTGCTTTTTAATAGCCGGGAAGCGATAGGTGAGGCTATTATTTGTTTTCTCTTGTTTGTTTTTGGTCGTCAAGATTTTTGTTACGACCATGTGACGTCACAAACAGTTCAAATCTGCTTCTTATTCATTCGCTAATGCAATTTCAAGTGAATTGCGTGCGTGACGTCATTTTTCACTCTGTGGACCGAGTTTTTTCGTTGATTTGCCTGAACAAGTTTTTGGTAACACTTGACATTACCTCACTCTCAAAAATGACTTCCTCACTCAAAAGTTGACTTTTCTTTACTACAATTCAAAGTGATAAGGAATAAGTATGTGTTGTTTTTTTTTTAATTGCAGTAATTAGAATTCTAATTGGATTGGTTTTCTAATTCTTAATTTTGAGCTTTCTTTTTTGAAAAACTTATGTTATTTTCTAAGATTATTCTCTACCGTTTGCTCTCGCGATCGTTTTGAGATAAGAATCATGCATTTTGTGAGGGCAATTGATAGCCCTGTCTGCTTTTTCAACCAATCAGTATTTTACCATCCTTTTTAACGTTACCAAAACGTTTTCAATAACTTTGCTGCGTTTTGTTTTTGGTGACAGGGGTTTATATTTCACCAATTTTTAGATTGGACCTGGAGAGGCTATGAGTTCATTGTATAATACAAAAAGTAATGGCTCCAGCTGCAGTTACGGTTTTGTGTGAAATTTTGACGCTTCGAGTTGCTTCCGGAACTCGTCCGGCTATGTTTTTCTGTTTCATCCTCGGACGCTCTTTTTCCTGTTACGTTTGTTCACAAAGCAAAGCTAAAACTGCCAAATTTTCCGAAGGATTTCTTTCTGTCAAATTTGCGTTACCATAGCAAATCTAAAAATCATATGTGAAAGTTATGCCTTATATTTATAGTACACAAACGAAGTTGTCATCTACAACACGGAGAGGCCTTAATGATGAAATGGACGAGGAAATGGACTGTTTCAATTTGGATCTATCTGTTTCTATCTCTATTATACGGCACGCACGTCAATTCTTTCGCAGCTATTCCGGCAGTCTTGCGGCCGTGTTTTTAAGATCTGTTCACTTTTTTCGCCTTTTTCACTTCACTGAGAAATCAAGTGGTGATTTTAGTCACGCTGAAGTCGTAAACGGAGCAAAAAATCGAGCAGGTTTGAACTGTGATTTTTTTCAAACCAGCTTTAAAATGATGCGAGAATATGGTATTCGAACAAATTATTGGTTTTTGAGAGGTTGTTTTTCACTTGCAATTTGACTTCTGGTTCTCGTGTTTTTTCTCTTGAGTTCTGTTAATAAGATAGATATGTGTTCTAATTGCTCCTTGGTTTTTTGGCATAATTGCGTATTTGAGTTTTGGCCCGTTTTTTTTCTGTTTTATCATCACTTAGTGTCGTATCTGACCTTTTCAATTGATTGCTTATGACGCGTAAATGAGCTTAATTTAATAGTTTCGACTCAAAGCTACTGGTTTTCATTACTTTTTCGTGAAAGTTTTTATTGCAATTTTGATGTTTGCTACTGTTTCTTTCACTTTTTCTTGTCTTATCATTTAATCTCATCGGGGACAGGTCTCATTCGGAGCTTTTAACTTCTCTTATGTGAGTGAAATCTCAGCTATTAACTTCTCTTACACTAGTTAATAGCGAGTTGTAGCGTAATCAGATCAGTCGAGAGATTCAGATTATCTGCTGTTGATTTTTTATCAACAGCTGTTGAAGATTATTTTTTATCAGCTGTTTAATTTCTCGATTTCTAGGATTGAGAATTGTTTTTAATGATTTTCTGTAAATTTACTACCAAATTGATTTATTTATTGATCTCTAACGAAGTATTTTTTTTAGTCCGGTGGTCTGTTGTGCGACTTTTCGCTTGTCTGTTTTATTTTTTGGCTGACTCCTTTAACTTTTCGTCCTCAAAAAGGAGGAAACAGGTAAAGCCTGAAGGGCATTAAATGGCTGGGCAGCTCTCTTAGAGCCGTGCGCCTTACTAGTCTCTAAGTATGCGATTCACCAAAATTGTTTTGAAGATCAGCTGTAGAATTTCAGCTATCTCTTTTTATCAGCTATAGAATTTCTCGGATTATAGAGTTTTCTGTAAATTCACTAGCAATTTGATTTAATTTCACCGTGAGTACGTACCTCTTTGTGTTAGACAAATAAATTATCGATGTCTTCAATAAAATTTTTGGGAGCGAAGGCCAGCTCATTTAGGGTATGCGGTATTTGATTTAAAATGCTTGTTCATTCAGAACGATTTCTGGTAAAGATAAAAGCTTCTATTATATGCTAACTCGGCGTTTGTGTGTTCAGCTTGCATTAGAGGCAGAGAAAGCAGCTTTACTGGCTAGAGCAACAGTGGCAGAGGAACAACTGCAGGAAACACAGGAGTATATTGACAAACACCTCACCAGGTAAGCACAAAGATTTTATTCTCCTGCTCTTTTTGTTCAGTTCTGATTAGGGTTTTTCAACAACTCCAAAAATTTGAACGTCTTAGATTACGAAAGCAAAATGCCGAACGTTGATCATTGGGCTGAGCTACTTACAGAAAGGAGTTTTTTCAAGTTTTGACAGGCTCAGCAGAACATTAAATGACCCGTATTTTTTCCATCGTTTGCAATAGTTCTGAAGCATGATTTTTTAAGTGTAATATTTGGGGTTGCCAAGCAGCGGTCATTGTTCGATTAGATGTGTTCACACCAGTGAAGTGGTTCTAATTAAATCCGAACTATCTGTGAAACAGAAATGACAAGTAAACACCGGTCCAGGTTGAGAGGAATTAACCAACCCCCAAAGAAATGTGAAACTCACTTATAGATACCTCACTCGAGGATTAGTTGGCTTATAAAATCTAAGCTCTGCGTTTTATTTAAGCCGGGAATTAGAGTGTTGAAAAGTGGTGTTAAGTAAGAGTGTTGTTTTGACATATCAAATTTCTGCTTAGATAGCTGAAACCCATTTTCACATGACCTGCTGGATTAAAGTGAATTTTGAGGAATTATAGAGTACTATGAATAGCTTATATTGTGTAAAGTCAGTATTTTGTCAGATGCGCTCGAGTGGAAGTGAAGTGAAGTGATAGATTGAATTAACAGGAGCTTAGTTGATCTTGCAATGAACTAGCATTGAAGGCTAAGTTTTGGAAGTTCATTAAGTTGGTTTAATTTGGGCTGAACAAACAATATTTAAATACAGGTGTTGAAATGACAGTGTCTTCGTCATATTAGGGAGGATGCGATAGTTTTGTGCCCGATTGAATAGTATTAGATTATGCTAGCTATGTAACATAGGCTCAGCATAAAAATGTTCAAACTACAAAAATGTTAATTCCTCTGTTTTTAACTTACGTTGAGTATATTCAGTTTTTAATAATTATCGGATGAAAACGTTCATTTGAAATGTCGAGGAGTTGAACTGAGAATGAATGTGTTATGACAGGTACAAAGATGAAATAATGCGACTTCGGAGACTGTTAGGAGATCAATTGGGAGCATCCCACATGAGAGTGGGAGAGACGGCAGCTGATGTGCTCAATAGAGGGCCACCACCAGGTGCTGGAGGAGGGGGTGATTTGGGACCCCCGCCACCGCGGCACTCGCCCCCTCTTAGGTACTGAGAACACTTGGACGAATCGGGTCAGCAAGAGAACTATGACTGAGTCAGGCAATGGGTATCTAAGGAGTCGCGCAAGGTCTAAGCATACCCTCTAATAACTATTGAATTTGACAATCTGTCAAGATTATGAATATTTGAATAAAAGTATGAAAATGGTAAATTTGTATATAAAATGTTAAGGCTGTTTTATATTAGAAAATTGATTTTGCAGTATGTTCTAATTTTTTGTTGTGTGGAAGACGATGTACAGGTTCTCACAGGCATCAAAAGTCACAATTATAGGTCTGAATGGATTGTGTGACCTAGTATTGAGATCTCAAATCAGGTGATCAACATGTAATCTTGCTCTCAAAAGAATTTGTAGCATTTATATTAGTCTTGCTGGTCTTTTTAAATGCGATTTTTATTACGACCAATTTTTCGACTGATAGTTATTGTCCTCAAAAACGAGATAAGCAGGTAACGACTCACTAGTCTCTAAGTATGTGATTAACCTAAACTGTTTAAAAGACATTTTGATGGTGTGAATGGCGGTTCTTAGAGTTCACCCCCTCTCGTCCCCCAGTCACTTCATCCCCCTCCACACCACCTCATTCTAACCGTAAACCGGCACGCTTGCCCCCACCGGAAGACAAACCAACCACCCACCACTCCAAGCTCACCCCATGATCACTCACCACTCCAAGCTCACACCCCCCCTTAATCAAATGAGCTGAAACCAGCCTCTCTAAGTCACAGCTAGCTACTGACGAAGCAAACCGCGCGCCAATCGTTTGAGAGCAGTTCGCCTGATTTAAGTGGGTTGTTTAATGTGTCATGAATGTAAGGATAAGGTATCAGCCCTCAACCTCGGATGACTTCCTCCGCTGCAGAGAAACGCTGGCACAGCCCTCAACCTACTGTGCCAGCGTTTCTCTGCAGCGGTACTTAGTTTGCAAAGTGTTTCATTAACAATATAACCGTGATTGTGAACAGGAATCAACTGGTAGATTGGTTGCAAACAGGGTTTCCTGATTAATTGCCTTCAAACGAAGGTGGCAGCAATTATATTAGTCCTCTGGTCTTTTGCGCTTGACAGATTTTTTGTCAGACCCTTTTGACTTTTCGTCCTCAAAAACTCCCGCCCCTAACGGGAGCTACCCATTCAAGAACAATTTGACAGATAGTCAATTTTTTAATTTTTCCTTTACGGATTGCTGAACTGTTCGGTTTGATAAATTTTCCATTTTTGCAAATAAAAATTTGCACTGGGATAACGCTGGCATTTTAAACACAATGTAGTCCCACATTGAACATTGTATCAGGAAACTTGATATGTGCTTGATTAATAGCCGCGTCAGCAATTCCAGGCGGCTATTATAGCGCTCCTATTTTTTTTCAAAGAGTTTGAATTGTATTGGGACGCTGTTTTCAAGATGTGTTCACACATTTTTCAATGACTTTGATCTTTCAAAACGGGAACAACGGGTTAAGCCCAGCTGGCATTAAGGTCCATTAGAGGCCCAAAGTGAGCTTTAGTAGTCCTTCAAGTGCTTAGAGTGGTGCAGCTGCTAGTATGGCCTTAAGTTTAAAAACATCATTTTTAGGAGTTTTTGGGCTCAAAATGGTGCAATTTTTCATGTTTTTTTTGTATTTTTTATAAATTTTGTTTGATTAGTTATAGGTTGAAGTTTTTCAAAGTTGATGAAGGCCTTTTGCAAGACAAAAATACTTCTTATGACCATTTTATGAGCTATATGTTTTGGTACTACAAACACAAACACTCAAAATGATACCAATTTTGGTTATTTTTTTTCAAGTTTTTGAAAATTTTTGTCACTGAGAGTTTCCAGCTTTAGGGGTCAGGGAATCTCGTTTAAGGTCCAATAATAAGGCACTGCATAATTTTTAATAACAATGGAATGGTTTTCAACATTTTAATGTGGTGTTTTTTTGATTAAATTGCAATTTTTTATAAGGTTTCTTATAATTTTTGTCAATTTTTGATATTTGTCAATTCTCAAGTGTCAAAAAACCTGTTCTACGTTCTGATAAAATTGTACTGCATGGTTGTAAGTGCCAATAGATTTGTTTTCAACTTTTTAACAGTTCGATTAGAAATTTTTTGATAGTTTGCAATTTTTTCAAGTTTTCTCAAAACATTTGTCTTTTATTCAGTTTTTCTTGCCGCAGTTGCCAAGTAACATCATCCAGCGTTTGATAACACGCTAGTAAATGGTTGCTATGTGGGAATTGAATGGTTTTCAACCGTTTAACTGAACGAACTTTTACTTTTTGAATTTTGAAATTTTTTTTAAAATTATTGCCTATCGATCTTTGAGCCAATGAAATTTTTAAGGCTTGGATTTGGGTTACTGGATAGCCTCTAAGGAGACAAAAATGATTCTGAATATTTTAATATCACGATTTTGGCATTTTTTTCAATAAAATTTGTAATTGATTTCATTTTCTAAATTTTTCGGTCAATTTCGAGTTAATCGACCTTCAAGGGCAAATCAACTTTTTTCTGGTCCTGCAGATATAATACTGGACCGATTTCAGAGACAAAAATTTGTTTTGAACATAGTTTTGAAATAGGTATCAAAAAGGGATCCCCTATCGCCTTAAGGGTAAAAGCTTCAAGATCTTTAGCAATTAGTATATTTTTGTTTAGTTTGTTTGATTGTTTTAGTTTCTCAATTTTTTGAGATTTTTGTGTTTTGGCTAAAATTTTTCAATTGAGCTGCTGGTCAGGTAGAATACTTCTAAGTTTTTCATTCAATTCTTTGAATTGTATCTCAGTCCTTGTGCTGCTATCTTTTTTACATCGTTGAATAGATTTTTGTTTCGTCTTATCCTGACTTCTTGGAATTGACTTTTTCAATGACTTCAGTGACTTCTACTGCTTTCCAATACAAATTTGTGTTCGAGACGTCATTTCTGCTTATAGGTCAATTGCATGACTTACCTCACTCGAAAAAATGACTTCTGAACTCACTTTTGGAACTTTAAGTTTTTTGAACATTTACTAATTAATGATCAATAGTGTGCATCTAAGTAGTGCCAGACTTATATGCCCTAATTCCTGAGTATTAGAGTCTTTTTTCTTATAGAGCGAATGTGTCGCATAAAAATGACAGTCCGAATCTAATTCAAAAAGTCTACTGGTCTATTAAAGAGCTGGTGGTCGATCTGTCAATCCTAATTCTTTAGTTGTGTCAATTCATGGCAGGCAACACGCGTCTACTGCGGCTATTTTCCGGCAATCTGCCGGCTTCGTTTTAAAATTTAATTTAAAATTTTGCCCTCTCAAAATCAATAATTGCAGAATTAGATAATCGTCTAAGACAGTAGTGACTTGCTTAGAAATTGTATGCAATAAATTTATTTTTGACTTATCGTGTTTATCTTTCTATGGATTCTCTGTGATCCTTGTCCAGCTTCTCTTAACAAATAAAATTCAATTTAGCTTGTTTAGCAACATTTCGGTCACTCAGATGAAAATTAGCAACAAACATGCGTTAGGGAGAACTTAGTTTTTTAGAAAGAGTTTCATGACTTGAGACAGACCGTTGATACTGTATATTGACCTTGAATGCAGTTGACATCTCTACGAAATACCAATTCACGACGGAGTGTTACCTATCTTCGTTTTCCTCTTTTCGCCCATTGTATTGTACTTGAATCTTCAGTTACTATTGCTCCCCGCTCATTGGGTGAGAAAAAGTTCGTAAAAGTTATCAATAATCCCCACTCATCAGCTTATGAGATCAAAAACACTAAACTTCTTTATTAGGATCTCTCTTAAGAGTTAAAAGTCCTGAAAACGGTAATACTTACATTGACTTGATTGTTTGTTTTCAATGCAGCTAGAGCTCAAGTGATCGGCATTTGGCCGCTTCATGTTTCCTGCACCTTTTATATAACCATTTCAGGTACCTCGATCAAATTTCAAAAACTTGATGCATACAGCGTTTGTTATAGGCAAACGATTCTGTCCATATTGAAGTCAGCGCGCTTCAAAAAAGACCGTTGTCGATGAACAGAAAGGAGAAAAATAGATCACAAAATCACAAAATGAAGAAAATCTATTTTAAGCAGCCACTTTCACAAAACTTATATTGTAGCAAAAGTTGAGGTGCCATTTTTAATTTAATGCTTTCCTTTGGATTTGTACGCAACCAAATTCACTTCAAGCAAAATTGCCAATTTTAGATCGAAAATGACAAAATTAATTTTTTATAATCCAAACTGAATGTACAAGAAACTTTTACGTCTGCAGTTTTGACAAGATCATCTATCTGGGGTGCATGTAAGGTGAGTGTTTTCTCACCCAAAAAGTTTTAATTACACAAGCGCTGACGAGCAGCGAAGATATAACAAAACATAGAAAAGAAATTGGGTTATCGAATTCGTCAAAAACTTATCAGCGAATGTGAGATGTGAGGTTTTACTGCAAAATCAGTTAATGCCTTTTCAAATAATTGAGGAACGTGAAGCACTGCCAAATGACGTATGCCGCTATCATCAAAGTTGTTTGCCACATAGGCTGTTTTCTAGAGACTATTTGACAGTAATGTTCAACTTAAACAGTGGGACTAAACTTAAGACTACTTAGCCGCCTTATACAAAGCACGTGCGTTGAGTTAATCTCTTTTACCCGAGGAGAACAAAATTGGCACAAAATATATCTTGATTACATCTTTTGGACCCGAACACAACCACCCTATTTTTACGATTTATGTTGAGACTGGACAGCAGCAAGAGATTTTGTGATGATGGAGTGTTTTTTTTGGAATCGAGGAATAGAAGATTCATTGGGGGTACGAACGGACGAAATAAACTGGTGAGATCAAACCAATTCTTCCCCCTCTCCTTTTTTTTCGGTGTTCAACTGAAATGTTTTTTTTCTGGCTTTAAAAACAGAAAAAAAGGAACCAAATTTAGGAAACACATAAGCATTAAGAAGAAAAAGCACTTGATTTTTCTTAAACATGACAAGAAAGAAAACGACGGTTAATAGCAATGAAAATTTCCTGATTTCGAATATTGTTGACATGCCTTCAACCTCCCGGAAAAAGAAAGCTACAGAACCTAGACAGGAAAAACAAAATTCAATCATTTTGATTGAGACCAATACTTCGTCAGGTCTGACACAACAAATGCAAAATTTAACGATTGATGACTTTGATTTGCGTTTTCGAGTTTCTGCACATACAACCCTCTTCTTACCTGATAAAAAAGACAACTTTTGTAAAGTAGTTGTACTCGATCATCAATCAAACAAAACACAAATACGATACGTAGACTGGGGCCCAAACTTTGACGAATGGGTATGCTGTAGATCAATTTGGGCATACTCTCAATTTAGTAGTCAATTGTCAACAAGTAAGAAAATTTCCCAAGATATTGCAGCCTGCATTGACAAGCTAGTCTCTGCCACAAACAGCGAAGAACTAGCCGAATGTAACACCTCCCAAAACACAGCAAATTTTGACCTAAACGCCCTCCCAGACCTTGAAACGATTTGCAAGAAAAAATACCTACACTCCGCTTTATTCCTGTCAAGTTCCGGCTAAGATGGTGTGAATTTTTAACGCCTATCATTTAGGGCTGTGTTTCTCAACCAAATTCCCCAGAAAATTGGAAGAGACTCTTTGTAATTAGCAAGTACGTTCTGCGCGCTAGCAACAGAGGGGGGGGAAGAAACACAAACAGCAGCAGGAACGGCTCATGTTAACTAGATTTGAGAGTTGGAAGAATGGTGATTATGCTGGGCTATGGTTCGAAGCAACCTTTATGAAACAAGCCAAGAAAATAAATCTTGACTCAATAGAAACGGTTGCAGCACGCGCAAAATTTCTCTACCTTCAAGGCCAATTTGGACGCGCAGCAAAAATCTTGTCTTCGGATGGAGTGGCCCCGGAAAACAAAGAGACGCTAAAAGAGTTGATGAACTTGAATCCAGCAGAAGAAATGCCCCCGAGGGAAACTGATTGTTACAGTAGTTATGCTTATCAGTTTGACGAAGCATCTGTGTTTAAACACCTGCAATCTTTCTCGAACTTCACAGCAGCCGGCCCATCCAAAATGTACCCTGAACACTTTCTACATGCCGTAACGTGCGCAGTCCCCGATCAGTCCAAAAAATCGATTACAAGCATCACCAAATTAGTGAATTTGGCTAGCAGAGGGCAGCTCCCCAGTTTTGCTGCACCAACTTTTTGCTCTGCTTCGCTTACAGCGCTGAAAAAGACAAAAGGCAGATGTATTCGCAAGAGGTCAGTTCAGAGGTTGTTGAATTTTTTTCATCCAGACGACTTGGCGTGGCAGTTAATTGCGGTGCTGAAAGCTTTGTACATGCAACAAAACAAACCTTTCAAAAGTTACAGAACAACGAGAAAGCGGGCCTACTTCAAATCGACTTCAAAAAAGCTTTCAATTCAAATATGAGAAGCAGTGTGTTAGATGCAGCAAGAAAATTCATTCCCTATTTGGCCACTTTTGACTTTTTTTCGCTATTCTCAGCATAGCAAGCTCTTTTTTAATGCAACTCAAATTCAAAGTGAATCAGGAGTCCAATAAGGAGACCCGCTGGGGCCCTTACTATTTTCGTTAGGACTTTGGCTCATTATCAAAGAACTCGACGATAAGTTGCCAAATCTTATGCAGAATTCTTGGTACCTTGATGATGGAATTATAGCAAGTACCGAAGAGGAGCTATGTGAATCATTAGAAATTTTAGCAAATCATGGCAACAAGTGTGGCCTTGAACTCAGAAGACACAAGTGTGAGTTGTGGTCCCCCTCGTTTTTTAATACTGTTGATAGCAGGATAAAGAGAAACAGCCAATCAGGAATCGAAATCTTGGGCGCAGCAATCGGAACTCCCACTTTTGTTGCGTCTTATTTAGAAAAACGGGTTAAAAAACTTGAGAAGTCGATAGACAATCTAGGCTATATAGAGGACCCTCAATGCGCTCTCGGAATTTTAGGTAGCTGTTCGGTTGCACCTAAATTGTTGTATTTGTTGAGATGCATCACACCGTCCGCTGAGAGTAACATAATACTTGAAAAATTTGATCATCTCCAACGAACAACTTTTTTGAAAATATATTGGGTTTTGTAATCCGCGATAATTCATGGGAGCAGGCACGCCTGCCAATAAGCAAAACAGGAACTGGAGTTCGACGTTCTTTGAACCAATTCAAAGCAGCTTATGTTGGTTCCTTATCCCAGTCAGCAAACATAGTAGAAGAAACTAATGGTGTGAACCCAACTCACGAAATTAGTTTCACAGACCTTGAGGAGGAGTTTAGCGCTTTGCGGATTCCTCATTTGACGCAACAGAGAATTCAAGAACAATTTGACAATAGGGTTCTAAGCAATCTTCTTGAATGTCAAACCTCCTCCAGAGAAAAAGCTAGACTGTTATAACTTTCCCTACCTCAATCAGGAGCTTGGTTGACGGCAACACCTATCCCTGCTCTTGGCCTACACCTTCAACCTAACGAGTTCCGAGCTGCTCTGAAATACCGTTTAGGAGTTCCACTCTATGATTCGGATAGGAGATGTCCATATTGTAAGTCAGCTATTTTGGACATATTTGGAGATCAAGCCGTTTCATGTCACGGGCGTGGCGATATAATCTCTCGTCATGACAGAGTACGAGACAGAATAATGACAGCTTGTTCGTCGGCCAATCTTTCCCCTGTATGTGAGCAAAAACATCTTATACCGGAAAATAATTCAAGACCAGGTGACGTGTAATTGTCCAGTTTTATAGCAGGACAACCCGCAGCCTTAGACGTTACCATTACGTCCCCACTGCAAGCCAGTCTTATCTCAGATGCGGCGAGGACATGTGGTTTTGCCCTAACTTTAGCAGAAGACAGAAAGATTGGGCAACATCACCAGAAGTGCAGCGATCTGGGCATCCACTTCATACCTTTGGCGTTAGAAACTTTTGGCGGAATATCCGAAACAACCAGGAAAACATTGAAAGGAATAGCTCTTTTATCTGATAACAGAGGTTTCCAGCCATCAGGCCTATCAGTAGCCTTCAGTCGCCTCGCTCAAGTGGTTATCAAGAAGTGCCATGCGTGGCTCAGCTACAATGCTGATTGCAAGAGATTCGCGATTATGAGCCAGATTTGATGGGGACTGCCGCTTCCAATTGTGCCGCTTTGCCCAATCACAGAAGAAAATCCGGTTCAAGATCTCACTAACCTGAAGTGATATTGGACTCACTTTTTGAGAGGGGGGCCCTTCTGTGTTTAAATGTCACCCAATGAGTGGGGACTTCATATAAATTTAACAATTTTTGTCCTCATACATTAGCAGAGAAATTTCGAAATCACCGAAGGAAACAATTTTTTTCAAAAACATCTAATTGAAAGTACAACTAGCTGCATTCACAATTTGTTAAATCCTTCAATCACGAGTTTTTATTCTTACCTGACCAAAGTGGGGAGAATATAAACGAATATTTCACGCGTGCAAATTTTGAAATGGACAATTGAATACAGAATTATTGAACTGCTGATCTGTTGAAATAATTACCATAGTTATGATAACCAAGTTATTTATAATTAATTTTTTCACTAAAAAATTTCGTATGCGGTTTTGAAAGAAGCTCTTGCTCAAAACAACAAAAATTTATAGTGTACCCAGGTTTTTCATGCTGCTATGGAAAAATTTTTTAAGTTAGAAATTTATCCATGATCCTACGTTGAGGAAAAAGGAGCAAAATCCCAAAATTTTTTGTACCGACCTTGCAGCAATATGATGAAACACACGTCGCCAAAATATGAAAATTGCTACATGTTCTTTTTCTAAAAGATTTTTTCTAAAAATGTGTTCTCTGTATTCCTATATTGACTTGTTTATTAAGAGAAAACAATCAAGCAGAAAGCAAGAATTCTACCCAGCTACTCAAGAAATTATAAAATTATACTTAAAGATTAAGTATTACTTAACTTGTACTAAGAAAAATTTCTAACTGAACCAGCAAGACATTCTTAAGACTGTTATTTTCCGAGATCATCTATTTGACATGCAAAAAACTGATTGAACTTCACACAAAAAATCAGCTAAATAATAATTTTACTCAAATTAGTGCTATTAGCTTAAAAAAGTTTTCTTCCAACTTTTATTTTCAATTCACTTGCCTTCATATAGAAAAAATGTGCCAGTCGGAAATGTAAAAAGATGTGAGCTTGAATGTGAAAGTAATTTGAGGCTTCTCAAAAAACAACGCAAAAATCCGCTGCCGTACAAAACAGTCCCCGACAAAACAGTCTCAGACAAAACAATCCTAGACAAAATAGTCCTGAACAAAAAATTGAAACAATTGAAAATATAATCTACAATTAGTTAACAAACATTATCTATGAATTAAGCTACCGAACGCTTTGTTTTTATCTGATAGGAATTAGGACTAAACCAAAAACTTGTTTCAAACTACGTTATTTGGTAAAAACTATATTGTAATCAGCTTAATATTTGTTCGAAGAAATATAATCATATGAATAATTTCAAGGGTTTCTTTGTTAATTGATGTGCATATGTGTGACTCTGTATTTAAAAAAAAGAACACTGATTTTCCGTCTGGTTTAAATCAAATAACGATCAAATTATAGAGGCAGTTCAGAAGCTATGTATAAACAGGAAACATTTTTATTCCAATTTAAAGTCTTTCCAAGATAAAGCAGATGTTGAAGCTACACTTGGGTTCTTTAAAAACAGTTCAAAAAAGTATTGTTTTAGAATTTGTTTCGCTTTATCTCATTTATGATCATTTTTGAGATTTTGAGAGTATTGTTCATTCATTACAAATTTGTTATCATTTATTGTACTTCGTTTGAATGCGCAGTTTTCTAAATAGCTGGACTGAGTTTTGATTTTGAAGACAATTTTTTTAGAATATTCGTGTTTTGTTAATTTTAGTGTAGGATATTCTATCATTTGATCAGCTGGAAGTTTCTTGGAAACTATTTTCCAAAAATGGAAAAGTAATTTTTCATCTAAAAATAGTCTGATCAGTAAAACTTTGTTTTTAATATTGAGATCTAGAGAACTATCATATTTCTTTCTATGAAAACAAGCATTCACGCCTCTGCTTTACTGTTTTTCGAGTGATTTTATAAGGTTGTTATTACCTCCATTCAGGAGAACCGCAGAGTAATGAAGGTAGCCAATGACAAGTGCATTCAGAGTCAAAACTTTGTAGTTATCTGATATTACCTCTCGAAAAGAATATAAGGTTTTTATACCACATGCCATTTTACGTAGTATACTTTTCACTTCATCTTGATATGTTAACGCTGAATCTATGGATACCCCCAAGTATTTGATTGATTCAGATTTTCGAATGCAACAGTTTTCTATTTTAAGTTTTATATCTGTTGTATGGAGAGATCTAGATTTCTTACAAAAAATAATGAACTCTGTTTTGGATGCATTCAGCGTTTGACTATGCATTTCGTAATAATCAATAATTAACGTTAAGGCTTTTCTAACTCGTCTTTGGCATTAAGCAGTACATGGTTGGACGCAAAAATCAGTGTGTCATCAGCATATTGTACTAGTTGACAATCATTTGGAACTTTCAATCTTAGGTCATTTATGTAAAGATTGAATAATAGTGGCCCGAGTATCGTTCCTTGGGGCACACCTTGATAAAGTTGAATCCAATCTGATTCAATGCCTTTGGCTTTTGTTTTCTGAAGACGATTAGACAAGCAGTCAGGTGTCAACATTTGAGCACTTGTGCTGAATCCTGATTCCTCTAGTTTCAATATCAAAATGTTGTGATTGATTGAATCAAATGCTTTAGATAGATCTAGTAGCGCTGTTGTAACGTATTTGGTTCGGACGATTTTTTCTGGGACTGTTTTGTCTGTTTTCTTGGGACTATTTTGTCTGGGAATATTTTACTATTTGAGACTGTTTTTTCTGGGACTGTTTTGTCCGGGACTGTTATGTCTGGGACTGTTTTGTCTGATCACCGCAAAAATCCCAATTGATATTATATTCCATGCTAAAAGTTTGTTAATTTTCCCCCATATTCTGACAATAGCATGTGCTCTATAACTGATAGGGGGCGGGGGATGCTTAACGTACTTTGGGCACAAACGCAAATACACTAATGGTATTGCGAATTGAAAGGATGGAAACTTACAGTTTTCATCTGTTATTTTAAGTGCCTTTTGCGAACTTGAACTTGAAATTAGCAATGTTGACTGTGAGACACAGACAAACCTCAATGGTCATGGGACTCGGCTCGTATCTTTAACAACCAAATATACTATCACAAATAAGAATAGTTCAGGTGGTTTTCTTGTTCATGTTTAAAACTGATTTGCGATCACACACCATACCTCGCGTCTATCACGCACCTTTGCTCGTATTGCTTCAATAACGGACATTAGAAATGACGTATGTCTGTAAATAAATGATTAGCATTAAAGTAGATTTTGTTTAATGGACAGTTTTCAATGTCTTAGGCTTGGACATTTACTGAATTTCAACAGTTTCATATTGCATTATTCAACTGCAAGTTGGTTCAAATCTGCCTATTTTTCCGATAAACAGAAAAAGATACTCGAACTATGTTATCTCACGGCTTGTAAAGTTCAATCGGGTATCGAGACTCTAAGTTTATTGTCTGTCCATTCTCAGTGACGTAGACAATCCCCTCAGAACAGCCCTGATTTGAACCTTCAGTTGACAGCTTCTGTTTTGTACGTGTGACACCCTGACTTGGCCCACTAGTGTACCCGTGCATTAGCCAGGATGGAATTGCGAAAGGTTTCCCCTCGAAATTGAGGTGTCTTCGGGTACGGAGCCGACCGCAGCCGAAGCCACGAAGCAGACCTGAGAAAATACATTCTTTATTCAGGTCTCAAGATTGAGTGAACAAAGCAATTTTGACAATTTCAGAGCAAGTCTTCTTCTGGCGAGATGCGTAATTTGGATTTCGTGACTATTTTTTGTTGGATAGAGAATTTCCAAAAACATTCCAAAAACATTGAATCATTTCGATGCTACAAAAATGTTTTGAAACTTCAAAACCTTTAATTATAGCAGTATAAAGAGTTTATTTTTTTCGATTCACTGGATAAATTTTGGACATACATTACAAGAAATTAAAGCCGTTGCTAAATTTTTGCGGTGAGTAGAGCTCATGTCGCAATCGGGAGGTCAAAAACGGCAAGAACTGAAATGGGTTTCATGAAATGTTTTTTGGAATATAATCTACACCTTAATAGATTCGGTAATCATAGTAGCATTAAAAACTGATTTTTTGTTCAGTCAATTTTCGCCGATCGATATATTGATAGTACAGAGTTGTGAATGGTTATTTATTAATTTCGCCTCTTCCAAGGAGTTACGAAAGTTTAAACTCTTGTGAACTTTGGGTTCACTTCAGTTAGTTTATTCAAATTTTCTTAATTTTCTTTGAATTTTTTCTATCATTTTTGCCAAAAATAAGACAAAACTGCTTAAAAAAGGTATAATTTGTTTTGCACTTAAAGGTAAAAGACAGTTGTTGCATTGCTTGAACCAATTTTCGGCTAAATGTCTGCTCAATTTTTGAAAGTTCTGCATTTTTTTTCTCTTTTTGTCAGAAATGGCGCCAAATATGCTTTTTTAACCCACTTTGTGCAAATAAACCGAAAGCGCAGTCAACACTGCAGGCAAGATCTTCCTTTACTCAGATGAGGGCTATTTTTTCGTTCGGTTCCTGAGAAAGTATTCTGGAACTAGCAATTGACAGGTTTTTGCTAATTTAAATCGATAATTATCAAAAAGCATAATTTTTTATTGATATATTAAGGTTTTCGTTTGCCAATTTGTCAATTCGCAATTACTTAGGTTTGCCAATTTGTCAAAGCAATGAAATTTTAGTAGCCATGCAGCGATGTCAAGGCCAGTTTTGGTCTCATCGTTGGTTTTTGCAATGAAAAAGATTCATATTGCATCTTAGCTCTGTCCTTTTCAAAACATTTTTTTGCGTTTTCTGCGATCAATTTAGTGAAAAATCTGTTTTGATCTCGAGGTTTCAATTTCTTGAAAATCCTCTTTTCTGGTCAAATGAGGACCAATTAATCAATATTGTGGCTTCTGTGTGAAGCTCATGGTTTTTTTTATCTCCGTAAATGATTTCTCTAAGTTTTTAGCTCAATCTCGATATTTGCCAGCATTTGATGTTCTTTTTGTATATCCATGACTTTGTTCAATTAATCAAGGTCTTGATCGTTGTCTAAAGAACTAGTTCAAAAAATATCTAAGGGGTTCCGGTCGATACCTAACGGTTGGTCACTAACATTATTCGATAATGCCCAAAATTTTTCATTTAATCGATTTATTGATTTTTTTTGTCAAACTAGCTATATCGCTGAGAGTTTGAAGATACTTTTGTTTCAACGGAAGAGTAGCACTATTAAGACCAGTTTTGGTTTATTTCTGGATTTTTGCTTTACAAAACCTATTCGGATTGTTATGGGGCAATGTCCTTTTTAAGAAAAATTTTTTGCTTGTATTTTTTTAATACTGATCAGAGACCAGAATTTGAATTAAAATTGAAGCTCAATTTTCGACAAACCAATTTTACATCCAAAAGAACAGTGAACGTTGATTATAGTTTCAGCAAAAGTTTTATGGTTTTGTTGTTTTCAACACTGCGTTTGCGTAAAGTTCTTTTGGGGATTTTGATTTCTGCCTGTATTCGTGGTTATTTTGTGGTCTTCTGACTTAGTCTCATTAATTAGATGTGCAATTTGCTTTCAAAGCGATAGCAAGTCAATCTCTTTGCTGTTTTATTGTTGAAAAGTTATGGTTTTTATTACTTTTTGTATAGTTCTTTGAGATACTGGATATTGACAGGTTTAAATGACTTCTTACTGAGGTTTAAATGAAGCCATTTAATGATTTCTATTGATAGATAATAGTTTTCATGACTTTAAAATTTAGTGTTTCCAACAATTACAAACCTCCTTGTTGAAAAGTTTTAAGATAAACCTTTGATTCATCATTACTGGTTGTCCCCAAAATGGGCAAATTTGATCAAAAAAATGTAAACGTAGCCCGCGAAGTATAATTTATCGTTATATCAAATATAAAATAAAACTTAGAACATAAAACATTTTTGTCCAATAATTTTCATGGCATGATAGGTGTACTTGCTACTGTTTGTTACTGCAATTATTTAGTATCTGGCTATACTTGTCTTTGGTTTTTGGAGCTTTAGTTGATTGTAACAGTAAGCAATGTATGTTCCGCAGTAACCAATTGTGAATAAGATAGTCAACACTTATATGTAAATGAACACCAACAAAATGTAGGTTTTTGTTAATAGCAAACAGTTGACAAACGTGGACGAGTTCAACTAGTCCACGTTGGCTTAGAGATAACCATAACAGTGAATAAATTATACTCAAACATGATTTCATTACTAGCTATTCTTAGTCACACTGGTATCTTAGAAAAACAGCAACATTTTGAAATCGAAAGCCGCAATATTAAAGTTACAATGTAGAATGTGCTGTAGTTTCTTTTAGTAGGAACTAATGTTTAGATAACTTCTGATTTGTGATCTTTGGAAGGCAACCAATCGTAAATTTACCTCTGAAATTTTTTTCCATGGAAATTGCGGTGTTGAATCAGACGTCAAATAACCCAAAACAGGCAAAAAGATTTTACGGCAAAAAGATTTGTAGTAATCTTTTACCGCTGAATTATCGTAAAATGAGCGGTTTCAGCGCTGAAATTTTTCTAAATTTCATTTTAAAATTCTTTTAGCACTATCAACGCATTCAGCGCTTAAGCGTGAACACCTTGACCTGGTAAGGACGGAAAGAAGGATATATGAAGAGATCAAAATCGCAAAATTGCCAAAAACGCACAGTTGGAAGAAAGTATGCCCAATTGGAAGAAAGTTGAAAAAATTCTCTGATTGATTGATTTCCAACCATTAATTTGAGGGTCTTCGGGATATGTCGTGAAGCCAAATTTTAGTTGTGTTGTGAATCTGTAGTCATCTGCAGATATGCTCATGGTACAGTCATCAGCCAGAAGATTCACTCTGTCGAACACCATCTGAGCCAGGTTGTTCTCTGTGGAGTCTGAGTTATAAGTCCAGGCGTCCACATCAATGTATGTGAGACCATCCCCTCCCTCTGACATTACACACCACGCTCTAGTTTCAACTCCCCGAACTTTGATTTTGTAGTAGCCATCGGTAGCTGAAACCGATTATCAGAATTTCATTGAGAGCTGGTTTTGCATTACTGGCGTCTGCTGGAGCCATTTTTTGAACAGATTCGCTTATTTTTTGAAGTCACCAAAAAAGCAACGCTCGCAAAAGAACAAGTTAGAAATGCTGGGAAAAACAGAAAAAAATGAAGTTGAAGATAAAAGCTTCTTGAAATTATTCACAGATTGAAGTTCATGCTGTTCAACTATCACTACAATGAAGCTAGAAATTTTTTTAATTTGCTCTCCACGCCTCTGTGTGATTCAGTACCGGTAGACGATTGTAATATGTGGGTCTGTTGTCCGACAGAGGATGAGGTTTTCGTTAAAAATCAGACGATTCCTCGTTTAAGATCATGCAACAGGCAGATTTAATTAGGGTCCTCCTCCGTGTAATTTGGATTTCACTATACTACACTTTTTGCGTTGTTAGTTGTCTGATAATGAACCAAGAGCTCATTTTGAGAATCACTTTGTTCGAAGACAAGGAGACAATTAATGATTGACAAATTTTTATTATTAAGAACTCCATTTCGTACTATGATGAAGTATCAACGTTTTTGGAAGTATAAAGGAGTCGAATGTTATTCATTTACTCCTCTGGAACAATATTACGGTACAAAAAGAACATTTTTTTTTAATTTTGAGGTTTCTTAAATAAATGTCTGTCGATATGCAACAAAAAAAGTTTCCTGTCAGGAAACTCAGGAAAGACAAGTAATCAATTAATTATAAGATCTCATAGTAGACTAGATCCATATTTATTAAATGCAAACGAGGAAAAGTCTGCATCGTTTTCAAAATGGAGAACCTGAGCGAGCTAAAAACGAGCGGGTATGTAAAAGGAGCTAAAGTCTAATTATGATTGTTTATCGTCTGGATGGGCCTGATCATGACCGATTTTAGCCTGGATGGGTCGGATCATTAACGCACACCTCAACCTGGGTTGGTATAACCAGATATTACGTTGTCAAGCTTTAGCTTTTTTGGGATATGACTTGTTGGAACATTATATGAGCAAAAGTTCAATCCGTCTATTTCTTCTTTCCGTCATTTGCAAAATCTGAGCTTTTTAGACATCACAGAATTGTTGTCGATATTAGCGAAGTACTGTATAAAAGTTTTTTTTGTATTAGATGAAAAACAAGGATATAAACTTGATGCAATGAATGCGCATCTCACTGACAGGGAATCGGAGGAGTGAACAATGCAATCCCAAATACTGTCGTGAAGGGAATCTGATATACACGGATGGTTGCCACATTTTTCAATAACGAATTTGAGGATCCCATTCTCAATTTTTCAATAGCTCAATCAGAGATGATGCCACGAGTTTATCCAAAAGGCAATAATAAATTTTCGGATTCGTTATCAGATTACTGGGAGGGGGGTAGATGCAAAAGATTCTTATATTTTCATCAGAAAATTAGAGGTTTAGAGGTTTTTGGCACTCAAAACTAAATTTCAGCGGTAAATTTCATTCTCCTTTTAGGGCTACATCACGTAGCAAATGACACATTTTTCATTTTGAGGTTTTTTGGACTCCTTCGTTGAGGACAGTGACAAAACGTGACATATGTTTTCACTTTCTTTTGAATGAAAAAATTCCTTTGAATAGTAACGTAGGAGCTTTTAAAAGTTATTTTTATATTTAGGAAGAAAACAATCAAAAGAAAATTTTAAAATGTGATTCTGCAAGAAATTTGTTGATGTTTATTATATTATTATATTATTATTGTTTGAATGATTTGAAATATTTTTTGTTTCAGGTATATTTAACCGTATGGTTATAATTTTAATTTAATTGTTGCAAAAAAAAACTTTACGTCAAGAATATTCACAATGAAAGTTCGATTCATTGACCATGGCCAGCAGTGACAAAAATGGCACGGATTTGGTCAATCGTATTAATCCATAAAGGTAATCGTTGTTTACATTTTTGGGCAATTAAATCTTCACAAAATTTGTCATTAAAACTAATATATATATATATATATATATATATATATATATATATATATATATATATATTGATTAAGTTTATTTAGTAATTACCTGATGCCCAATTCAGAGACTTAATGTTCCTTAAGAGTCGTGATAAGCAATTAAGTATTGCTGTCTGAATTCAATCACCAATTAGGTTTTTTTTTTATTTCTGCTTTATTGACACGTTGACAAACTGTCGGGACAACTAGATAATGTAAGAGAAATGAACCAGAACAGACAAATGAACAGCTAGAAAACATTTGGCTCGCACAGCACGCTATTGCTATTGCTTTAAACTCAATTCCGCTTGACAAAAATTGAACTACGAAACGCTTCTAAATTCTCTTGGCGATGATTCTTCTTCTGTTACACCACTACTTCAGCTTATTTGCAAAGATCTTAATGAGAAAAAGTACCCAAATACAATACCTACAAAGTGAAGTACAATACCTAAAACAAAAAGTTAATGATATTGAGCGTTACCAATCCAAAGACTGTATTATTTTTCGGAATTTACCATTTATATTCAACACAAATGTTTTTGATGACGTGATCTACTTTATCAACAACCCACTGGAAGTATCAATGGGCCATCGGGATTTGGTTGCACGTCACGAGCTGGGAGTTGTCAGGAAACCTCGACGACCACCACCCATTATTGCTAAGTTCAAAAGTTTTTATTTAAAAACTCGAATTTGGGGCCGACAAAAATTATTAAGAAATATCCGAAACCCTCATAACCATGAATCTCTATATATGGATGAACGCTTAACCAAAGTTGACAAAGAAATTCTTATGTATGCGAGTGATCTAGGATTTCGAGTTTCTACGAACAACTCAAAACCACAGGTTAAAATTACAACAGGTGAAAATAACATCAATTTTCACACTATTGTGAGTAAAAAAGATATTGATGAATTATCAGCAAAAAGTATCCTGCTTGAGAAGACCAGAAAGATCAACCAAGTGGGAAATCGGGGACTGAAAGCACCATATCAAATACAACAGTGGGGAAAATATCAAGTGTTAATGATGTTCAGTGCTTAACTTTCAGTAACAATCAGGTTACACCCTTCAGGCCGTCCAAACGTGGCTTACCTAAACCCAGTCCCGTGACAGATTCTTCTCTCATAGATCAACCTAAAGGAATGATCAATAATGATCAAAAAATGGTGGACTTCATTAAAGGCCTGCTGATTAACTCTCCACACAGGAAAAATTCCATGCGAGTCTTCAAATTTAACAGTGGATCACTTTGATCAGGCGGCGTTGCTGGGCTAGATATCAATGAAACTGTACTAACTTGACGCTTTCTGTTATGATTAAAGAACATCAATTGGGAGACATCGAAAAGCAATCAATACTTTATTAAATTTTACGATCTCTACGTAACCATCATGACCAACTCTGCTGTCTAGTCGAAAAATTCAAAAATAAGCCAATTGCAATAAGATTATGCGAAACTTGGATAACAGACAATGATCCTATTGATTCTTAAAAAATTGACGGATATTTATCACTTATCACAGAAAATAGAGAAACTAAAAAAGGAGATGGTCTGGCGTTTTTTATACGTGATTATTTTACAGGCAAACAGTTCACCGTTAAAACAGAGAAAAAACTTGAAAACTTTTCTATTTAACCTACGAATACCCAAAATGAATTTGAATTAATCTTTCACATCATGTATAGACCACTATCAACAAAAAACTCCGATTTCTTGGTTTTATTTGATGAACTACTAGAACAATTGGAACTTGGAAATAAAAATATGATTCTATGTGGCGATTTTAACACAAATATTAACGGAAGCAATAATCAATGGGAAAACTAAAAAAAACTACTGGAAACTTTTGGTCTCCATGTTAACAATTCAGAATCAATTCGTGTGACAGCCACTACGAGTACCTGCATCGATCATATAGTTCGCAAATTTCAATATGAAAATAAAACAATTGAAAGCAACATAAGTGATCATTTTCCAATTTTAAATCTCTTAGATGAAAAAATTTGTCCCTCTGTCATGAATGCACAAAAAAATAAAATTAAAACATGGGTTCCAAATTTTAGTTTTTTAAAAAATTATTTTGTTTGAATAAGATATCTATTTTTTTCTTAATCACCTGTTACAAAAAATTGAAATTCACTGGTCAGTTGACAAGAAATTGCAAACAATAATAGAAAGTTTTTATGTAGCTTCGGATAGATTTGCGCCATACAAAAAGGTCAATTTTTTGAAAAAATCTTGGATTAATACAGAATGTCAAAAATAGAGACAGAAAGTCCAACTCTTGAAAAAATGGATCAAACACCCATCCACGGAAAATTGGGATAAATATAAAACGCAGAGAAACGTCTTTAATAAGACAATCAGATATGCAAAATTTGCTTTTTATGATCAAAAAACAACCGATACAGGAACTTCGAAAAATTTGTTCTCAATACTGAGAAATCTTTGGTCAAAAAATAGGCAAAACACATACTGTAAATTTACAGTGCATGATTTCATTGATTTTTTCTCAATAATAGGCGAAAAATTGGCAAATAAATTTGGACAAAAATTTACAAATCAAATCTAATAGAGTTGAAAAAACATTTGTTTTTAACCCCGTAACGGTCAACGAAACTTCAACTGCAATTTAAAATTTGAGGAACATCAAAAGCGTTGGTCATGGTGGGATAAATAACATAACACTGAAACAAGCACTATCCGTATTAAGTCAACCACTAACGGATGTTTTCAATCAAAGCTACTCTGAAGAACACTAACCAGAGGCTCTTAAAGTCGCACGCGTTAGTCCAATTCATAAAAACGGCTCAATTCATGATCCGGGTAATTATAGACCTATCAGTTTACTACCCTTTATAGAAAATGTTTTTGAGAAAATTTTTTTCAACCGAATGATGTCTTTCCTTTGCAAAAACAAATAAATTAGTGAAAAACAATACGAATGTTGCCCAAAACGTCAGGCCTGTTTTATTGATCTAAGCAAAGTATTTGAAAATATTAAGCATGAAAAGCTAATATCTGAACTAGAATTTTGTGGTTTTCGAGGGAAATTTCTGAATCTTATCAAAAGCTATCTAGCAAACAGATATTAATTTGTTGAACTTGATAGGTGTTGGTCTGAGAAAAAGATGATAAAATATGTTGTTCGACAGGGATCCGTTTTGGGACCCCTTTGGTCTCTTATCTACATAAATGATCTGCCCGCAAATATCGGTGACGCTGACTCAGTCCTCTCTGCAGACGATACTACAATTTTTAGTAACAAAAAAGATGAACGTCTAGACTCGCTCAAGCAAAGTGAAGAATGGTTTCGCAAAAATGCATTAAGCACAATCCAGAAAAATGCAATTTGGTTTTCTATGGCAACAATCAACTCTCTAAAATTACCTATGCATCACAGGAATTGAAAACATTTTGGAAACAAAATACTTGGTTATTATTATTGATAAAAATCTTACCTTTAAAAGTCACATAGAGAAAGTCGCTAACAAGTTGCGAAATTTCAATGGCATACTATACAAAACCAGAGACTATTTCAGCAAAAGGCAGCTATTGATGTTTTATGATGCATATGCTATATCAATCATCGAATACGAAATTTTGATTTATGGCAGTTCCTTGAAAAGTGACTTAGAAACAATACACATTATACAAAAACGGATTTTAAGAACAATTCTAAGGAAAAACGTTTATGATTGGACACAAGAGGAAGTTATCAAATACAAAATCTATTCCGTCGACGAACTCCAGCAGCACACCTTTTTAAGGAAATATTTAACCAGATTAGGGACGACTCCCCTATGAAATTCTTAGATTTAGATGAAATGCATTGTGTTAGAAAAGCGAGACCAACAGCTGCCAATATTTTACGCACAATTAGTTTTGAAACTAAAGAAATGGAAAAAAATCACTCATGCGAAAACTTTCGATAGATTACAACTTTTTAATGAGTAATAAGTTAATTCCCCCAAACGTCAAAAAAACACAACCCCAATTTAAGTTTTTTCAAGAACTTCACAGATAATTATATGTTCGATCATAGAACTATTTTTGATTTGTTTTACTAAGATGTCACCCAAAATCAATTTAGTTATTCTGGGATCCCCGCTTGATGAGTGGAACAACTTTTCGGTGATCCTTCCAGTTGTTAAATCTGAAGTTATTGTAAATTTATAGTTTACTGTTACTTTTATACAACAGCTGGTAAATAAATAAATAAAATAAATAAATAAAGGGCGAGCGCGGATAACAGTACCAAACTTTGTCACTGTTGTAGAGGCTTGCGCTAAAACAGGCACCGTGGACAAATATGACAGTATGTTATCATTGTCCATGCACGCTCACAACTCTAATCTTAAATCATGGTCCTCAATAACTTGACCTTTTCAAGTCCTTTTACTTTTAAATCGGTTAAGTATTATTTGCGAGGTTTTCCTCCTTATAGCTTCCAGGCGTAAAGATACCATAATAGTTCGTTGAGGGCATAACTTCATCGCCGGCGGGCGGGGTGGGTTAGGGTTATATTGGGAATGCTAAAAAATGTATTTATAAACCCAAACTAACAAAAAAAACTGAATTTGTGTATTGGCGACGGTTTCCTTAATAGCAAAGAGTAGAAGATGAGAGCTGAAGAGAAAATATTCGGAGTGATTTCTTGTCTTCAATTAGGGAATGGAAACCAGACAAAAGTGGTTTTGCCAACCTGAAGCATTGTTGACTTTGATCTCTTTACAGGTCTCAGTGGTGGATTTCGGAGATGCACTTGTCACGTACCACTTCTTGTTGGAACTCACTGACTCAGATGGCATGTCTTTGCACATGTTCGATCCGAGACCAACAAAGTCATAACCAGCAACGTCCGAGTCATACGCTCGACAAACATTGGTAATATTCTGAAAATTAACACATTCCTAAAACTGTGGACCCTTAAACGCAATTAATACAGTTAAACGTTACTACCGGGATGAATGTCAAATATTTATGTTAAGACATCAGTTTGTCCGCGTAGTGAGTTTGAAATCCTAGCCTTTTTAATAAATGGTCGAGAAAGAATTTTGTTGTCTGGCCTTGATATTCAGAGATAACTTCCCTTTGAGGTCTGACCAAAAGACTTTTTTCATAAGTTTTCCGAGCTTAACATGGAAGGGTCTGCTTGTAAGATATAGAAGCAATTCCACAAACAAAAAATAGCTATACATTCTGTTTACCGATGAGAAGATTACTATATTGAGAAATATCACATGACTACTATCTTTCAAAATCTTAATTGTTAGCGGGCAGTTATCTTAGAAGATCATCTAACCGCGCTCATAATTTCAATCAGTTATAGAAAATTGTAGCTGCTAGAAATGAGAACAGAACAGTTTGGACAAGGTAGCTTTTGGAGGTCCACACCGAATAAAAAGAAATACATTTACACAGTAAGAGAAGACTGTACATCCTGGTGTGGTCATACAAACCACATAGCAGCTGTCAGCATTTGGTGCCTTGACAGTTCTGGTAGCATCCCCTGTCGCCCTCATACAAGGACACTCGATCATCAACTCAGTTAAGTTGAGAGAGGAACAGAAGCAGGTTCCCATTCCATAATAACAACCTATTGATATTAAGAGCAAAGCTTCCTTGATGCACGCAATTCGTCCACTGCAAGCCATTCTGGAATATTTCGCTATTTTTTATTTGCAAGATTGTTGTATTCGAGTTGTTTTTCAAATGATAGTAAAAACAAACTTTCTTCTGAACAATAAATGTTTCTTTAATTTCATTTTTTTACTTGCTCTTTGAAGCCCATAGGCGGTGATTGAATTTCTCTTCAGATAATCGTTTTATTCTTCAGGTCAATGCAGCATCCTTCCTTTCCAAATTTCCGTTCACACCGCGCTGGCACCAGCTTCCAGGTGTCTCGGTAACATTAAAAAACGCCGCAATAGGACAAAGAGTCACAGAGTTGCAATAAAACAAATACCAACAAAAAGACGCGCACGGACAGGTCTTAGTTTGCAGTAGCAGATTTTAGATCAGTAGAATTTCCTGTGAAAATGCCAGAAGTCAAAATGTACCAAAGTACACAGATGGGTGTTTCAAAACGGTTCGTGACTCTGAAGCAGCGTTTTCAAAGTTCTGGTTAGTATCCCGAATAGCAGATGGTATCTCTTTTAATGAAAGAAGCCCTCGTAACCTGATTACAGAATGACAGAAGCCTTCGTAACCTCATTCGAATCATGCAACCAATACTCGAAGTTTCCGCTTTGATAATTTTTAAACTTCAGTTTATTGTCAATATAAACTACAATCGCCGACAAATTTTGCCGAGAAAAACAGGTTTTACAAATTTGAAACTTTAATTCAGTCTTTTTAGCAACTATTTGTCTCTTGCTCGTGTTTGACAATACAAAACAATACAAATAAAACAATAAAACAACTTTTTTTGGGTTCACCATAATCAATTATAGGTTTTTCAAAATGCTTTTAAATGCAACTACATGATTCTATTCTACTATACTATTGCCGAAGAGGCCCATAGTATTTTTTACTCAAAACAGACAACAGTGTGCGGCGTATGCTAGTCAAAAAACTTATCGGGCAGTTTATTTAGATGCAATTGAACAAACAAGAAACATCACCGACGCTCTTAAAAATGATGGCGTTTCGTTTGTCATTTCAAATTTTGAAAGCTTTTCGATGTCTTTTAAAACTATTAGGAGGATTTATGTTCTCATTTGGTAAGGTAGTGTGTAGAACACAAAACAATTTTAATGAAGTTGCCCTTCCCTTCGGCTTTTCTAAAGTCGTTAAGTGCATAAATATTCAAATTAATTAAATGCGCATTCATTATTTCAATAAAATTTGACACGAAACGTTAGGGGCATAAATTCTTTTTTCTCAAACAAAAGACATTTCAAAACATAAACCTAAAAACAAACAATCATTGCAATTTGGATCGCCAGGTTTTTTTAGTCTTTCTTTTTTTGGGCAAGAAGCCAGCCAAATTCATTGGTAAATAATTCAAATTAATTGGAAATATAAACGGTTACAGTTTTTTCGTTTTTCTTAACTTTTTACATTTTGCCAAGTTAAATAAATGTATTACAGCCAGAGTGACAAAAAAATTTTTGGAGCCATGAGATGGACTCGAAAGCCAAATAGGTCTCTACTGTAGAATGCCGAAACGTTCTCTAAAGTAGAAGACCGGGGATGGGTCTCTACTGTCGCCGTAACCTCCTCGTGGGCCATCCTGGTTAGACTTTGGTCTAGCTAAGCGGCAAAAAGGACTCGATCGATTTCACAAATCACGAGGACTTAAAGACTTGATGTCAAAAAATGTTCCTTGCCGGTCCGATACTCATCAACGCAGGCATGAGCCTGAGATGAGGGAGTTAAGGCAGAGCGTTGAACAGTGCCCTTGAAACAAAGGAGCGAAGGTGGAGTAGTCGTTGGCGGGACCCTGTGAAAAAGTGGCTCTTGATGTCATGTCTCACCAACTTCTACCTGATGGAAATGTCTCCAATGAGCGAAAGATGATCTTACTGACACGAAAATCAACAAAGTAACGAAAATGAAACCGTGACTAGTAGATGAAGTGTGACCATTTAGTAGTGATTTGTCTAGACTCCAATGAAAGTCTCTTGCGAACTTTAATCGGCCTGAAACCCCTGCTAGTAGGCAACGAACGCAAAGTTCGTAAGGTTGAGATGTGAGAGAGCTTGGGATGAATGCTACACTGTATGACGGAAAGTAGATAAGTAGTGGATGAGAAAACGTTGTGTGATCCCTGCGCACAATTAGTATTTGAAATGAAAATCTTCTAGTAAGAAATATTGTGTAAGGTCCAGACAAGATAGATGTAGTGATAGTCACAGAAATAACATCACAGATTAGTGTTGTATCTGTGTAAGCAGAGCGCAAAAGATAAGAGTGGCTACACTGCATGTCTGGTCCAGACAACACATGCTCTGCTATGTCCCGAAAGATGGTTTAAGGAGACTTGAGGCTCACGGGACTTAGCTCCTCTAAGAACTGGACCCCAGACGGTCTTTGCACCGGTGCTCTGGTCTTCATGGTTTGGAACAAATTCCTCTAAAGGTCTGATGACTAAATACCTGAGTCTACAGCCAAAGGGGAGGTGCACTGCAGCCATAGAAATATTCTAAATGCAACAAAATTGCGCTTTAAAATTTTCCTGTTTTTCCTCAGTTTTCAACCGAATTTTTAATCAGTCAGTTCTCTTCAAAGATTTCAAAACCTAATAACGGGAGCTTTCATTTTTAGCTTTGAAACATAGCTTTCAAATATCACTTTACACCAAGAAAAACGTGTCAATGAATTTTCACTTAGTGAAATTCGTCGTAAATACAGGGTCATTCTCTTAACTGTTACCAAAAAATTAATCTAAAATCTTTTCAAGGCTAACGGAGAACGGAAGAATAAATACTTCACGTGATCAAAAATTGAATAAATTTTTTAGTTAAGATATTGTTTCTTTTTTTTAAAGTCACAAGGATTTATATGTGATGTTAATATTTATTTCGCGCGTATCATTCCCATTTCTGCCCCTTGAAGGAGATGCCGATCCGGTTGCACTTATAGCGATTTAAACAAAATTTGTAAAATATTGCACATTCGAGTTACCCATGCTTTGAAAACACGCCGGCCAACAAGACACAAAGCACAGGTTTTTTTTTATACCTAGCAAAGAGAGAAAATTCGAATACTCTCATGGCTCATTTTGGAAATTTTTGTCAAAATTATAGCCAGAAAATTCCGCAAACGACTCGAGTTTTTGGCACATTCCTGTCAAAACTATGAACACCTGGCATAGAACCCGGGTCGAGAAAAAATTGGAAAAATATGTAAGATAAGCGGTGAAAAGTTAGTTTTTTCACCGCAAATTTCGTACATAATTTTGCGGTGAAATGCGGTGAATGCGGTGAAATTATGTAAGTTCACCGCTAGAGTAAGCGGTGATCTTACAAAAATTCAACTCAATTCACCGCTAAAATATGTAATTTCACCGCCCTTACAAGGGTTCGAACCTCTCACCTCCTGCATGTCATCCACTTCTTCTTCCACTGCGCCATCTTTCACTAACTTCTAATATTTTTGTTTTGAATATAAATGAAATTCATTCTACTTTCTGTAAAACATGCGCGGTGAATTTTTGTAAGATTTTCGATTTTTAGCGGTGAAATTACATATTTTAGCGGTAAAATGTGATGATTTTTTGTATTTTCACCGCTTACTCTAGTGGTGAAATTACATAAATTCACCGCTTAGAAAAAGTGTCAAAAATGTAAGATTAAGGGGTAGTTTTAGTGGCAGGGTAAATCTAACAATTCATCCCTTACTCCCCATTAATTTGACCGCATTTTTTGTTGATCTCACACAAATTTAACAATTTTTTCCAAGCGGTGAATTTATGCAAGTTCACCACTAATTTGAGCGGTGAATTTATGTAATTTCACCGCATTCACCGCTTATCTTACATAATTTGGACACTTTTTTTCGAAGCGATGAATTCATGTAATTTCACAGCTAAATTCAGCGGTGAAATTATGTAATTTCACCTCTACCAGGCGATAAAGGTTTTTTTCACCGCATTCACCGCCTGATTTATGTAATTTCACCGCATTCACCGCTTATCTTATAAAAATTTCCGCATTCACCGCTTATCTTACATAATTTTCTGCTGAATGGCGGTGACACCTCGACCCGGGAAGTATGTGACAAATCCCAAAAAAATACTGAACGCTTTGTGACCAGTCATCAAAACGTCTATATCAAGGTAATAATTCCTTAATTATTCTTTGCTTTGAGGGCTTCTTTTCAAAATACATTTCATTGGAAAGAAACCTATTAATTTTAGAACTCCAAAAAAGTTTGCTCAAATTAAATTTCGTCTTTTTGAAAAAAAAAATCATCCGCTTAACGTTTTTCTGATCTTTTTCGAATTTGCTGTTTTTCTAAGTTAGTAGGAGGAATAATTTTTGATGTTAGTAGACTGTAACTTTTTAATGTTGTTAGGTAGACTATATAGGAATAAAAACATGTTTATTGGGAGGCTCTCACTTTTCAGTGTACTCTCTCGCATTTAGAGTCTCTCACTTTGTTCTGGTGTGTTTAAATTTTTCAACCAATCCTAGATTCCTCATTTCAGTAATGAATCCAGGGTTCCTTTTCATACAGTAGTAACAACATTCCAAATCCGAGTTTAGTCCAGATGCATTGAGAAAATAATCAGGCATTTATACAAGTTGGTTGAGAGATGAAACAAGCGCGAAAAAGCGACTCTCAATAAAAATGTTCTGCTACCTAAAAACATGACAACAAAAAATTATTCCTCTTAATAACTTCGAATAACAGCAAATTCGAAATAAAGTTTTGGTGGTTCTATATGACAAAAGAGACGCCCTCATTTGGTCAACGTCAGTGCTGTCTCTTGTTTGTTCAATTGCACCTATATAAACTGCCCAATTAGTTTTTCTGATTAGCATATGATGAGTGTTTTTAATAAAACATTACAATTTGCAACGTGATGTGTCTCTTCAACAGTTACATAGTAGAATAGAAACATTAAGTGTAGATTTTGAATAACATCCCGGACCTGAGTCTCATGATATTTCAGTACTGAATCATAAAAATTTCATTCTGTTTTTTTCTATGCGCAGAGCTCTGATCAGGACACTTATTAGCCATTTCGTGATAGATTTCAGAGTTAATTCTGAGATTTTTCTGAACATCATGAATCTCAGTTTCTGAATTCTTCCTGAACATAATGAATTTTTATCATGATTTTTTACTGATTAGTATGAAAAAAATCAAATCCGCTGGAACTTGGAGAAAAACTTGGACAATAGCAAAAATTAGTTAAATGAGTATATGGATAATTGAAATAAAAAGGTTAATAATATTAAATAATAACAGACAAAAAGAGTTCTTCGAGTTTCATCGAAGTACAGTTTCATCGAAATAGTTTCATCGAAGTAGTTTGTTTCATCGAAGTAGGGAATCATCTGCATGCTTGTTTTGAAATACATGTCACTGTACTGCACTTGTCATTGTATTGTAATGAAATTGCACTGTACTGTACGTGTTACTGTACTGTAATGAAGTTGCACTGTACTGTACTTGTCACTGTATTGAAATGAAGTTGCACTGTTTGGTACTTGTCACTGTACTGTAATGAAGTTGCACTGTACTTTACTTGTCACTAGTGGAACTCACTGCACTGTACTGAGTTGTCATCCAATCGATTCTCCCGAGGAAACAATACCTGTAACCTTCACCGGATTAGCCGTCGGCTGACACTGACACCCGAGCTCCAGGAAAAGACGTCTTCGTTCAGGAGAGAAGGAGGTGATGGAGGTAAAGGTAGAATATTTCACAGTTCTTACAATGTGCTGAAAAAGAACCCCCCACCACTACCACCACCATTACCTCCGGCAACAACCCACTCACCCACCACCACCACCAATACCCCCGCCATCCAACCAACCTCCACCACAACCAAAACCCCCGCCATCCACCCGTCCACCACCAACACCATTACCCCCGCCATCCACCCTCCCACCAACACCACCAACAAAACCCCCGACATCCACCCGCCCACCACCACCACCAATACCCCGCCATCCAACCGCCCACCACCACAACCAAAACCCCCGCCATCCACCCGTCCACCACCAACACCATTACCCCCGCCATCCACCCTCCCACCAACACCACCAACAAAACCCCCGACATCCACCCGCCCACCACCACCACCAATACCCCGCCATCCAACCGCCCACCACCACAACCAAAACCCCCGCCATCCACCCGCCCACCACCAACACCATTACCCCGCCATCCACCCGCCCACCACCACCACCATAACCCCCGCCATCCACCCGCCCACCACCACCAGTACCCCGCCATCCACCCGCCCACAACCACCACCATTACCCCTGCTATCCACCCGCCCACCACCAACACCATTACCCCCGCCATCCACCCTCCCACCAACACCACCAACAAAACCCCCGACATCCAACCGCCCACCACCACCACCAATACCCCGCCATCCAACCGCCCACCACCACAACCAAAACCCCCGCCATCCACCCGTCCACCACCAACACCATTACCCCCGCCATCCACCCTCCCACCAACACCACCAACAAAACCCCCGACATCCACCCGCCCACCACCACCACCAATACCCCGCCATCCAACCGCCCACCACCACAACCAAAACCCCCGCCATCCACCCGCCCACCACCAACACCATTACCCCGCCATCCACCCGCCCACCACCACCACCATAACCCCCGCCATCCACCCGCCCACCACCACCAGTACCCCGCCATCCACCCGCCCACAACCACCACCATTACCCCTGCTATCCACCCGCCCACCACCACCACAATTATCCCCGCCATCCACCCGCCCACCACCAACACCATTACCCCGCCATCCACCCGCCCACCACCACCACCATAACCCCCGCCATCCACCCGCCCACCACCACCAGTACCCCGCCATCCACCCGCCCACAACCACCACCAAAAGCCCCGCCATCCACCCGCCCACCACCACCACCATTACCCCCGCCATCCACCCGCCCACCACCACAACTTTAACCCCCGAGATCCACCCGCCCACCACCACCACCCTTACTCCCGCCATCCAACCGCCCACCACCACCAATTCGCCTGCTTTACCCCCTTCCCGACCCAGTTGCTGCTCAGTCGCCAGTAAATTCGCTCAGACCCAGTTGCCGCTCAGTCGCCAGTAAGTTCGCTCGCCCCCCCCCCCGACCCAGTTGCCTCTCAGTCGCCAGTAAATTCGCTCCCCCCGACACAGTCGCCAGTAAATTTTCTCCCCCCCCCCCGACCCAGTCGCCAGTAAATTCGCTCCCCCCGACCCAGTCGCCAGTAAATTCGCCCCCTCCTCCATCACTATTTGGATTTTTCTTCAACACATTACATTATGCGGTGGTATGGCGGCGGCACAGATAGATCTCTCTTTTTACTTCTCTCTCTCTCTCTTCTGTTTTTGTGCCGGAGTATTTACTGGTGGTGAATACCCCCCACGTATTTACTGATGGTAAATACGGGGGGGGGGTGCTTTTTACTGGTTTTAGTACTATGGTATTTAAATTCATTACCCCCGCCATCCACCCGCCCACCACCACCACCATCATAACCCCCGCCATCCACCCGCCCACCACCACCAATACCCCGCCATCCACCCGCCCACAACCACCACCATTACCCCTGCTATCCACCCGCCCACCACCACCACCATTATCCCCGCCATCTACCCTCCCACCACCACCACCAAAACCCCCGCCATCCACCCGCCCACCATCACCACCATTACCCCCGCCATCCACCCGCCCACCACCACCACTTTAACCCCCGAGATCCACCCGCCCACCACCACCACCCTTACCCCCGCCATCCAACCGCCCACCACCACCAATTCGCCTGCTTTACCCCCCTCCCGACCCAGTTGCTGCTCAGTCGCCAGTAAATTCGCTCAGACCCAGTTGCCGCTCAGTCGCCAGTATGTTCGCTCGCCCCCCCCCCCGACCCAGTTGCCGCTCAGTCGCCAGTAAATTCGCTCCCCCCGACACAGTCGCCAGTAAATTTTCTCCCCCCCCCGACCCAGTCGCCAGTAAATTCGCTCCCCCCGACCCAGCCGCCAGTAAATTCGCCCCCTCCTCCATAACTATTTGGATTTTTCTTCAACACATTACATTATGCGGAGGTACGGCGGCGGCACAGATAGATCTCTCTTTTTATTTCTCTCTCTCTCTTCTGTTTTTGTGCCGGAGTATTTACTGGTGGTGAATACCCCCCCCACGTATTTACTGGTGGTAAATACGGGGGGGGGGGGGGGGGTGCTTTTTACTGGTTTTAGTACTATGGTATTTAAATTCATTAACTTTAACTCAATAAATGCTATTTTCATGCTCAAATTTGTTGTCTTCCAAAAATCCAAAATTTCTTTCGAAATTTTCAAATTTTTTTCTGCTTTTTCTATGAACAGTATTAAAAACGAAAATCAAACTAAACAGACAAAACTCATAAAAAACTTGATTCTGCGTTTTGTCTGGACATGATGCAAGGTAACTATACCCTTAGGTTACTATGATTCAGTACTGACTTAAGAACCTACTATCGGAATCTAATGAATCAGTACTGAAAGTCTATGACACTTGGGTCCGGGATATAATAGATTATAGCGACCCCGGAAAAAAACATATTTTTTTGTATACTAAACTGCCAAACACCAGCAAAAGATGAAAGGATTGAATGATTTTGTAGAGGGAGTGGTACCTGATTTAGCAACATGGTGTTGCGGGAATAGCTACTTTGACTTTTTTCAGATTGAATTGACATTTCAGATTGAATTAATTTATATATAATTTACCAGTAGAATAATTAATTAATCAGGTTTCAGTTCGCAAAATGGAATGCGTCCATCCGTTGACTTCTCCTCAGCTTATGGCTATCATTACTTATTACATATAATTTAATTTAGTTTACCCTCAACCTAAAAACACTTTACTCGTAAGAAACTACAGATCGCTAAAATTGTTTTGTCCTACACGCTACATTACTAAATGAGAACAAAAGATCCCCCTACTAGTTTTAAAAGACAGAAAATTGAAAAACTTTCAAGAATTTGAAGGACAAAAGGAACGCCAGGAAACGTTTTGAAACACCCATCAGTGCACTTTGGTACATTTTGACCAGAATCAGGAAATGTTACTGATCTAAAATCTGCAAATTACTGGAGTTTTAAGAATGTCCCTGGGTGTCTTCTTATTGGTATGTGTTTTATTGCAACTCTTTTATTCTTTGTCCAAATTTGGCGGTTTTTAATGTTACCAAGACACCTGGAAGCTGGTGCCATCTCGGTGTGAACGAAAATTTAGATAGGTAGGATATCGCATTGACTTGAAGAAGAAACGATTATCTGAATAGAAATCCTATCACCAGCTATTTGCTTCCAAGAGCAAGTGAAGAAATAAATTTAAAGAAAACGAAATCTTTCTAGTTTGCTCAATTGCATTCAAATACACTGCACGATTAAATTTTTGATTAGCATACGGGTTACACTGCTAAGTGATTTAAGTGTAAAATTTAAAGTTTGCAACGTGATGCGTCGTCTCATCGACATATTATATAGTAGAATAGAAATGTTTAGTTAGCTATTTGAAAAACCTCTCATTGATTATAGTGACCCTTCAAAATAAATGTTTTATTGTTGTATTTATGTTGTCAAACACAAATAAAAGAATAAAAATTCGCTAAAATTTTTGTAGGTTTTTCTTAAGAGTGCCACCTGATTCAACCACATGGTGTAGAGGGAATAGCTACTTTTGCTTCTTTGAGACTGATTTAACAAAATTATTTATAATTTACCTGTAGAATACTTATAATTAATTAATCATGTTTAAGTTTGCAAGGCGGCCTGTGTCTGTCCGTCAGCATCTTTTCAACCTATTGCTATCATCACCTATTACGTATAATTGAATTTGGTTGTTCTCTCAACCTAACAGCACTTGATTAGAACTTAAAATGAACATCAGGTCATAGAAAGTTGGCAAGGGATGGTTAATTGAGTACCAACGATGCAAAAATGCCATTTGTAGAGTGACGTGGCGGTTTCCGACAAGATTTAGAAATTTGAAGCGGCTGACATGAAAATATAGCTTCAACAAGTTTCAGGAGCAAGTCGTGAACAAATTTTGATTCAGCGCACTGTTCATTGAAAGAGTAGAAAAGAACAGAAACGTTTAGTTTGCATTCTGAAAAACTTATAACTGATTATGCTGGCCAAGCAAAAAACTGTTTTATTATTTCATTTAAGTTGTTGAGCGCGAAAAAAAAAACAAAAAATGTGATGAAAGACCTTAGATTGTTCTAGAGAGTGGCGCCTGATTTAGCCACATTAGCAAAAGTAGCAGGCAAAATTACGTTTGCTTCTTTGAGATTGATTTAGCAAACTTATTTATATTTCACCAGTAGAATACAAAAAAACGAAACCATTACGCTAGAGTAAATTAGTAAACTGATATAAAAGAGAGAAAATTATGTGAAACAGAAATAAGATATTAGCATATCGGGTGATTTCGACCAAAGTACGCCATTGCAAAATACATCCAATTCATGACCTTTGATATATTTTCTAAAATGCAAGGTTAATAGGCAGAATTAACTGCTGTGAAAATTGAATAATACCAGCGTCTATTGATTGCACACCAAGTTCCCTTAGAATTAAAAACCGTTTGAAAAACTTTGCATTGCCTGTTCCAGTTTTTCTTGCTCATCTGGGCACAATTTCTGTTGTTATTTTTTTCAACAAATTACGCTTTTTTCCAGCTGTATCAAACTTAATATGCGCAAATTTTTTGGTTAAACATCAGGTCAGAAACCATCTACAGGAGCCACCCGGGTCGAAAATTTGTCTAAAAATAATTAAGGAATTCTGATGAAATTTTCTGAATTTTCCAACAATTCAGCGCAAAAACCTTATAAAAAATGCGCTGAAATGTGCATAAAATACGCCAAAATCCACTATAAAAACAAAATTTTCAGGTTTTTTTCAATACTCCCCCCGTTGCCTGAGTCTGAAAACCTGCTCTACGGCTTCTTAGTCATCTCCCACCCAACTCACTCTGCCAATGATTCTTTAATTTTAATTTTTTAAAAAAAATTTTAATTGAAAATTATTATTTTTTTTAAATTTGACTTTTATAATAACAAGGAGGCTCGGTAACGTGCGTCCGCACTTAATGTTCCGAACTCGCTCAACCACGGTGTAGGATTAATTGACCGCCAAATGAGGAAGGCAAAGAAAACTTTCAAAAATTATTTACTGTTAAAAAAATTGGTTAACCCATTTAATTTGGCTTCAATCTTTAAACAATATGCATATAAAACAAAAGCTCATTAAAGATTCGATGATAGCATGCCATTGAGGACAGTAAGAGATAGGACAAACAAAAAAGTCCTATTTTTTTTCTAAAAATTCAATGATTTTTTTTCTAAAAATTCATTGAAAAACTAAATAAAACCGATAAATATTAAACTAAATCAAATGACCTGAGTTTTACCAGAAAAGCTATGGGAACTGTTTTTATTGAGAATAAATATTAAGTAGAAAGAAAACAAAAACGGGCAAAGTCACAAAATACGTTTACAATTTTTCAAAACAATTAGTTTCAAAGACATAAAAACAGTTAGCCAACATCTCAAATAAATCAATGGCTTCCTTTATACATTATGCCAAGTCAATGCGATCTCTCATCATCCAATATGTCATAAGACTACAAAAAAACACAGGTAAACCTCTAGAAATCATTTCAAATTTGCAAGGAAACGATATCGAAGCCTATAAAATCGAAGTTTATTAACTAAAAATTTTAAAAATAACCAATTGCGCCTTATTTCAACGCCATTATTGCGATATCCGACTTGTCAATAATAAGAACTTAATATTCTGATGATACGAGTAAACCAAAAGAAACTAAAATAATAGAAAAAATTACAGAAACAAAAAGAAGATTTAAAAAGAAAAGAGTTTGACCAATCTTAAAAAAACCATTTTTCAAAACAAGTTTTAAAAATTAAAACTTGAGACATCACCACCGCGAGTTCTCAATGGAAAAAATAAATAATCAAATAAATTCTAAATAAATACATAAATTTTAAAAATTCTAAATAAACTAGTAAAAAGAACTTAGAAGAGAACACATTAACACTTAATACTGACAGAACACGAAGTTTTATGCGAACGGCGTTCAAGCCAAAAAATCAATTGCTTTTTGCTGAATTGGTTCTGCATGTCAATTGGCCCTAATTTTGCCTGTATGTTTGACTAGGCAATAATTTAACTTTGATTTGAAATCATTTTGGTCTGTAACTAACAAAAAATTAAAAAAGGCAGAAGTATTCTAGGAAAAAAAGATACAGCGCTGAATTAAAATCCGAAAAATTTTCGAACTGAAAAATTCCACAACTAGAATAAAACTGAATTTGCTCTGGTTGCTTTTCCATTAAAACAAAAAAATGGTACCAATTGTGACCAAAAAAGTTTTTTGACAAAAAACTTTGTATAAAAATAACTGAATTTGTGAAAACTTATCGAGTTTTTTTGCAAAGAAGAGTTATGAATCAACTGAGAGCATTAAACAAATTCCTTAACAGCTTTCCCAGATACCGACTTAGAATTTTGATTAATTAGACAAGGTGATAAGACTACAAAAACCATTGAATGATTGAAAATCTCACGAAATCTATAAAAATCTTGAAAAACAATTTTTGAAGCCATAGAAGCACAAAATTGTTTTATTAGACGTTACTGGATTATAGGGGAACTCTTATTATTTTCTTTTATAAATGACTTTTCAGTAATTGGGATGAAAAAATTGCATTAGAAATTGTTTCCAAAATGACATACTAAAAATACACTCCAAAACTTTTTTCATCGCAAACTCACTGATGAGGCCGAAACTTACCTTGTTATCGCTTCTCGGCTGTTAAAACAGACAGCTGTTTTAAAATGTTCCGTAAAATTTTTTTGGCAAACAAAAATCTTAACATATCAAAAAACTGTGCATATTTTATAAATATCAGTTTATTTTACAGGGAGACTGCAAAAATGTCGTTTCAAGAAATTTTTGTTAGGATGCAGAGACACAATTAGCTCATTTGTGAGTAAAGGAAGATTGTGTTAGAAGTTTGTATGGCTGCACGGTGGTGAGTTTGATCAAACTGCACAAAGTGGGCCAAATTGTTTATTTGATGTCATTTTTATCAAAAAAGGGCAAAATATTTTTAGTTTCAAAAATTTAGCCAAAAATTTTCCAAAAAATGGGTTCAAACAGTTCACCAACTCATTTCTATCTTTAAGTGTAAAACCAATGATCTTTAACAGTTTTATCATTTTTTAGCAATTTTTTTTCAAAATTTAGGCCAAATTAACGAAAAATCTAAACAGCGCAGCGGAAATTAGGCTACCGTTCACAAGTCGTGAAACCTCCATAACTCCTCGGCAAAAACAAAATTAAAAACAAATTAGTTTGGAATTCTACGTTTAAACACACATTCGTGTATAATTCGCTGAAATCTTTGAATTGCCTCAAAGAAGTACAAAGAAATTTTTCTCAAAAGTAAGCTGAAATGTACAACTTTGAAGAATTCAGCTGAATATTTCTAACGATTGCACTAAATCTTTTTAATGAGATTTATGTGATTGCGTCATGTCCAATTTCCGTGTCCATCAACGCCTGTGAAATCCATATGAAATCTGCTATGTCGACCCTGGATTTGGGATGGGTCCGGATATTAAGACGTTGATGCCAGTACTTGTCAAATTGACTTTGATGCTGGGTGCAATGAGGCTGATGACGCCGAAGAAATGGAGAGCTAATGGGGCGCTGATGTTGTTGGCGTGACTACCCGCTGTTGGTGCTCTGTCTTGGGGGCGCTGGCAGGGGGCTTTGGGTAAACTCTGTGAGACTGGCAATTGGTAGTGTTGAGGTGGTTTGTGGCTTCTTGGGATTCTCAAATTTTGTTGACAATAAAGGCTGCGGCTGCTCTGGTTTGCACAGTTGTGCGCACTTTGTTTGGTGGTGAGCCAGGAGAAATAACGTCGAGTGCTGAGGAGATAATGGCATACATTACGGATGTTTCTGCCTTCGGTGGGTGTATAATGGTGTATATGGCGGATTGGATTTTTGGCTAACGAGTACAATTGATAGGTTGACGCCCCGTTCAGTTCTTTTGTGCTTTTATGAAGACTTTGTTTCTTTGGGTGTGGCAGTTCCTTTTGTAATATTTACCTGCGTCGCTCGGTTTGCCGGAGACTTCTTTGGTAGTTGACGACAAGTCTGCTGTCTATTTTGTGTTTTTAGGATGTCTTCGTGGGTCTTCGTGTGTTGGCCGATTTAATGCTTGAGGTTTGTCACGGTGGTGGGTTTGTTCTAGTTGGAGCTGATGATGCGGTAGGAAGAATGTTCCTTGCTTCCCAGGTTTTGGTCCAGACCCAAATTGAGCTATGATCAGACCCAATCGAGCGCACACCCCTGTGTTCCCAGACCGAAATTACAGGGTCTGGAAAGCGGTTCGAGCGCACAATAGTCTGGACCATGGTCTGATTTCGGTCTGATCAGAGGACGTTTTGGTCTGGAAAGTCTGATCAGAGGTCAATTCGGTCTGGACGGTCTGATCATAGTCTTTATAGTCTGGACCATGGTCTGGGTTTGGTCTGATCAGAGGTCAATTCGGTCTGGAAGGTCTGATTTCGAGTGCATTAATTTTTCAATTTTATTTTGTTTTTTATTGAATGATGTTGGCTCTGCTGAGAGGCAACAATAAAGCAGCGTTCCGATTCTATTGCTTGTAGATATAGTTTATCTAAGTACAACTTTGCTAATTACCATTTGTTGCTGTTGTACTCTCATGTTGTTTTGCATAGATTCATTAACAGTTTTTCCTGTTTATTACTGTAATATTGCTTTTCTGTGATGACTTGTTTTTTCATTTGGTGTATCTATTGTTATTTTACGGGTAGTATAATAAGTAAACATTCCATTTGGAACTTTGACCAAATTTGTTTTAACGTTCCGTGGAGGTTCAGAGTTTCGGCGTGTTCTAGTTTTTCGAGCAATAATAGGCTTGGTTTTTCTCCGAAATCGATGATAAATGTAAAAGGTTATAGAGAGGGGGACGCATTGGGGCGTAGTCTCGAGTTGGAGTCCGAACTGAAAGCTGTGTAGTTATGAGGTCCGCAGGAGGTCCACGGTATCAGGAGGTCCGCGATGCAATTCCGAATGGGCATCCTGATCCGATATTTTCTTCGCAATCAATGGGTGTTGTTGAAAGATACCTAAGTATTATCAAAATGACAAGGAGGTTCGCTAATGTGCGTTTGCACAAAAAGTTCGCATCCGCATTTTTACCAAATGAGGAACAAAAAGAAAACCCCCAAAAATTCAAGTATTTAAAAAAATTATGTATGAACAAAAAGATCGCTTCCAATGCAGACAACTCAGTGATGTAAAAAATGCCGCATTAGATTGATGGGATTAGCCATTATTAAGAAAGAAAGTCAAGACGAACAACAAAATCAAACAACAATAACTACAAACATTAATTGCATCCAAAACTTTATGTCCATTTAAAAAAAATTCATTAGCAAGGTCAAAATAGCGTCAGATAAAATTGAAACTGAACAAAAGAACTTGTATTTCACTAGAAAAGATATGGAATCTTTCCATAATAGGGCTCGGTGACAGTTAGACAAAAAAGAACAAACAAAGTTAAACGAATAGCAAAGTTAAAAAAATTGGCTTCATTTAAAAAAAATTGGTTTCAAAGTAATGAAAACAATTAGAAAAACAACTAAAAACTTTCAACATGTTTATGATCACATAGGTCTCTATAGGAGGACATTAGCACTTGCCGGTCATTATTGATTTTTTATGCGGTTAAAAAAAGAACAACAAATAGAGACAACAAAAAAATGAGCTTGAGAAGCCTTGAGAGCTGTAATTACTCAGAATATGTCTTACATCTACAAAAAAGCGTCAAAATTGGACAAAATCACAGATTAGTTCAAATTTTTTTTGCAAAAACCAGATTTCATAATGAAATAATTAAGAACATTAAGTTTTGTACACTTACCTTTTCTCTCGACCACCCTAATGTCATATGTGACCTGTACTAAATGAGACTAGGTAACGAATAGACAAAAAATAAAAAAATTATTTTTATATTTTTGAAAACAATTGTTTTCAAAGTCATGAATGCCATCAGCTATCTACTCAAATCACTATATAGCCTCTTTTTTTCCTCCATAATAAACCAATGAGACTCGTCAAGTTCCATGAAATTTCATAGGACTCAAAAGACAAAGTAAAAACGACAGCTAAAAACGTATGTAAAAAAATTCAACTAATTCTTTTATGAAGGGTTGACAAAGCAGTTAAAATCTTAATTCATGCCTAGATTTGTTTAATGTTCAATTGTATTTTATTGCTGAGGCCAATAATTGAATATATGAACTTTCAATAATGTGACAATGTGACAAAACGAGAAAAAAATTGAAAAAAGGGCCAATGTCTGAAAAAAATGGGAAATCTAGTAGTATCAAAGCCAGAAAACCAAAAATTAACGCACAAAAAGGAACCAGTTTTAGTTTAAATCAGTAGAAAGAAGTGAAAAAAGAAGCATTTTCTATTTGATGACACTAAGCTACAATTTGACCAAATTAAAAGAAAAATAATGGTAAATTTAAATAAGCCATTGTTTGTTTAAAAATTGAACATTTTTAAACGTCAAAATGACTAAAATTTTAGGGGTTAAAAAACCAGATACATTAATTGGCAATTGATTATGAAGTCAATCGAACCTATCAATTCTGAGTTTTGGTTTGCTTTGTTTTTTCTTTAATTAAATAAAAAAAGATAGTTTTGTTTTTTAAAAAAAGAGACCGACTGATCAATTTTGCAATTGTTTTTGGAATGTAACAGTCCAAGATTGGAACGAAATCAGCTTTGCTACTGCTGTTGGTCTATTGTTCTGATAAATTGTTAGTTATTTAACTAAAATTAAATGCTGCGTTTTTGATAATCATAGAGTAATGTTAGCAGAAAAAGCAAAATTTCAATTCCAGACTACTCTCAATCAAAATGGAAGTAGAGCTAGCCCCCTTGTAGATTACAAAGATTGTGTCAATTTTTTTTGGGGTGTGTACTTCCAATAAATTTAATCAAACTTGTCTAAAGAAGCTTAATTCGGGCAACTTTTGATGAAAAAGGCTGCAATTTGAAATTCTTAGCCAACATTTTACCCAAAAAATTATATCAAATAGTCAACAACCTTTTTTGTTTTTAAAAATGAAATCAACAGAACTATTGTTAACAATTTTTACATTTTTTAAAGCAAAATTGACAAAATTTTAGGCAAAAATTCCCGAAAATGTGAAAAAAATTTAACGCAAATCGCTCTAATATTAGCAAAAATATGGACCACGATAACTGGCTTCAATAAACAACACGGGTTTTTTAATGATAACAATCACAACTTTTTACTTTGAATATATCCATCGGTGAAAAATGTCTGAACAAAAAAATAACCCAGTTGAGTATGTAGTTCCTCCCCCCTCAAGAGGGGGTCGGAACAAAAATTGTTGTTGAATTACAAGCAGGTTTTCAAGATCTGGCTTTTTGGGTAGTATTGGGTAGCTATGTATTGGCATTGCCACCCTGGTGACAATGAAATTGTGTTATTGTTGTTATTTTGTTAGAGAATTTTTTTATACTCTCTATGATGGCTGCTACCTTTTTGAATAGGGCATGTCTTGGAAGACCAATAGTCGGTTGGATGTTGTTTCAAGAAATTTTTCTTAGGATGCGGAGACACAGATAGCTCATATATTAGTAAAGGAAGATTGTGTTAGAAGTTTCTATGGCTGCACGGTGGTGGGTTTGATCAAACTGCACAAAGTGGGTCCAATTGTCTATTTGATTTCATTTTTATCAAAAAAGGGCAAAAAATTTCAGTTTAAAAATTTTAGCCAACAACTTTCCAACAATTGGGTTCAAACAGTTCACCAACTCATTTCTATCTTTAAGCGTAAACCAATGATCTTTAACAGTTTTATCATTTTTCAGCAGTTTTTTTTCAAAATTTAGGCCAAATTAACGAAAAATCTGAACAGCGCAGCGGAAAATTAAACTACCGTTCACAAATCATTAAACGTCCATAACTCCTCGGCAAAACAAAATCAAAAACAAATTAGTTTGGAATTCTACGTTTAAGCACACATTCGTGTATAATGCGCTGAAATCTTTGAATTGCCTCAAAGAAGTACAAATAAAATTTTCTCAAAAGTAGGTTGAAATGTACAACTTTGAAGGAATTCAGCTGAATATTTCCAACGATTGCACTAAATCTTTTTAATGAGATTTATGTGATTGCGTCATGTCCAATTTCCGTGTCCATCAACGCCTGTGAAATCCATATGAAATCTGCTATGTCGACCCTGGATTTGGGATGGGTCCGGCTGTTATGGCGTTGCTGCCAGTACTTCAGGATTTAGTTAAATTTTGGGTTCCACCAGTTTGAAGATTGGGTGTAGATGAATATAAATAAAAACTAATCAATCTGATTCTTTTAGCTTTGTTGTTTTCGCTGCAGGAGTGTAATCGGTAGGCGACAAATTATCCCTCAAATCGAAATAGTCTCTGTATATATATATATATATATATATATATATATATATATATATATATATATATATATATATAAATATATATATATATATATATATATATATATATATATATATATATATATATATAGCTCCCAGACTGACATGTACTACTGTACCACACTTCCCCCTTGACGAAAATAAATGACAAAGTTATTTATCAGAAAATTAATAACATATGAACTGGTTAAATAATTAATACTATAGTCTTTTGAATCAGAAATGTTTCAATTGTTAAATATCAATAGTTTTGATTAAAATGTTTTAATCGCTATCACTTTCGTAATATCTTTCGGCCTCGCCGACCGTCATCGATGATTCGGGTGCCTCGTAATTGGGCGAAACGTAGTATTGTGTGAGGTACGATTGTGTAGGTGAACATGGGCCGACTGTAAAGTCAGTTTCGCTTTGTTGAGTTTGGGCAGCGGCTGTCTTTATGGCTGAGATTATCGATTTGTTTTGTATTTGTTGTTGCTTGATGATCTGTCTCCTTTTGTTTCTCGCAAATACACCAGGACTGGGATGTTGAAGGGGGACAAGTTTGTACAGATGTGACTGATTCATCTGATTCGGTAACCAAGGGTGTTGATCGTTTTTGTTTTAAAGGAATTAATGCAGCTGAGGCTTTTGTAGCAGCTTTACGTTTTGGTCTGCAGGTGGCTCCGCTATAACAATTGAAGTCGATGGCATCTCCATTGGCACCGCGAAATCACTTCTTATTTCTGCGGGTTGTTTTGGCGGTGCTGTTGTTATCGATCTTTTTGGTTTAGTGGGCATTCGTACCCGAAGAGCGCGTGTTACATTAGAATGTATTGAAGAGACCGTGCTGACATCATCTGCTAATTCCCTGTGCTTCATGCGTCTACCTCCCTCTAGTTTCTTCCTTAATTCTTTCGCGTGATGGCTGATCAGGTCCTCGGTTGTTTTTCCCATTGGTGTCTTTGGTCGTCGATTTGCGTAGACTTGCAGTTCGGTTGGACGTTCGGCTTTTGTGCCAAAATTTGCTAAGTCTGAATTTCTGATGGTTACGTCTCTTTTTCCTGGTTTTTTAATAACTGAGGTGAATGTATCCGTTTTTACCACCGAAGATCCGGGCGCCAACACATCGTATAACCCATCTAGGCTTTTCTTAGATCGTTTTGTGCGCGGTCTCTTTTTAGCGAGTTTTACTTCTAATGAAGCTTTTGTTTGTGGCACTGATTGTCCAGCGTCTGGGTGGGGAATCACTCTTGATTCTTTGTTCAGGTCCTCGTTTTTTCGTTTTGTCGCATTTTTACTCAGCCTGTCTTTGTTCAACTCAATTTCTGTGTCGCTTCATCCTTCATTGTTCCAGTTTTCATCAGCAATGAGTTCCTCCCATCTGACAGTCTCCAAATCTAAAAATTTATTTAAAATATTTTTGTAAGTCAGACTTTTTGGGTCCGGTTTAGTCGTTATATTACTTAATGGAGTATTCGCCTTTCTACCAAAATGTGCCTCAAATGGTGATATATTAATAGTCTTTTGACGGCATATTCGGAGCTGGTAAATTATTGAATTTATTGATGCTTTCACATTGAATTGATTTCGCGCCGCCGTTTTAATACAAGCTAATCGATTCTTGATTGTTTGAATTAGCCTTTCAACTAAGCCAATTGCTCTGTGATCGTGTATTGGAGCTTCAATTAACTGTATGTTATTTTGACTACAAAATGTTTTAACTTGTTGTCCCGTTTGGCATCGAGCTTGTTCCAATCTAATTGTACGGGGTATACCGTGTAGCAAAACATATTCTTGAACAAATTTCAAAATATTATCTGCATTAGCTCTATCAAATACTTGTGCTGTTGGAAATTTTGAAAATCGATCTATACATGCAAGAAAGTAAATCTCTTGACTTTTTTCATTATAGATTGGTCCTCCAAAATCATAATAGATTTTAAATTCTTACGGTATAATAGATTTTAAATTCTTACCAATCTTGACACAGTGGTTGCATTTTGCGGTTTTTGTAGCTATGTCCCTGTGCATATATGGCCACCACGCGTGAGTTGCCATATCGGTCATCCCCCATGTTCCAAGATGAGTTGCATGGATGGCGTCAACGTATGCATCTTTGATTGCATGGGGAAGGGCTATCCTGTCGTCGATGCAGACACATCCATTCTTAACTTGTAGGTCTTTCCAGAAGGAATGTATATAGGGTGATATCTGCTTGCTTCGGTCCTCATTTTCGTTTAGGATGCAATCCCGTATCTCTTTTAGAATTGCATCCTTAGTTGTAAGGCTAGCCATTCGGGAACTGGAAAAGATCTTTGAGAGTGCGAAGTTGAAGGAGTCCAGATAGAGATCATCTAGTGAAGGCGAAGTGACTGTTGTTGTATCAGTAGTAGGCGTGATTGATGTTGCGGGTACTGCTTGGGTTGATGACGGTCCTGCTTCGTCTGCAAATCGTACTCTGGAGGGCGTCGATTGTTTGACTTGCATCAAAGTTTCATCGTTGGAATTTCATTGCGACGTCATGTAGACTTTATTGAATTTGTTTGCGATTCGTTGGAAATTGTTTTATTTAGGTAGTGACTGTTTGGTAGAACGATTCAAGGCAAAAAGCGAGTGAAGAATGTCAGCTGTCTCGATTTTGATATTGGAATCTAAATTATTTGGTGTTAATTCGTTAATTGAGTTGTCATTATTCGTCATTGTAGAGTATTCTGGATTTCGCGGTGCGAATTCACTGCATAATTTGTTAGAGATTAGTCTGGATTATTTGCGGCTCGTTTTGTAAGCGGATTTCGCGCTGCGAAATCGACGTATTTTTCTGCATTTAAAAAGATGCGTTTCGCACCGCGTTTAATTACATCCAATTTTGTTACTATAAATTGCTCGTCATATGCAGATATATTAGCAGCTTTTTGTTGCGGGTCGCAAGAGATATAATTGACTAATCCCATTTTTGAGCCAGGGAGATGATCAATTGAAAAATCAAATGGTAGTAATCAATCTACCAAACGTGTCAATCTACTATTGTAAGATTTGTTAGATCTGTTCTCTCTCATGATTGAGAGAAGAGCCTTATGATCAGTTATTACAGTAAATGGTTTGCCGTATAAATAATATTTAAAGTGTTCCACGGACCAGACAACACCCAAAATTTCGAGCTCATTTATGCTATATCTGTCCTCAACAGATTTCAAGAATCGTTACGCGAATGCTACTGAAGCTAGCCATTCGGTGTTCGTTGTTCTAATGCACATCCCAAACCCTTACGTGAAGCGTCGCATTTTATTCGTGTTTCTAACTCCGGTTTAAAATGTTTATTTTCGGTAGTTTCCGCAATTTGTTCTTTAATCAATGAGAACTGTTTTTCATGCTCATCCGTCCAGAGAAAAATTGTATTTTTCTTAAGAAGAGGTCGGAGTGGGTAGCATAGTTGTGACAAATTTGGAATGAATTTTCCTAAATGATGTACTGAACCCATAAACGATCGGAGTTTTTTAAGATTGGTAGGCACTGATAATTTTCCGTTTGCATCCATTTTATTTGACAGTGGTGTTACACCTGGTTGTGTAATATTATGTCCGAGCCATTCGATTTTTTTTGCGAAGTGACATTTTGCAACATTTATTCGGAGATTTTCTTGATCTAATTTTATTAGACATTTCCGTACTAAACCGAGATGTTTTTCTATTCCACCTTTGCTCACTATCAATATATCGTCCACGAAACAGAAAGTATTATCCAGAACTGCAAGAGTGCAATCATTAGCTTTTTGAAATTCAACTGGCATATCCGTAAGACCGTAAAATCCTGTTTTGAAGCAATATGTGCCAGTCATATCTCCGCTAACGATATTAAAGTTACAATGGCGGGCCGTATCAATATGTAACTTTACTTGGCTATATGCGTACTGCAAATCAAGAGTTGTAAAATAAGCAGTCTCTTGCGGCGCCGTTGACAGTGTTTGAGAAATCGTTTGAATTAGCGAGTCTATGTTTGGCATTTGATACTTGTTTTTGTGAATGGCTTTATTTAGAATTTTGGAATCTATTGCTGTTTTGATTGACTGTTCCTTTTTTAATGTAATGACTATTGGAGACATAAAAAATTGATCAGAACAATTGGTTAGTTTTTTTTGTATGTCCTTCGTTTAGCAATTTTTCAAGTTCAATTTTCACTTTCGGTTGAAGATGTATTGGCACTTTTCTTCCTTTTTGATGTGTCACTCGATAATTTTTGTGAAATTTTGAATTAACCGTGTGATGTTTAGATTTTCCGATTCGTGAGATCAAATCTGGCAATTCCTTTGCTAACGATCTTTTTATTGCATAAGTTTGATCTATGTTATTGACTTCTACGTTCGGGCAAGGTTTCTGCGATATTATTATGCCTAATTGATCAAAAAGGTCTCGTCCGAGAATTGGTCGGAATTCATCAGCTACGACCGTGATTTTTGTTTTCTGAAATTTCCAATCATTGCAACGAACTGGCGTTTTCAAACTGCCTAGAATTTTGACAATATCATTAGAAAAAGACTTTAATTCTACTGGTTTTTTCTCTGACCATTGTAATTGCAGACAGTAATACATTATTTCTTTAGCGAGCGACATATTGATAATAGTGCAACCGCTGCCGGAATCGAGAAGCAAATCTCAATCTGTTTTTCCGATCGTTATCATCATATTTTTCAGTGCTGCTTGCGGTGAATTAACATTTTCTATTCTACTGTCGCAACGTAATTGTCGTCTGAAGAATCATAATCCGAATTAATTTGCTCGTTATAATTTGTAAAATTAACTTTTTGACTTTCCTGACTTGAATTTTGATTTGTAATTTCAGCAGTTTCTACATTATTAATACGATTATTTTGTTGTGTATTTCGTGCATTGTTAAGTTTTCTTCGACATACCTTTGCGAAATGGTGGTTGAGCAAACCACAGTGATTACATTTCTTACCCATAGCAGGGCAAACCTGGTGGTGCGTTGTTGTCCAAGCCTGACCACAACCACGACATTGTCCAACTGATGCACGGTTCACTACTGTTCTACCTGAATGATTTCCACGCACACCCGCGCCGCGAAATCGATTGAATGATTGTAATGCTTTTACTGTACTGCTAGTTGCACCGTTATTAGATGAGATTCTCTGCTGATTCTGATGGCCCATTTCCATATTGACTGTAATACTGAGTGCTCTTTCTGGGTCAACTGTATCACGGAGAAGTTCCCGTTGAATATCATCATCCAACATGTTCGTGATGAAGATGTCCCTGATGGTTACCTCCTCACGATTTTCAAAATCACAATTTTCAGCCAATTCTTTCAAAATGCTGTAGAACTGTTCTACTTTTTCACCCTTTTTCTGCTTTCGAGAAAAGAACACATATCGATCGAATGTGATATTTCGTGGACGGATAAAGGCTATCTTCATCATCTCCCAAAGTTTGAGGGTAGACAGGTCATAAATATTATCATGAGGAAATTTTTGTGTTAGCAAACGTCTTCCCTCTGTACCAATGGCCGTTCCCCGCATAGTACTCCCGCTTCTGTTAACTTTTGACATTTTAACTCCCATTGCAACTTCAATTGACTGTTTCGTATCTGACGATCTCTCTCCGTTTCAATTGTTGAATCTTTAATTGACGTCTCGTACTTTGGTTCCACTGGCAGTCGAACCGTCGTTGGTTTCGGTTGTAACAGCGTGTCCAATGTGATATTCTCACGTGCGAGGATCGCAAGTTTGACTTGGATCCGCCATTTGTCCCATCTGATTGTTGGGTCCGACGTTGGACGTTCCCAAAATGGTTCTATCGACAATGGTGTTTTTCGAGATTCTCGTGCTGACTGCGCCATGTCGTACAGCTTAGCAATCTGTAGGTTGAGTTGATTCGCGGTGCCAATTTATTCAAGTTTACTATTCCCATTTGTTGGTTTATTCGCGGAGCGAATCAACACTTAATTTTGATGCTTGTTGAATTAATATTCTGAATGCAGAATGATTGTAGATTTGGCGGAGCGAAAGTTCTTTCTTTTATTGAATGGGTATTTTGCTTAGCGAAATAAGCTTAAATTTATCTTATCTATTTTAGGACTTTAGCCAAGCGAAATCTAGATTAAGAGAGAGACAACTAAATTGAATTCAGAAAATGAGCAGAATGATTCAAATTAAAGATTAACTAAAACTGATCAACAATTTGTTCATAACACTACATTTCCAATTGCGACAACCTAAAATCACGAGACAACATGAACAGACCAAAAGAAATCTGACACAAGATGTAAACAATAGTAAAATTGTGAAAACTTAAGATTTGATCTTCAGAACAAGAACTAAATGATGAATGAAATAATGGTAAATGAAAATGAACTAAATTGACTTAACTTAAAATGGACTTGATTAGCTGCACCAAATCAATAGCCCCCAGACTGATATGTACTGCTGTACCACAGGCAATAACAACCGTGTGCTAGTTTTTTTAAATCAACACCTGTTGCGATCGTGTTTGCTTTTTAGACTACAAGTTTATCAAAGTGTTTTCATCATTAGACTACGAGTTTATCACCACTCTTTTATCGCTCGTTTACTTAGTAACAGTGGCGATAAAAGAGTGTGATAAACTGGCAGTTTAATGCTGAAGTGTTTTTTCAGTGTCAATCGGGCATTAAAATTTATCACACTGGCAGTTTATTTAACTGCTATTATCGCAACAGGTGTTGTTTAATGAATATGATCACACGGTCGTTATCGCCACCGAGAAGATAACAAACTTCGAGGCGAAGCCGAGGTTTTATGATAACTTTGAGGCCGATAACAACCGTGTGATAATTTTTTTAATCAACACCTGCTGCGATTATTTCAAAATCGAACAAAGTTTCATTGATTTCTCATTTTTATTTTTGTGGTTAATTACACTTTCAGGGGTATGTGATATTTCTTTGGATCTGTTATTCGTTTTGCCCTCATGCACCCCACCCCCTCCGCTCTCCCACACACACATACACACACACAGACGCACACACACGCGCACACACACACAAACGCACACACACACACACACAAACACACACACACGCACAAATAAACAAACACACACACTGAGACACACACGCACGCTGACGCACGCACACACGTACCCATGCACACATGCACCCAAGTACACACGCCCACGTACACACACACACACACACACACGCACGCACACGCACACACTTACACACACACAAACACACACACACACACTTACAAACACAGAGACACACGCGCACGTTCACGCACGCACACACAAACAGACATACACACGCACACACACACACACTTACACACACACAAACACACACACACACACACACACACTTATAAACACAGAGACACACGCGCACGTTCACGCACGCACACACAAACAAACATACACACGCACACACACACTTACACACACACACACACGCACACATAAACAAACACACACAGAGAGACACACACGCACGCTCACGCACGCACACACGTACCCATGCACACACGCACACGCAAACACACACACACACGCACGCACACGCACACACTTACACACACACACAAACACACACACACACACACACTTACAAACACAGAGACACACGCGCACGTTCACGCACGCACACACAAACAGACATACACACGCACACACACACTTACACACACACACACGCACACATAAACAAACACACACAGAGAGACACACACGCACGCTCACGCACGCACACACGTACCCATGCACACACGCACACGCACACACACACACACACGCACGCACACGCACACACTTACACACACACAAACACACACACACACTTACAAACACAGAGACACACGCGCACGTTCACGCACGCACACACAAACAGACATACACACGCACACACATACACTTACACACACACACACACACACACACACACACACACACACACACACACACACACACACACACACAAAAACTCACACACACGCGCACGCACGCACAGACACACAAGCACGCACACACACACACCCAAACACCAAACACACACACACACTTACACACCACAGATAACACACCACACACTCACCAGCACACCACACACACCACACTCACACACACTACACACACACCACACAAACACCACACACACACCACACACACACCGCACATACGCCACCCACGCCACACACACAACACGCACCACATACACCACACACGTTTTTTTAGGATACAAGTTTGTCAAACTGTTTCCATCATTAGACTACAAGATTCTCACACTCTTTTCTCGCCACTGTTACTTAGTAACAGTGGCGAGATAAGAGTGTGAGAAACTCGTTGTCTAATGCTGAAGTTTTTTTCCAGTGTCGATCGGGCAATAAAATTTATTACACTGGCAGTTTATTTAGCTGCTGTTATCGCAACAGGTGTTGATTAAAGATGGTTAAATTTCAACGCAAATAGATAAGGAATAACCGAAGGGGATATCAGTGACAAATTTTCCCAGTTTTGAGTAAATTTGAAATGGTTTACCTCACTGTCACTGTTGTCCGCGGAAGCCTATAAAGCCCAATCTTAAAACATGGGGGAGCGGACAATGCGGACGTTTGCAAGCAAATTAGCTTGCTCAAAATGTAGGTTTGGCAATGTAGTGAGATTCTCAATGTCATATCTCCCCTTATACACTGCCACCAGATTACAATCTTGCATGCTGACGTTTGAAGCAAGGTTAGAGGGCTCTGCTGCGGTCACGTCGAAATTCTGTTTTCATATCAAAACGCTACGCAATTTTCTCGATGAATTCCACATTTTCTCAGTGAATTAATGGTCTAGAGGTTTAGAGTCACGGGATCTATTCTGTCACCACGAGGAATTTTAAGCCCCAAGTTAATAATTATGTGTAGTTATATAGCTCGATGAAAAATATAGCGTGTGGACCTGGGGGAAATAAAAGATAAGAGCCCACTAGGATGGGGGAGGGGGGACTTGGTGAAACACAAAAGATCCGAGTCGAGCAACCTATACATAAGGTTCGTCCAAAAGCAATTGAATTTGTGACCAGCTACCGGATGTCAAGACTCGGCTTTAAATACTAAAAGATAAAACTGAATTGTTGAGAAGCAATCAGCCTTGTTCAACTGCGGGTGTTTAAACCTGCATATTTTGCACATTTTAAGTTCTATAAACGTGAAAGAAAGTTAGCTCATGGCCTGTAAAGTTCAATCGGATATTGAGAGTCTAAGTTTATTTGCTGTCCATTCTCAATAACGTACATTATGCCTTCGCCACAGCCGCCATAATCAAACCCTTTAGAAGAGAACCTCTGTTTTGTGCGTGTGACCAGCACACTTGGTCCATTTGTGTACGTATCCAGAAGCCAAGACGGGATTGCGAAGGGAGTGCCCTTAAGGTCGAGGTGTCTTCCAGCTACCAGGTGACCGCAGCCAAAGCCTCGTAGCAGACCTGAAATAAGGGGTCTAGGATAAAAGCGCCCAAACCAAAAATAGCCCACAGCATGATTCTGATAGCGAAAAAACCCCGCGGGATTAAACTCGTTATCTCTGTTGTGACGAAGTCCCTCGGTTCAATAAAGCATGGGCTGAGGAGGCAAGACCACATACGCTAAATGCTGAACTGTCTCTAACAGTCGGGGGGTCAGTTTGTTCATGGGGGTACCCAAGTAGGTTAAAAGGCCAAGCAAAACCATGGAAATCAACGTTTATTTCCATGATTTTTCTTGGACTTTTTACTTAATTAAAAGTTAATTAGGTCTGTATTCCGAAACCGGAATTTAGATAACCGGAGTTACCCCGAATAAAATTTAGCATGGAATCAGTAAAATCTCATTATGATTTTTCTTTAATTGAAGAAATCTGGTAAGAACTCAGAATGAAATTTTGATGAGTCATGCATTGAGTTTCATCTGAACAGCCTATAATTAAGACTGATTTTTGTCTGCACATTATGAAATTCAACCCGTTTTTTGTATAAAAAACATTGTCTCAACAAAAAATAGGTTTAATTCAGTAGAGTGTGTAAGCTTAAATACTCAATGAAAATTGCGGTTTTTAGCTTAAAGGTGATTAAATCCATTGAAAAGTTTGAGTTTCTTCCAGATGAGTTTTTAACAGACCTAAAGTGCGTTTCAAATGGTCCGCTATAAAATTGTTAAACGTGGAGCTGTAAACTGAATTGATACTGCTACAGCTGACTGTGCTGCATCACAACAGAGCCGTGAATAACCGAGCTATGGATCCCCGAGCTGAGAATAACCGAGCTGATCACGCCGCATACGTAACACCTGAGTTGTGAAAAACCGTTCACATGGAGTGTTGAAGCGGCTGTCGCTTCTTCAATCGGCTTCAACAGCCGACAGGTCCATCTTTACCTGCCTTCTAATTCCGTGAGTTAGCTTATAGTTCAGACTGATTTTTGTCTGCACATTGTGAACTTCAGCCCGTTATTTCTACTAAAACATTGTCTGAACGAAAAAAGGAGCTAATTAAGTAGAGTACAAAAACTTAATTGTTCAATGAAAAATGCTGTTTTTGGCTTAAAGGTGATAAAATCCAATGAAAAATTTGATTTTTTTAGATGAGTTTTTAACAGAACTAAAGTGCGTTTCAAAAGACCCGCTATAAAATTGTTAAGAGGGAGCTGTAAACTGAACTGACACTGCTAGAGCCAACTGCGCTACATCACAACAGAGTCGTGAATAACCAAGCTGTTGATCCCGGAGCTGAGAATAGCCGAGCTGATCATGGCGCATGCATGACACCTGATTTGTGAAAAACCGTTCACACGGAGTGATGAAGCGGCTGTCGTTTATTCAATTCGCTTCAACGGCTGACAATTCCAGCTTTACCTGCCTTCTAATACCATGAATTAGCTTATAATTCACTCTGGCTTTTATCTGCATATTATGAATTTCAGCCCAATTTTTCTACAAAAACATTGTCTGAAGGAAAAATGGGCTTCATTAAGTAGAGTATAAGAACTTAAATATTCAATAAAATTGCGGTTTTTGGCTTAAAGGTGATTAAATCCAATGAAAAGATTGAGTTTTTTCCAGATGAGCTTTTAACAGAACTGTTATTATCGCAACAGGTGTTGTTTAATGAATATGATCACACGGTCGTTATCGCCACCGAGAAGATAACAAACTTCGAGGCGAAGCCGAGGTTTTATGATAACTTTGAGGCCGATAACAACCGTGTGATAATTTTTTTAATCAACACCTGCTGCGATTATTTCAAAATCGAACAAAGTTTTATTGATTTCTCATTTTTATTTTTGTGGTTAATTACACTTTCAGGGGTATGTGATATTTCTTTGGATCTGTTATTCGTTTTGCCCTCATGCACCCCACCCCCTCCGCTCTCCCACACACACATACACACACAGACGCACACACACGCGCGCACACACACAAACGCACACACACACACACAAACACACACACACGCACAAATAAACAAACACACACACTGAGACACACACGCACGCTGACGCACGCACACACGTACCCATGCACACATGCACCCAAGTACACACGCACACGTACACACACACACACACACGCACGCACACGCACACACTTACACACACACAAACACACACACACACACACTTACAAACACAGAGACACACGCGCACGTTCACGCACGCACACACAAACAGACATACACACGCACACACACACTTACACACACACACACACGCACACATAAACAAACACACACAGAGAGACACACACGCACGCTCACGCACGCACACACGTACCCATGCACACACGCACACGCAAACACACACACACACGCACGCACACGCACACACTTACACACACACAAACACACACACACACACACACTTACAAACACAGAGACACACGCGCACGTTCACGCACGCACACACAAACAGACATACACACGCACACACACACTTACACACACACACACGCACACATAAACAAACACACACAGAGAGACACACACGCACGCTCACGCACGCACACACGTACCCATGCACACACGCACACGCACACACACACACACGCACGCACACGCACACACTTACACACACACAAACACACACACACACACTTACAAACACAGAGACACACGCGCACGTTCACGCACGCACACACAAACAGACATACACACGCACACACATACACTTACACACACACACACACACACACACACACACACACACACACACACACACACAAAACTCACACACACGCGCACGCACGCACAGACACACAAGCACGCACACACACACCCAAACACCAAACACACACACACACTTACACACCACAGATAACACACCACACACTCACCAGCACACCACACACACCACACTCACACACACTACACACACACCACACAAACACCACACACACACCACACACACACCGCACATACGCCACCCACGCCACACACACAACAAGCACCACATACACCACACACGTTTTTTTAGGATACAAGTTTGTCAAACTGTTTCCATCATTAGACTACGAGATTCTCACACTCTTTTCTCGCCACTGTTACTTAGTAACAGTGGCGAGATAAGAGTGTGAGAAACTCGTTGTCTAATGCTGAAGTTTTTTTCCAGTGTCGATCGGGCAATAAAATTTATTACACTGGCAGTTTATTTAGCTGCTGTTATCGCAACAGGTGTTGATTAAAGATGGTTAAATTTCAACGCAAATAGATAAGGAATAACCGAAGGGGATATCAGTGACAAATTTTCCCAGTTTTGAGTAAATTTGAAATGGTTTACCTCACTGTCACTGTTGTCCGCGGAAGCCTATAAAGCCCAATCTTAAAACATGGGGGAGCGGACAATGCGGACGTTTGCAAGCAAATTAGCTTGCTCAAAATGTAGGTTTGGCAATGTAGTGAGATTCTCAATGTCATATCTCCCCTTATACACTGCCACCAGATTACAATCTTGCATGCTGACGTTTGAAGCAAGGTTAGAGGGCTCTGCTGCGGTCACGTCGAAATTCTGTTTTCATATCAAAACGCTACGCAATTTTCTCGATGAATTCCACATTTTCTCAGTGAATTAATGGTCTAGAGGTTTAGAGTCACGGGATCTATTCTGTCACCACGAGGAATTTTAAGCCCCAAGTTAATAATTATGTGTAGTTATATAGCTCGATGAAAAATATAGCGTGTGGACCTGGGGGAAATAAAAGATAAGAGCCCACTAGGATGGGGGAGGGGGGACTTGGTGAAACACAAAAGATCCGAGTCGAGCAACCTATACATAAGGTTCGTCCAAAAGCAATTGAATTTGTGACCAGCTACCGGATGTCAAGACTCGGCTTTAAATACTAAAAGATAAAACTGAATTGTTGAGAAGCAATCAGCCTTGTTCAACTGCGGGTGTTTAAACCTGCATATTTTGCACATTTTAAGTTCTATAAACGTGAAAGAAAGTTAGCTCATGGCCTGTAAAGTTCAATCGGATATTGAGAGTCTAAGTTTATTTGCTGTCCATTCTCAATAACGTACATTATGCCTTCGCCACAGCCGCCATAATCAAACCCTTTAGAAGAGAACCTCTGTTTTGTGCGTGTGACCAGCACACTTGGTCCATTTGTGTACGTATCCAGAAGCCAAGACGGGATTGCGAAGGGAGTGCCCTTAAGGTCGAGGTGTCTTCCAGCTACCAGGTGACCGCAGCCAAAGCCTCGTAGCAGACCTGAAATAAGGGGTCTAGGATAAAAGCGCCCAAACCAAAAACAGCCCACAGCATGATTCTGATAGCGAAAAAACCCCGCGGGATTAAACTCGTTATCTCTGTTGTGACGAAGTCCCTCGGTTCAATAAAGCATGGGCTGAGGAGGCAAGACCACATACGCTAAATGCTGAACTGTCTCTAACAGTCGGGGGGTCAGTTTGTTCATGGGGGTACCCAAGTAGGTTAAAAGGCCAAGCAAAACCATGGAAATCAACGTTTATTTCCATGATTTTTCTTGGACTTTTTACTTAATTAAAAGTTAATTAGGTCTGTATTCCGAAACCGGAATTTAGATAACCGGAGTTACCCCGAATAAAATTTAGCATGGAATCAGTAAAATCTCATTATGATTTTTCTTTAATTGAAGAAATCTGGTAAGAACTCAGAATGAAATTTTGATGAGTCATGCATTGAGTTTCATCTGAACAGCCTATAATTAAGACTGATTTTTGTCTGCACATTATGAAATTCAACCCGTTTTTTGTATAAAAAACATTGTCTCAACAAAAAATAGGTTTAATTCAGTAGAGTGTGTAAGCTTAAATACTCAATGAAAATTGCGGTTTTTAGCTTAAAGGTGATTAAATCCCTTGAAAAGTTTGAGTTTCTTCCAGATGAGTTTTTAACAGACCTAAAGTGCGTTTCAAATGCTCCGCTATAAAATTGTTAAACGTGGAGCTGTAAACTGAATTGATACTGCTACAGCTGACTGTGCTGCATCACAACAGAGCCGTGAATAACCGAGCTATGGATCCCCGAGCTGAGAATAACCGAGCTGATCACGCCGCATACGTAACACCTGAGTTGTGAAAAACCGTTCACATGGAGTGTTGAAGCGGCTGTCGCTTCTTCAATCGGCTTCAACAGCCGACAGGTCCATCTTTACCTGCCTTCTAATTCCGTGAGTTAGCTTATAGTTCAGACTGATTTTTGTCTGCACATTGTGAACTTCAGCCCGTTATTTCTACTAAAACATTGTCTGAACGAAAAAAGGAGCTAATTAAGTAGAGTACAAAAACTTAATTGTTCAATGAAAAATGCTGTTTTTGGCTTAAAGGTGATAAAATCCAATGAAAAATTTGATTTTTTTAGATGAGTTTTTAACAGACCTAAAGTGCGTTTCAAAAGACCCGCTATAAAATTGTTAAGAGGGAGCTGTAAACTGAACTGACACTGCTAGAGCCAACTGCGCTACATCACAACAGAGTCGTGAATAACCAAGCTGTTGATCCCGGAGCTGAGAATAGCCGAGCTGATCATGGCGCATGCATGACACCTGATTTGTGAAAAACCGTTCACACGGAGTGATGAAGCGGCTGTCGTTTATTCAATTCGCTTCAACGGCTGACAATTCCAGCTTTACCTGCCTTCTAATACCATGAATTAGCTTATAATTCACTCTGGCTTTTATCTGCATATTATGAATTTCAGCCCAATTTTTCTACAAAAACATTGTCTGAAGGAAAAATGGGCTTCATTAAGTAGAGTATAAGAACTTAAATATTCAATAAAATTGCGGTTTTTGGCTTAAAGGTGATTAAATCCAATGAAAAGATTGAGTTTTTTCCAGATGAGCTTTTAACAGAACTAAAGTGCGTTTCAAATGGTTTGCTAAAAATTGATAAACGTGAAGCTGTAAACTGAATTGATACTGCTACAGCTGACTCTGCTGCATCACAACAGAGCCGTGAATAACCGAGCTCAGGATCCCCGAGCTGAGAATAACCGAGCTGATCACGCCGCTTGCGCGACTCCTGAGTTGTGAAAAACAGTTCACACGGAGTCATGAAGCGGCTGTTGCTTATTCAATCGGCTTCAACAGCCGACAACTCCAGCTTTACCTGCTTTCTAAAACCGTGTATTAGCTTATAATTCAGATTGATTTTCGTTTGAACATTATGAACTTCAGCCCGTTTTTTGTACAAAAACGTTTTTGAACGAAAAATACGTTTAATTAAGTAGGGTACCTGAGCTTAAATATTCAATGAAAATTGCGATTTTTGGCTTAATTGTGATTAAAAATAATGAAAAGTTTGAGTTTTTTCCAGATGAATCTTTAACAGACTCAAAGATCGTTTCAAATGGCCCGCTATGAAATTGTTAAGAGGGAGCTGTAAACTGAACTGACACTGCTACAGCTGATTGTGCTGCATCACAACAGAGCCGTGAATAACCGAGCTGTGGATCCCCGAGCTGAAATTAACCGAGCTGATCCCGCCGCATGCGTGACACCTGAGTTGTGAAAAACCGTTCGCACGGAAAGATAAAGCGGCTGTCGCGTATTCAATCGGCCTCAGCAGCCGACAGCGCCATCTTTACCGGCCTTATGATACCGTGACATAGATTATAAATCAGACTGATTTTTGTCTGCACAATATGAAATTCAGCCCGTTTTTTGTACAAAAACATTGTCTGAACGAAAAATAGGTTTTATTAAGTACAGTACATAAGCTTAAAAATTCAATGAAAATTGCAGTTTTTGGCTAAAAGGTGATTAAATCCAATGAAAATTTTGAGTTTTTTTCCAGACGAGTTTTAACAGACCTAAAGTGCGTTTCAAATGGCCCGCTATGAAATTGTTAAGAGGGAGCTGTAAACTGAACTGACACTGCTAGAGCGGACTTAGCTGCATCACATCAGAGCTTTGGATAACCAAGCTGTGGATCCCCGAGCTGAGCATAAACGAGCTGATCACGCCGCATGCGTGATACCTGAGTTGTGAAAAACCAATCACATGGAGTGTTGAAGCGGCTGCCGCTTCCTCAATTGGCTTCAACAGCCGACAGCTCCATCTCTGCCCACCTTCTACTACCGTGAGTTAGCTTATAACTCAGACTGATCTTTGTCTGCACATTATGAACTTCAGCCAGTTTTTTGTACAAAAACATTGTGTGAACGAAAAATAGGTTTAATCAATTAGAGCAAATAAGCTTAAATATCCAATGAAAATTGCGGTTTATAGCTTAAATGTGATTAAATCCAGTGAAAAGTTTGAGTTTTTTCCAGATGAGTTTCTAACAGAGCTGAAGTGCGTTTCAAATGTCCCGCAATAAGCAATAAAATTGTTAAGAGGGAGCTGTAAACTGAACTGACACTGCTAGAGCGGACTTAGCTGCATCTCAACAGAGCCTTGGATCACCAAGCTTTGGATCCCCGAGCTGAGCATAAACGAGCTGATCACGCCGCATGCGTGATACCTGAGTTGTGAAAAACCAATCACATGGAGTGTTGAAGCGGCTGCCGCTTCCTCAATTGGCTTCAACAGCCGACAGCTCCATCGTTGCCCACCTTCTACTACCGTGAGTTAGCTTATAACTCAGACTGATCTGTGTCTGCACATTATGAACTTCAGCCAATTTTTTGTACAAAAACATTGTCTGAACGAAAAATAGGTTTAAATAAGTAGGGTATTTAAGCTTAAACATTCAATGAAAATTGCTGTTATTAGCTTAAATGTCATTAAACCCAATGAAAATGAGTTTTTACAGACCTAAACTGCGTTTCAAATGGTCTGGTATAAAATTGTTTAAAATGGAACTGCAAACTGAACTGACACTGATAGAGCTGACTGTGCTGCATCACAACAGAGCCGTGAATAACCGAGCTGTGGATCCCCGAGCTGAGAATAAACCAGCTGATCACGCCGCAGAAATAACACTTGAGTTGCGAAAAACCGTTCACACGGATCGTTGAAGTGGCTGTCGTTTATTCAATTGGCTTGAACAGCCGACAGCTCCTTCTTTACCTGCCTTCTAATACCGTGAGTTAGCTTATAATTCGAAGCGATTTTTGGCTGCTTATTTTGAACTTCAGTCAGTTTTTTTGTACAAAAACATTGTCTGAACGAAAAAGAGGTTTAATTAGGTAGAGTACATAAACTTAAATTTTCAACAAAAATTGCGGTTTTTGGCTTAAAGGTGATTAAATACAATGAAAAGTTTGGGCTTTTTCCAGATGAGTTTTTAGCAGACCTAAGGTGCGTTTCAAATGGTCCGCTATAAAATTGTTAAACGTGGAGCTTTAAAATGAATTGATACTGCTACAGCTGACTGTGCTGCATCACAACAGAGCCGTGAATAACCGAGCTCTTGATCACCGAGCTGAGAATAACCGAGCTGATCACGTCGCATATGTAACACCTGAGTTGTGAAAAACAGTTCACACGGAGCGATGAAGCGGCTGTTGCTTATTCAATCGGCTTCAACAGCCGACAGCACCATCTTTACCTGCCTTCTAATACTTCGCAGTGATCTGTCTGAACGTTCAATTTAGACGAATTGCATCCGATAAAGAAGCAAACAAATAAAGTTTCAAAAGATTTCAAAACAACTGTGACAAGCTAACAAATTAAAATATTTCTACAATTTTTCTGTAAACCGTTTACAGAGATCTTGTACAGAAATCACTTAGAACTAACGTAGAACTCATAGATTTAATGGCTATGAGAGAAAAGATTTCATTGGTTTCGTACAAATAACTCAAACACGACAACAATTAAACTCGCTAGTTGCCAATTTTCTTCGCCTTGACGATCAGAATGATAATCTTAAACAAGAAAATCATTGAGTTCTAAAAGCTTTGTACTTTCGTATTGAACAGCTAAGTTTCTAATAAAGATTATTATTTTTTTGCAACCAACACAGGATATAAATCATCACGCCTGATATTCCCAGCAAATTTCACCTTGAATGACACAGACGGCCTCTTTGAAATATTTTTGAAGAAACTAGACAAATTTTTGCATTTTAGCGTCATTGTCACCAACATTAAATAAAATATGACTAAATCCTTGTTCGAGGTTCACTAAATTAATAGGGTGATTGCATTGGTGTCTACTTTTTCCGTCGTATCCTACACTGAAGAATTCAAAGTTTCCATTCAGAGTTCAGAGTTTCCATTAAAAAAAAAAGAAAAAAAATCAAATAACTTTCGAAAAAATTTACGTGAAAACATATAGTGGCTCGTCCTAATATAGATATTACTCTCCGCTTCCCAAATTGGAGTCGCTTCGCACGAGAAAAATCATCTCAAGCAAATAAAGAGTGAAATAATACAAATTCAACTGTGAAAAAAGAATGTTTGTTTATCTACTTGGAAGTGTCCGCTTTTTCGCGTAGATTTTTTTCAAGAAAAGTCAACTTCCATTGGACCAAGGAGTTGTATAATCTGGCTTTTGGTGTTCGGTTATCCTTGCAAAACAATTATAAATACAATAGACTCGTTACGATCACACTTCACGTCAAAACAAACACTATTTGAAATTGTCTCAATAAAACAGTTTCAAAACATGTGCTAACTACTTCTTCCTGCAAAAACCCTAATGTCCAGAATAAATTGATATTCCAACTGTTTGCATTGTCTTTGGTTCTGCGTAGTTAAAACTACAAAGGTTGGTTCATTTGGGTTCAAACAGTTTATCAGCATACTGTTATTCAAACAGCCATTTGTCATCTCTCAAAACATCATATACCTTTAATTTTTACAATTTGAACTCGTTATCTCAGTTGCGACAAAGTCCCAGGGTATGCTAGTTTTTCATGGAGGTTTATTTCCACCAGGAGTTACCCTAAAAGAAAATTTCAGCAAGGAATCAGAAAAATTTGTAGATTTCAAGGCGGGGCATTGTTTAGCCTGCTGGTAAATTTGGGAAACTATATCTGATTTCTGTCTTCTCATAATGAGGAATGGAATGGGTTTAGTGCGCATAGAATAAAATGTCGATGAGTCATGCATTGACTTTCATCTAAGAAGCCTAAAGTTCAGACTGATTTTTGTCTGCAGATTATGAACTTCAGCCTGTTTTTTTTTTTGTAAAAAACTTTGTCTGAACTAAAAATAGGTTTAATTCAGTAGAGTACATAAGCTTCAATATTCAAGAAAAATTGCGGTTTATAGCTGAAAGTGGATTAAATTCGATGAAAAGTTGGAGTTTTTGCAAATTGAGTTTTTAACAGATCTAAAGTGTGTTTCAAATGTTACCCCTAGTGATGAGCAGATTCAAATTTTACAAGAATCTTGCAAGATGATTCAAAACTTGCAAGATTCGTGCTAGAATCTTGCAAGATATCAATCAAGGCCAAAAAAACGGGGTAGAAATGTTTTAGGAAAGATCTTTGAAGCACATTATTGTTTATTGAACAAGTTACAAAACCTAATTCAATGAAAAAAAATAGCCAGGATTCAAAATCTTGCAAGAATCTTGCAAGATTTTGAATTCCCGAAAACTTATTTATGTGTTTTTGTTAGCTAAAACTAACTGAAAACCAATTATCATGACTGATATCAGAATTTGGCGTACGCTATCAATTGCTTAAAACTGGAGCTGCAAACTGAGCTGACAATGCTAGAGCTGAGCTGACTTTGCTGCATCATATCAGCGCCGCGAATACCCGAGCTGTGGATACCAGTGCTGTCAATACCCGATCTAATCACACCGCATACGTGACACCTGAGTTGAGAAAAATGTTATTGTCCACTCACAGAGCGCTGAAATCGCTGTGGCACATTGAATCTGCTTCAAGAGACCACAGATCCATCATTACCTACCGTCTAATACCTCGGATGGATCAGGTTTCACGAAGTGCATCAGATAAAAAGTTAAACATCTTAATTGAACCAAAACCGCCAAGAAATTTACCGCTGAGAATGACGACGAAAACAGTCAGTGTTTGAAAACAATGTATCAAATGATTCCAAAACAACTGTGACAAAGTAACAAGTTGACATGCTTCTAAAAAAGTGCTGTAAACCATTTACAAAGATCTCACATAGAACTCACAAAGAATTGATGTAAAACTGACAGATTTAATGAGGATGAAGCTAGAGAGATCAGCAGTTTCGCACGAACAACTCAACCACCTCAATTGTTAAAGCCGCTAGATGCCAATATCCCTCGCCTTCAAAATCAAAATGAGATCCATAAACATGAAACTCAGAGGGTTTTATATGTTTGTATATTTGTATTCAAGGCCTAAGTTTTGCTCAAAAAATTTAAAGCAAAACGAGATCTAAGTCACCACGCACATATCTCCAGCAAGCTTCACCATGCTTGGCCAGAAGACCTCTTTGAACTCTAAAAAATATGCGGAGAATAAACAAATTGCTGCGTTTTAATCTCGTTGTGACCAACAATAAAGAATATGAGTAAATTCTCGTGCAAAGTCTACCAAATCAATAAAGTGATAGCACGTGCGTCCACTTTCTTCGACGTACTGTGCTTTAAAAAATTCAGTCAATTTATATGCAAAAAATCCAAAAAAATCAAATAATTGTCAAAAAAGTTGCAAGAAAGCATACAGTGGCTCGTCCTGGTATAGACATTGATGCGCCTTTTCCAAATTTGGTGTCAACAAGCACTATAAAGCTCATATGAATCTAGCAAAGTATGAATTGAAACAAACTGGACTGTGGGAAAAAAAGAGCGTATATATATATATATATTATATATATATATATATATATATATATATAAATATATATATATATATATCAACTTGGAAGTAACAACTTTTTCGCTTAGTTTTTTAAAAAAAATCAAATTCCATGGAACCGGAAAAATGCCTGAAGTGAATCTGATTGATATAGTAAACCAATTAAAAAATGGTCAAACAAAAAGAGTGATCTGCTTGACATTCCTAAAAAAAATAAGATATATCAGATTAAAATTTTGACTTCTTCTCCTTTTTTGATTTTAGAAATTAGAAATTTCATTGGACCAAAAAGTTTTTTAAGTGAACTAAACTGATATCACAGAATACTAATAGTATGTGAATTGTAAACGAAGAGATTGGGCCGTCTAAAGTGCCTAGAATAAAACTAGGTATATCATTTAGTAATATCCACTTTTTCGCTCAATATTTCCTTAGAAAAATAGTTATTTCATGGGTCAAAGAATAGTTCACAGTAAACTAAATTGATATCCCAAGCTACCAGTATTATGTAGGCTGTAAAGCAAACAGCAAAGATCGTCTAACAATCTTGGACAAATGAAGATATGTTATCTGGAAAAATCCACCTTTTCGCTTTTTATAATTTAGAAAATAATGAAATTTTATCGGATCAAGGCTTGTTTAAAGTAGACTAGATCAATACTTTTAAGTACCAATTGAATGTACCATACAAAGCGAAAAATGGTCCCCCTAAAATTCCTGGAAGACAAATAGGTTTGTTGTTAGGAAATACCTATTTTTCATTAAATTTATTTCCAAAAAAGTCAATCCCTCTCGGACCAAAACTTCGCTTAGAGTAAAAAAAAATACTCGCCCAAGGCTTGAAAATCGACAACAATTGCTTTTTCAGGGGCATTGTAGTAATCGGTGATCAAAACCACTAAAATAACTGTAGATGCAGAAATTTTCTCTAAAATTGAAGCTACTGACAAATCTTCATGATCAAAAACTGACTGCTGCACGAGCAATGGCTGCGCGCACTTCCTCGTTTTCAAGCTTGGTTTAATTCATGCAAAGCCCATACATGTGGAGCCAGATGTCAAAATCAATGTGGGCGAAGAGTAACAAAACCTAGATATTGTATAAAGTTCAAAGCAAAAAATCTGTTAAATATTGTGGATGGTGAATTGTTTGTAATTTCAGGTTTTTCAAAGAATCATGGATTCTTGAATCATAAAGTTTTTTCAAAATCAACGCTAATGTGTATGTTTTTCAACTTGCCAATTTGGATCCTGATAATTTTATCACTTCAAAATCATGCGTTGGCCCAGAGAAACGAATTTTCGGTTTCAAGTGGTTGGGTTCTCTCTAGAAACAGACTCACCTGGAATTTTAAAATATCAGCCTTAGAATTGCTTACCAAAGTAAAAATGCTACTGCGGAATACATACAGCTGGGACTAATTCTCCACTGGGAGTTAAATTCTTACCACCCTCAGCACTAGCGTGCACTAGCTCCAGCAGTGTTGGTTGTGTTTGTGTGTATATATGTGAGAGAGTGGTAAAATCTGGCTTTTAGTTCATTTATCTATGCACAATAAACAAGACTACAATAGAACCGTTACGGTCGTACTTCAAGTAAACCCATAAACTACTTGAAATTGTTGCAATAAAACAGGTTCAAAACATTCTAGTAACCTTTTCTTGAAAAATCTGCTATGTGCAGAAAACATTGATATTCCGCGTGAATGCATTGTCTATGCCACTTCATAGTTAATACGACAAAAGTGAGTTCATTTAGTTTCAAGAAGTTTATCAGCATACTGTTATTCAAACAGTCATTTGTCATCTCTCAAAACATCATATTTTTTTCAAACTTATCATTTGAACTCGTTATCTCTGTTGCGACAGAAACCCCTGGGTCACTGAATTATGACCTGCAAAACAAGACTACTTATGCTAAGTGCTGAACTCTTTATAACAGCCAGGGTAGAATAAATTTTTGGGGGGTTTATTTCCAACTGGAGTTACCCCAGAGAAAATTTCAGCAAGGAATCACTAAAAAATTTAGGCAGGGCCTTTTTTAGCCAGCTGATAATAAAATTTGGAAACTATATCTGATTTTTGTCTTCTCATAATGAGGATTGGAGTGGGTTTGGTATGAAAAGAATGAGATGTTGATGAGTCATGCATTGATTTTCATCTGCACAGTCTATAATTCAGACTGATTTTTGTCTGAACAATATGAAGTTCAACCGGTGTTTGTATAAAGAACATTGTCTGAACGAGAAATAGGTTTAATTCAGTAGAGTGTATAAGCCTATATGCTCAATGAAAACTTAAAGATGATTAAATCCAATGAAAAGTTTTGAGTTTTTTCCAGATGAGTTTTTAACAGATCTAAAGTGCGTTTCAAATGGTCCGCTATGAAACTGTTAAAAATGGAATTTTAAACTGAACTGAGACTGCTGGAACTGGCTGTGCTGCATCACAACAGAGCCGTGAATAACCGAGCTGAGAATAACCGAGCTGATCACGCCGCATGCTTGACACCTGAGTTGTGAAAAACTGTTCAGCGGATGAAGGGCTGTCCATAACTCAATCGGCTTCAGGAGACGACAGATCTGTCTTTACCTGCCGTCAAATACAGTGAAATAGCCTATATATCAGACTTATTTTTTTGTCAGCACATTATGAATTTCAGCTTGTTTTGGTGTATAACAACATTGTCTGAACTTTAAAAAAAGGTTAATTAGTGGAGTACATAAGCTTAAATATTCAATGAAATTTGTTCTTTTAGCTTGAAGTTGATTAAATCCAATGAAAAAATTTAGTTTTTTTTTCAAGTGATTTCGAAAAATCTAAAGTGCAATTCGAATGGTCTGCTATAAAATTTTTAATAATGGAGCTGTAAACTGAACTGACACTGCTATAGCTGACTGTGATGCATCACAACAGAGCCGTGAATAACCGAGCTGTGGATCCCCGACCTGAGAATAACTGAGCTGATCACGTCACATAAGTAACACCTGAGTTGTGAAAAAACGTTCACACGGAGTGATGAAGCGGCTGTCGCTTATTCAATCGGCTTCAACAGCCGACAGCTCCATCCTTACCTGCCGTCTAATACAGTGAGTTTGTCCGTAATTCAGAGTGATTTTTGTCTACACATATTGAACTTCAGCCCGTTTTTTTTGGATAAAAACCCTGTCTGAATTTTAAAAAAAGGTTCATTTCAGTAGAATGCATAAGCTTAATCATTCAATGAAATTTGCTGTTTTAACTTGAAGTTGATTAAATCCAATGGAAAAATTCAGTTTTTTTTCAAGTGATTTTTCGACAGATCTAAAATGCGTTTCGAAAGGTCCGCTACGAAATTGTTAAAAATGGAGCTGTAAACTGAACTGACACTGCTAGAGCTGACTGTGCTGCAAAACAACGGAGCTATGAATACGCGAGCAGTGGATCCCTGAGCAGAGAATAACTTAGAAGGTCACAACGCTTGCGTGACGCCTGAGTCGAGAAAAACCGTTCGGACGGAGTGATGAAGCAACTTTCGCTTATTCAATTGGCTTCAACAGCCAACAGACCCACTTTTACTTGTTGTCTAGTTCAGTTAATTAGCCTATATTTCAAACTGATTTTTGTCAGCACATTATGAACATCAACCCCTCTTTTTATACAAATTTTGTCTGAACTAAAAATAGGTTTAATCAATTGAGTACATAAGCTTTAATATTCAGTGAAAGTTGCGGTTTTTTGCTTCAAGTTGATAAATTCCAATGAAAAATTTGAGTTTTTTCTAAATGAGTTTTCAACAAATCTAAAGTGCGCTTCAAATGGACCGCTATAAAAATGTTAAACGTTGAGCTGTAAACTGATCTGACACTGCTAGAGCTGACGGTGCTGCAACACAACAGAGTTTTGAATATCCGAGCTGTGAATCTTTGAGCTGAGAATAACCGAGCTGATCACAACGCTTGTATGACACCTGAGTTATGAAAAAACGTTTACACGGAGTGATGGAGCGGCTGTCGCTTTTTCAATCGGCTTCAACAACCGACAGATCCATCTTTACTTGCCGTCCAATACAGTAAATTTGCCTATAATTAAGATTGATTTTTGTCAGCGTATTATGAGATTCAGCCTGTTTTTTGAATAAAAACATTGTCTGAATTAAAAATAGGTTTGATTCAGTGGAGTGCATAAGTTTTAATAGTCAATGAAAAGTGCGTCTTTTAGCTTAAAGTTGATTAAATCCAATGAGAAGTTTGAGTTTATTACGGATAAGACTTTAACACATCTAAAATGCAATTCAAATGGTCCGCAATAAAATTGTAAAACTGGAGCTCTAAACTGAACTGACACTGCCAGAGCTGACTGTTCTACAACACAACAAAGCTGTGAACACCGGAGTTGTGGATCCCCAAGCTGAGAAAAACGGAGCTGATCACATCGCAAGCGTGACACCTGAGTTGTAAAAAACCGTTCACACTGAGTGATGAAGCGGCTGTCGCTTATTCAATCGGCTTTAACAGCCGACAGATCCATGTTTACCTGCCCTCTAATACCTCGCAATGATCTGTCTGAACCTTCAGTTTAGACGAATTGCATCCGATAAAGAATCAAACATCTGAAATGAATCAAACCCGCAAGAAAACGTAACATTGAGAACAACAGCAAAAATAATTTAGTGCTTTGATGGAAGGTTTCAAATGATTGCAAAACAACTGTGACAAACTAACAAATTAAAATATTTCTGCATTTTTTCCGTAAACCATTTATAAAGATCTCATGTAGAACTCACATGAAACTAACGTAGAACTCACACTTTTAATGGTGATGAGAGGCGAGATTTCACCGGTTTTGTACAAATAACATAAACTGTTAAAGCCACTAGTTGCCGATTTTCTTCGCCTTGACGATCAGAAAGAAAATCATAAACATGAAAATCTTTGAGTTTTTAAAGCTTCGTACTTTTGCATTGAACACCCAAGTTTCTGCTAAAGATTATTATTTTTTTGCAACCAACACAGGATATAAATCATCACGCCTGATATTCCAAGCGATTTTCACATTGGATGACCAGACGGCCTCATTGAAACATTTTTGACGAAATTGGCCAAATTTTTGCGTTTTAACGTCATTGTCACCAACATTAAATAAAATATGACTGAATCCTTGTGCGAGGTTCACTAGGGTGATTGCATTGGCGTCTACTTTTTCCATCGTATCGTGCTCTGAAGATTTCACTAAGTTTGATTTCAAAATATGAAAAAATAAATCCAAAAGATTTTGAAAAAAATTACCAGAAATTATACAGTGGCTTGTCCTAATATAGATATTACTGCCCGCTTGCCTTGCACGAGAAAAACTATCTCAAACAAACAAAGAATGAAAGGAAACAAAGTAAACTGTGAAAAATTAATGTTTGGTTTTCCAAGTGGAAGTTTCCACTTTTTCGCGTAGTTTTTCTTTAAAAAATCGACTTCCACCGGACCAACGAGTTGTTCAATGTAAATCAAATTGATAACTCAGACCAGCAGTAGTATTGACATTGTAAAACAAAAAATTGGCATGGCTGACGATGCTAGAAACAAGTAGGTACGTCTATTGAGAAAAATACTTTTTTCGCTCGTTTCTTTTTCCAAAAAAATACAATTTCTATCGGAACAGAAGGTTGCCGAAATTGAAACTAATTAATGCAGTAGACCAAGTAATTAAAATGTAAATAAAAAAGGCCCGCCTGACATTCGTAGAAAAAAGTAGGTATACCAGTTTGAAATAATGATTTTTTCGCTTATTTTTAGTTAAAAAAATAGAAATTTTTAACCGACCAAGATATTGTTTATAGTTATCGAAATTAATATCCCAGAGAACCAGTATTTAATGAATTGTAAAGCAAGAAAAATGGCCCATCTAACGTTCCTTGAATAAAAATGGGTGTATCACGTAGAAATATCCACTTTTTAGCTTACTTTATTTTAGAAAATATAGATACTTTAGGAGTCAAAGAATTAATCAAAGCAATCCAAATTGATATACCAAACTATCATTTGTATTGAGATTTTAAAGCAAAATGAAAGGTCAGCCTAACGTTCGTAGAAGAAAATAGTTGTATCACCTGGTAATATTCACTTTCTCGCCTATTAAATATTAGAAAAATTAGGTCATGGAAAAGTTCAAAGTCAATTGAGTTGATATCCCAAACTACCTTCATTATGCAGGCTGTAAGGAAAAAGCATGGTCCGACCAACGGTCTTAAAAAGTAGATATGTCACATGAAAAATCCCCTTTTTCGCTTTTTATGTTTTAGAAAATAAAAAAAAAACTATTATCTGGTCAACGGGTTGTTTAAAGAAAACCAGTTAATACCCTACACTACCAATAGTATATACGTTATAAAGAAAAAATGGTCCGCCTAACGTTCCTAGAAGACAAATAGGTTTTTTATTTGGAAATATCAATTTTTCACTTGCTTCATTTCCAAAAAAAAGTCCAAATTTATAGGACCAAAAAGTTGTGTAAAGTGAAAAATAATACTCAACCAAGGCTTGAAATTTAAAATCACTTAGACATAAATAGGTCATAGTAATAATGGGATGTCAGAATCATAAAATAACTCTAATTGCGCTAATTTTATCTTTGACTGCAGCTATTGACAAAACTTCATGATGAAAGATTCATTGCTGCGCGAGCAATGACTGCGCTCACCTGGTTACTTCGAGCTTGGTTTAAACTATCCAAAGCTCATATCTGGTGAGCCAGATGTCAAAATCCTTCTCGGCAAAAAGTACCAGAACCTAAAAAGCTGAATGTTAAAATCTGGTAAAAATTGGCCGCGGTAGTGAATTGTTTGCATTTTAAAGTTTTTCAAAGAATCATGGATTCCTGAAAGTGAAAATTTCCAAGTTCCTCAAAATTGGCCCCAGAGCGTATATTTTTATACTTACTGTCTCGGGTCATGATATTTTTATCATTTCAAAATTATGCGGTGGCCCAGAGAACCGAATTTTTGGCTTAAAGCGGTTGGGTTCTCTCTGAATTGCATTTCTAAGAGTGTAATTTTTCTCTAAAATTGTAGTGTATTTCTAAGAGTGTAAAATTTCTCTAAAATTTTAGTGTATTTCTAAGAGGCTAATTTCTTTAAAATTGTAGTGTATTTCTAAGAGTGTAATTACTTTAAAATTGCACTCTTCCACTCTTTTCTCTACTAAAACTTCGACTAAAAAGTGTAATTTTTTAGAGTTTAAAATGAGTGGAGTAAAGAGTGTAAAGAGTGTAAAAAAAGTGTAATTTCCTCAAAATTATACTCTTACACTCATTTCCCCGCTATTTTAGAGTGTAAATTGCTTTACACCCTTATTCTCGCTTAATAACGGTTGAATACGGGTGGACGCCTCGGCCCGGGTACTACGGAACACATACAGCTGAGACTGATTCGCCACTGGGAGTTAGAATTTTACCTCCCTCAGCACTAGCGTGCACTAGCTCCAGCACTGTTGGCTGTGTTTGTGTTTCTGTATATGTGTGGGGAGGGGTCAAAACTGTCTTTAAGTTCGGATCATATATGCAAAATAAACATACCTACAATAGAATCTTTGCGCTCACACTTCAGGTCAACCGGAAAACTATTTGAAATTGTCTTAATAAAACAGGTTCAAAACAGATGCTACTTACCTTTGCTTGAAAAATCCGCTATGTCCAGAAAACATTGATATTCCACCTATTTGCATTGTCTTTGGTACTGCAAAAATTAAAACTGCAAAGGTTGGTTCCTTTGTTTTGGACTAGCTTCTCAACTGTTTTTTTAAATCCAAACTGTCGTTTGTGACCTTAAAACATCAAAAGCCTTCGTATTTTACCGTTTTCAGTGTTGATAATTCCGGAATGGGTGCTTAGATTGACTTCTCAAAAAGTACCCCGACTGGCTAAATCCTTAAAATTGTTGTAAAAATTATAATAGAATTACCAGATCCGGGCGAGGAAGCATAATCTGCTTCACGGAATTTTTCATAAAACTACGTCAGTTGCGTTTCTCACTGCTAAAATTATAAATTGTCTAACTCAAGTTGCAACACACCAAGTCTCTCCGAAATTCAAACTTATGTGATTACGTTTCGTGTGATGGTAAAAATTTCTTCTGAGGTGTCTGCGAAACAATCATATTTGCTGATTCTAATCACCTCAGAGTTTCCTGAATTACTTTCATTATTTTACACCGCCTTTCTCTGTGAAAATTATGAAAGAATATAAAAGTAAATCAAGATCAGGAGTAACGGAATAAGCAGACCTGAGGAGTTTAAACAGTGTTCGTATTTTGAAATTAATTCTGGTTGTCCAAGACTAAGTGACCTCTGATTTTTGAAAGACTTCAGCAAGCGAAGAAGGAAAAGATCTTAATTATCGAAGTTGATGCCTGGCAGACATAGCGGAATCCCCAAAAAATGTCCGAATTTCAGGCTACGTTGGCGTGATAGTCTGGACAATGGTCGCAAAAGGGTATGATCAAAAACCAAAGTGTGGATATATTCTGGACCATGGTCGCAAGGAAGTCTGGTGAGCCCAAAGTCTGATTATAGTCTGAAAAATAGTTGCACATTTCTTGTTTCTGTTTGTTCCACCTCCCCTCGCAATACGCAATACACGCCCAATTACCCAAAGCACGTGACATTAGATGTCATGTGAGCTTGGGTGGGAGGAAATAATAAATAATATGCACCAGCTAAGCTGTGCGGAGGCAGTGGGTGGGGGGGGGGGAAGAGGCGGCACAAACGGAAGGGATCCCAATTTTCATTAATCGAACCATTAATTCTCGCTTCTTCAGGGTATGTGGTGACGCCTAATGGTTTTTGTGTGCTGAACCTGTAGTCGTCTCCACTTATACTCATGGTACAATCATCGGCCACCAACTTCACTCTTTCGAAAGACATCTTGGCCAGGTTGCTCGCTTGGGTATCTGAGTTATAAGTCCAGGCCTCAACATCAATGTACGTCAGGCCATCCCCCGGCTCTGACATAACACACCACGCACTGGTTTCAACTCCCCGAACTTTGATTTTGTGGTAGCCGTCGGTACCTGAAAGCAATGCATTGATCACAACTTCGTTGGGTAGTGATCGTGTGTGTTTGTTGATCAATTAAGGCAGAGATTGTTGTTCATACCCGTGTCGAGGTTTGGTCGAAAAATAATGTGAGATTAGCGGTGAATAGCGGCGAAAAAAAAACCTCAAAGCGCCCGCATCGTTTAGCGTCGAATGCGGTGAAAGCGATAAATATTTGTAAGATTTGAAATTTTAGCGGTGAACAATTTTTTTCACCGCATTCTGGTATTGAATTCATTTGAATTGAATTTCATTTACCAGCTACATAACATTAATAACATTAATTAAACAAAACAAAAAACTTAATTAAAAGAAGTTACGCCTGGACGAACCATTGAAGAGACTACAGCCTCATCTGGCAAGAACCCGGTAAAATATTTACGAAAACCAATTGAAATTACAGGAAGTCAAAAAAATAAAATGATTACTTCATAGCTATCCTGAATATATAGGTAATTAAAGGATCTTATAAAAGTTCTGAGCTGACCTGGAGTCAGTTCTCTTATGCTTTCAGGAATTAAATTATTTTCTTGCGCGAAATTGTACGCTACGATAACTTTGATCCACAGTGAATTTTTAATGTTTTTTTGAATTGGATACAGGTAAAACTTTGTGCGAGACTCTTCTTGTTTCGCGATGGTTGTTGAGCGAATCTAATTTTAAATAAGCTGACTTAGCAATATTACTAGCAAAAAGTTTATAAACAGTAACAAGATGATATTTTGTCATGATATTCCTAATTGCATCCGTTCGTTTAAAGAAAATGGCCCTACATATTCTTTTGCATCTTATAAATTTCGTCAAGATGTGTCCTATAAATGTTTCCGTATATTAAAAGACCATATTCTATTGTGGATTTTAATTAGGCATTTTAAAAGATTAACATTTGATTTTTAGTGAAATAATTTCTTGCCCTATAGGCAACACCCAAAAGTTTTGCTAACTTTTTTGCAACTTTTTTACAGTGGTACCAAAATTTCATCGATTTGTCAAAATTAATACCCAAACAATTACATTCATTTTTGACTTGAACGTCTTTGAAAACACCGTCTAGATATTTAGCTTTTCTGTTGCGGCCTAAAGGCATAAGCATGCATTTGTATTTATTGATCGTTAAATAGTTCTGATCAAACCATTTCTTGAAGTTTTTACATCAGAGGAAAATTTAGCATTTTCATTGACTGAGCACGATGTTATGGTAGTATCATCTGCATACAAAAACTACTTCCGAGTTCGGGCAGCATTGCGGCATTTCATTAATGTATATTAGAAAGAATGTTGGCCTTAATATTGAACCTTGTTGTACGCCGTAATTAACATCAATCGAGTTTGGCGTCTTATTGTTTGAAAAAACATATGGAGATCTTTCAGAGAAATAAATTTTAATTAAATCAGTGTTTTTCCTCTGAAACCATATTTTTCTAGCTTTGAAATCGAAGTATGATGGTTGACTGTGTCAAACGCTTTTTTAAAAACAATGAATAATGCAACCCCGGATAGTTTTTGTTCTAGGGCCTCAGAGATGAATTCAGTGAACTTTATTAATGCATTGATGCAAGATTTTTTTGATTGGAATCCGAACTGCTTTGGGGTCAAAATTCTATGTCTGCCAACAAAACTCGTAATTCTGTTAATGATCAAACTTTTAAAAATTTTAGAAAACGATGTTAACAGACTAATGGGTTTGTAGTTCGCAGGGTCGCTTTTACTGCCCTCCTTGTGCAAAAGAATCACTTTTTTTTAAAAGGTAAAGGGAATTGTCCTGTTTCAAAACAGGTGTTAAAAACATCACATAAGTAATCACATATTACCGGTAAGGAAATTTTAACAATTTAGCTTTTTAACCCATCATGACCAGCAGACTTTTGTTTTTCAGAGACCTAATAACTTTACATAGTTCATTTGGTGATGTTGAAAAGAAAAGGCAGCTCGCTTCAAATCTTTTGATTTTACTGTTCTCTATAGAAGAAGGTTTCAATGACCGAGACAGATTTTCGCCAATTGTTTCAAAAAAAATGTTCAGATTATTTGGCTCAACGTTACATATCTTGCCTTTTTTCAAGTTGCAAATTGTTTGATATGCCTGAAACAACCTTTTTTTTGTTTTATCAGTCCCAACCAAGGCATCATAAAAATTCTCTTGTTAAATAGTTTTCGTAACTATATATCTCTGCTTTTTGTAACTCTGCTCTTTGAACGCTTTTCATCATTTTTTTCTTGCAACCATTTTTTAAAAAGCTGCTTCTGTTTATTTATCTGGGATTTTATTTTTTTATTGTACCATGTCGCTGGTTTTTGTGATTTCTTCCAAGGTGCAAATCGGTCCAATAATTTATACATAACATTAACCAAACTAGATACCCTGTTGTAAAAATTCATCTCTGGGTTTTTTTTCAAGTTTTTGCTATTCAGTGTATAAGCAGAACAATTTATTTAAACAAGTGTGTTCCTTTTTCAATTTTCCAAGATCACGAAATTTATGTGTGAAACAGCTTTTCGTCTCCATTTTGTCATTCAATAACAGTAAAACAGGAAAATGATCACTAAGAGACGTTTTATTGTAAAAGTTTTATGTTGCTCTTTCACAAGGAAATGATCGAGACAACTTTCTCTCTTTTCAGCAATGCGGGTTGGTAATCCATTAAGCAACTTAAAGCTCAAAATATTTATCAATAGTTCATATTTGAAAACAGTATCAAACTTTGTCAAAATATCTATGTTGAAGTCACCAAAAATGTAATGATTCTTGTAACGGGATGTATATTGTAAAAACTCTTCAAACTCTGCAAAGAATTTTTCAAAACTCTTGTTTGGTGGTCTGTAACTAACTGTAAATAACTTGTTTTGTTCTCTTTTTCCGTTTTAATTGTACTTTTCTCAAAAGATGTTTTTATTGGCTCTTGGACTCTTTCAAAGTTGATCTCAGATTTCACCAGAAATGCCACACCTCCTCCTGTTTTTTTTCCAGTTCTTGACTCAACTACTATTTCATAACCTTTTAAAGTGTACATTCCCAGGTTATCATTTTTGTTAAGCCATGTTTCACTTAGAGCAATTAAACTAGGTTGTTTTTGAAAATTTTTAACAAAACAGTTGAGCTGGTCATGATGGGATTTTAAGGACTGGATGTTAAGGGATAGCATACAAGGATAACCTTTTGCCTGTAATTCGTTTTCGTAAACTTACTGCCCCATAATTTATCACAAGTTATAAATTAGATTAGAGTTTGCAGATGCTTGTTCCCTCGCTGCCCCATCCACAATTTCTTTTGCATCCTCCGAATATAGAGCCATGTTACTGCTTTTTGGCGTAGCTGATAGATCAAACTGTCCTTTCTTGCAATTAACTTGTTTTTTTGAGTGTTTATAGTTTATAGTCTTTTTTTCAAAAGGGTTCAAATTTTGTTTCCAGTTTTTGTCTTTATGATTAGGTGCATCAACTCGAAGTGTACCGTCGTTTCTTACAAACCCCCCGCAACTGAAGTTTCCTGTTTCTTAATTGCACATTTTTTGAGCTCGTCCACCGCCATTATACTATTTACAGCACAGGAGTAGTAGTTACCATCAAAGTTTTCTCGAAAAACTTTCACTTGGCAATTCCATGTTGTTGTAATAAGGCCAATTTCCTTGCACTTGTTCTTAATTTTAGCATCTTTGGGGGGGGGGGGGGGAAGCCTCTCATGGATAACTAACTTTTTACCCCCGTTTAATATATCCGATGACATTTCTCGCCGGCTGAAGATAAAATCCTAATGGTCGATATAAATAAATTTTACATTTATTGGGATTATTCCGTTTTCAAAAGGCTTCAAGGGATGGCATGCCTTGACTCTATCAGGCGTAATTTGATTAATGAAGTAATGGTAAATTGCTTTGCAAACATCTTTATATAAGTTTTTGCTAAATGGGTTAATTGGGAAGTTTTTGAAAATCAAGCAGTCTTTGCTTGAGTCTTTTTTTGGTTCGACATACAATATTGAAGCTCATCAACGTTTTTGTTCAGTGTACGAATGGTATCCTCTTGACATTTAACTGTTTGCTCAAGTGATGTAATTCTGAGCATAAGTTTTTTAACTAATTGAGTCATTTCGCAGTTTTCGGTTGACCCATTTGCCTTAACAGGATCTGAATTAGCCATTTTGCATGCAGAAAGTATAGTTGAAAACAATAGTATGGCCTTGAATTCGAACTCTGAAAAAGAAAAGCGAATTTGAAAGCAGCGATAAAGAACCGACTGATCGCTAGCTACTCATTTGAGATACAAAACAGAGACTGATAATTAAACGAGCGAATCAGTGAAATTATATCAACCGGTTGGTAGCGCTGAAACTTTTTTTCACCGCATTCAGCGCACTGAGCGCAAATCTTACACTTTTTATTCAAATACACCGCAAATCTTGCATGACCAAACGACTGTGGGTGAAAATTTGTGATGCTTCATATTCATTTATGATCAACTGAGAGGCAGAACTCGACAAGGGTCCTAACCTGGGTAATTTTGGATTCACGTCTCATCGGTTTCGGTTTTCTTTTTTGTTTTATCACGTACGAGGACTTTACTCTGAGGAGCATCAGTGTTAAAGGCTCGGCTATATTAATCAACATGTTTTCGGAACAATTGTTTTCTAATAATTATATCCAATCAAACATCGGCGTTGTTTTGAACTGGAATAAACGATAAAGAACTTTAACTACCCATCGCTAAAACGTTTTTTTATTAATAAGCCCGAAATTTATCGGTTAACTAAATAATTTGTTTTTTTTTTGCATTAGTCTGCATAACCTAATGAAAAGAAATGCAACCCTTATAATCAGTACTAAAAGGCTAAGAAAGCATTTACTATACACGATAACTTCTTAATAGGGAAATGGAGAGAAAAACGAAGAGAAAACTACTCGCCGTCGTCAATAAAGTATTATTAATATTTAATTAAGAAATTATTTTTTATCTGTGAGAGGGTAGACGGATAACAAATAATTTTTGCCATAACCTGAAACGTTGTTAGCTTTGATATCTTTGCACGTCTCAGTTACAGCTTTCTGAGATACAGTTACCTCGAACCACTTCCTCTTTGAAGTCGCTGACTCGGAGGGCGCGTCTTTGCACGCAGATGAGCCAAGAGCAACAAAGTCGTAGCCAGAAGTGTCTGAGTTATATGTTTGACACACTTTGGTGATACCCTGAAAGTTATAGCATGTTCCTAAAACCCGCTGGACTTAAATTAATAGAGTTAAACATTACAAGTTTCGGGGTCGCAAAATCATATCCACAAGCGTTTGGCGTAACGGGCGGGGAGGGGGGGGGGGTGATATCGCTTTCAGAAATAGAGAAAAACAATATGTTGCTTGCGGGACGCTTTTGTCATGCGAGTTATTATTGGTTTTTGTCAATCTGGTGCATTTTTGTATGAACTGCGCTTAATACGTCGAAAAGTAAAGCTTTCACCAAAGGTTAAGGCTATCAGAGTAAATTTGTAACAGCCCTACCCCATTATTATTCCTTAGGCAGTATAATGTTCCAGCTATTAATCTATTAATCTTATAGCGCCTTTCCGCTCAAGCTTTGTTTTACTTTCGTGCCACTGGACCATAGTGTATTTATTATTGATAACACAATTTGGCACGCAATTTATTTAGCTTTTGCGTGTTTCAAGAGCTAATTGAGAATTTGTTCCGTTGGCCATGTTCCTTCGCCCAAACGACACTTGATACTTTTCTGCTTACAATCCAGTTAGTTGAGCTTTTTCTCAACAAGCTTTTATAAATAACCTATTCAGTTTAATTCAATATTCTAAAAACTTACTTTGTCGATTTTCCAAAGAAAAAGATAGAGCACAGAAAACAAGGTAAGATCAATTAAATTGAAGTTGTTAATTTCAACAAAAAAAAACTAAAACAACCCAATCTCGAATCCCGCATTCGCAATTCAAACGTTCGTTTTTTTAATACCTACCGGGTTGTTATATTGTTGACAGGTTCGGGATTTTTTTTTCCAAAATAAGCTATCCTGCAATTTTCAGGAACATCTGCTTTTTCTTTACCTTCTTTTCAAAAAAAAAAAAAAAAAAGAGAGAAAAATAACTCAAATATTCGGTCGTTTTTGTGATCTGCTTGACAGATAACGGTTGTTCTTTTTCTTAGATGAGCAATAATTGCCTTTAACTTTAGAACGCTTTGACAAATAGGTACTGATTTCAGAGGCTTCTCAAGCGTTATCCGATTTATCGGAAAATAGACGCTCCTTGCTTCCGCAGCTTCTACATTCCCAGTGTTTGTAGGTCCCACGTAGTAAGACTAAGGGGCTTAGCAAGGGAGGTTTCGGCGGCTGCTACGGCAACCTCAACGATACATAACTTAAGACGAGAGACCTGAAATCCTAAGTTAAAAAAAGTCTCTGCGTTCTTTTCTGTTATCTCTTAGAGGCCAGCTTTTTCTGGTCCCCACAATTTTGAACAACCGATATCTGACTTGCCGGTCCAATCGCAAGGTTGGAACTTTGTGCAGCATTTTTTATTTCCATGTAATTAATAACAAATGGCTGACGCAGCTCTGGAAGCTAAACTTCTTCTACCGGAGCCTTTTAACGGAACAAGTGATATTCAGGCCTATATAACACAATTCGAACTCTTGAGTTCGTTACAAAATTGGCTAAAAAAAGCATTCAATAGTGATGGAACTCCGCAACACGACAGCGCTGGTCAACAGGTTTACATTGATAAGCGTCATACTATTTTTCCCTTGCGCTTACGAGGCAGTGCTATCGAATTTTATCAGTCATTAGATGACGCAACAAAAAATGATTATTCAGAGCTTAAAAAGCAATTTTTGCGCCAATATCAGGAACCTCCTGAATTTTTTCGGTCATCCCTTGCAAAACGTATTCAAGGCGAGTCCGAAAAAGTAAGTGAATTTTTAGCTGAGCTCAAACTTCTAGCTAATAAGGCTTATCCCCAAGACACGCAGGCAATCAGAGACCATATTGTGCTTCAATCTTTCATTGATGGCCTTCACAATATTCATGTAAGGGTAGAGTTAAGAAAGAACAAGCCGGCTGACATTAACGCGGCCTTAGAATCAGCACTCCACTTCGACGCAATTTACCGTCTTGAAGCAAATGCAAATGAGACTGCGCCTTCATCTACTTCTGTGAGTTCCATTGAAGCACTTTCGCGTAAAGTTGATAAACTCATGGCCGGACAAGTTAGTTACCAACCACGTTCTCGTCCGATGAACAAAAAATCGGGTCGCAGGAGCAACTCTCCTTACAGATTGTCTCCGTTTAACAAACGCAAGTCACCTACTTTCTCTCGTAGCCCATCGCAACACGGAGAACGTCGTCAATCTTCCTCTCCGCGAAAAACGTTTCTTGACAATTCACACAGTCGTTCAATCAGTAATGAAAGAAAAGTCAGGTTCACCGGACCAACTATTTGTTATGGTTGTAATCGTAAAGGTCATACTAAAAATAATTGCAAAAATTGTTGGAACTGTGGTTCTTCTCAACATCAGCGACGTAATTGCCCAGAGTCAAAACCATACTCTAACCGATAGCTTCTTCTATCGCCATAGTCCACCTTGAAAGAGTTTGTTCTCCATTTTTAATAACCCATGGCACAAAACAAGCGTATTTTTGGCATACAGTCGCTTCTTTCCAAAATAATAATCGCCGATAATATACTGCCTGCCCTGATTGATTCAGGTGCTTCAATTAGTGTAATTCGTGCCGATGTTTTTGGCAAGTTCAGCAACTTTAGCCCTTCGCTTACATTGGAAGCATCTGATATCCAAGCATCCGCCATAAATGGCTCTATGCTTCAATTTAAGGGTATGTGCTTGCTTCCATGTCGTTGGTTTAAAAATGGTCCCATGTTTTCTTTCAAATTTTACATTTGTGCCCACCTCAGTGTTCCTTGTGTGGTCGGTTTTGATCTCCTACACAAACAAAAATGTGCAGTAGACTTCTCTCGGGGTTTATTAGATGTAGGTGACGCAGTACTGGAATGTATCAGTCCGTTGTCTCAGTGGTTTGAGGATAATTCTCCGACAACTGAGACTTCGCTTTGTTCTGTAACTTCGCGTTTCCTTATTCCACCTCGAAGTGAAGCACTCGTAAAATGTAATCTAAAGTCACATCATGCGCATAAGTTTTCTTCAAGCAGTTCGCGTACTTCGTCTGACGCGACTGTGGGTTTGGTTGAGCCCCACGTAGGTTTCACCAGTTTAAACTCCCTTTTAGTGGCCTCGTCTCTTGTAACAGTTTCTCAAAATGAATTTTGGCTAAGAGTACTTAACCCTACTTGTAATTCCGTAACTTTATATCCTTCGCAAACTATTGCGCAAATCTTACCCTACAACGAGACTGTCCTTCAAACTGTTGGTTTCAATGCTGTTGACATCAATTCAGCTGAAACTTTGATGCAGTTGTTTAAATCAAAGTTCAGCACTCTAGTCTACTCAAGCAGTTTGCAGACGTGTTTGCTACCGACAAATGGGATCTAGGCTCATGTAATTTGCATAAACTGCGTATTCAGTTGAAAGATGACGCCCAGCCTAGCCGAGTGCCATACAGATCAATGAATCCTTCTAAAAGAAAAGATCTCAAGGATAAGATAACCAAACTCCAAGAAAAAGATCTCATATCTCCTACTCATTCCGAGTGGGCAGCTCCAACCGTGTTAGTTCCGAAACGTGACGGGTCATATCGTCTTGTTATTGACTATCGGAAACTAAATGCCCAAACAGTCAAAACATCGTGGCCTCTTCCGCGCATATCAGATATTCTAAATAATCTCGAGGGAAGCATTTTCTTCTCTAGCCTCGACCTTTGCAGTGGATTTCATCAAATGGAGATTGATGAAGAAGATCGACACCTTACTTCTTTCATTACGCCGTTTGGACTGTATCAGTGGAAACGGATGCCAATGGGTCTTTGCAATGCCCCTGGAGCATTTCAAAGACTAATGGAAATTGTTTTATCAGGGTTGACATATGAAATTGTCCTGGTTTATCTTGATGATATTATAGTCTTTGGTCGTTCTTTCGAGGAACACATACATCGTCTTCAACTTGTGTTCCAACGCATACGGGAAGCAAATTTGAAAATTTCACCTGCCAAATGTTCCTTATTCCAAACGAAGTTAGTATTTCTGGGTCATGTAGTCTCTGCTGACGGGATACACACTGATCCTGCTAAAATAGCAGCTGTGGAGAAATACCCAGTTCCACAAACTATTCGTCAGTTAAGATCGTTCATGGGCCTTGTTGGCTTCTATAGAAAGTTTGTTCTCAATTTTGGTTTGATTGCGAACCCTCTGTACCAATTGATGAATAAAACAACAACGTTCCATTGGACAGCAGACTGCCAAAAAGCTTTCGAGAAATTGAAAACAGCGCTAGTATCCGCTCCAATCTTAGGTTTTCCAAATGAAAAGGATCAATTCGTTCTTTGTACTGACGCATCGCTTACTGGAATTGGCGCAGTGCTATCTCAAAAACAGAAAAATGGTGAAAAGGTTATTGCATATGCTAGCAAAGTGCTGCAAAAAGGTCAAAGAAACTACTCGGCTACGAAACGTGAACTCTTTGCTGTGGTGTTCTTCACATCATACTTCAAAGAATTTCTTCTTGGGCAAAAATTTCAGATAATTACTGACCATCGCGCCCTCGTTTGGCTCTATTCGTTCAAAGAGCCTGATGCAATAGTAGCGCGTTGGCTAGAAAAATTAAGTATGTTCAATTTTGAAATTGTCCATCGGCCTGGAAAAACTATTGCAAATGCTGATGCTCTTTCCAGATTACCACCTTTGAATTTATCTGCTACTTCTGTCACATCTGTTTCTTCGTCTCCGCACTTTTCAGAAACGCAAGATCAGGATAAAACTCTGTCTGTAGTCAAATCATGGTGTCGAACAGGTGAGAAACCACCTCGATCCTTAATGTTTGGTAGACCATCTGCTTTGCAGTGTTACTGGCAGCAATTCGAGACATTGAAAATTATTGATGGTGTTTTGTACCGGCTATTTCAACAACTGGATGGATCTACACTTTTCCATCAGTGTTGCGTTCCACTTAACCAGGTTCAAAAAGTTCTTCTTCAGTTGCATGATTCACCTGCTTCAGGACATTTAGGCAATAAGAAAACTCTTGATCGGGTACGTCAGCGATTTTACTGGCCAGGATTGAAAAATGATGTGGACTCCTGGATCTCAGGTTGTGCAACTTGTCAAAAACGAAAGAATCCCAAACAATCACATCAGCAAGAAATGCAGCTCTGGGCATTCTATGAACCTTTTCTTTGCGTGTCAGTTGATATCCTTGGCCCTCTCCCAGAAAGTCGGTTGAATGAGAAATTTTATAAATACATCCTAATGATTGGAGACCATTTTACTCGCTGGTTCGAGGCTGCACCCCTACAGAACATCAAGGCTGAGACAATCTGTAGCACTTTCTTAGATCAATGGGTCACCCGATTTGGTGTACCTGAATATATTCACAGTGACAACGGTTCGCAGTTCACATCGCGCCTTTTCGCAGATATGTGCAATAAGCTGCAGTTAACCAGCTCAAGATCTACACCTTACCACCCGCAAGGAAATGCAAAAGTGGAACGCATAAATCGCACTTTGGAAGATGGGTTGGCAAAGTACTGCGCAGAACGGCATGAAGTTTGGTCTGTTCATCTTCAATCTTTCATGATGGCCTATCGTTCTGCAGTTCATGAGTCGACAGGTCAATCGCCTTTCCGATTAGTTTTTGGGAAAGAAATGCGCATGCCTGTTGATATGCTATATCCAACATTGCCCACTCCAATTGTTGGTCATCGGGATTATGTTTTTCAACGTTTAGTTGAATCTTCCACCATTTTCGAGTCCGTAATTCAGAAAAACGGATGGGAAATGCGCCGACAAAAAGCTATCTTTGACAAAAAGAAGCATGGTCCTTCGTATAAGGAAGGAGACCTGGTGCTTCTTCATTCACCAGTGTGCTCACAGGGTCAAACTCCTAAATTGAAGAGCTTCTGGTCTGGACCTCATTGCGTGAAAAAGGTTATTAACCAAATTAATTTTGTTCTACAAGACGTCAAAACTCAAAAACAACAGATTGCTCATTACGATCGCATTAAACCTTTTACACCATCAGACCAGCGGTTGCGCAGAAATCGTTCCAACCAAACTGTAAGACCAAGTCCTCAACCCATCGTCCCTGAAGACGATGATCTTGTGTTGGTTGATTTATCTGAAAGACAGGCTTCTACCTCTGATAGGTTACAAAACACTACTAACCCTACAAGTTCCGCCATTCCGTCACCGCCAGTTTTTTTGTCAGAAAATCAAAGTGGTTCAGGTTCCACAACAGTTCCTCAACGACCGCGTAGAGCTGTTGCTGATCATGCACGGCATCCAGGATTTTTCCGTTTAGCTTATTTTGATTCAGACAGTGATGTTGAGTGATTTGTTTAGATGCTCTTTGTGCAGCAAGTGTTGCTGTTGTTCACTTGCCTAGTAGATTGCAGTTTCTCTACACCTGTAGGCTGTGACATCGAGGAAGTTCTCACAACAAAAATTTACTCGCTTCTTCCGAGTGAACAGTGTACGCCTGATAAATTAAGCACCAAAAACATTACTTTTGGTGGTTTGGTTCTTCATGCGCCCGAAGTTGATATTCAAATGAGTTTTTGCATGTTTCAAGCTTCTTACGCTGTTACCGGATTAGCGCATTCTGCCCGATTTGATGATTCTGTGTATTTAAAAGAGTATTCTCGCCTAGTGCCTACTTTCTATGCATTAGAAACTTGGGTTTGCAGAGCAATTTGGAGTGGTCGCAATTTCAAACTTCCAGGTTTTGCAGATGAAAATTTTAAAATGACTGAGGGCGATCTTTTGTTTGATGGTAGACCATACAAACCTGGCAATTTCAAGGTATTTGACTATTCGTACTCTTTCATGCGTGGTGGCAAGAAAGCTGGAATTTACTTCACCTGGCCTGTGGATTGGATTACCCCAGGTGGATCGAAAATTCACGCATCTGGTGTTATAAACGCAAAATTAACCATCGGCAAAGTAGTCGCAACTTTGGACAAAACCAGCTCTCCATGGTCCTTAATCTTGACAGATCCCAATGAAAGATCCACGTCCTGCAGTTTTCCAGGTTCTGACTTTCAGCATGACTCAATCACCTATTTACCGCATTTCTACGGTCAGTGTGAGATTAAATCAATATTTGAGTTCTCTCCGGAGCATCCTGGCGTTCAGATCTCTTCTGCTGATTCAATGTATTTGAGTGGAAAAACTGCTTCCAGGGATGATTCCCGCGTCTTTTATATAGAACTTCTGAACACAACTGTTAGTGTTTGCTCATATAAGGTCCGACCAACAACCTACTCTGGTGTTTACTTTGTCATTGAACCTATAACGGAGCAACTTCCGGAAATAGATTACAACACAGATGCAATTCCAAACTTAGTCTATGGGACAAAAATTGAGTTTGTGCATGTCAACGCGCATCTTTCGCGTCAACGAATTGTAAATTTCATCAAAAATGAAATTTGCAATACGCGTCAGATGATCTTAAGTGGACTCATTTCTTTAGCGTCAAACTTGGACAATCCTAATCTCTTCCTCGGATCCGGTTCCATGTTAGGCATACATGCTGAAAAAGCGGGAGCTGTTCTTTACGTCCACAAATGTGTTAAAGTCGAAGCTCGAATTGCAGACTTCCCCTACTGCACAGAGGAAGTTCCTGTTCTTTTGGGCAATGATACGCAAATTCGTTTCATGAATCCGATAACACAAGTTGTGTATCCAAACTATACTTTGACTGCTTGTGATCCCATAGCACCTTACATGTACCGCACGTCTGAAGGCATCTGGATGCACTATGGAGATGATTATTCGGTCGCACGTACGCCCGAATCTCTAAGTGTTTTCAGCCATCTAGATTTTAGTGATAACTTACCTTCATTACACACCGCTGGTCTCTTTTCTTATCAGAACTTGAGGCAGAGCGCAAAGGCTCGGGTTCTAAAATACTCGCGCCGAACAATTTCGGGACGAGAAGTATATCTTGGTCCTCGCAGCCAATATTCTCATCCTGGTTTAATGCATTTTAATCCAAGCGTTTCCGAAGAACTAGAAAATTTGGCGGCTTGGAAATATTTGATTGATTTGCAATCTGTTGCGAGTGGTGGTTGGTACTACGCCGAGAGGTGCACTGTAATTACGCTAACAACTTTAGCGCTTCTAGGGCTCTTTATCTATATATTGAAACTTGTATTTGCGCTTAGGCTCCTTTCTCATGGAGTTCCTTTCTGGACAGTTTTCCGGCTTCTTAACCCCCTTGCGCCTTTTACGCAGATGCTTCAAAATCACATAAATAATATACACGCATCTGCGCCTGTCAATCATGACCAATTTGTCATTGAAACTGATGGGAACCCTGATAATCGCACTGTAATAGTTGATTCAATTTATCCGTCAGCACAATTAAATTCTGCCCGCTACACAACAAAAATTTAAGCACAGGTTGACTCTTTATCGCCTATAGTGTTCTGTCTTAGAAAAAAAAAAAAAAACTGCCGCTTTCTGATTTTTGTCTTTTGCTTCATTCAAAATTTTTTTCTTTTCGTTCATCAATCACTAGCAGCCCTGATGCACTTCTGTACACAAATGATTGACATTGCTTGTTTTAGATGTCGACAAGCTCAGAGTCAATCAACACTATGCCTGCTTCTCCAGGCCCTGATATTCTTCTGGACACAGATCTTCTTTCAGGTGCTTCTTCGCCTGCAATTCCGTTGCTGGACGATAGTATGGACTCTCAAGCAGATACAGGAATAACTGGCAACTGGGCAAGTGATCAGTCGCTTGAGTTCCGTCAAAACCTCTCGCAAAATCGGGATCCTCAGCCGCACACGGATGTCTGCTCATCTGCTTCTTCGGATGAAATGACAATCATCTTTTGTCCGCCTTCCAAAAACATTCCAGTCGTTCAGACTGCTTCTGCAACAGCAGCTTCGGGTTCGAGAAGCAGCCCGCTCGAAGGAAGCAATTCACGCCAGGCTATGGGTCCACCTCGCAACGGTCCCTTACGCCTCAACGGTTTGGTGTATTCAGCAAATTTGCATGCCGTGTTGCGGGTTGTTGAATTTTACCGCAATGGGAAAGTTCGCCTTCAGGATCCTTACAATGCAAGGCGAAGGCCTCTGCTGGATCCTGCGGATCTAGTCGCTATCCCTGTTGACAACTCGGCTGAAAATCGCGACCTTCGAGATCAACTTATTCGACTTCGTCGATCTCGTGAGGCTCACGAGCGTGACCTTTACCAGGCTACCAATGAGATCGACAAACTAAAAGCTCGCATTTCCGAGCTGAATCAAATGCTAGATGATTCTCGGACGGCAAATCGTCTGCTCTCCGCGAAGGTTGTTACGCTGGAGAAAAAACAACCTAAAAAGCCAAAATCCTCTAAGGTCCGCAATGCAGGGGTGAATACGGATACTATGTCTGCCTCTGAGTCCTGTTCAACGACCTGTCGTCACCTCAGAGGTCTCCAAAACGAATTCCGCTCCCTGCGTTCTCAATTACTTCGGGGAAATCATAATCCACAAAACAAGAAAATAAAAAGGAAGCCTCGCTCGCGTTCTTCGAGCTCATCGTCCTCATCGGGTTCGGAGACAGAATAGTGGGACATGAGGACATGTCCTTCCTAAGCGGGGTGATGTAACAGCCCTACCCCATTATTATTCCTTAGGCAGTATAATGTTCCAGCTATTAATCTATTAATCTTATAGCGCCTTTCCGCTCAAGCTTTGTTTTACTTTCGTGCCACTGGACCATAGTGTATTTATTATTGATAACACAATTTGGCACGCAATTTATTTAGCTTTTGCGTGTTTCAAGAGCTAATTGAGAATTTGTTCCGTTGGCCATGTTCCTTCGCCCAAACGACACTTGATACTTTTCTGCTTACAATCCAGTTAGTTGAGCTTTTTCTCAACAAGCTTTTATAAATAACCTATTCAGTTTAATTCAATATTCTAAAAACTTACTTTGTCGATTTTCCAAAGAAAAAGATAGAGCACAGAAAACAAGGTAAGATCAATTAAATTGAAGTTGTTAATTTCAACAAAAAAAAACTAAAACAACCCAATCTCGAATCCCGCATTCGCAATTCAAACGTTCGTTTTTTTAATACCTACCGGGTTGTTATATTGTTGACAGGTTCGGGATTTTTTTTTCCAAAATAAGCTATCCTGCAATTTTCAGGAACATCTGCTTTTTCTTTACCTTCTTTTCAAAAAAAAAAAAAAAAAGAGAGAAAAATAACTCAAATATTCGGTCGTTTTTGTGATCTGCTTGACAGATAACGGTTGTTCTTTTTCTTAGATGAGCAATAATTGCCTTTAACTTTAGAACGCTTTGACAAATAGGTACTGATTTCAGAGGCTTCTCAAGCGTTATCCGATTTATCGGAAAATAGACGCTCCTTGCTTCCGCAGCTTCTACATTCCCAGTGTTTGTAGGTCCCACGTAGTAAGACTAAGGGGCTTAGCAAGGGAGGTTTCGGCGGCTGCTACGGCAACCTCAACGATACATAACTTAAGACGAGAGACCTGAAATCCTAAGTTAAAAAAAGTCTCTGCGTTCTTTTCTGTTATCTCTTAGAGGCCAGCTTTTTCTGGTCCCCACAATTTTGAACAACCGATATCTGACTTGCCGGTCCAATCGCAAGGTTGGAACTTTGTGCAGCATTTTTTATTTCCATGTAATTAATAACAAATGGCTGACGCAGCTCTGGAAGCTAAACTTCTTCTACCGGAGCCTTTTAACGGAACAAGTGATATTCAGGCCTATATAACACAATTCGAACTCTTGAGTTCGTTACAAAATTGGCTAAAAAAAGCATTCAATAGTGATGGAACTCCGCAACACGACAGCGCTGGTCAACAGGTTTACATTGATAAGCGTCATACTATTTTTCCCTTGCGCTTACGAGGCAGTGCTATCGAATTTTATCAGTCATTAGATGACGCAACAAAAAATGATTATTCAGAGCTTAAAAAGCAATTTTTGCGCCAATATCAGGAACCTCCTGAATTTTTTCGGTCATCCCTTGCAAAACGTATTCAAGGTGAGTCCGAAAAAGTAAGTGAATTTTTAGCTGAGCTCAAACTTCTAGCTAATAAGGCTTATCCCCAAGACACGCAGGCAATCAGAGACCATATTGTGCTTCAATCTTTCATTGATGGCCTTCACAATATTCATGTAAGGGTAGAGTTAAGAAAGAACAAGCCGGCTGACATTAACGCGGCCTTAGAATCAGCACTCCACTTCGACGCAATTTACCGTCTTGAAGCAAATGCAAATGAGACTGCGCCTTCATCTACTTCTGTGAGTTCCATTGAAGCACTTTCGCGTAAAGTTGATAAACTCATGGCCGGACAAGTTAGTTACCAACCACGTTCTCGTCCGATGAACAAAAAATCGGGTCGCAGGAGCAACTCTCCTTACAGATTGTCTCCGTTTAACAAACGCAAGTCACCTACTTTCTCTCGTAGCCCATCGCAACACGGAGAACGTCGTCAATCTTCCTCTCCGCGAAAAACGTTTCTTGACAATTCACACAGTCGTTCAATCAGTAATGAAAGAAAAGTCAGGTTCACCGGACCAACTATTTGTTATGGTTGTAATCGTAAAGGTCATACTAAAAATAATTGCAAAAATTGTTGGAACTGTGGTTCTTCTCAACATCAGCGACGTAATTGCCCAGAGTCAAAACCATACTCTAACCGATAGCTTCTTCTATCGCCATAGTCCACCTTGAAAGAGTTTGTTCTCCATTTTTAATAACCCATGGCACAAAACAAGCGTATTTTTGGCATACAGTCGCTTCTTTCCAAAATAATAATCGCCGATAATATACTGCCTGCCCTGATTGATTCAGGTGCTTCAATTAGTGTAATTCGTGCCGATGTTTTTGGCAAGTTCAGCAACTTTAGCCCTTCGCTTACATTGGAAGCATCTGATATCCAAGCATCCGCCATAAATGGCTCTATGCTTCAATTTAAGGGTATGTGCTTGCTTCCATGTCGTTGGTTTAAAAATGGTCCCATGTTTTCTTTCAAATTTTACATTTGTGCCCACCTCAGTGTTCCTTGTGTGGTCGGTTTTGATCTCCTACACAAACAAAAATGTGCAGTAGACTTCTCTCGGGGTTTATTAGATGTAGGTGACGCAGTACTGGAATGTATCAGTCCGTTGTCTCAGTGGTTTGAGGATAATTCTCCGACAACTGAGACTTCGCTTTGTTCTGTAACTTCGCGTTTCCTTATTCCACCTCGAAGTGAAGCACTCGTAAAATGTAATCTAAAGTCACATCATGCGCATAAGTTTTCTTCAAGCAGTTCGCGTACTTCGTCTGACGCGACTGTGGGTTTGGTTGAGCCCCACGTAGGTTTCACCAGTTTAAACTCCCTTTTAGTGGCCTCGTCTCTTGTAACAGTTTCTCAAAATGAATTTTGGCTAAGAGTACTTAACCCTACTTGTAATTCCGTAACTTTATATCCTTCGCAAACTATTGCGCAAATCTTACCCTACAACGAGACTGTCCTTCAAACTGTTGGTTTCAATGCTGTTGACATCAATTCAGCTGAAACTTTGATGCAGTTGTTTAAATCAAAGTTCAGCACTCTAGTCTACTCAAGCAGTTTGCAGACGTGTTTGCTACCGACAAATGGGATCTAGGCTCATGTAATTTGCATAAACTGCGTATTCAGTTGAAAGATGACGCCCAGCCTAGCCGAGTGCCATACAGATCAATGAATCCTTCTAAAAGAAAAGATCTCAAGGATAAGATAACCAAACTCCAAGAAAAAGATCTCATATCTCCTACTCATTCCGAGTGGGCAGCTCCAACCGTGTTAGTTCCGAAACGTGACGGGTCATATCGTCTTGTTATTGACTATCGGAAACTAAATGCCCAAACAGTCAAAACATCGTGGCCTCTTCCGCGCATATCAGATATTCTAAATAATCTCGAGGGAAGCATTTTCTTCTCTAGCCTCGACCTTTGCAGTGGATTTCATCAAATGGAGATTGATGAAGAAGATCGACACCTTACTTCTTTCATTACGCCGTTTGGACTGTATCAGTGGAAACGGATGCCAATGGGTCTTTGCAATGCCCCTGGAGCATTTCAAAGACTAATGGAAATTGTTTTATCAGGGTTGACATATGAAATTGTCCTGGTTTATCTTGATGATATTATAGTCTTTGGTCGTTCTTTCGAGGAACACATACATCGTCTTCAACTTGTGTTCCAACGCATACGGGAAGCAAATTTGAAAATTTCACCTGCCAAATGTTCCTTATTCCAAACGAAGTTAGTATTTCTGGGTCATGTAGTCTCTGCTGACGGGATACACACTGATCCTGCTAAAATAGCAGCTGTGGAGAAATACCCAGTTCCACAAACTATTCGTCAGTTAAGATCGTTCATGGGCCTTGTTGGCTTCTATAGAAAGTTTGTTCTCAATTTTGGTTTGATTGCGAACCCTCTGTACCAATTGATGAATAAAACAACAACGTTCCATTGGACAGCAGACTGCCAAAAAGCTTTCGAGAAATTGAAAACAGCGCTAGTATCCGCTCCAATCTTAGGTTTTCCAAATGAAAAGGATCAATTCGTTCTTTGTACTGACGCATCGCTTACTGGAATTGGCGCAGTGCTATCTCAAAAACAGAAAAATGGTGAAAAGGTTATTGCATATGCTAGCAAAGTGCTGCAAAAAGGTCAAAGAAACTACTCGGCTACGAAACGTGAACTCTTTGCTGTGGTGTTCTTCACATCATACTTCAAAGAATTTCTTCTTGGGCAAAAATTTCAGATAATTACTGACCATCGCGCCCTCGTTTGGCTCTATTCGTTCAAAGAGCCTGATGCAATAGTAGCGCGTTGGCTAGAAAAATTAAGTATGTTCAATTTTGAAATTGTCCATCGGCCTGGAAAAACTATTGCAAATGCTGATGCTCTTTCCAGATTACCACCTTTGAATTTATCTGCTACTTCTGTCACATCTGTTTCTTCGTCTCCGCACTTTTCAGAAACGCAAGATCAGGATAAAACTCTGTCTGTAGTCAAATCATGGTGTCGAACAGGTGAGAAACCACCTCGATCCTTAATGTTTGGTAGACCATCTGCTTTGCAGTGTTACTGGCAGCAATTCGAGACATTGAAAATTATTGATGGTGTTTTGTACCGGCTATTTCAACAACTGGATGGATCTACACTTTTCCATCAGTGTTGCGTTCCACTTAACCAGGTTCAAAAAGTTCTTCTTCAGTTGCATGATTCACCTGCTTCAGGACATTTAGGCAATAAGAAAACTCTTGATCGGGTACGTCAGCGATTTTACTGGCCAGGATTGAAAAATGATGTGGACTCCTGGATCTCAGGTTGTGCAACTTGTCAAAAACGAAAGAATCCCAAACAATCACATCAGCAAGAAATGCAGCTCTGGGCATTCTATGAACCTTTTCTTTGCGTGTCAGTTGATATCCTTGGCCCTCTCCCAGAAAGTCGGTTGAATGAGAAATTTTATAAATACATCCTAATGATTGGAGACCATTTTACTCGCTGGTTCGAGGCTGCACCCCTACAGAACATCAAGGCTGAGACAATCTGTAGCACTTTCTTAGATCAATGGGTCACCCGATTTGGTGTACCTGAATATATTCACAGTGACAACGGTTCGCAGTTCACATCGCGCCTTTTCGCAGATATGTGCAATAAGCTGCAGTTAACCAGCTCAAGATCTACACCTTACCACCCGCAAGGAAATGCAAAAGTGGAACGCATAAATCGCACTTTGGAAGATGGGTTGGCAAAGTACTGCGCAGAACGGCATGAAGTTTGGTCTGTTCATCTTCAATCTTTCATGATGGCCTATCGTTCTGCAGTTCATGAGTCGACAGGTCAATCGCCTTTCCGATTAGTTTTTGGGAAAGAAATGCGCATGCCTGTTGATATGCTATATCCAACATTGCCCACTCCAATTGTTGGTCATCGGGATTATGTTTTTCAACGTTTAGTTGAATCTTCCACCATTTTCGAGTCCGTAATTCAGAAAAACGGATGGGAAATGCGCCGACAAAAAGCTATCTTTGACAAAAAGAAGCATGGTCCTTCGTATAAGGAAGGAGACCTGGTGCTTCTTCATTCACCAGTGTGCTCACAGGGTCAAACTCCTAAATTGAAGAGCTTCTGGTCTGGACCTCATTGCGTGAAAAAGGTTATTAACCAAATTAATTTTGTTCTACAAGACGTCAAAACTCAAAAACAACAGATTGCTCATTACGATCGCATTAAACCTTTTACACCATCAGACCAGCGGTTGCGCAGAAATCGTTCCAACCAAACTGTAAGACCAAGTCCTCAACCCATCGTCCCTGAAGACGATGATCTTGTGTTGGTTGATTTATCTGAAAGACAGGCTTCTACCTCTGATAGGTTACAAAACACTACTAACCCTACAAGTTCCGCCATTCCGTCACCGCCAGTTTTTTTGTCAGAAAATCAAAGTGGTTCAGGTTCCACAACAGTTCCTCAACGACCGCGTAGAGCTGTTGCTGATCATGCACGGCATCCAGGATTTTTCCGTTTAGCTTATTTTGATTCAGACAGTGATGTTGAGTGATTTGTTTAGATGCTCTTTGTGCAGCAAGTGTTGCTGTTGTTCACTTGCCTAGTAGATTGCAGTTTCTCTACACCTGTAGGCTGTGACATCGAGGAAGTTCTCACAACAAAAATTTACTCGCTTCTTCCGAGTGAACAGTGTACGCCTGATAAATTAAGCACCAAAAACATTACTTTTGGTGGTTTGGTTCTTCATGCGCCCGAAGTTGATATTCAAATGAGTTTTTGCATGTTTCAAGCTTCTTACGCTGTTACCGGATTAGCGCATTCTGCCCGATTTGATGATTCTGTGTATTTAAAAGAGTATTCTCGCCTAGTGCCTACTTTCTATGCATTAGAAACTTGGGTTTGCAGAGCAATTTGGAGTGGTCGCAATTTCAAACTTCCAGGTTTTGCAGATGAAAATTTTAAAATGACTGAGGGGGATCTTTTGTTTGATGGTAGACCATACAAACCTGGCAATTTCAAGGTATTTGACTACTCGTACTCTTTCATGCGTGGTGGCAAGAAAGCTGGAATTTACTTCACCTGGCCTGTGGATTGGATTACCCCAGGTGGATCGAAAATTCACGCATCTGGTGTTATAAACGCAAAATTAACCATCGGCAAAGTAGTCGCAACTTTGGACAAAACCAGCTCTCCATGGTCCTTAATCTTGACAGATCCCAATGAAAGATCCACGTCCTGCAGTTTTCCAGGTTCTGACTTTCAGCATGACTCAATCACCTATTTACCGCATTTCTACGGTCAGTGTGAGATTAAATCAATATTTGAGTTCTCTCCGGAGCATCCTGGCGTTCAGATCTCTTCTGCTGATTCAATGTATTTGAGTGGAAAAACTGCTTCCAGGGATGATTCCCGCGTCTTTTATATAGAACTTCTGAACACAACTGTTAGTGTTTGCTCATATAAGGTCCGACCAACAACCTACTCTGGTGTTTACTTTGTCATTGAACCTATAACGGAGCAACTTCCGGAAATAGATTACAACACAGATGCAATTCCAAACTTAGTCTATGGGACAAAAATTGAGTTTGTGCATGTCAACGCGCATCTTTCGCGTCAACGAATTGTAAATTTCATCAAAAATGAAATTTGCAATACGCGTCAGATGATCTTAAGTGGACTCATTTCTTTAGCGTCAAACTTGGACAATCCTAATCTCTTCCTCGGATCCGGTTCCATGTTAGGCATACATGCTGAAAAAGCGGGAGCTGTTCTTTACGTCCACAAATGTGTTAAAGTCGAAGCTCGAATTGCAGACTTCCCCTACTGCACAGAGGAAGTTCCTGTTCTTTTGGGCAATGATACGCAAATTCGTTTCATGAATCCGATAACACAAGTTGTGTATCCAAACTATACTTTGACTGCTTGTGATCCCATAGCACCTTACATGTACCGCACGTCTGAAGGCATCTGGATGCACTATGGAGATGATTATTCGGTCGCACGTACGCCCGAATCTCTAAGTGTTTTCAGCCATCTAGATTTTAGTGATAACTTACCTTCATTACACACCGCTGGTCTCTTTTCTTATCAGAACTTGAGGCAGAGCGCAAAGGCTCGGGTTCTAAAATACTCGCGCCGAACAATTTCGGGACGAGAAGTATATCTTGGTCCTCGCAGCCAATATTCTCATCCTGGTTTAATGCATTTTAATCCAAGCGTTTCCGAAGAACTAGAAAATTTGGCGGCTTGGAAATATTTGATTGATTTGCAATCTGTTGCGAGTGGTGGTTGGTACTACGCCGAGAGGTGCACTGTAATTACGCTAACAACTTTAGCGCTTCTAGGGCTCTTTATCTATATATTGAAACTTGTATTTGCGCTTAGGCTCCTTTCTCATGGAGTTCCTTTCTGGACAGTTTTCCGGCTTCTTAACCCCCTTGCGCCTTTTACGCAGATGCTTCAAAATCACATAAATAATATACACGCATCTGCGCCTGTCAATCATGACCAATTTGTCATTGAAACTGATGGGAACCCTGATAATCGCACTGTAATAGTTGATTCAATTTATCCGTCAGCACAATTAAATTCTGCCCGCTACACAACAAAAATTTAAGCACAGGTTGACTCTTTATCGCCTATAGTGTTCTGTCTTAGAAAAAAAAAAAAAAACTGCCGCTTTCTGATTTTTGTCTTTTGCTTCATTCAAAATTTTTTTCTTTTCGTTCATCAATCACTAGCAGCCCTGATGCACTTCTGTACACAAATGATTGACATTGCTTGTTTTAGATGTCGACAAGCTCAGAGTCAATCAACACTATGCCTGCTTCTCCAGGCCCTGATATTCTTCTGGACACAGATCTTCTTTCAGGTGCTTCTTCGCCTGCAATTCCGTTGCTGGACGATAGTATGGACTCTCAAGCAGATACAGGAATAACTGGCAACTGGGCAAGTGATCAGTCGCTTGAGTTCCGTCAAAACCTCTCGCAAAATCGGGATCCTCAGCCGCACACGGATGTCTGCTCATCTGCTTCTTCGGATGAAATGACAATCATCTTTTGTCCGCCTTCCAAAAACATTCCAGTCGTTCAGACTGCTTCTGCAACAGCAGCTTCGGGTTCGAGAAGCAGCCCGCTCGAAGGAAGCAATTCACGCCAGGCTATGGGTCCACCTCGCAACGGTCCCTTACGCCTCAACGGTTTGGTGTATTCAGCAAATTTGCATGCCGTGTTGCGGGTTGTTGAATTTTACCGCAATGGGAAAGTTCGCCTTCAGGATCCTTACAATGCAAGGCGAAGGCCTCTGCTGGATCCTGCGGATCTAGTCGCTATCCCTGTTGACAACTCGGCTGAAAATCGCGACCTTCGAGATCAACTTATTCGACTTCGTCGATCTCGTGAGGCTCACGAGCGTGACCTTTACCAGGCTACCAATGAGATCGACAAACTAAAAGCTCGCATTTCCGAGCTGAATCAAATGCTAGATGATTCTCGGACGGCAAATCGTCTGCTCTCCGCGAAGGTTGTTACGCTGGAGAAAAAACAACCTAAAAAGCCAAAATCCTCTAAGGTCCGCAATGCAGGGGTGAATACGGATACTATGTCTGCCTCTGAGTCCTGTTCAACGACCTGTCGTCACCTCAGAGGTCTCCAAAACGAATTCCGCTCCCTGCGTTCTCAATTACTTCGGGGAAATCATAATCCACAAAACAAGAAAATAAAAAGGAAGCCTCGCTCGCGTTCTTCGAGCTCATCGTCCTCATCGGGTTCGGAGACAGAATAGTGGGACATGAGGACATGTCCTTCCTAAGCGGGGTGATGTAACAGCCCTACCCCATTATTATTCCTTAGGCAGTATAATGTTCCAGCTATTAATCTATTAATCTTATAGCGCCTTTCCGCTCAAGCTTTGTTTTACTTTCGTGCCACTGGACCATAGTGTATTTATTATTGATAACACAATTTGGCACGCAATTTATTTAGCTTTTGCGTGTTTCAAGAGCTAATTGAGAATTTGTTCCGTTGGCCATGTTCCTTCGCCCAAACGACACTTGATACTTTTCTGCTTACAATCCAGTTAGTTGAGCTTTTTCTCAACAAGCTTTTATAAATAACCTATTCAGTTTAATTCAATATTCTAAAAACTTACTTTGTCGATTTTCCAAAGAAAAAGATAGAGCACAGAAAACAAGGTAAGATCAATTAAATTGAAGTTGTTAATTTCAACAAAAAAAACTAAAACAACCCAATCTCGAATCCCGCATTCGCAATTCAAACGTTCGTTTTTTTAATACCTACCGGGTTGTTATAAATTCACCTCATTAAGACTTTACAAAACCTCTCTCTCTCCCCCCCTCTCTCTCTCTCTCTCACCAGATTCACGGGTGGCGGCTCGTTCTGGTAAAAATTTTTATTTTTGGCTCATCGAAAATCTTGGGAATCTTTACCCGGGACTGTTAGAAAAAAATGTGCCCTGAACGAGAAGAGAGTTTTGCGGCCCAACGATTGATAAGAAATACATTTACACAGTAAGAGAAGACTGTACATCCTGGTGTGGTCATACAAAGCACATAGCAGCTGTCAGCATTTGGTGCCTTGACAGTTCTGGTCGCATCCCCAGTCGCCCTCATACAAGGACACTCGATCATCAACTCAGTTAAGTTGAGAGAGGAACAGAAGCAGGTTCCCATTCCATAATAACAACCTACTGATATTAAGAGCAAAGCTTCCTTGAAGCACGCAATTCGTCCACTGCAAGCCATTTTGGGATAATATTGCAACCAGTTAATATATATGCTGTGGTTTTAGGGAGTAGTCAGTCTATAATTTTTAACATCTTTTATCGAATTGATCATTGATAAAAATTGAAAGTTACGAGAAAAGATATAAATCGCTAGATTTGGACGCTGCCAAAACTCTGGCACTGAAGAGGTTATAGGAAATTTTTACAGTAACTTGGTTTGGGATTATTTAATTAGTTTTTTTTTGTATCTGAAGACTTAAGTTGAAAGTTAAACTTTGTATTCAGGTTTTTTGATTTTATAGTAGAGTGATATATTTTTCCGTTAAAAAGGTAACAAAGTACATTTGGACGCTTGGAAAGTGCGATACCACACAATCTGTTAGTTTTAATTTTCACCTGCTACTTAGAAAAATACCTATCGTGATAGAATTTGTGTGCAGATATTTGTTTCTTCTTCACGTCATTTGAGCCTGAGCCTTGTCTCTAATTTCCGTTCAAACTACGCTGGTACCAGTTGACAGGTGTTTGTTCACCAAAAACAAAAAAACATCAATGATAAGTCACATTCACGCAAGTCTTAAATACCAGCAAACATACAATTGCCACATTTTGCATCAGGATTTCCTTTATAAAATGCAAGATAGTGCTTGATGTCCATTTTGATTTAAGCTTAATATATAATAATTTGGAAGTAAAAACTAGACAAAAGTCTTTTGTAGAGTTGTTCAGGGTTTCTATGGCAAACGGTGGCCAGTAATCTCAAACTATTGTTAATACCAATTTCTTAATCATAATAATGCGAAACTCTTCCTGTTAGTAATGCAGCTTTTTGCAAAATCGTTTTTTGGAAAATCGTTGTTCACAGGATTTTAAATTTTGAACATTCGGTCGGATAACGATACTTTCGTTAGACACCTAAAAACTGGGGTCATATTCTTCGTAATCTCAAAAAAGAGAACTAGTTGTACTCCTACTGGCTATAAGAGTCTTCTGGAATTATAATTTTGCCAGTTTTTTCAAATATAAACTCAATAATTATACAAAATGCATTATTTATCTTTGATATACTGAAAAATTTTGTTTAAAAATTGATCTTTTTCTCAACCATTTGAACAATTGATTGTTTTTAGGCGAAATTTTTAACGTTTGTTACTGACAAGTATTTTAAATCAGAGCCCAATTAAAGACACACACAATCTAAAAATATTGAGGCCTAACGGACATGTATTATGGTTTCAGAGTTAAGCTCATGGTTTGTATGACTTTGTCCAATTGTTTTCGTAAATTTTCAAGAAACTCTTAAACTTTGCAGTCCGTTGTAATACTTTTTGTAGCCAAGAACTTAGTTGCCCAATCAAAAGTCCTATTGGCTTTCATAAGTGGTATAAAGGAACCCAGACATGGCTTTACGTTGAGATCTAATGTCTCTTATGATTTTGAATATATTTCTTTATAAAAAAAAATAGGTGTTTTTGTCACTTTTCCACTTTTTTGTCTTGTTTCTCTCAACTTCTGACGTAGTATCAATAAGGACAAGCCGAAACCCAATTCCTGTGAGTTATAGATTAATGTTTGTAACGGTTTTATATTTATTGAATTTTTTCTTAGTTTTAATACAACGAGTTTTTAAAAAATTGATCTCTCAGAAAAATTGCAAATTTTATAGGTTAAATTTGTTTTCTTGTCACATTATTGACACTTCCAATGGATAGAAATACACTGTTAGAAAATTGCACAGCCTTGCAGAAAGACGCAACTGATATTTTTAAAGTTATTCTTGAAGAGTTTATGCTTTCATGGTCTGAGACATACAGCCCCATTGCAATTTTTGTTTATATATATTTTTTAAGTTTTTGTCTTTGTTTGTCTTTGTTTCTGTTGTTCTTCGACATATACTTGATAATGCGTAGTTGAAGGAAATGCATAGTTGGAACATTGCACGGCGTTGCAAAAAAGTGCAACTGAATTTGCTAATTTTTTTTGTTGAATTGCTTATGCTTTCACGGTCTGTGACACAGCTCCCTCGCAAAAATTGGTTATTAATTTTTTTGTTTTCGTCTCGGTTTGTATTTTTCTTTTCTTTGACATATACTTGATAATGATCAATCTCAACTGACATATACTTGATAATGATCGATCTCAATGGCCTCCTCAAGACGCGTAATTGGTCATATTTAAAGACTTCAGCTTAAAGCTAATTGTTTTAGTTTCAGTTTCAGTTTCTTTCAACTGAACATTAAATTTTTTTTAGAAATATATCTCACTCTCTTTTTCGCCACCATCTAGCTCAACCTCATTTAAAAGAAACCTCAAATACTTTTGTTGATTCATACAATATTTTCTCTATTGGTTATATGCTTTGAATGATGACATCGACCATTTAATTTAATTATAGATGTTTGAGTAATCAATACAGTTCAATTTTTGTTTTTTTTTGTTGTTGTCATTCCCACGTGTTTTTTCCACAAGTAAGACCCGTTGATGTTCTGATGAGCGGCTAGTAATGATTGGCAGCTCTTGCAAATAACATCTTAAAATTATAATGCCTTGAACACTGATTTGTCGTAAAATTGTTTGTGATTTTTTGGCTTTCACTTGTATTTGATGTTACTTTGTTGTCTTTTGGCATAGTCTCACTGATAACAGGCACAATTGGCTTCTTGAGATGTTAAAAGTTAATAAATCTTTTTTGTTGAGTTCCTTTAACGGCTATGACTTTTGAAAATACTTGTTTCCAAAATTTTATTTAGATTTTTGTGCGTTGCCAATTTTTTGAATAATTTTTTGGTCCATTTGTAGCTCTGTCTCTGTTAAGACTGTTCACAACCAGTTTACACTGAGATCTAATTTTATTTGTTTAGCAGTTTTGGTTTAACAATTTGAATGTCTTTGTTTTAAGAAAATGTCGATATTTCTGTCAATTTTGACGCTATTTTGACTCTTTTTTCCTCAATTTCTGGCATAGTATCTGTAAAGAAAGGCCGAAGCCAATTTTTTTGAGTTGTAGATTATTGTGTTGTAACGATTTTATATTTATCTATTGGTTTCTGGGTATAGCTACTACGAGTTTTCAAAAAAATGATTTTTGAGCATAATTGCATATTTTTTGTGTTCAATTTTTTTCCTTGTCAATTTATCACTGTATCGAGAAGTCCTATGGAAAAAATACATAGCTGAAAAATTTTACAGCATTTCGAAAAATTGCGTTAAAATTTTTATTGCATAATTAATGCTTTCATTGTCTGAGACAGAGATGCCAAAATTTGGTTATTTTTTTTAGTTTTCGCCTCTGTTTGTCTCTCTTTCTGTTGTTCTTCGACATATACCTGATAATGTCCATTTGCAAAAATTGCATATTTGGAAAGCTGCACAGCGTCGGAAATAGGTGCAGCAGAATCTGTTCATTGTTTTCGTTGAATGATTTATGATTTCATGGTCTGAGACGCAGCTCCCTCGCAAAGTTTGCTTAATATTTGTTCATTTTCGCCTCTGGTTGTCTTTTTTTGTTGATTTTTGACATTTACTTGATAATAATATATCTCAATGGCTTCCCAAGACGTATAATTGAACATATTTAAAGACTTCAGCTCATAGATACTTGTTTCAGTGATTTTCAAGTGAACTTTGAAAAAATTTTTTAATTAGTCTCCCTCTCTTTTTCGTCATCAAGTGACTCAACCGCATCAAGAAAAGGCCTCAAAATTTTGTTGAGTCAAACAATAATTTTTCGGTTGGTTATTGTCTTTTAATAATGGCATTGACCATTTAACTTAATAGGGAACTTTCGAGTTTTATATACTGTTCAGTTTTTGGGATTTTTTTTGTCATTCTGATATAGTGTTTTTATAGGAAAGAACCTTTGATGTTCATATGAGAAGCAAAATATATTTCACAGTTCTTGCAGACAACATCTGATAATTTTAGTGCCTTGAACGCTGGTTACGTCTGTGACTTTTTGGCTTGCCTGTATTTGTTTTTTTGTAGTCTTTTGACATAGTCTCATTGATAACAAGAGCAATTGGCTTCCCGATGAGTTGTAAGTTACAAATTTCTTTTTTTTTGATATCTGTTATGATTTTGGAAAATCTTCGTTTTGAAGAACTTACTAAAATTTTCTAGCTTTGCCATTTTTTTCATAACGTCTTGGGCGATTTGTTGCTAAGTCTCTGTAAGGACAGTACACCAACCAGTTTCCAGTGAGCTGTAGTTTTTATTTGTATAGGGTTTTAGTTTCAACCCTTTGTTTGTCGTCTTTGTTTTTAAAAAGTTTCATAAAAAGTTTATGATGTTTATATATTTGTACACTATATAACATTTTTGTTTTGTTTCTAAATTATAACATTATTGGTAGGTTCCAATGCCTTTCAAATATTGCGCAATTGAACATTTTTGTTGGTTGTTTAACGTACACTGGAACATTACAGGTCTCAATTGCTTCGTATGGAGATATAAAAGATCATTTTGGTGATTTCTTTGAATATCAAATGATTTTCAAAATTAGATTTTTTTTGAGTTTTTAGCCTTTTTGTCAAATTGTTACGAAATTGCAATGAAGACAGGTCCCAAATTTTTCCGGAAAAAAAAACATAATTTGTTTTGGTTAATTTTTTGCTGATTGGGATTTGCTTGTAATTAATGTCTGCTAATTGATTTTATTGTTTTTTCTAGTAGTCCCTTTATCGAGAATTTTCAACGGTCCCCTAACTGGCATTATTTCAATGCATTGGTGGCTTTATGAATGAGATGTATGTTTTTGAAAGTTTTGTATCTCATTCTCATCGGCAATAAGAAGAGATATAAAAAAGGTCTCCTCTCTTTGGCAGTACCCTTTATCTCTAACGTGGATTTAATTTTTTTTTGCATTATTGGTTTGTTGAACGATATGTATGTTTTTGAATGATTTCTATCTCCTCCTCATTTGTTAGCCAATTAAGTCAAGAATGCGGATGAGCGGGGTCGGGTTGTTAAGGCTTTGTTTCCTTAACTTTGTGTGTAATTTCTTGAGACCAAACTTAAAAATTTAACTGTTCTTGTGAACAATCCTACAAGTTATAGCAAAACTGCTAATTGTCGCCTTATCCGCAATTAGTATCGATAGGGAACTTTCTGAAATCAGTCACCAACTGGGCCTTCAATAATTTTGGTCTAATTTACACCATATCAGTGAATCGGAAAGAGTTACATCTTTTTGTGGAAACTAATGACTTTTTGTGTGGAGTTTTGTGAGGAAAGATTGTGCAACGTTTCTCACGCTAGCCCTATACACACAACTTGCGAAAAGTGAGAACAGATATCAAATTTTGATGCAAGTTTGAATTGAATTAGCCTATTGTAACTCGTAATCTTACATGTTTACAAATCTTTACACATGGTTGATGAAATGTATACGGATCTTGGCCACGCGATGAATTTACTTGATTTGTTTGAAAAGTCATCATAGTATGTCAACAATTCTTCATTCCGTGAAAAAAGGAGCCTCAAAGTAAAGTTATATTGCTGTTCAAAACCATGTAATCATTTTGTTATTCCAATAGTTTGATTGTTTCAGGTTATATAATGCATTCTTTTCTTTCACTTTTGAAGCTGTTAGTTAGTTATCTAAGCGGAAACTTTGAAATCCTTTTGGATGTTGACTTTTGCGTCACAAAGTTGAATTGAACAGAATTACAGAAATTTCTGTTTTGACTTCCCGTTGACAAATTTTGACAATGGTTTGTTCTAGTTTTGTTTTTCCTAAATAGTTAAACTATGAACTTTAACGTTGCTTTGAAATCTCGCTGATCCACCGACGGAAAACTATGATCCATGCATGCTTAAAATTCTTTATCGTGGTAAAGTTCCAGGATTGTTTCAGAAAGTTAGAAGTACCACGGTCGAAAAATTAAGAGGTAGATCGCATCTTTTTTGAAAACGTTTAAGATCAAGAAAGTTGCATCTTGAGGGATGATCACAAAATTGAATTCTGAATAACGGGTAAACGGGCGACTTGTATCAATAATTGCAGAATTTTTGTCTGGTTTTTATCTTCCTGAATTGTCAACAGCCTCGAGTCATATCATCATTGAAACAAGTAGGGGTTCAGATAACTAGACATAATCGGGTAAATCATTGTTAAAGATGCAGAACTACAACGGTCTTATCACGGACCATTGAGGTACTCCACTGGTGACGAATTTCATTTTTGAGCGGATTTTGTCAGATTGACCATGTCCGCTCAAACATGAAATTCGCGCCAATTGTATCATGTTGCCCAGTAGTCATACAAAATTTCCTGAAAAAAAAAACAATGCCCCGAGGTTAGAGATTTTGTTGAGCTCGTCGACGACCTGGAGTATTTTTAAACAAATGTTTGCAATATAGAAGCAGGAAGGAACGTCTTAGCTTGAGGAATCATTGTTCAAAGCGGGTAAATACTGATTTCAAAATACGACACCCATGTTGCAAACAATGGTTTTTAGCAATGGTTTTCTGCAAAGAAAACAATTAACGTGTTGACGACTGGAAAAAAGATTTATGAGAGAGATCGTGCAATGTTTAGAATTATTTTGCAAAGACTTTGCCGTCGATGTTGGGAATCGAAATTGTTTCATAGTGTAAATCGTATACAAAATTATTTTCTTCTATTCATTGGTGTTCATATCGAACATTGGTGTTCACATCGAACTCCCGTTCATTGGTGTTAGAATACCAATCCAACTATGGTAATGAACTTAGTAAGAATTAGTTGAAAGAAAGTTTAACTTACCAGATTACCAAGACATAAGCAAATTGATTTTAATCACAAAGTTCATAGAAATGAATTGTCAAGAAATGGCGCTTAGAATTAATATTCGGTTCAAATTGGTGAATCTAGGTAACTAATATTAGAGTGAGATTAATGTAGAGTGAGATTGATGTAAAATCTTCCCAGCATGTATCGAATGATTATGATACCAACGGAAATGTGAACGAATTCTTAGAAAAGTGTAAATGCATACAATCTATGGCCCCTCTTGCGACTGATTTCTGGGAAATTTGCAGAAGCAAACCATATTGGGTAACCCTTGCGACCCCCACTGTAAATCACGGTGTTAAATTTAGTTTTGTATCTTGAATTTCTCGCACTGATAATGGGTATATACAGAGCTGATTTTGTAGCCTTTTTTCATCCACAAAATCAAATCATCATCTTGATCTAATAATCAGATCTCTCCTCTAAATCTCTAAATTTTACTGTAGAATATCATTTTTGTTATTCTTTCATTTTGAGAAATTAATTTTTCTGCTTAGTTAAAAAAGCTTTTTTACCCCGCTCGCGAAAACACATAACCCAGCTATTGCAGAGACAGCGGAATTTCCCCAAGACGGACATTTTCTTACGTGCTTGGTAGCGTTCATTATTTCTTGAAGTGACTCCCTCATTCCTGGACCAGCTTGGCTAAAGAAGAAGGCAAGATAACCATTTGGACCCTGATTGAACATTCTGCAACTTGGACTTGAGATTTGTACAGAAGTTTGTAGGAGTTGGGTTTGAAGCTTGATGTCGCTTCTAAAAACAATTTCTGGTGAAAAGACGGAGTGAAGAAGGCCATTTAAGAGTTCAACGCAATCAAAGTCTCTTGACCAAATCAGGGATCAGTTTTCATGTTTTGATAAAATTACGCCTATCGTTAATAACCATTAGTTGCTTTAATTTTTGATAGGTACTTGTTGAACTGAACTACGCTATAACTTTTGAGCTGCGTTGCTCCTTTTGATTCTTCCCTCGATCTTCAAACCTTTTTGCGTTAAAAAGAAGGATGTTCAAAGTGTCCGGTCAACCTTATATTACCTGAACATGTGCATTTTCATTGTTTTCGGAAAAACTTCCTCTTATGGCCTTGTTATACAGAATTGAATTCCAAGTCTTCAGTTTTTCTTGTGGAATACTATCTTTGAGCCGTCTTATTTTATCTTCAGACACTGATTCTCTTTATAGATTGACCTTTATGAGTGCTGACAGGAGGTAGGTTTATCTTTTGCTAACTCTTCTTCCTTTTACTCTTGTACCAGGAGAGGCATTCCTGGTACAACTCTTGGCTAAAATTAAATTTTTCTCAGGTTCTTTTCTCATGATGACAGGTCGAAATCTTGGCTTTCTACGATGCTTGTGGGAGGCTCAATTGTGACCAGTTCCAGCGTCGCTCTCCAATTTGCTGAAGCACACTTTCGTCAGATACTTCTTTGTGGGGTCCTTTGGGATCGCTGCGCGGAAGCTGGATGGAATGCCATGATCGACATGTTCAAGGAAAGGTTTGATGTGAGGAAGTGCTATGTCCGCAGCCGTTCGGGGTCTCTTAACAGTGACGTTAAGATAGTATTCCTCGATCTTGATGCATGCTTTTTGGGTACTTTTTTGAACTTTTATCTACAAGTTAAGTCAGATTTGACTCCAGTTTGCTGAACTTGTCTTCGACGATTAGACACTCAAAATTTTTCTCTAACTGCTGCTGCAAGCGAAATTTGTTAAAGCAGCACGTTCAATATAGATGACACATTTGTCTAACAAGAAAACCACGGCCACATTTGAAAAGCCAGTGCACGTTGGTTCAAGAGACGCATTTTATCATTGCATGCTATGCTAGCAAAAGTTTTTTTGACCATTTTTCGTCTTGCTTGTCCTGAATGTGCAGGTCATCGTGTAGAGTTAGATAGCCTTACCGCAGGGAGCGAATTTTTAAAACCCTTTGTTAACAATCTTGTAACAAGAAGTTTTTTTACAAAATTTTTCTGCTCGAAATTTCCCGTCAGCAGAGGTTTTTTTTCTGTTTTCAAAAATAAATTTTTTTTAAAATAAAAACCATAAAACATTCCCGAGGTTCTAACATAAATATTCTGTGAAACGATTCGACAGAGTGACGTTTTTCGTACAAAAATGGAGTGAATATCAGGCTGAATAGACAAGAAAAAGAAAAAAAATTGAGCCAAATTTTCTTTGCCGAATATAAGATTTAAAAATGTCTTTTGAATTAACAATTTAGTTTCTTAAGAGATTTTCAATAGTACAATTGAAAATCTGCATCTCTCGGTTCCACCAGCATTGAAAAAACGTTTATTCTGCACATCCCGCATACTTGTCGTTGTTGACAGAGAAGACGCAATTACAAGACACAAGAAAATAAGTGATTGCATTTCATCTGTTATTCCTCATTAAATATATCTACCGCAGTTGAGAAGAAAAATGTTATACCCAAGTGCCATTCGCACCTGTGAGAAATATTTGTTCGTTTTTGAAGATCTGGTAACTCAGCTGCCACTGTCACTTCAACGTGACTGTCATGTCAAAATTGCAATCAAACTCAGTTTCAAATGTGGTTTTGAAGGTTAGGTTACGCTCTTGCTGCAGGCGAGGAACATATATTTTTGTCTACACGACTCCAGTTGTGATTTTCTTGAAATGTCATTTGTTCCCTTACTTTGGAGTTTGTGGGTGGAATTTCGTTAAAGATCCAGAAAACAAAAAACGCTTTAGCTGACAACAGAAGTAACGTGTCTCCAGGCCTTTATGTTGCTTTCAACAGACTTGTTTAATCCGTTTTCGTCCTTGCAATGAGGGGGGCAAGCTACTTAAACAAAAAAAAACTTTAAACAAAAACGCGTCGATTTCATTCAATGGGTTGGGAGAATAAAAACGGATTGTCGCTCAAGAGAAGATGACAGTAACTACGTAGAGAACAAATTGCGTTCCTTTTTGTCTAAATGGAGCATTAAAAATTAATGGAACTCATCGACCGGAAGTGGAAAATTTTGTGGAATTTGTACTTTAAATTGTTGAAAATACGTGACATTGAGACTTCGGTTTTGAGTGGTTTTTTAGTTTGCTGAGTTTAGGAGCTAATCTAGAGCATATTGACTATGTGAACAAAAGGAACGAACTTGAACGATGTAATTTGGAGTGGAATTTGTCTTTAATTGTTATATGTAAAAAAAAACAAGAGACTAGCTTAACAAAGTGATCAAGTTGTCAGAAATATTCACAACGAAACTCGAAGTTCATTAAACGGAAGGAACCAAGTATGATTACAGCAGAAAAAAAAAGAACGGAAGAGCTTGAGAAATCTATTTATTTATGATTCCCCCCAAACTTCATAATTGCACCCCCTAAAAGCCATTATGGTATAAAAAAGAGAGTATTTATTGCCTAAGAGCAGCCACAAGTGTTCGTTTACATTATACTGTATAAGGAAGTAAATAATGGGTATGTTGAATTGATAAATTAATGCTTAAAAAAGGGAGAAAAACAAAATATATGTTTTGAAGGATTTGTCGGCCAATTTGTTGCATTTTTCCAAAAAAACTATGCTTATTTGCCCCTAACGATTACTCATAGCGTAGAAAAAAGAAGTGATAGGTACTGTATGGTAAAAATTAGACTGAGCAATTGCTTTAGTTTTGCGAATGGTCGGAGCAAATACTTTTAGTGATTAAGAACTCATGATTTTATGATGCAACTCAACAAGTTTTTAGCTACTGTGCACGACAACTAAACAGGCTGCTTTTCCATATCAAAATAAAGCAGAACAAATAGAAGTGATCGAAATGAAATGAACGAAGAGTTCAAATTAAAAAAGGAAACTGAATCGAAGTTTTGTTGTTTTGTTTATTTATTTGTAGTTTTGGATGAATTATCGTAATGCAATTATTAGAAACATCCAGTGGAGTGCTATTTTCAAAGTGAATTTGTGATTACAAGACACATTCGTAACAAATTTGAGTAAAAAATTCAAATAATTGTTGTGTTCTTATATTAAAACTTTGTCAGTCATATGAATTAATTAGGAAAAACTTGGGAAGATCAACGGGTTTATTGGAACCAGATCTAGAAAAAAGTAACATTACTATGTGGAGAACTGAATATGCATTGAAAAAAGAGCGAGTTGTACCCGCTAACCGAATGCTGTTTCTTTTGCTTTTAAAACAAACAAAAAAAGAGGAGATAACTGATTTATTTGTGTACTTTCGTGAAAGAACCAACATTATTACCGGAGTTAGAACATCCAGCACAAGGCAAAAAGGAAAGGTGAAAAACTAAAATAAGTTGTCGTTGAAATTCAAGACGTTAACGATGACAAATACTCTACAAAGAAAAACGCAGATAGATGTAAGTTTTCCTTGATTTTCCATTCTTGTGATCATAAGAAAATAGTTGAAAGTCGGTTAGAACAAACATAGGTTCTTTGGGGGAGCAAAAAAATCATAGGCTAAATCAAACGAGTAACTTTAGCAGGGAAAGGATAAAAAAGAAGGCATATTTTGTATACGAACTGTTAAACATGTAAAATAACATTTGTTGGATCTTGAAATTATCAAATCAACTTGTCCAAAATATTCAGGTAATCTTGAGCAAACCATTGATTATGAAAAATTAGAGCGCGTGATTAAAGTTCAGCGCCAGTTATTCTACCTATACTATAGGTGAAAATGTTTGAAATTGAACGACTCGTTACTTTTTACTGATAAAATCTGATATGGTTGAGCACACTTAAGTCACTCAAAACTGAAAAAGAGAGAGAGAGAGAGAGAAACTTTAGCAAAACGAGTAACTTTAGCAAAACGAGAAACAAATCAAAAGAGAGTTTGTGTGAAGCAGTTTGTTCTCAAGAGAGAAAAATTATAGGTTACTACTGAGTTCTTGGTGGAGGAGCACAGTTGCGTAGTTGACGTGAGCGAAACTGAGTAATTGATCGATTTGTAGATACATGCGGATCGTGATTGAATTGGTTTGTTTTAGTTTTTGCCCACTAATTAGTTTTAGAAGAAAAATTCCATTCGATTGTTGAATTTCCTCAATTTTGCGACTCTGGCTGTTACTTTACTTGTTGCTGGTATTATATATTTTGAATTTTAATCCAATTATCAGAGACGAGCAACCTTTTTGCACCGAGTGAAGTTTACAAGCTGCCGAGAGTTGTACTTTAAATTGTTGAAAATACGTGACATTGAGACTTCGGTTTTGAGTGGTTTTTTAGTTTGCTGAGTTTAGGAGCTAATCTAGAGCATATTGACTATGTGAACAAAAGGAACGAACTTGAACGATGTAATTTGGAGTGGAATTTGTCTTTAATTGTTATATGTAAAAAAAACAAGAGACTAGCTTAACAAAGTGATCAAGTTGTCAGAAATATTAACAACGAAACTCGAAGTTCATTAAACGGAAGGAACCAAGTATGATTACAGCAGAAAAAAAAAGAACGGAAGAGCTTGAGAAATCTATTTATTTATGATTCCCCCCAAACTTCATAATTGCACCCCCTAAAAGCCATTATGGTATAAAAAAGAGAGTATTTATTGCCTAAGAGCAGCCACAAGTGTTCGTTTACATTATACTGTATAAGGAAGTAAATAATGGGTATGTTGAATTGATAAATTAATGCTTAAAAAAGGGAGAAAAACAAAATATATGTTTTGAAGGATTTGTCGGCCAATTTGTTGCATTTTTCCAAAAAAACTATGCTTATTTGCCCCTAACGATTACTCATAGCGTAGAAAAAAGAAGTGATAGGTACTGTATGGTAAAAATTAGACTGAGCAATTGCTTTAGTTTTGCGAATGGTCGGAGCAAATACTTTTAGTGATTAAGAACTCATGATTTTATGATGCAACTCAACAAGTTTTTAGCTACTGTGCACGACAACTAAACAGGCTGCTTTTCCATATCAAAATAAAGCAGAACAAATAGAAGTGATCGAAATGAAATGAACGAAGAGTTCAAATTAAAAAAGGAAACTGAATCGAAGTTTTGTTGTTTTGTTTATTTATTTGTAGTTTTGGATGAATTATCGTAATGCAATTATTAGAAACATCCAGTGGAGTGCTATTTTCAAAGTGAATTTGTGATTACAAGACACATTCGTAACAAATTTGAGTAAAAAATTCAAATAATTGTTGTGTTCTTATATTAAAACTTTGTCAGTCATATGAATTAATTAGGAAAAACTTGGGAAGATCAACGGGTTTATTGGAACCAGATCTAGAAAAAAGTAACATTACTATGTGGAGAACTGAATATGCATTGAAAAAAGAGCGAGTTTTACCCGCTAACCGAATGCTGTTTCTTTTGCTTTTAAAACAAACAAAAAAAGAGAAGATAACTGATTTATTTGTGTACTTTCGTGAAAGAACCAACATTATTACCGGAGTTAGAACATCCAGCACAAGGCAAAAAGGAAAGGTGAAAAACTAAAATAAGTTGTCGTTGAAATTCAAGACGTTAACGATGACAAATACTCTACAAAGAAAAACGCAGATAGATGTAAGTTTTCCTTGATTTTCCATTCTTGTGATCATAAGAAAATAGTTGAAAGTCGGTTAGAACAAACATAGGTTCTTTGGGGGAGCAAAAAAATCATAGGCTAAATCAAACGAGTAACTTTAGCAGGGAAAGGATAAAAAAGAAGGCATATTTTGTATACGAACTGTTAAACATGTAAAATAACATTTGTTGGATCTTGAAATTATCAAATCAACTTGTCCAAAATATTCAGGTAATCTTGAGCAAACAATTGATTATGAAAAATTAGAGCGCGTGATTAAAGTTCAGCGCCAGTTATTCTACTTATACTATAGGTGAAAATGTTTGAAATTGAACGACTCGTTACTTTTTACTGATAAAATCTGATATGGTTGAGCACACTTAAGTCACTCAAAACTGAAAAAGAGAGAGAGAGAAACTTTAGCAAAACGAGTAACTTTAGCAAAACGAGAAACAAATCAAAAGAGAGTTTGTGTGAAGCAGTTTGTTCTCAAGAGAGAAAAATTATAGGTTACTACTGAGTTCTTGGTGGAGGAGCACAGTTGCGTAGTTGACGTGAGCGAAACTGAGTAATTGATCGATTTGTAGATACATGCGGATCGTGATTGAATTGGTTTGTTTTAGTTTTTGCCCACTAATTAGTTTTAGAAGAAAAATTCCATTTGATTGTTGAATTTCCTCAATTTTGCGACTCTGGCTATTACTTTACTTGTTGCTGGTATTATATATTTTGAATTTTAATCCAATTATCAGAGACGAGCAACCTTTTTGCACCGAGTGAAGTTTACAAGCTGCCGAGAGTTTAACTTTTTTTTGGGACAACACAGTACATTACCTACAGAAATAGGAACCACCAAACAATTTTTACAGAATTTTGATAGAGCTTTGGACACTAGCCAGTCCCCAGCTAGAAGCCTTTTAACAACAAAAACAAAAATATTACTGATGCTCCCAGGTGGGCTCTCTGTTAAAAAGGGAGTTGTTGAGCAGAACTTGAAGACAACACAAGTGTGGACAGAGTTCTGAGAGACTTGCAACAAGTACTCAAAGCTGGCGAATTTTGACGCAGAGCAAGTTGAAGAACCCGTTGACGATAGTTGGAACGAGTTAAGTGCTGTGAAGAGAAGAAAATTGTGAGCGAATTTGAGCTACAGAGACAGTTATAACCAAGAGACGTTTATTTTGGAAAAAAGACAGTGATTTGTCTCGGGACGAGGATTGTAATTGAGCGTAGTGGTGGAAACACTTGACCATATAGGTTGATGGATACTCAGACATGGACGAGAAGAAGAACGGAGAAGATCTCTAGCAGAGATTGGAGTCGCAGAGGAGCATTCAGAGTACGGTGCAGCATTTTGGCAAAAAATGGCAGAAATCGGACTTATAAAACTTTTTCTTTTGCCTGGGTATACTTGAATTACTTGTCAAATCAGTTATGATCAAAAAGCTAGCAAACAGTTCTTCGACTAAAAGTTGCTCTGTCATAAGTGCTATTGATTTTGGAGTAAAAGCGGTGCCTGAAGATGTGAAGCAAGGAAGCACTGAAAAGTGGAATGAGAGTTGGTCTGGTGCGGAGACTGTTGACGTCATTGGTGGTAGTCGAAGTTTCGATTATGACGGAGATATGGAAAAGCAGATTACAACAAAGCCCAAATCTGAAGACGAACTGTTCAAAGAAATGATGAATGGATGCATTGCACGGTGTGACAATGGTAAGAAAATTTTAGGGGCAAAACTGAGAAGAGAAGCAGTCGAGGAAATTGGTAACAGCGAGTTGGAAGATAATGCAACTTTAGTGACGAAGTTTTTAGTGATGACGACAGCTTCTTCGATAGCGACGATTAGAGAAACTTTATTTCGTGGAAGATGATGTGATCCTTTTAAACATTCGTGAGGCGCACAATTAATTATCTTTTGAGCTGAATCCCAAAAATGAATTGACAGTTGAAAAACCGTGCTCTAAACGGTTGATAACGTGTGAATACATCGCCGCCAGTTCTTTCTTGCCTTTTTTTGGTAAATAGATAGATGTTGGAGAAAATTGTGAGCCACATTTGAGTTCGTCTAAAGATTGTTGTTCGGTTTCGCCATCAGGAGGTACGTTTAGTGGCAACTCGGTTGCTACTGAATAACATCAAGAGTCAAGTAGTGCTGCGTCGCAAAAGAATTGTCGACTTGACTTGAATCTATCATCGTTTGGGGGAAAACCTGACAAATTACAGAAGTGTTCTGTATTTTTTCAACAACAGATACGAATTGTGTGGCGATCAACAGTGCTGAGAGCATGCCTTCAAGAGTAGACAGTGATGACGTTGAAAGAGAGTGCAACGAAAAACTTGTGCAAAGGAGAACTGCGGAGAAGTTAGCCAAAAATTTTCCCGCCAAGATATGTAAAGAACTTTCAGTTGCCAGAGAAAGTAATAAGTTTTTAGCTACTGTGCACAACCACTAAACAGGCTGCTTTTCCATATCAAAATAAAGCAGAACAAATAGAGGTGATCGAAATGAAATGAACGAAGAGTTGAAATTAAAAAAGGAAACTGAATCGAAGTTTTGTTGTTTTGTTTATTTATTTGTAGTTTTGGATGAAATATCGTAATGCAATTAATAGAAACATCCAGTGGAGTGCTATTTTCAAAGTGAATTTGTGATTACAAGACACATGCGGAATAAATTTGAGTAAAAATTCAAATAATTGTTGGGTTCTTATATTAAAACTTTGTCAGTCATATGAATTAATTAGGAAAAACTTGGGAAGATCAACGGGTTTATTGAAACGAGAACTAGAAAAAAGTAACATTACTATAGTTTTGGTAATTATACAGTGGAGGGAATCATTGTTGTCGAGAAAAATCAGTAATTAAAGTATTGGAATTTAAAAATGTCAAAATATTGCAAAAGAAAATTTGTAGTGGAAATAACAAGTTATGAAATTATGAAGTGAACTCGATGTCTAAGATAAAACTAATTTCTGGTTTGAAGTTTTTTAAGATCAATTTGAAGCGAATAGAAGAACACATATGCGTGTTGAAAGAAATTCCGATACAGAGAAATTAAAATGTTATGGAATCAAGCGTCTCAATTTTAGCTAACCCACCTGCAAGTCACCAGAACCCTACTGTCTCACGTTTGACTGACCTCAACGTTAGACTGTGGAGAACTTAATATGCAATGAGCTTTACCCGCTAACCGAATGCTGTTTCTTTTGCTTTTAAAACAAACAAAAAAAGAGGAGATAACTGATTTTTTGTGTACTTTCGTGAAAGAACCAACATTATTACCGGAGTTAGAACATCCAGCACAAGGCAAATGGAAAGGTGAAAAACTAAAATAAGTTGTCGTTGAAATTCAAGACGTTAACGATGACAAATACTCTACAAAGAAAAACGCAGATAAATCTAAGTTTTCCTTGATTTTCCATTCTTGTGATCATAAGAAAATAGTTGAAAGTTGGTTAGAACAAACATAGGTTCTTTGGGGGAGCAAAAAAATCATAGGCTAAATCAAACGAGTAACTTTAGCAGGCAAAGGATAAAAAAGAAGGCATATTTTGTATACGAACTGTTAAACATGTAAAATAACAATTGTTGGATCTTGAAATTATCAACTAAGTTGTCCACAATATTCAGGTAATCTGGAGCAAACATTTGATTATGAAAAATTAGAGCGCGTGATTAAAGTTCAGCGCCAGTTATTCTACATATACTATAGGTGCAAACGTTTGAAATTGAACGACTCGTTACTTTTTACTGATAAAATCTGATAAGGCTGAGCACACTTAAGTACAAATCACTCAAAACTGAAAGAGAGAGAGAGAGAGCGAAAGTTTGTGTGAAGCAGTTTGTTCTCAAGAGAGAAAAAATTATAGGTTACTACTGAGTTCTTGGTGGAGGAGCACAGTTGCGTAGTTGCAGTGAGCGAAACTGAGTAATTGATCGATTTGTAGACACATGCGGATCGTGATTGAATTGGTTTGATTTAGTCTTTGCCCACTAATTAGTTTTAGAAGAAAAATTCCATTTGATTGTTGGAGTTTCTCAATTATGCGTCTCTGGCTATAACTTTACTTGTTGCTGGTATTACATATTTCGAGTTTTAATCCAATTATCAGAGAAGAGCAACCTTTTTGCACCGAGTGAAGTTTACAAGCTGCCGAGAGATTAACATTTTTTTGGGACAACACAGTACATTACCTACAGCAATAGGAACCACCAAACAATTTTTAGGGAATTTTGATAGAGCTTTGGGCACTAGCCAGTCCCCAGCTAGAAGCCTTTTAACAACAAAAACACAAAATTCTACACTGATGGTCCTAGGTGGGCTCTCTCTTAAAAAGGGAGTTGTTGAGCAGAACTTGAAGACAACACGAGTGTGGACAGAGTTCTGAGAGACTTGCAACAAGTACTGAAAGCTGGCAAATTTTGACGCAGAGCAAGTCGAAGAACCCGTTGACCATAGTTGGAACGAGTTTAGTGCTGTGAAGAGAAGAAAATTTTGAGCGAATTTGAGCTACAGAGACAGTTATTACCAGGAGACGTTTATTTTGGAAAAAAGACAGTGATTTTTCTCGGGCCGAGGATTGTAATTGAGCGTAGTGGTGGAAACACTTGACCATATAGGTTGATGGTGTTACTCAGACATGGACGAGAAGAAGAACGGAGAAGATCTCTAGCAGAGATTGGAGTCGCAGAGGAGCATTCAGAGTACGGTGCAGCATTTTGGCAAAAAATGGCAGAAATCGGACTTATAAAACTTTTTTTTTTGCCTGGGTATACTTGAATTACTGGTCAAATCAGTTATGATCAAAAAGCTAGCAAACAGTTCTTCGACTAAAAGTTGCTCTGTCATAAGTGCTATTGATTTTGGAGTAAAAGCGGTGCCTGAAGATGTGAAGCAAGGAAGCACTGAAAAGTGGAATGACAGTTGGTCTGGTGCGGAGACTGTTGACGTCATTGGTGGTAGTCGAAGTTTCGATTATGACGGAGATATGGAAAAGCAGATTACAACAAAGCCCAAATCTGAAGACGAACTGTTCAAAGAAATGATGAATGGATGCATTGCACGGTGTGACAATGGTAAGAAAATTTTAGGGGCAGAACTGAGAAGAGAAGCAGTCCAAGAAATTGGTAACAGCGAGTTGGAAGATAATGCAACTTTAGTGACGAAGTTTTTAGTGATGACGACAGCTTCTTCGATAGCGACGATTAGAGAAGCTTTATTGCGTGGAAGATGATGTGATCCTTCCAAACATTCGTGAGGCGCACAATTAATTATCTTTTGAGCTGAATCCCAAAAATGAATTGACAGTTGGAAAACCGTGCTCTAAACGGTTGATAACGTGTGAATACATCGCCGCCAGTTCTTTCTTGCCTTTTTTGGTAAATAGATAGATGTTGGAGAAAATTGTGAGCCACATTTGAGTTCGTCTAAAGATTGTTGTTCGGTTTCGCCATCAGGAGGTACGTTTAGTGGCAACTCGGTTGCTACTGAATAACATCAAGAGTCAAGTAGTGCTGCGTCGCAAAAGAATTGTCGACTTGACTTGAATCTATCATCGTTTGGGGGAAAACCTGACAAATTACAGAAGTGTTCTGTATTTTTTCAACAACAGATACGAATTGTGTGGCGATCAACAGTGCTGAGAGCATGCCTTCAAGAGTAGACAGTGATGACGTTGAAAGAGAGTGCAACGAAAAACTTGTGCAAAGGAGAACTGCGGAGAAGTTAGCCAAAAATTTTCCCGCCAAGATATGTAAAGAACCTTCAGTTGCCAGAGAAAGTAATGGAAAATGCAATATAGAAATCCCGCTGAGTTTTGGCAGTAAATATAATACTACACAAGAACGTGGAAATGGTTTTGTCGCTTCGCGTCAGCTTTTGGCGAAAGAAACTGTTGAAAGGTCCAAAAAGAAAAGAAGTCAGAGTTCGAATGCAGAAATAGTGGTGTCTAACCGATCGAAGTTGAATGAAGTTGTTGATCGATTTTCTGAAGAAGAAATAGTTAATGCTGCAGAGTTGCTTCTTGGCCAAGTTGAACGTGGTATTGATGTTTCAGATATGGCTTTCGGACTTATTCAAATAAAAATGGGAGAGTCAAGCTAATCAGAAGCAAAAACATTGCTGAAAAATAGAAACAAAATAAATTAGAAGCAATATTGAGCCTTGTTTGGAGGCTCGTGAGGCAGCTTGGTAATTGGAGATCGCAAAGAGAACAGTTTTGTGAATTCTCAGCTTCAATTTTTCCGTTCCGACGTCAAAGACGAAAAATTGGTTCCTCCCATGTTGCAATTACCGGTTTTCCAAAGAAAGCAGAGTTCATACAAAGTGCAATTGAGGAGTAATTTTGGCCCCTTTTGAAGTCAAGAACGCATTAGGTACTGATTGAAATCACCTGTTGGTGGGCGCATCTGGACAAGAAGAGATGGTAAAATATAGGCGTGAAATGCCGTGCAGTTCTTCCCCAAAATTGCTGATGGCGAGTGACCATCAGAGAAGTCTGGAATTGGAGTACCCTGAGTTCTTTGGAGGACTAAGTATTAGCTGGAAAGAGAAATGGCACAAAATGAACCTGGAGTATCAATTGTCCAGGGGCGTGTGGCGAAAACGAAAAAAGGTCGAAGAATGAGTCTGGAGCGGACATCCCTTTAAGCATCGCAGGGAGAAAGAAGAGTGTGACAAGTTTTTTTAATTTCAATAGCCTTTGGTGAGAGCTGGTAGGTCTAATCTAACAAGAAGGCAGCTCTTATGATTTTGAATTATTAGACAATACATTAAATTAGAAGTTCATGCTGGAACCAATAAATCTGCTATTAATAAAGAAGTGCATATGCCCTAAATGACAATAACGATTGGAAAATGATGACCAGTTTAATTGTAATGTCGGAAATTAGGTTAAGATTAGACAGATTAAGGGTTGTTTGTAAAGGTTTTTTTTTGATTGTGAGCGCCTTTACAGCGAGCGTGCTTTTGTTTCAAAAACACTTAATTGACTGATTGATTTATATATATGATCCTGCTGATATCTTCTAGTAATAATTTAATCACTTAACGGTGCTCAGGGCATTATCCAACCTTTATTTACTTGGAGCTCTAATTAAATGGTTCACTCTAACGTAGGGTCACAAAGTTCCTAAAAAACAGCTGGCTGTGTGCAAAGCGGGAAATGTGCTAGTACACAGGGAAGGACGTTTTTTACTATTCGGGAGAACAATAGTATAGGAGGGAGGTGTGTGGATTTTCTTCTTTAAATCGTTGAACCTACATATCATTGAAACATCGATTTTGAGTGTTTAATTAGTTTGCTGAGTTTAGGAGCTAATCTTGATGAGCATATTGACTATGTAAACAAAAGGAACGAGGTTGAGTGATGTAATTTGGAGTGGAATTTGTCTTTATTTGTTATGTAAACAAAAGAGAGACTAGCTTCGCATAGTGATCAAGTTGTCAGAAACATTTGAAACGAACCTCGAAATTCATCAAACGGAAGGAACCAAGTTTGGTTACAGCAAAAAAAATTTGGAACAGTTTTGGAAAAGCAATGATATTTATTTTTGAAATTTTGAAATTTTTTAATTTATTTTTAAGTTTTGTCTCACAGTTTATTGCTTCAGAGAGTATATAATGGGTGTGTCAAAATGAAAAAATTATTGTTAAAAGGGGAGGAAAACAAAATATATGCTTTGAAGAATTTGTCGGCAAGTTTTTTGCATATTTTTTTACGAAAAAGGATGTTTATTTGCCCCTAAAGATTACCCATTGCCAAAAAAAGTAAAAAATAGATGAAAATGTTGTCATAAAGTTAATTGTGTAAAAAGTAAACCATATTTTATGGTAAAAAATTAGACTTAATAATTGTTTTTGTTTTGCGAATGATCGGAGCAAAAACTTTAAAATTTTTTGATGATTAAGAGCTCATACTTTTATTGTGTAATTCAACAAGCGTTTAGATTCTATGCAGAACAACTAAACGGGCTGGGTTCCATGGCAAAATGAAGCAAAACAAATAGGTGATTGAAAAATAAAACGAACGAGGAGTTGAAACAAGGAAACTGAATCAGGAAACCGAAAAAGTTTTGTTGGTTTGTCTATTTATTTGTAGTTTTTGATGAAATGTCGTTAGGTAATCATAAGGAATATCCAGTGCAGTGCTATTGTCACAGTGAATTTGTGACTAAGGGTTACATGCGGAACAAATCTGGGTCATAATCCCAGTAACTGTTGTGTTCTTTTATTTCTTTTAATTCTGTCGGTCAAGTGAATTAATTAGGGAAAACTTGGGAAGGTCAACTGGTCTAATTGAAACCAGAGCTAGAAAAAGGTAACAAAACTAGTGTCTTGGTAATTATACGGGGGGAATCATATGGTAAATATATGGAAGGAATCATTGTTGTCAAGAAAAAGCAGTAACTAAATTATTGGGGGTTAAAAAGTATGCAAAAGAGAATTTTTAGTGGAAATAACGGGTTATGAAGTGAGTTCAATGTTTCAGATAGAACTAAATTTTGCTTTGAATTAGTTCTGAGTATAATTTAAAGCGAATAAAAGAAGACAAAGGCTGCTACCCACCTGCGATTTCTCAAAACCCTACAACCTTAGGTTCGATTGAACTCAAATGTAAATTTTTGGTAACCTGAATATGCTTTGGAAAAACCGGTGAATTTTTCCTGCTAACACAAAGCTGTTTCTTTTGCTTTTAAAACAAATTAAAAAGAGGCGGTAATTGATTTTTTGATGTACTTTAATGAAAGAAACAGCCTCATTCCCAGAATCAAAATATCTAGCAAAAAGCACAATGGAACGCGATGAACAAACTAAGTTATCGTTGAAATTCAAGATGTTAACGATGACGAATACTCTACAGAGAAAAAGGCAGAAAGATCTAGGTTTCTTAGATTTTTCCGTCCTTGTGTTTATAAGAAAACAGCTGAAAATCGGTCAAATCAATTACAGGTCCTTAGGGGAGCAAAAGAAATCATAGGCTCAATCAAACGAGTATCTATAGCTGGAAAAAGATAAAAAAGAAGGCATGTTCTTGTATACGAACTGTTGAACATGAAACATTACTTTTGTTGGATCTTGAAGTTATCAAAGCGAGTTGTCTACGGAATTCCGGTCCTCTTGAGCAAACATTTAAATAAGATAAATAAGAGTGCATGACCATCATTCCACGCCCGTTATTGCCCTTATATGTTAGGTCAAAAATCCGAAATTGAGCGACTCGTTACGTTTTACTGATAAAATTTATAAGGTTGAGCACCTTTAGGCACAAGAAAAACCAGACGCGAAAGAGCGAGTCGGAGAGAAAGACTTACGATGCTTAAGAGCAGTGGTTTGTCAGTCAATGCTGAGAGAGAGAGAAAGCCCGTGTGGAGCAGTTTGTTCCCAAGTGAGAGAAAATTTTAGTTTTCTAGTGAGTTCTTGGTGAAAGAACATAATTTCGTAGTTGCAGTTAATAAAGCTGCATAGTAATTTGAAACTTCTGGTAGAGGGGATAATAAGTTTCTGGCCATTAAAAGAGCTACTGGGAGGCAGATCTTACTGGAGTTATTTGGATTACGAGGTAACTTGACTGATTTGTGGATACTTGAGGATAGTGATTGAATTGGTTTGATTTAGTTTGGAACGGTAATTAGTTTTCAAAGTAAAATTCCTTTTGATTGTTGAATTTACTCAATTATGTTCCTCTGGCGATAACTTTACTTGTTGCTGGTATTATATATTTTGAATATTAACTCAATTATCAGAGAATACCAACATTTTTGTTCACCGAGTGAAGTTTTCAAGCTGCCGAGAGAGCAAATTTTTTGGGGACAACACAGTACATTCCCTACAACAAGAGGAACCATCAAACAAGTCTTTCGGATTTCGGATAGAGTTTTGGGCGCTAGCCATTCCCCAGCTAGAAGCCTTCTAACGACAAAAATACAAAATTCTACACTTTTGTTCACATTTTTGATTTGGTCATTTATATTATTGTGTATAATTGAATTTGAGTAACCACTTTGATATTCTGAAATCTTTACGGTACAAAATTAAATGAAGGGAGCAAGCAACAGCATCGAAAATATAAAGCACCATAAGCTTATGGTAACTGCATTAAGACTGCAAAATCTGTTGGAGTATTCTAATGGAAGGTGATTGGTGAATTGTACGCAGTAATCGTAAGCCTGTTTGCGTTACAAATAGCTGTCTAGTTTATGCTAAGCATTACAGCAATCAATTTCTCTTTTTCTACCATTGCGTTCTATAATAAACACAAACTCTGTTGATAACTTTGGTGGAATAATTGACCATAACTTCATTCGGCTCAAATAAAATTTCAACATCGCTAAAGTTTTAGCATCCGAAAATCAGGTTTCGATTTTGGCAAACAGCAATTTTTGAAGTAGTCAGTCTTATTAACGGACAACCACAATTCTCTTTTCAACAAAAACTCAAAATTTTCTTCAATAATTTGTAGCAATAATAGCAAAAATAACAAACTATGGCAACAGAGGAAGAAGAAATTGAGTTAGATATTGTTGAAAAGACTAAATATTACGATATAGAGCTACAAGTTGTAAAATTACTCTCAAAACTTCGAAATTCAGATTTCAACGACACAAAATTCGATGATTCGTTAGTCGAACTTCATTTTGAATTGGTTGAAACTACGAAAACAGCTTCAGCCGAACTGAAAGAATCAATTAGCAACTTGATGGTCGATTCCGAGCTGCTCTCTATAATTGACAGTAAACTGGATAATGTCCAGAAAAGTGGCGCGTATCGGGAAGCCAACATATATTACATGTTGCTTCTGCTATCCCAAATTGTGGCAAATGGTTCTGGAAAAATGGCGGATTCAGTATTCGAATTGAGTTTGCACAGGACTCTACTCAAAGCTCTGTTTGAGATATACCACTTAAATCTCAACAGCGAAAATGACAAAAAACGTCGTGTCAGAATCTTAGTCGCGTGTTGTTACAACTCAATGAAAGTCAGCCCAGCAACCATTATAGAGTTCAGAAAAGGCGGGTTGGTTGAAGTTTGCAATCACTACGCTGAAAATACCTCTAAGTACTGGAATTCTGAAGAAGAATTGGTATTTTTATTCGCCCTTTCTTACGCCGCGGATTTCGACGCGAACCCCGAGGCTCTCAGAACCGCTCAGATCAATTTGTACTATCTGTATTATTGCGGGCTCCAACAAGCTTTGGAACGCGACGACCACAAATCGTCGGAGGGCGGATACGCGCTGGCTGAAATCTTAACCAGCGTGTCGCGGTTGGCTTTGCACAACAGCAATGCCAGTTTCTTCATAGAGCATAGAATCGTCAAATCTTGCCAGATAATAATTGAAGCCAAGTTTAGCCAAGATGAAGTTAAACAAGCGCTGGAGATTTTGTGGACGTTGTCGTTCCAGAAGAAAGGATGCACCGAGATTAAGGAAAACACAACTTTAGTTGACGTCATCAAGTCGTATGAGAAAGATGAGGATGCCAAGATAGCTCAAGCTGCAAACGGGATTTCATTCCAGTTAAACGTGGACCAGGAGACCTCAAAAGTAGCTGCACAGGATAAACAGACACAAGGGACATCTGTTGCTCAGCAGGACGAAGAGCCTAAACACATCATGATCAGTTATAGTTGGCAACAGGCTGAGGTATTTTATGATTACTTAAAAAAAATTCATTTTTTAAAACTCTCATTTTATGAAAGCTTTGTCGCGACAACTTTAGATAGACGCCATGATTTTAAGTTGTAATTTGATAAATGCAGCCTTATTCTTCCGGCATCTTTCTGAATGTGGAGGGGTTTAATACTCAAAGGGTACTTTTGTACTTTTTTTGTTCGGTCAATTTTCGCTCAGATTGATCTATTTCTCATAGAAAGCTATAAATAGTATCACTCGAAAGACCGTGGACCGTAGAATATGTTGATTGAAAGGTTTTTCGAATTGCGCTTGTTTCGAGTTGTCAAAACCTAAGTTCTTAAGAAGCGAGAAGATGATGAATTCTACATCCAGCTCCTTGTTCCCCCGAGATGATGTTGTTAAGCAGGAATAAGGGTGTAATGTAAATTCCCCCTCTTAATTATTAGAGAAAATAGTGTAAGAGTATAATTTTGAACGTTACATTACAACGTTGTTTACAGGTTTTTTCACTTATCATGTTCCTGTGGTTTTGGCTCACAGCGAACTGATTCTTGCGAATTTAGCAGATTTTACAAATTTTGGCTTACTGTTTTTTCTCGATTTTGCTCAATAAGAACAAACTAAATAGCCATTGGCACAAAAAATTAATAAATTGAGCTTGCTAGTTCTCTATTTTACGAACAAAATACCGGAATTAATTATTTCTGGACAAAACACCCTGTTTCAATCAATTTTTTTGGCTAAAGGTACAGTTTGCAAAGACTGAACAGATGACAGTAACATCCAAAAGTTGTTTTGCTTTTCTGTTATTTTTCTTTTTTTTTCTCGATCTTTTTGCAAAACTAATGAAAATTTAGCTTTTCTTTTTAGATATTTGCACTTTTTATTTCCCTAGATTTCAAATTACTACTTTTTCTTTGCAAAAAAACGAATTGAGTTGTTTGAGATGTTGTTGAGATGTTTATAACACTATAAGTACCGAATAAGGAGAAGTTGACTAAGAAGTTTACCATATGAACTATTTCTATTTTATCCCATTTCTTCTAAAATTATCTACATAGAAAAGATTTCCATTCATTACAGTAATCCTCTCGTCTTCTTTAATCTAAAAGCAAAAAGTATATCAACATTCCAGAAATATGAAATTAAGTCAAACTGATTAAAAACTTTTTATCGAATTTTTCAAAATAATGCAGTCTTGGGAACCTTGTTTTACAGCGATGCGCTGTTCTTTGAATTAAATTTGGGAATAAATTTCATTCTATTAAAGACCAAAGATAGAAAAAAAGAAAAAATTTAGAAACCTAGCTAAAGTTTGCAGCTCCTTTAGAATTTTCTAAGGAAATTATGAAAGACTTTATCTATTTCAACAAACGATAGCAAAAGCTTGCAAACCATGTGTTGTTGGTAGAAAAAATTGGGTCAATTTTATCAATTTAGGTTAAGGGAATAAAATTGATTTTTGGAAAATTTTGGAAAAGAAACTGGAAAAGATTTTTGGAAAATGATTAATAGGTTTTTACTGCTGTGTAACTGCTGGTCAATAACATCTTCAAAATCAAAATATGTATTTTACGTGTCATAAACACGCAACACTAAAAACAACTAAATTCATTTTTGCTATATATTTCAACCCATGAGATAGAAATAAAGCTAAAGTCAGTAACGAGTAACACCCGGATAATTTTGATTTAATAAGACATAGGTTGAGTAAATTTTCTTTTTTAAGTTCAGTGCTATATTCCTCAGTCATAATGCTGACGATTTTTGATTATTTTCGAACATACTGTTTTAGTGTTGAAACCCCAGAAAAAACAAAGTGAAAGACACCGCCCATGTCGATAGAATAAAATGGACCCAGTTGGGAAAAATTAGCGAAAAAGTTCAGCACATAAGAAATTAAATAGTTGTCAGGTGATTCTTGTGAAATGGGAAAAAACAATTGGGATAAAAATATTAAAACAAAAGTCAACTTCAAATATTAAGATATAATTACATATACATATATATATATATATATATATATATATATATATACATCTATATATATATATATATATATATATATATATATATATGTATATGAATATATATATATATATATATATATATATATATATGTATATATATATGTATATATATATTTTATATATATATATATATATATATATATATATAGGTGTGTGTGTGTGTGTGTGTGTGTGTGTGTGTGTGTGTTTACGTGCTGCAAAATCATCAACAGCTGGAAATCGCAATTTTTTTTTGGGCAAAGAGTTTCACCCTTCCAGAAACGCATGCGACGCACTGAATTAGCTCTAATTTTTTTTTATTTTTGATGTCTTAGTTTTATTTAGTTTCACTAATTGAGATGGAATTGTTGCTTGCCAGCAAACTTTAGTTTTTATTAGAAAATTTTAACGTATTATACGCAAAGAGATATCGACAGCTTTTCTCAATGGCGCTCTCAAGTTATTGTTTCCTTTTATAATGGCTCTGTTAATCGCGGGTTCAGGTAATTATTTTTATTTAATTCATTTAAAAAATGCATTTAGATCTCTGTGTAAAATTAGCAGCTTTTAATTAAAATGTGGATTGAACAAAATCAACTTTGCTAAATATGTATGCTGAAAATGTGTTTGCTTCAGTATATATGACTTCTTGTACAGAAAATCTTTTCCAGAAATTTCATTTTATAATTTTATTTCTCTATATTTTTTGTCAATGATATTCAGTATATTAGAAACCTGGTCGAGACAGAATGATTTTCAAGTACAAATTTTTGCATTATTTGATTCTAAATTATTTTTTTTTTCGTTTTTCTAATTATCTTTTTTCTTGCGTGAAGTTTTTGCCAGAAACTGATTGACTCCGCAAACAGAAAAGTCTTCCACTTTCCTTTAGGAAAAACATTTGGCAACTCTTTATCTTGCAAAAATTTGGTAGAAAAAGGGTTACCTCTCAAGGTTCCGAAAGTTAAATTCAAAAAGGTTGGTTTGGATTCATTGGTGCACAGGTACTGCAATTGCCTGACAATCTATATTTTGCTCATCTTAATTTTTGATGCAATTATTTAGTTCCTTTTTAGTTTGAATAAAAGTACCCTAACAATTTAAAAATTATTAAACACAGCTTGAATGAAGATGGTCAGGCGTGATGATTAACCAGTTCATATTCTTTGTTCGTGTCTCTGTAGTGCGCATAGTCCATATTTTACTCAAACATTTGTTTTTTTTGTCCCTGAATCCACGCTCAAGTAAATTTAATCTGTCTCTTTTAATGCAAATATTTAAATATAGGCCATCTGCAACTTATTTGAAACCTGAATAAAAATGGTTTTGTTTTGTAAAATTGTTACTAGTTTTACAGGAGACTGATTAACTGGGACAAAAAATAACGAAAAGGTCGAAATTCATAAGTATCTGTGGCCAGACTTATCATAAAAGTTCTTAAAAATTTCTCGCAAAAAATTTTTTTGTTGTACAATCTTGCAACGGGAATGTTTATCTTGAAAGATTATTGTAAGAAAAATGGTTACCTTGTAAGATTCTTGCAAACTTAAAAGATCGTTATTCACTGAATTCTTGTACTGCCATCAAAAAGCAAATTTCCAATATCATTATTTGTTTTTTTGCCATTTCAAGAGACTTTGTAATTGAAATAAAAAACAAGCGAGCATAATTGAGTTCTTTGAGGAAAAAATTGGATATAAAATTTGCAAATCCTTGAGGTAAGAAGCCCCTTCACAGCTTTGCCGTTGTCTGTAAAATCAAAATTAATTTATAACTTACTTGCTAATGAACTAGGAAAAACATAAAAAGCTTGCAACTCTTGCCCAATAAATATTACGATCGAAAATGCAATTTGAAGACGGAAGTACTAACGTAAGACAAAGGGTTATCTTATACAATTTTGAAAGGCGAATGGCTTTCTTGTAAGACGAATGTTTATCGCTTAAGATTCTGTCAGAAAATCTCATAAGACAATGCCTCCTCTTGTAAGATTCTGTCAGAATCTTGTAAGATCTTACAAGATAACTATTCGGAGTTGGCCCGGGTATCTAGCAATCATTTTGAAAATTGTCAACAAATTATAAATTAATGCAGAACAGAAGTTCTCTTGCAGGAATCTGGCAAAAATATTTATCTTGTAGGAATCTGGCTGCAAAAAAGTTATGCTGTGGTCATTCCTCCCAAAAATGGGTGGAGTTACAGGAATCTGGCTTAAATTTTATCGTGTTATAAGAGTTTTACAGATTGTGTCAGATTCCTACAAGGTAAATCATCTCATTGCGACTGAGGTTTATACGAGATTGAAAATACGCTGATATTTTTCAGTTTTAACCACTTTTTAGGTGGCCCGTGAGTTAGCAGAACGTTTGAAGAAAGTGGACGGAGGTAGAAAAGTGTGGTTGGATATAGAAAAGATGGAGGGTAATATATTGGAGAGGATGGCGGAGGGGGTGGAGGGGGCGAGTGTGGTGGTGTGCTGCTACTCTGAGAGCTACAAGAACAGCCAGGCATGTCGCTCAGAGGCAGAGTACGCATTCAAACTCAACAAACACATCATATATGTCAAGACACAGACAGACTACAGCCCAAATGGATGGCTGGGCGTTATGATGGGCAATGTTATGTACTATACAGTCACCGACAAAACGAGCTTGGAAAAAAAACTGTCGGAAATAGCGCATAGAATTGATAAATTGAACAACCAAACAGTTCAGGAATCTAATGATTTTGATTCCAAACCTCGGAGTCTAACAGACAGTATTCCAGTTTGCAGCTCAGGTACAGATAAATCCAATTTTCAGCACTGGAACTGCGATTATGTGAGGAAATGGCTGTGGTCCATCAAATTGGAGGATCGCTTTGAAACCAAAGAAAACTTAAGAAGAATTGATGGTCGAGTGTTGGCGGAGTTACAACTATGGCAAACTACGGCTCCAGACATTTTTTGGAAAGTTTGTGAAAATTCACTTGGTTTAAAAGATTCGCTTGACATCCTTGTCTTCAGTCATGCGCTTCGGGAGTTGACTTAATTGGAACTGAATCTTGATTCTATTTATATTATCAAGCTGTGACTCTGGCCATTGACTTGTTTCAAAATAAAGATGATTCGCGAAATGAATGATTAAACTCCGTTTCGTGGCAATGAAGAAATTTTGTTCATTATTTAAAACAATTTCAAGTTCGAATATGTGTTTTAAATTTAAAGTTACACTTGACAGCACTATTGATAATAGGCAGTTCGAAACTAGTTTTTGGAGGCGCGCCACGTAAGAGCGACATGATCAAATTGATCCCAAATGGAATTGAACGACGAGGTGTCAAGGGTCAAATTTTTCCTTCTTCTTAAAGTGCATCTTCAACAATTTCAAAAATTGAGCTCTGATCAAAAAGAGGTCAGATAAAACGCTTGGCGGATTGATGGATGAACGTATCCAGCGAATTTATTCAGTCAAATAAAAAGATTAAGTTTCATTCAGTGAAAAGCGAACAAAAACAGTCCGAAATAAAGTCAGATTTCATCTGCTAAAGAAGAAATCGAAGTCTAAATTAGCATTTTGTGAAAATAAAATTAAGATGATTTTGTTTTCGATTCCGGTGAAAGAAAGTAAATGACCACAGACGTAATCTTCACATTAAGCTGGATCGAGAAATTACTGGGATAATAGACAACGTAAGCAAAAAACATTCTTTTAAATTAGCAAATACCGATGTTTATTTCTTCAAAATAAATCTCAAATATGATTATTTCGAGACACGCTTTGCTTGCCCTCAGTGAATAAAAACTAGATGCAATCTCGAAACTCAAAGAAGCTGGATTGGATGTTTTATAGTTATAATTTATAACTGCGCTTCAAAAGAATTCGAATCAAAAATGATAATTGCTTGCTTTCGTAGAAAACATTTTATAGAACTGGATAGATTTCTTTGATGTTGACAGTTTGCAAATATGTCATTCAAAATTTTGGAAAAGCTGACAGTTTTGGTTTTTTCCAATCCCGGGTCGAGGTTTCGCGGTGAACTTTCGTATGAAATGCGGTGAAATGCGGTGAAAAAAAATTGTCACCGCGTATTTCTTACATCTTTTTGCGGTGAATGCGGTGAATCGCGGCGAATTATTTATTTTCACCGCGCTCTCGGTATTCCTACAAAAAAGACGCTTCCATACACGGGTTTGAACCTCTTAACTCCTGCATGTGTTGAACTCCTTGTTCAACTGCGCCAACTGTCACTTACTTCTATCATATTTCTTGTGAATTTAAGCAAACGTTGGAAAACGAATGCGGTGAATTTTTGTAAGAAATGCGCTGAATTTCGCAGTGAGTTTTTGTAAAAAGTACGTGAAATGTGGTGAATTATTTTTCTTACCGCATTCACCGCATTTCTTACATTAATTTACCACAAAAGTGGATGCGGTGAATTTTTTGTAACAAATGCGGTGAATTTCGCGGTGACTTTTGTAAGAAATACGGTGAAATGCAGTGAAATATAGGCAAGAAATCGCCGCATGCACCGCATTTCTTCCAAAAAGTCACCAAAAACCTCGAACCGGGATTGACAAAATTGCAACAAGGACCAGTTATAATAAATGTACAACAAAAGTCAATGGTTTTACGTATATGGTGCATACCATGGTTGTAGAAAAAGTTTGGTTGATAGTCCTTTTTATGCACCTGACTTGTAAATAAAACTAGTCATTTTCAGAAGGTTAATTTTATGGGAACAAGAAAGGAGCTCTCGAATAAATTAAGCAACTTCGCGTTGATATCGATAAAACCGTGCTCCTCAGTTGTTTGGAAGGGTGATGGAGAACGTGTCTTCGTTGAGTTCAACAATTACTATTATGATGAGAGAACTCGTTTTTGCAATAAGTTCAAATGTTTTTTGTCTCTTTTTCTTAAACTGAAGTTTATGCTGACATATCATTCATGGGACTGTTTTCCATTTATGCCCCCCACCCCAGTTTAGTCGGTGCACATCATTAGCAATCCCGCTACTCATGTACCAAATTTTTACATGATTTGTAATGACACGTGCTCTGTAACTGGGGGGCTCATAACATACTGGTATGGGGGGGGGCACAAACGGTAAATATCCCAGTGATGTGAAATTAAGTTTGCAGAGTATTTTATTCTTGTTCAATTATTTCTGGCATGAGCATTTACTTCAATTGCCTCAATTCTCGGCTGAAAACCAAAATGTCCATTGGGTCGTGCATTCCGAGAGAAGATTCACAGAATCGTAAGAAGAAGTCGGGAGATCCAATTTGCCAATGCTGCAATTCCGCAAGCGTGTTCCCATTAACACCCTCTTCACGTGTCTTTCCCTCTATGTCCGTTTTGAGAGACATCATTCTGATCCAGTTCACGACGTGCTCGCAATTCCAGGAAACGTAGCTGATTTCTTGTTCACTCTCAGACGCCGTTACTGATGTAGATTCACAGTAAGGCAAAGTCTGCATCTCAACAACTTGATTTGGTTGATAACCAGTTGATAATTGCTTGATTCTATCAGTCAAATCTGGTAAAATTTTGTTCAATTTTACGCTATCCGTCATTTCATAATGCTGATTATTTCCCATCAAGACGCCGATCCATCCATTAGCTTCGTAGTCGGCCTGTGTGTTAATATATATGATGTGTTTGTTGAGTTTGAATGCGTACTCTGCCTCTGAGCGACATGCCTGGCTGTTCTTGTAGCTCTCAGAGTAGCAGCACACCACCACACTCGCCCCCTCCACCCCCTCAGCCATCCTCTCCAATATATTACCCTCCATCTTCTCTATGTCCAGCCACACATTTCTACAACCATCTTCAAGTCTAAGCCGTTCTGCCAGTGCACGAGCAATCTGAATAAAAATTTCAAACTTTGCAGCGCTCGCTAATAGATTTTTTGCCATAATCTGATCGATTAAGTTTGAATTTTGACTTTTTCGTAAACTGTTAAAAAATGAAATATTCCATACGCAATTATTGTTCCAGTACGGAATGAAATGGTGGTTAGGAACTGTATACCAGCCCTACTTTGTTGTTAAGCTAATTTTAGCCATCCGATATCCTTGCCAGACACATACAAAAGTGGTATAATTCAGAAATCTCGAAAAAGTGAATACAATGTGGAAGAGATTTTCTTTCATTTTTTCCCGTTTCTCGACGAGAAATTGAGACTCATAAATTCAGAATTTTTCAGTTTTTGCTGTTTTTACCCAATGAGATGGCGCTTTACTTTTATGACATCTTTGCCAAGTATATGTGCATTTAGCGTATATTGAGCGTATATTTAGCGTATATTTAATAGTCGTCGTCATCTTCTCAGGTGTCTATTACTGTGCTCCTATTTTTTAATATTCAAAAAGTTCTGATTGTGTTGGTGCTGTCTTTTTCTTTGAAAGATTTGTTCACCCATTATTTCCATTCACTTTTCAAAACGGGATAAACAGTTAAATCCGTGATGTCACTAATTTGCATTGGAGTCCTTGTGTTATATGTATTTATCCTTCGAAGGCTTACGATACAGAGTTTGTTGATAAGTTTTAAATTCAAGGTGAAAATAGTTTTCGAAATTATTGAGCCAAACATAGTGCACTCTTTTCACTCTTCTTCCTAAATTTAGAGCAGGGCTTTTAGTTAAAAGTTTCCAAATTGACAATAGTTACACTCCATTGGGCCCTTGAACAAGTCATATATTTTCATCTCATGTCATCATATATATATATATATATATATATATATATATATATATATATATATATATTGGAATTTCCATAAAAAATTGTCGTGGTTTCTACATTTTTCTCCACATCATGCGGCATTTGAAACGTTTTTGCTTTCTTTTGAATTTAATATAAAATTGTTTTGAGGACACAAGGTGGTTTTAAAGACCAATTTTGAGCCACAGCAAAAAAGCTTTGACATTAGCCTCAGGTCGTAAAAATCAGCTTCAACGGTTTTACCTGCTTTTTTCTAAATCTCAGTGACTTTTATTCATTTTTTAAAATACTAAAATATCAATGAATCCTAGCTGCAATCATAGTTCATATCAATATAACGTCTGTTTTGATGGCAAGATGAGCAATTAAAAAATTGGTGGATCTTTTTCTCTCTAACAATAATATGGTTTTTTTGAAATATGTTGCTACTGCGCAGCATTTGCCGTGTCTCTTATAAGATTTTTTCTAGATGATATTTTTCAGTTTTTGCTGTCTTGTCATATTGATTGGAAATGTCGGTGTTCAACAAGCTGATATTAGAAGTATCTACAATCTAAATTTCATTGTTTATATTTTTCTTTGAACTTGTGAAACACAATTTCCTATCAGCGGATTGTAATGTTCTGCTAGCCGGGTTAGGGTTTTCCTTTTTGCCATTTTCCGCCAAGGTTCATGAAATCTTTGTTTACTTTTCTAGGCTTTTTTTGATAATTCTTCCCAAAGTGTCTTTAAAATGAACAGAGTCAATATCAAAAAACAAAATTAGAAAACTTTTATGCCCTGTTTTTGAACTTGATCTTTGCTCTAGCCAGTCATAGTTGGCAGGTCCGATGAATATTTCTAATGATATAAACCCCTGTATTTCAAAGATCACTTTCAGTAATATCAAATTTTTCCATTTTTACATTTTTTTTGCTGTCCGATTATTTTTGGTTTCGTTTAGGGCTGGGTTTTTTGATTTTGTTAGCCCCAATATTTGATTATGTTTAAAGATGAAAGTTCGTCTTTTCTTTAACTTAATTTTTTGTGTAGTGTTTGCTTTTTTGTATTTTTTACAATTATACATTTTTGCCGAGAGCTTTATTTAATCTGTTTGAAGTTGAAATTCTTGAAAATGATTTTTTTCCCAATAAACTTTATATACATTTTCCTAGCTCAGTAAATTTCTTGAAATTATTTATTTGCAAACTGACTTTTGAATGCTTGGAAGTGTAATCTTGCTCAATATGTTTTTCCGACACCGCTTTTCCTTTTGAATATAAAGATTTGAGCAAACAATTCATTATTGTTTATGTTTTACAATTGAGATGACTTAAATGTGCATGCTCAATTATGCATGACAAAGTCTAGAAAATCACTAATAATTCGTCTGTCTGAGAGCTAAAAATGTAAGTTAAACCAGGTAACCTCTGATTGGTTCCAGCTGTAGCTGATCATTATATGTCGAGCCTCGTCTTGCTGACCATCCGACTTTTGGGTTTTGAAACCCGCTAGCTTTTGTGACAACTCTTCGTCAACATTCAGCTGGAACAATATTCCAGTCGCAGCATCGCTTATATGTCTATTGTCGCTGTTTTTGTGTGAATTTATCAGACCACAAAGATACTTATTTTTCTTTATCTCTCTCGCACCACATTGCTGAAAAGACAGCGTCCATAAAAATTCCAAGGCTATCTGGATTTCATCGTCTTTAAACCCATCGCTAATTACAACTTCGCAGGTGTTGATAATTCCATGGCCAATCAGAAACATCGCGTTATCACTGCTCAGAGCCAGTCGAGAAATACAAGCAAAAATCTCGGCCGCCGAGAACCCGATTTCGGACCTATGATCGTCGTTTTTAAGAGTTAACTTGAGCCGGTCGTGGATGTAGAACAGATTTTTATTCGTAGCTTTCAGAGCCTTGGGGTCGGCATCTAAATCAGCGACATACGATAACACAAAAAGAAGCTCGTTCGTAAGTTTGCGATCATTACCCGCTTTTTGCATAAAATGGGTGCAAAGTTTCACTAGGTCCCGATTTCGGAACTCAAGCCTGGAGTTCGGATTTAACTTCATGGCGAGGTAACAGCAGCAAACTAGTTCAAAAACTTGGTCGACTGTTTCTTTTGACGTCAAATTCATTAGGTGTTCTTCCGATAGATTGTCAACCAAAATTTTAGGAAACTCAACGTCCAAGAACATCTTTCCTAGACTTTCAGACCCCCAATACAAAACACTGCGCAGAAGTCGCGTAAGCAAATGCGCATTGCCTGACCAATATTTTGAATCTTTCTGTTGCCTCTCAAATATCTTTTGAAGAACTGTTAAAAATTGGTAATCCATTAGCAATTCCATGGTAATATCCTGCATCTTGGAGCTCTCGAGGAGCATGGGTCGCAAAATGTCGAAGTCCACCTCATCGATTAGAGTTTTTTGGTCAACTTCATTGAAATCTAAAGCCTTCAATTTGGAAACAATTTTTTTGATTTTTGCTTTTCCCTTCTTGTATAAAACTTCATCGTCGGTCATATCTGCAGCTTTACTTGACATACTTTAAATTGAACTTTTGTATGCCCAACAAAGGCAAATTTGCTTTTCTAACTTGATATTTATCTTGCTATAACTTACAACAACTTGTTATAAACTTTAAAACAATTCGTCTGGAGGCGTACAGTAGCAAAATTATTGAACGAACATGTCAAAGAAGTTTGTTCAGAAATTGTCGGTGATTAATACAGTTGTCGTTGTTGAACAAATCTTAAGTTGACCCTATCGAGCAAATTGCAACCAGTATAGCTCAAACAGAATCTTGTTTAGTTTGATTCTTTGATTTTCCATCAAATCAGTCTCCCATTCGTAAAGTTATAATAGTTATTACGATCAAAACAGCATCACCTCAATACCCGTTTTGACTGTTGCATTGAGTATATTTATGACTGTGTTGATTCGAATAAGCAAACAGAGTGTGTAAATACACATGCGGAAGTTTCTAAAGTGACCTACAAATTGGAACCATATGAACATCACACATGGGTCAAAAGTAGACCTCAATGAATTATATACAAGGAGGCTCGCTAATGTGCGTTCGCAAATAATGTTCCAACACCGCTCGACCAAGTTTTTGTCTTAATTGTCAACAAAATGAGGAAGAGATAGAAAACTTGCAAAAATGACCTAATGTTGGAAGATAATTGGTGTATCCATTTAAAAAATCGCTTTATGCTCTCATAAATAAATGAAAAAATAACTCATTGGAAGGCCGCTCATACCTGCCATTAAGGAGAGTATCAGATAAGACAAACAACAAAATCAAATGAAAACAACAAGTACTACTTACGACCAAAACTCAACGTCTACCGATTTATTCCTAAGAAATTTACTAAAAAAAGTCAAAAAAGCATCCGATAAATAGTAAACTAAACCAATTGAACTTTTATTTCATCAGAAAAGCTACGGGATCTGTCTTTCTTTAGAACAATTAACAACTAGACAGAAAACTAAGAAGGCAAAATTAAAAAATACGTTTTCACTTTTCGAAAACAATTAAATTCAATGCAATCAGCTATCCACTGAAATCATTAATTGGCTTCGCTTATACTTCCATACCAAACCATTGAGACGTGTCATTATCAAGAATGTCATACCACTACACAAGAACTTAAACAGGCACAAATCAAAAGTCAATTCAATTTTGCGAGAAAACGGTGTCGAAGCCTATAAGATCGAAATCTATTCACTAAGAAATGAACATAATCAATTGCGGCTTCTTTCAACGGCATTTTTGCGATATGAAACTTGTAATTAAGGTGCCATTAATGTGAAGATTGGACAAAGCAGCCACACGGATCTTCAAAAATTGGAAACGGTCAAAAATAAATAAAACAATTTTGATAACTCGAAGTATAAACGCCAAAAACTCATTATTTAAAAAATAGAACCATGGAGCAATGAAGCAATGAAGACTACTTTAAAATCCAAATGAAAAAGATCGAAAGCCGCTATCTTTGCAGAGACATTGCCGACAATTTGCAGAAATTAGATTGAAATTCGTAAATCTCAAATTACCATAACTTTTTTGAAAACAATTTCTTTAAAAGTAGAGCATAACAACCGTTAACGTTAATTTTAGAAAAGTAAGCGATATAAATTGTTACTGCTTAGGAAGCCAATTCTGCATGTCATTAATGAGGCTAAGTCAGAAGAAACGAACATTAACACTAAATACAGTCAGAGCTCAAAACTTTACGAACAATTTTTATGCAAATGGTGTCAAAGCCAAAAACCATATGCTTTGCTCTGAATTTAATATGTAATTTTATTGGCCTCCCTTTGCACGTAAATATGACTTGACAAAAATTGAAGTTCGATTTAAAATCATGTTGGACTGTATCTAACATAGAAAATAAACTAAAAAGCAAAAGTATTTGAGAAAAAATATATACAGCCCTCCCTTACAATTCGATTAAATTTTGAGCTATAAAAATCCACAACTAGACCAAAATTGCTCCTGATATTGCTTCTTCGACATTACAACAAAAAATGTTCTAAACGTATCCGAAATAGTCAATTAAACTACAGTCACAATATCAAAAAATGACAAATTTTGGATACTTTTTGATTTACAAAACCAAAATGCCAATATGTATCAACAGGAAGCCTTAAATGGCTTTTTAATAAGTCCATTGATACCGAAATAGACATTTGATTACTTAGACAGACTCAGTTGAGAACAAGCTTGCCGTCGCTGCGTGGCTGATAAAAAACTCATTTATTCTAGAAAAATTGAGTAAAAGATTTTTGGACAAACGAAAATTTTTAAAAACAAAAGCTACATTTCTTAAAAATATCGGTTTAAAGTGAAAGACCGCAATTTTGTTTCCAGAAAATTTTAGGAACATGAGCTACAGTTAGCTAATATCTGACTAAAGGAACACTGTGTTTGCAGTTTTCATGTCTGCACCACAGGTAAAACTGGACATAGGCTTATTTGATGCCGTTTTTGATGAAAAAAAGGAAAAAAAATGCTGAATTTCAAAATTTACAAATATTTCAACAATTTTATCATATTTTAGCTAAAATTGATCCAATTTTAAGCAAAAATGATCAAAAATATGAAGAAAACAACTGAAGTTGGGTCCATTTAAAACCTCTTAACTCCTCGGACAGAGCGAAAAGATTTTTTTTTTGAAATTCTACGCTTGACAAGCTTTCTAATGATACCACTTACAATCCTGTACGATGAATATTTCGATCAGCGAAAATTGACTGAACAAAAAAAACAGTTGAGCAGTTGAGTATATAGTTCCTTCCCCACTAAAGTGGGTTGGAACAATAAGAGCAATCGTGAAGTTGGATTGCATTACTTTCTCATACCACTTGTGTAAAAATGAGAAGTTGCCTATTTAGTTTATAGCTCATCTCTGAAAGCTCTATCCGGATGTTGGTTCTATGTTACGCACGCACTCAGCCGTGCTGGCCTTCCGTAGATGCCATAAAAAACATATATGGCTTCATCCAAGCCTACGCAAATTTCATAGCATGATCATGCAATGGTTTCTAAGGCCATACACAATCGTGTATTCAATGTCCCAGAATTTTTAATGAAGTAATAATTTCAGTAAGAAACTATTTTAAGTGTACAATTTAAAATCATTTATTTGTGGACAAAATTATATCAATTATTTCAATTAATGTAAAGCCTCTCCATGGTTGGCTCCCAAAACATAGGTTATGAATAGTTTGAGATTCCCTAAAGAAATGGGCCCTGATTTATTTTCACAGTTTGAAGCTTACGGCTATTACTAAGTGGATTAGATATGATGAATTAATTCCAAGACTTCAGAGCTCTAGCCAAATATAAATTCTTAAGGTAATCTGAACATCGAAATGGAGGGAATTTGTTGCTGCAGTGTAGGAACCACCAATTTTATGAAATCGGGTGCTCTATTCGATAAAACTTGGTGCAAATAAGTGGCTTTCTTAAACTCTCAAAATAATTTAAAATGGAAGTATTTCAATCTTTAAATTTAAATTATATTTCTCAATTTTTATAAGTCATTATAATATATAATAATAATAAGTCATTATTTTTCTGTTGAAGCAAGCGTTTATTGCTCAGTTTAATTGTTTCTCAAGTAAAAGTAGAAGCGAAACCTTTATTCCACTCAATAAGACAGCACTATTTTGGAAATGACTTACAAATACTGAATTCATAACTTTAGTTTTGGCATGAATTGGGAAAGATCTCTTGATTGCATAAATTGTTCTTATTCCACCTGACATTTTCCACAGTACATTTTTCAATTCTTCTCGGAAGTTTTAGTTTCTTTTAAAAGAATTGCTAAGTATTGCATTGTATTTTTCATTGTGAATTGTTTACCAGAAACAGTTATAGAATAGAAACAGTTATGAGTTGGTTAAGTAAGTTTGAGATTTTGCAAAAAAACGATAAAATTTGGTTTTGATGTAATCAAATGAATCTAGTTTTGAAGTGTTCAGATAAATCTGTTTTCGATGTGATCATATAATTTTTTTTTATGTGTTCAGGTGCTAGCCATGGGCTAGGAAATAATATAACTATTTGATTGACTTCTGTGGGTCGTAAAAACTATGATCTTGAATATGGCTTCGAAGACACCAAAGAAGTTTTCTTACTCAAAAGTGTCTGGAAAATATCTGTCTCTTAGCATTGTCATATAGATCTCAGCCACTTGAAAACAAAAACCCAACTTTCAGTAAATTTTTTGTAGTCCTAATGGGCCGTAAATATTTATTATCTCATGTTTCAGCGACATCACAGATTTTTTTGTTGCCACATTTATTTCTTGCTCACAACATTGTTAAAACACGTGATTTCCTGCCATATTTAATTTTGAATGTGGTCTTGGATATGGTTCGTAAAATGTCACAAACATCAAACAGAGTTTGGACTATAAAACAAAAAAAGTTGATGTTGATCGTCCTAAGATTTTTTTCAAATTTTTTCAAAATTTAGTTCAGGTTTATTTCTAAAATAGAAAATGAAAACAGTTCAAATTAGATTTAGTTTAAAAATTGAGAACAACTTTTTTTTGCTGGCTCTTTTTGGACGATTCCTGATTTTTGCCTGATCAACCTTTATAGTAACGATGCAAAAGGTAAATAAAAAACGCAGGAAACTTCGCGTAAAGTTTAGCTGCTAAGTTGCGTTAATTGTTCCTAAGCAGCTAATAATGGTTCAAACCTTTCTTTTATAAGATGCTATTAAGCTTAAAGTTTAGAATGCAACGGCTGTTTTGTCACGATAAAATTTATTCCGATACAAATTTTTTATCCCAGTTTTTTTTGCTATGGATTACTACTGTCTTTTGTACTTCTTATTCAGCAATGTCGTACCCATTGTAGTTATTCGTCTATTTATAACTTATTAAATAATATTGGTTTATCTTGATCTAAGAATTAAATGTTTGCTGATTATTTCTTTTTGCCAAGCTTAATGTTTTCTCGGATCTTTGATGCTTCTTTCCCTCTCCCTCAGCCATTTAACTAGCGTTTTTTGATTTCCTGGCGTTATTGAACTTGAAATGAGCACATGTCCGCTCCTGTTGGATCACCTCGCTTGAAAAAGTCTCCCCTTTCATTGGGTGAGTTCAATAGTGATTCTGGGCGTGTTTCTAACACATCAAGAGATTGATTGAAGTGACTAGAAATAATTATCTTCACATTGCGTCCCACATAATCGGGTCGCTAATTATCAGACTTATAGTTCAACTTATTGCTGCATTCAACTACGGAGCTCGCGACAACAGCATAGTAGGTGATCCTTGTATAATGACAATAGAAAGTGATTGAAGTGCTCTATCGAAGGCAAAGGAATGTCCCACTGACTAATAATTTCTGCTTCCAGCTAACAACGACATGAGTAGTAAGGCCTTCTTAAGAGTTCTCGACAGACTGCCCAAAACGCCGATTGCCAAGGAAAGAACAAATGTCCTCTTTGAGCGCAGCTATTTTCATACTGAGCATATTTTCTATCTTCAGCAGCTTCAATTGCATAGCTAGACATCTCTGCTGCATCAGAAATAACGTTCGGTTGAAGAGAGGAAGTCACGGTTATGTCCAGAGCAGCAGATTGGCCAGATTTCCGTAGGCAGATGGACGTCTCCTGGTCGTGATTTATTCTCTGCAATGAGATTGCGTTTTTCAATTACTGGGTTCTTTTTAATTTCTATATAAATTAATTCACAATTTCGCTCTTCCCACTCATTATTGTAGGCAATGTCAGATTAAATACCTGGTGAGGCAAAAAGAGCGTAGTCTTTTCAAAGTTTCCTCACGTTGAAAGGAGCAATTTCATTTTTTCTCCCAAACTAACACCATAAAAGCCGGCAACCTTTTTAAAAAATGAGAGTCAAGTTTCTAAATTAATGGAAAAACGATATTTCAAAGCTTTGATTCAAAGCATTTTGGATGGTGTCAACGGAAAGAGAGTGCATGAAATTGTTTAGAAAGCAAATTTGGAGTAGTGGTTTGTTGGGAACGTGTGGATGACAGCCAAATCAAATAACTGCACAAAGACCGAAAGTAAATTTTAACAGAAAGCAACTGCTATCTAAAAATAGGTCATTTTATAAAGAAATAAATGCTTTTAGTGACATCTAATTTCTTTTACAATTAAATGGTGCCAAAAACTGAGACAAAAAGTTTTCTTAACGCAATAAACCTTTGATCAGATGACTAACGTAAAAAGACCAAATTCACTTCATTAGGAAAAAAGTTGAAGTAATTTTAAGTAGAAAAAATCAGGATAAACGTTGTTGCTGAAAAGCAAGAAAATCGTAACAGACTTCCGACTTTAGTTTCTAGTTAAAATTAGTATTCATTTTATCAAACAAAAATGCAGCCCATCGAAGCAAAAACATTTTATTTATTGCCACACAAAATAATTATTAACGGAATAGCATAAAAATTGCGAACACTGTACTTTTCGGAAATACACTTTTTGAAATAGTTGAATACAAGAAAGTTTTTTCGAGTTGGTCTCACTGAAATCTATCAGGAGGATTCCTGCTGCAAAGCATTTGAGCAATAGCTTATCTTTAAAAATGCAACAGATAATGGTGAAGAAAAAGCAGAACATAGCAGGACAAGTCCTGACGTACAATGCAAAAAATTTTCATTGACTAAACAAAAAACTAGATCTAGAACGGACTATGAGTGAATTGGGAAAACCATTTAGAAAAAAATCCGATCCAAAAAATCGAAAAAAAACAGTAAAAATCAAAGTGAAATTGCCTCATGTGAACGAAAAAAACCCACTAGCGAGAAAGCGAATGTTTGTTCAAAAACCTTTTTCTCACTCTAATTTGAAATTAGAGCAAAAAACAAATCACGCCGCTAAACCACTCGCTTTTCTGCTCCATTTCTTGTTTCGGCATGACCAAAATCACTACTCCAATTTGACTTCAAAAATCATGGAAATGTGTGAACACACCTTAAAAAAACAGCGCCCCAATACAAATCAAATTCTTTGAGTTGTAAAAAAGTAGGCTAAACAACAGAAACGCGTGATTGAAAATAAAGAAAAACAGTCAAGATGTTTTAATTCTGCCAATTAAAAATGGGACAAAGAAATTGATATATGAGTCTTGACTTCCTGAACAGCTAAACGATTCTCGAAGGATTCGTTGAAGCTGAAAACCAACAACAAATTTTAATTCTTAATCAAATGCCATGTTTGAAATCTAATTTTTAGAAGAAAAATATTTAAAACGCTATTTTTTTCTGAAAAATTCTTAGTTTTGATTACCAAAAGATATTTTACTGGTCAGAACAGACCCCCCAAATTGGGCATAATTGACCAATTGGTGCAAGTGGATTTCACACGCAATCTTATTACATTAATTATGTGGACAACACTTGTGTTCGCTAAATTGGTTGAATTGAAACAATTCGAGGGTGTTAAATGAGTCTGGTCCACAAACGCGTTATGGCAAATACACTGAGGGATTAGTATTAGTGTTTTTCAGAAGCAAATTTAATTAGATTTGACGATTTGAGTCATTATCTTACGCCGCAAAACCACTCGCTTTTCTGCTCCATTTCTTGTTTCGGCGTGACCAAAATCACTACTCCAATTTGACTTGACAAATCATGGAAATGTGTGAACACACCTTAAAAAAACAGCGCCCCAATACAAATCAAATTCTTTGAGTTGTAAAAAAGTAGGCTAAACAACAGAGACGCGTGATTGAAAATAAAGAAAAACAGTCAAGACGTTTTAATTCTGCCAATTAAAAATGGGACAAAAAAATTGATATATGAGTCTTGACTTCCTGAACAGCTAAACGATTCTCGAAGGATTCGTTGAAGCTGAAAACCAACAACAAATTTTAATTCTTAATCAAATGCCATGTTTGAAATCTAATTTTTAGAAGAAAAATATTTAAAACGCTATTTTTTTCTGAAAAATTCTTAGTTTTGATTACCAAAAGATATTTTACTGGTCAGAACAGACCCCCCAAATTGGGCATAATTGACCAATTGGTGCAAGTGGATTTCACACGCAATCTTATTACATTAATTATGTGGACAACACTTGTGTTCGCTAAATTGGTTGAATTGAAACAATTCGAGGTTGTTAAATGAGTCTGGTCCACAAACGCGTTATGGCAAATACACTGACGGATTAGTATTAGTGTTTTTCAGAAGCAAATTTAATTAGATTTGACGATTTGAGTCATTATCTTTCGCGATTGGCATCAATCAGATATAATTGCCCATGATTGTATAATTCAATCTCCATTATGTGAGAGGGGTTTTTTGTGCATTTAATCGATTGAGTAAAGAATTGAATTAGAAAAAAAACTGGAAAAAAATTGCTTCTACAAATTTTGTAAAATCCATTGACAAAAAATTGTCAGTGTAGGCCATCACTTTGTGTCGTCAGTCTTGTCCAGATCTGCAGTACCAATTTTTTGCGGGGGTGTTCATTCATAGAAAAATGAGATCAGTTCTCTTCTCCTTTTGTTAAATGTTATATTCCCTATTTGATAAATGTTAAAGTTCATCTTCAAAGGCTCAATTTATTTAAAAAAAATGGGTACAGATTTAAATTTTTGAAATTTAAAGCTGTGGGGATCAAAATCTTGTTTTCTTAAAACGATAAAAGTTAAAGTTTGTTAAAGTTTATCTTTACAGAATCAATTTATTTAAAAAAATGGGTGGGTTCATATTTTTGAAATCAGTTCTCTTCTTCCTTTGTTTTGATGATTAAAACACATGCTGCTATACAGCAAGTTACCATGTAAAACATTGGGGATCCGAATCCAGTTTTTTGAAACGATAAAAGTTAAAATTCAGCTTCACAGGCTCAATTTATTTAAAAAAATGGGTACAGATGTAAAACTTTGAAATCAGTTCTCCTCCACTTTTTGTTTTTATAATTAAAAAACATGCTGCTATACAGTAAGTTACCATGTAAAGCTGTGGGGACACAAATCATGTTCTTTCGAATGAAAAATGATAAAGTTCATCTTCACAGGCTCAATTTATATTAAAAAATGGGTGGGTTCATATTTTTGAAATCAGTTCTCTTCTCCCTTTGTTTTGATAATTAAAGCACATGCTGCTATACAGTAAATTACCAAGTAAAACATTGGTGATCCGATTCACGTTTTTTGAAACGATAAAAGTTAAAATTCAGCTTCACAGGCTCAATTTATTAAAAAAAAGGTACAGATTTAAAATTTTGAAATCAGTCCTCTTCCAACTTATATTTTCAAGAAAAAAAAACACATGCTGCCATACAGTAAGTTACCATGTAAAACTGTGAGGAACCGAATCATGTCCTTTGAAAAGATAACAGTTAAAGTTCAGCTTTACAGGATCCATATTTTTTTTTTAAAAATGAGTGGACTTAAGTTTTCGAAATTAGTTCTCTTCCCCCTTTGTTTTGACAATTAAAACACATGCTGCTATACAGTTAGTTACCATGTAAAACTGTGGGGATCCAAAATCATGTTCCTTTGAAACAATAAGAGTAAAAATTCAGCTTCACAGGCTTGATTTATTTAAAAAAAAAATGGGTACAGATGTAAAATTTTGATATCGGTTCTCTTCCCCCTTCGTTTTGATGATAAAAACACATGCTGCTATACAATAAATTACCATGTAAAGCTGTGGGGATCCAAAATCATGTTCTTTTGAAACGATAAAAGTAAAAGTTCAGCTTCACAGGCTCAATTTATTTAAAAAAAAGGAACGGATTTAAAATTTTGAAATCAGTTCTCTTCCCACTTTTATTTTATGAAAAAAACACATGCAACACATGCTGCTATACAGTAAGTTACCATGTAAAGCTGTGGGGACCCGAATCATATTCTTTCGAAAGACAAATGATAAAGTTCATCTTCACAGGCTCAATATATTTTACAAAATGGGTAAAGACTTAAAAATTTAAAATGTAAAACTGTGGAGATCCAATTCATGTTCTTTTGAAACGATAAAAGTTAAAATTCAGCTTCACAGGCTCAATTTATTTAAAAAAAATGGGTACAGATTTAAATTTTTGACATGTAAAGCTGTGGGGACCCGAATCTTTTTCTTTTGAAAAGATAAATGTTTAATTTCAGCTTCACCGGTTTAATTTATTTTAAAAAAATGGGTCCAGATTAAAATTTTTGAAATGCAAAGCTGTGAATATCCAAATCATGATATTTTGATACGATAAAAGTTGAAATTCAGCTTCACAGGTTCAATTTGTTTTTAAAAAATAGGTACAGATTTAAATTTTTGAAATTTAAAGCTGTGGGGACCCGAATCAATTTTTTTGAAAATATAAAAGTTTAAATTCAGCTTCAAAGGTTTAATCTATTAAAAAAAAAATGGTCCAGATTAAATTTTTTGAAATGCAAGGCTGTGGAGATCGGAATCATTATCTTTTGAAACGATAAATGTTAAAATTCAGCTTCACAGGCTCAATTTATTTTTTAAAAAATGATAGAGATTTGAATTTTTGAAATTTAAAGCTGTGGGGATATAAATCATGTTCTATTGAAACCATAAAATATAAAATTCAGTTTCACAGGCTCATTTTATTCATAAAAATGGGTACAGATATAAATTTTTGAAATCAGTTCTCATCTTCCTTTGTTCTGATGATTGAAAGACATGCTGCTATACTGTACGTTACCATTTAAAACTTTGCGGATCCGAATCGCATTTTTTTTGAAACGATAAAGGTTAAAATTTAGCTCTAGAGGATAAATTTATTCAGGAAAATGGGTAAAGGTTTAACTTTTTGGAATGATTTAAATCCTACGATGCCTCTTTTTTCTCTGTTTACAAAGATAGCACCGCAAATATAGGTATTTTGTGAACCTTTGTAACCAATTACAGCTGAATAATTCCGGTTGATATAGGAAACTTTTTCATTTCAGTTTTTTATTGTTTCAACCTCTCTTGAGGGGGGAGGAACTATAAACACAAATGTTTTGTTTTTGTTCAGACAATTTTTGCCGATCGATATATTCATCGTAGAGAGTTGAGACTGGTATCATTCAAAAGCTCGTCCAGCGTAGAAAAAGGATTCAAAAAGGTTTTTATATTTTCGTTTTTTACAGGGAGTTATCGAGGTTTAAACTTCTGAGAAAAGTGGAGTGAATTCCGTTGTTTTTATTCACCTTTTCTGGAATAATAGCATAAATTTTCGTCAATTTCGCTAAAAATTGTTAAAATCTTTAAAACTAGTGTTGTTGATTTTATTTTTAAAGACAAAAAACTTGATTTTGATTTAGTTTTTGTCAAAAAAATCTGGCTAATTATTTCAAAATTCAATCTTTTTCATCAAAAACAGCACAAAAAAAGCTTCTCTAGTCCACTTTGATTAAATTTGCCTGAAGTACAAACCCCTACAACTCTTATAGAATCTTAAAAAAATCAGAAGGGGTCTATTCCTACATCAACGTCTGCAGAAAGTGCACTGTAATTAAAACTTTTGTCGTTTTTTGCTAACTTTAATCTTTGATTATCAGAAACATAGAATTTTTTTAAAAATTTTTATAACTAACAAATTATCTATATCTATAACATTCGAACAATTAAGTGTTCTAATGGACGAACTGCTTTAGCGGGGCTATTTTTTGATCAATCGTGGACTGTTACAATCCAAAAAGAATTCGGATGGTAATCAGTCGGTCTTTTCAAAACATATTGATCGTTTTTTTATTAACTAAAGAACAGAACATATCAAATCAAAGCCCCTGGAGTGATAGGACTAATTGGCTTTCTGAGCCGTTCCAAGCTAATGCAATTAGTTTTCTACTTGAAAGCTTATGACCGTTTTTGTTTATCAAAAAAATTGATTTTCAAAAAAATAATTGCTTAATGAATTTTTCCTCCAATTTTTTTCTCAATTTGGTGAGCTTAGTGCCAGCAAAGAAAAAATGCTTCTTCTTTCAACTGATTTAATATGTATTCTATATTACGGATAGAAGCCTTAAGTTATTGTTTTCTGGCTTTGAAACCTCTAGAATTCAGATTTTTTTTTTAATTTTCTGTTATTTGCCAATTTTTCACGTTTTCTAGTTGTTCAAATTATCACGTTGTTGACAGTTCTCATATCAAATTATTGGCATTAAAAATAAAGCACAATTGAACATATCAAAATCCTGAAAGATATAGATTATTGTTTTAACGGTTTCGACTCTTCTTTGTTGAAAAATTTATTTGATTTTTTAAATTTTGTCTTTAACTGTCGTTTTTATTTTATCGTTTTAGTCGTATGAAATTTCCTGTATAATCGCAGGCTTCATTGGCTTTTTATGGAAATATAGATGGGCCAATATTTTGATTTCAGTAGATAGCTGATGGATTTCATGACTTTGAAAACAATTGTTTTCCAAAATAAATAAAAACTTTTTATCTTCGCAATATTGTTCGTTTATTTGCTTTTTGTCACATATTCTCGTTCATTACAGGTCAAATATGACATTATTGTTGTCAAGGAAAAGTGTTGAAAGGAATTGGTGTCACAAAATCTATTGTATTCAAAGAGTTCGTTATGTCCTTATTAGCTTCGACACCAGTTTTTCCCAAAAAAAAGAATTAATTTGAATTTTGTGAAATTTGACGTTTTTTTGTGGACATAAGAAATATTAATTGCAGCTCTCAAGGGTTTCCTTTGGATGAATGAAAGATTCTATTTAATTTTTTCTTTTTGTGATTAATGGTTTTCATGACTTTGGAAGTAATTTTGTTTCGAAAAATTCAAAGTATTACTTGCCTTTTTTTCTTTTTTATACTTGTTACCTAGTCTCATTAAGGAAAGGCCACATACAATATTATTGGTGTTTGAAACAAGAACAATTTAGCTTAATTTCGAGGGCCAAAATGTGGCTTTTGCGGCTTCGACAGTCTTTTCTGGCGATTTCAAAATAAATTTTTGTTTGTTGTCTTTTTGTTGTTCTTTTTAGCCGCATAAAAAGTTGAATAAGGTTCGGTTTTAATTCTCTCTATAGAAACATTGGTTATATTAATTCTTTGGGATAATTCACCTAATTTCTAATCTTTTCGTATCTTTGAAATTAATTGTTTTAACAAAAAACAAGTTAATTTTTTAACTTTACTGTTTTTGTTCTTTTTGTCAAAATGTTGCCAAACCTTTTTATGGACTGGTCCATATCTTTTCTGCTGATTTATAATTTATTTTGTTTAATTTTCGTTTTATCTGATGGTATGTTGATTTTGTTATTAAGTTTTGTTTTTTAAAACGGACATAAAGTTTTTGATGTAATTAATGTTTGTTGTTGTTGTTTGATTTTGCTGTTCGTCTTTTTTTAAACTTTTGTCTGCGTATTCACAGCGGAGCAGCATTAGGCTTTGAGTCTGCATTAACAGTAGCTTCTTCTCAGTTGTCCTTTTTCTATTATTCCCACATCTCAGACTGTTGATTTAGTGAGCTTGAATGCTCTTTTTTGGTGACTATGGCCACTTTTTTTGCGCCTGAAACCTTCACGTGGTACCATCAATGCAGCCAACATTGGCCAGGCTATGGTCAACCTGAAGCTATAGTTAAGTAAGAGCTCATCCTCACACAGGCAGCTCCACGGAGGCAGGGGATCGAATTAACGATCATGGGCGTGTCAATCACACACCTTACCTCTCGGCCATCACGCTTTTTTCTTAATTCACTTTCTTAATAGTCGCATATCTCATCAATTTAGTGCTTAATTTTTTACTCCACTGAGTTATTTGCGTTGAAGACTATCTCTTCGTTCATACACTATTTTTTTGTGAAAAATACTTGGGTATTTTTTTTTACTTTTTTTTGGTTTTTTGGGTTTTCCAAAAATAATTTTTTGGTTTTCTATCTGTTACTCAATTGGTAGACAATTATGCTAAAATTGATGATGAGCGGGGTCGGAACGTTATGTGCAATTGCACATTACGGAGCCTCCTTATTGATTTCTATTACTCTTTAAAAATGTTTGTTTTCATAATATTAAAGCAAAACGAGAAAACATAAGTTAGCTTTATTCAACGCAGCAACTTGATACAAATACAACTGCAACTCCCTGTTTTAATTAGCAGTTTCATTAGTTATTCTTTATACATTTACAGTGCCATTGATAAGAAATTGTGAGTGGCTAGTGAAAACCTTAAGGGTAAATGTGAGGAATATATCTAAATAAAGGGCTAAAATAATTCAGAGTAATAGTTCGCAAAATATTTAAAATGATTTGAATTTTTGTCGTGATCAACTGCGCCTGTTGAATTTTAAAGCTATGATAATAGGAAAGCATATGCGATTGCGTCAATAGCATGAATAAACTGCAACACTGTTTTGTGAGAGTTTTCCTTTTAACCCCCCTTACGATAACCCCTATTTCTTTAACCCTGATTAATACACATTTTCTTTAATATTTCACCTCGAATTTAACCATTGAATAGAATTCAGTAGTTAAATAGGAGACATCACTTTCACGGTATGTTGACCGAATTTGATTGTCTCCATAAATATATGATTGAAAATTACTTATTTTTAACATTTAAGTTGAACGTTAGATAGTCCTTTTGAAATAATAATGGTCTTAGGGTTACAAATAGGGGTTAAAATATGGGGCGAGATTAACCAAAGAGGGGTGAAAGGAATCAAAACTGTTTTGACTCTGAACTTGTCTGAACAATTAGCTGACTTTTCTCAGCTCCCGACTGAAAATCAGGATATCCAACGGGTCCCTCATTCCCAAAGATGACTCGCAGAACCTGAGGAAGAATTTGGGAGCGACATTCTGCCAATGAAGCAGCTCAGCGAGAACACTTCCGTCTATATCATGCTCATTTATCTTTGCTTCTATTTTCTTATTCTTTAAGCACATCCCATTGACCCAGGCCGCAATTTTGTCACTGCTCCAAGATGAAAAACAACTTTCCTCTTTATCGTCGGGATCCGGTGATATTGCTTTGGAACAGTCTGGCAAATCTGGTTGTTTTGCAGCTTGCACTGGTGGAAGAATACTGGACAGTTTCTTGATTCTAGTTGTTACATCCGGCAACTTTTTGTACAAGCTTGGGAAATCAGTCATTTCGTAGTACAGAGCGTTGCCCATCATTATGCCCAACCAGCCGTTTGGGCTGTAGTCTGTCTGTGTCTTGACATATATGATGTGTTTTTTGAGTTTGAATGCGTACTCTGCCTCTGAGCGACATGGCTGGCTGTTCTTGTAGCTCTCAGAGTAGCAGCACACCACCACACTCGCCCCCTCTACCCCCTCAGCCATCCTCTCCAATATATTACCCTCCATCTTTTCTATGTCCAGCCAGACTTTTCTACCACCATCTTCAAGTTTAAGTTGATCTGCTAACGCTCTGGCAACCTAAAAAAAACAGTTTTCTTGCAATCTGAACATTTCACATAAGTCTAATGGTTCGTTTCTTTATTTTATATCTTAAGAGCATTTCTACGATTGCACATTTTGTTCACTGAATACTTTTACAATTTTGTGACAAGATATGTTGCTTTCATTTTAGTTGTATCAATTATTGTGATCAAAACGAATTTTAAAAAAAAAACGTGAAAAAAGAAACTGAAATTTCGGAAAAATTAAGAAACTACTTGCCACCGCCGGAAATATTGAACCTAGTAACCTTAAATACGAGAAAGAAGAGAGATAATCTACAAATATTATAGACTCTTGTTATAACAATAATATAACTCTTATAATAACAATTATACTGCAAAGCGAAACGAACAAAAAATCTGTGTACCGCGAGAAAGGGAGAGAGAGAGAGAGAGAGAGGAAGAGAAAGAGAGAAAAAGAGGAGGGAGACAGAAATTTATATTCTTAAACGTTAATAAAAGACTTATGATGAAGTAAGATGGATAGTTTAGGGAATTTCTTTCAGGTAACTTTGTCGTTTTTATTTTCAACTTTTGATTGAACTTGGGAAGTACTTCCAAAACTTCATTTTGGTTCATTATGTTAATGGTGGCGAAAAAATGCATGACATGTCCATTATTTGACGTCACTCGTAATTTTTATATTTGTTGACTTCCTTCTTTTGTTGAACTAAAACATAGTAGAACTCATTGCTAATCACTCAAGGACAGCATTTCTAACAAAATGTCCGAGAGTTTAAGTTGTAAGTTTTTTGTCTCAGGGAAGCATATTTCTGCAGCGTTAATCTTCCCGAATTAGACAAATAATCAGAAATGTTTGTCCACTATATGCTCAACTCGTTTCTTTAGTCAATGATGTCCAATCGATTTAAGGTATCCAGAAAACTATGAGTGTTTTTTCGTAGTGATTTTCGTTTCAAAGTTTTTGAGTTTTATTTGATTTCATAGATTTATTGAGGTTTAAAGTTTGTGGAAATTGGCCCAAATATTTATAGCAAATAAATTTGTTTTAGATTATGAGATGAAAAATGTAGCTAAGGCAGCTGATCTGGCTCTTCGTTCAAAAAATTTAGCTGTTTTCGAATAAATGGCTTTTTCTCAAAAATAACAGCACCAAATTAGCAAGTTTAGCTTGTTTGTTCATTTTTCTCGAAATCACTGCATTAATGACTTTTGAAAAAACCTATTGGAATTACGATTAAGCAAATTTTATCTCCAGGCTTTCTACATCGAATTCAAGCAATTCTACTTCTTATTGGAAATTATTGTCAAGTTTTGTTATGTTTGTCTTGTGAGATGGCTTTATGAAGCGTTCATTAACGGTAGATTGAGGGCTTTCAATTTTTTTTTCCAAACTGTAAATAATTTTTTTAAAAAGTTTCAAATTTTCAAATAAAATGAAAATATGTAAGCCAAAACGTTGTTGAAAATTCAACGGTTTTAATTTTAATGGAACCTAAATTTTAATTGCAGGCTAGAATCAATGTAAAATCAACAAGTTAAATACCTAGCAATTTTCCAGTTCTACTGAGAGAATTATTTGAAAAAACCCTTTGCTTCACATGCTTAGCATGCTATTATTTGATTTTGAGTTTTTTCTTTGTATTATTTTCGGCTTTTTATAAATACATTTATGGAGTCTTGGGATGTTTTTCAGATGATAACCGTGCGGTAATTTTAACAAGATTCAGATGTCAGTATTTAGCTACCAAGCCGCCTTGCTAAATATTTACTTTAATGGCCCTTTAGTATCTAAATGTTTCATAACGAAAAATTAACTTTGTTGTGTAAAATAGAATCAGGTTTAAATAACCTCCGCTTGTCTCCAACTGTAGCTTATCATAATGTGCTGATCTGTATCTTGTGCTGGACAATCTTCAGAAATTTGATCGGTGACTTTTTTGGTAACATTTTCCGACTCCTCATTATTATTGTTCAGTTGAAACAAAATCCAATCGGCGTTTTCGCGTAGATGTTTATTGCTACTGTATTTGTATGATTTGATCATTTTGTAAAGAGTGTCTTTTGCTTTGATCTCTGTCGCACAGTTAGGTTGAAATGATAAAGACCACAAAATTTCTAAAGCTAACTGGACCTCCTCGTCACTGAATTCGGCTTCCATTATAGATTCACATGTGTCTATAAGACCACGATCAATCAAAAACAAAGCATTATCACTGCTTAGAACAAGACGGGAAATACAAGCTAAAATCTCAGCAGCTGAGAATCCAATTTCGGATCTGTGGTTCTCTTCCTTAAGAGCAACCTTAACTCGTTCGTGAATATAGTCCAAGTTCGTATTCGTGGCTTTCAGAGCTTCGGGGTCGGCGTCTAAATCAGCAACGTACGATAATACGAAAAGCAGCTCGTTGGTTAAGGTCCGATCGCCACCAGCTTTTTGCATGTAGTGTTTGCAAAGTTGTACGAGTCCCCGCTTTCGGAACTCTAGTCGGGAATCTGGGCTAATTTTCATAGCGTTGTAACAGCAACAGAGTAATTCAAAAACCAACCCGCCTGCTTCCTTGCTTTCTAGGCTCATTAAATTTTTGTCAGAGAGAGTGTTCACCAATACAGCATGCATGTTTCTTTCCAGAAACACTGCGCCCGTTTTTTCACAGCTCCAATACAAAATATTGCGCAAAAGTTGCAACAATGAGACCACGTTATTTGACCAAATTTCCGAATCTCGCATTTTTTTCCCCAACTTTTCTTCCACTAAAGTGAAAAATTGATTGTCAACAATTACTTGGACAAACAAACTGCTCATTTTTGAATTGAAAAACATGGGCCACAAAATTCTGAAATGCAGCTCATTGATTAGGGTTCGTTGGTCAACACAATTAAGATCTGAATCATTCAATTTGGTTATGATATCTGGAACTCTTGTCTTCGCCTTCTCGTATGCAGCCAATTCATCGCTGGTCAAATCCTCAACTTTTTCGTCGGCCATAAGTTATAATGAATTTATGTCAATAAAGGCTGGTTAAACTAACTTGTTATAAACACTTAAAGAAATATTGGGTATTAAGAATTGGAGTTTGCAAACCGAGTTGATATCGGTTGAATTATGGATGAAGCAAGTTTGATCGGCAATCTTTGCCGAGTAATCCTATTTTAGTGAAGAATTTCCAAAATAGACTGAATTTCGAAGTTAGGTAGGTTTTAATGGGAATCAGTGGAAAGGTTAAATTGGAACCTCCCTGTGACTAAAAATGGCCGCCTTGTTTGATGAATACATGCGATCATAAATTGGATAAGTGTTCAGAGAATATTTTATTATCGTCTGGCCCAAAGAGTAAAGACTCCAGTAGCAACCGGGCGAGCAGATCAGATTAAAAGAGAAAGTAGGAAAGAAAAACAATTCTCAGCAGAAACAAAAAAGGATACCAAGAAAGCTATCACGTCCTATCGGGACATCTCCTGAATGAGCGTAACCAAATTAAACTGTCCAAAAGTTGAACTAAAGTGTCAAAAACGAAGATCTACAGTTCAATATACGCTCTCATATTAATACAACTGGAACAATAACCGGAAGTCTTGAATTATTTCGCTGAGTTAACTACAATGTGCTAGTTTAATTGGGAACATATAATGGGGCCTAAAGAGGGGGCATAAATGTCTCCTCCCCCTCCCATGAATGCGAACCCTATAGGAAACTGGTACTCATTCATGTAAGTCTGTCTGTTTTTTGTTGTAAACTTTGTTAATGGTCTACTACTAACTATTGGCAGATAAACAAGAATCTAGCAGAATATAACATCTGGTCATGTCTGGAACATTGAGCCAGTGTGTATCTGCACCAAATAATCACATTACGTCCTGTTGTTTCGGGGTAAAAGTTTGCGGGCTGAAAAGAAAGGTGGAGGTGGAAATGATATGTTGTCAATATATGCGGGGTAAAATGCATCGTGGGGAGAAGAATTTGATCACCTATACCAACTATAAGAGCCGTTTATTATCAAGTACAATTTAGCACCCCTCTTTGTTAAAAATTTAAACTAGTAATTACAACTTTGGTAATGAAATGGGCAAACGTATGTTTTGTGCATTTTACCCTGAGCAATCACAATTCATCGAACTGAATAAGTTATATTACTTTACCCGGCGGTAACACTTTATATTATTGGAATTGGTTTTGAAACATCACAAGTTGTAATTTGCCTTAGTCCGGAGAGTTTCACGGCGCAAGTTAAACGTGGGACAGTTTTAAAGAGGCTCGCTTCCGCACCTAAAGTAAAGAAAATTTGATTTTCTTATTTTGAAATTAAGAGTTTTAATTTCCTTTTCCATGATACGGAGTCTCATACACAATATGTGTATATAATAACATGTAACTTCGAAAATTTTATCACTCAGGCTTCCGCCGTCTCGAAGCTAGAAGGTTTTGATTGTTCAAGCCGAGTTTTCCTCTATATCGAGAGGCAACTCAGAAAATAAGTTCAATAACAATTTCAACGATCTTTCAGGTTATATTTTGGCAAGACAGCAGAATCAGTGCAAATTTTGGGGGTAACAGTCGACAAATATAAACGGATCTGAAAAAAATTAGCGTTTCTCATTCTTCGTCTATTTTAAAGGGCTGTTTAGGGTCTTTCTCAAGCTACTTTAAAAATTTAGGGCTGAAGTCATGGCTATATCATCGCACATTTTGTGCACTTTATATACTTTATAATTACACGAATTGAAAAAAGTGGATAAAGCTGGTGTGAATCTTCTTTGAGGTTTGAAAAATTGTCTTAACGTCTATTTCTGACTTTAATGAATGATGCAAAGGATTATCTGAGATTCACACCGATTGGGTGAGACATCAACGACGGACACTTGAGACATCAACCACGGACACTTAAAAACACTTAAAAACGACGGACACTTTTTTAAGTGTCCGTCATCAACGACGGACACTTAAAAACACCATGACTGCAGAGCGATCATTTCCTATACTTGAGACCACGCAACGGTGTCGACTGAGATCTAAAGAAATCGTACGAGCTCGATTATATATAGCCTTCTATTATCGTCAGCTGTTTTGTTTGAGAGTTCCGTGCATTATCTCAGAAAAACGTCCTCATCTCCCTAACGTCAAAAAGAGGACTCCAAAATGAACTCTAATATTAACAGGTTTTGGCATGCAGCTTGTTTTTTGTCCGTGGCTGTACTCAAGACAATATCAATGAACTGGGTCCCATTTGAGGTCAGAATTTGAGGTCAGCTGGCGTTGACCCACGTTCTAATAAGGCAAATATGATTTACCTGGCCCAGAAGAAGTTGTAGAGTAACAAAGCATGCGAATAACAATGTTTACATGCTTATGGGAGACATAATAGCTGGTCAGCAAGCTGACACTGCTCTAGATATGATCCCATTATATATCTATGACCATGACAAGACTAATCATGATCACTCAAGATATCCATAGGAATGGTTCACAAAAGCAGAGTTTTTTTACAATACACAAACACTCTAGCACCATACACTCTAATATTAAGTCAATTTTTAGCACCTCCATAAAAATTATCCTAAAAATGCTGCGGTCAATAACCTGAATTGACGAGTCGGCCCACAAGTTTTCAACAGCTCTAAGGAAATGATAGCAGGAGAACTCATCTTATGGTAGGGTTTTGACTACAAAGTTGATCTGCAAAGTGAAACACCCTTGATTATTTGCTTTGGATTGGATGCAAAACTGTACTTTCATCTAATTTTTTTTGTCTGATCTGACAATCGAACTCTCTTCGGCCGCATTCATTCTGACCTTGTTAGTTTTTCTGCTATTGCAGACAATTGAAACAGAAACAAAGATTCAGGGCTCTGACTTGATGAATTGTTTTGTTGATTGAGAGAAGTGTTTCATCCCATAGAGAGCCGGACAACAGAGTTGGAATCATTTTAAATGTAATTATGGATATTTATTGGATTGACTAAGTGTATCTGAATCTATAATCTATTTTGGCCCTTAAATTGCATACTTTTTCATCGATTCTTTTATTGTTTCATCGTGTCTCTTGTCAAATTTTTGTCTTTGAATTTCGGAAGGTTCTGTTCTGAGTTGCACCTTTTCAAAAAAGGGTTTGTTCACGTTGATTTTATTTTTCTAATGGCTGCATTAAATGTACTGTTCTTTTCTATGCGCTACGTCAAACTTTGTGGCAAGAAAACGTTTAATGGTTCGAGAACTATCGATAAACATATTTGATAAACAATTGACTGCGATTATCGGTTCTTTTCTGCTAGCGCCCCCCACCCCCACACCCCGCCCTCCAGCCTTATATAGCCGTTGAATTTGCACCCCCCAAAATCTAAGTTTTCGCGAGTTGTGAGAGCGATATTTGCATTTCATTGAAACAAGAGTGTCTAGGTAGATTGAAGGCACTTTTAGAATAGTTTCCTTAAGAAGTTTTTAAAAATCAAGCCCTTATTGTAGCCAAAAACACCAAAAATGATCTACTAAAGAAATTTTTATTGATGCTTACGTTATATGCAACAAATTTTGGTTGAATACGTTATACTTTCAAACCATAGCTGTGCTAGCTTTTAATAAATGCATATTGCTCATATATGTTCACGTATAAGATTACGTAGCTTTAACAATATGTTTACGCATTTATAAATGGGGGGTGCCTAACTAAGCGGGGGGGGGGGGTGCTAGCAGAAAAGATCCCAATTTTCCAGTCTTAAATTTTCTAACCGGAGTTCGCTTTTTCCTCCGTAGAAGCCTTCAAAATTGCTTCACCAATTATGAAAAGAGTCAACCAAAAAAAGTTCGCAAGTTAGAATTAAATACGACAACGGCCTTTTACCACGTTTGTGCAAGGACACTGAAATACAAATCCGAAAGCTCTCTGGTTGTTGATTTGAAACCTCCCTGCGACAAACCCAGAAGGCAGGCCAATTTCTATTCAAAACAAAAACCAAATAAACGCTATTTGATCTTTTTTGTCTTGGTGTCTTTATCTTGTTTTCCCCAGCAGTGAAGTACTGTTTGGCGTTTTGCTAATTTCTCAAATGTGGTATTTTGACACTTTTAGCATTTTTAATCTGATTGAAAGGAAATTAAAAATAAACTTAATGAATATTTAAAAAAAGTCATCACGCCTGTCCAAATTTTGAACAAAAAAGTGTTAAACCAATCGAGTAACTAAAAGCTATTTTTCACTTTGACAATATAATCCTCAAAATAATGGATTTCTGTTTTTCAGTGTTCTTTACTAAAAGTGATATTATCGTCAAATTTTCCTAATTGAAAAACGTTGAAATAAACAACTAATTTTTTCCTGGTTCAATTCTGAATTAATGGTCTTCGGGTAGAATAATTGCTGTAAACTATATTAACCCTTAATTGTATGTTTGGGAGCATTTTTGGCCAAAACAATCATCTATTAGAGTTTTATATGCAATCCTTATGCAATTTTTGTGTTTTCGAAGCTTTTTAAAGCTTTTTAAGCGGTTTTTATACTAATTATCATGTTTTCAAAATCTGGAATAAATTTTTCCGATTGAGACATTTTTATGTTTGTTTTCGCAGTCTTTCAATTTTTTTGTTATCAATTTTTTTCTTGGTTGGAGAAAACATGTTAAATTTAAAAAATTGCTTAATTCGCGTAATTTATTTATTTTGCAGTCTTTCTTACCTAATTTCTCTGCTAGTTTCCTCTACTCATTTTTTTCAATTTCATTTCGGGATTGTTGGTTGGGTTACTAAGTAAATACAGTTAATTTTTTAACTTCACCTAATTTCATAAATAATTTCATAAGTTATGGAGTTTTTTAGGTAAATTAACTACCTGTGTTTCAACTTTTTTCCAGTATGTTTGGGTGCCACTCAAAAAATGAGCAGGAACTGAGTCGTAATGTCTGTTGCAAAAATATTTTGAGACTTAAAAATTTTTGCAGAACATTCTTAGAGAAAGAAAAATTAACAGAGTTCTTAGGTTTTGTACTGAATTTTTTTTAAATTATTTTTCATTTTTTTCAAGATGTATCGATTGTTATGCTTTTGTAAACCTTTAGTTTCATTAAACAAATACAGATATTTTTGACAATTTGACATCAAATATTTCCAAAAAATCGTCATATTATTTTTTTCCTTACTATTTTTTTCCTCTTTGTTCTTTTTCAAATTGAATGGTTAAATGAAGTAAATCGATTTGCTAGTTTAGTTAGTATTTCGCGAGGGCGATAGTTAAGTTGTTCTTCGATTGGATTCATCAGTCTACCAGCTACGTTTTTTAAGGTCTGTTCTCATATTTTCACGATTTATGATGTCAAATTGGAGAAGTGATTTTGATGACGCCGAAACAGGAATTGGAGCGAAAACGGGAATTGTTTTGCGGTCCTGGGTCGACAACGAATGGTTAACTTGTGAGAACTTGCAAGTCTCTTGCAAAAGATGGTTAACTTGTAAGATTTTGCAAGTTTATTGCAAAAGATGGTTAACTTGCAAGATGGTAAGAACTTGCAAGTCGAATGGTTAACTTGTAAGAACTTGTAAGTCGAATGGTTAACTTGTAAGAACTTGCAAGGCGAATGGATAACTTGTAAGTTTTTTGCAAGTTCGTTCCGGTTGAGCACAACTCTTATTGGTTAATTCAATTTAACATTCATCCATTTACCGTCGAAAGCGCGTGGGAGTTAGTTTCTCTGTTTGGATAACATAATACAATTCAACCTAAGTAGACAAAATTGTTACTTTTTGATTTTTATCAATTCAAGAGAGTTCCTTTTGCAATTCCATTAAAAAACTGTTGATCTCAATCAGCTTCTTCACGATTGCTTTTTTAAAAATGTTCCCAAAATATTAATTTTGATTGAATTTTCAAAGTCATATGTCAGTATTTTCTCAATTTAATTTAGTGGCCCTTCGTCTTTATACCCTTTTTTATAAATTAATTCACACTTTTCCAGATTCTTTTATTTCCAAACATCCGATTACATTCATGTCTAGCAACGTTTTATTAACGGTTCAGTTCGTATATGTGTGTGTATGTGTGTGCATGTGTGTGTATGTGCATGTGTATGTGCGCGAGTATTTGTGTGCCCGCGCGTGTATGTGCGTGCGTGGTGTGTGTGTGGTGTGCATGCGAATGGTTAACTTGTAAGTAACTTGTAAGTCGAATGGTTAACTTGTAAAAGCCTTGTAAGTCGAATGGTTAACTTGCAAGAACTTGCAAGTTTTTGGAAGAAAAACTTGCAAGGCGATGCATCGCCTTGTAAGTTTCTGCCAGAAACTTGCAAGTTCTTACAAGATAACCATTTGGCCTAGACCCGGGGTGTAAAGCTTTTGCACTCTAACATCAAAGTAGAGTCAGAAAACGGTGTTTGAACAAAAATTCACTTTCTCGGTTGCGATTTTTTGTGCATATGCGTCAATGTCACTTCGGCTTTTGTTATTTTTTCATTTTTTAAATTAAGCCAGATCTTGTTTTGCTGTGTTTTTCATTTTAAATGAGGAGAACTTATATGATAATTTTAAGCATGGCTAATTTGATAAGTGTTTGTATAAGGGTTCCTATTTAAAGGAGGTCACAACAATTCAAATCGTCATTAAATTTGGATTAATAAACAGCAACAAACTACTCCATGGCAATGATTAAAATTACCATCTGGAATGAGAATTGGTCGAATTCCAGGTCGATTCTGAGCAACATAGGGTAGTCATTTGAGGATCCTCTAATTGTGGAATGGGATTTCTAAGTGGTCCAAACCCAGAGATTTGTGCGGTGCCTCAACTTGGACCGCAGAAAGCAGGAGAAAAATAATGGGTATCGTTGAAGTTTTTTTGCCTCATTTCATCCATAAAGGTCACCATTTTTTTTCTTTCATAGGATATCAAGGTATAAAGAAACAACTACGATTAAAAAATTGCATTCGTGTTGTAAATAACGCCTCTCTCAATTTCTTTTTTCGGTCCCTCAAAACCCGGGATATTGAAACCTTGTAATCAGCCGATAGATTTAAAGTCTCCCAGTTATATTCGAGTGGATTGTAGAAAACTGAATTCTGATGAGTTAAGTAACAAATAAATTTTTTAAGTTCCTTGCCGAGAATTAGGATGTCTATAGAAGATTGCATTCCAAAATCACCCAAAACCTGCAGAAAAAAATAGAATGTGTGGTCTATAAATGTCGTGATGAGCGATCACCATTAGTGCAGAGCGATCTATTTTTATACCTCAGACTGCGCAACGGTATCGACTGAGATCTACAGAAATCAAACAGTTATCGCCTTCCATTATAGTCGGTCATTTTGTTTGAGAGTTCCGTGTGTTGTCTCTGAAAACGACCACAACTCCCTAAGGCCAAGAGAGAACACCAAAACATCCAACGTTTACTTGTCTTTTAGACATGCAGCAGGTTTTTGTGTCCGTGGCTGTAATTAAAGCGATATCAATGAACTGGGTCGCATTCGAGATCAGAATAACCAAATGTCATGACGCTGATCAACGTTCGGCCTCAGTCATTCTGACTTCGTTAGCTTTACTGCTATTGAAGAAAACATAACAAACACAAAATTCATCTCTGTGACTTCATGAATTGCTTTGCTGATTGAGAGCAACGCTTTCAAACAAATAGTTTGCTTAGTTAATTGTGACTTAGTGCAAATTTTTGTCACAGTTTTTCTCAAAAAAATTCTATACTTAAATCTATACTATATAAATTTACTATAAATCCACATACAGTAAAATATAATGTGCAACATTGCTTTTTTAGTAGTTTCTTCGTGTCTTTTTTGTGAAGTTTTTGTCTTCGAGTTTAGGAAGGTTCCCTTCTGAGTTGAAGCCTTTTAAAAACGAGGTTTTTTATTTCGATTTTAATTTTGCAATGGCTGCACTCAATCTGCTCAGTTTTTTCTTGTCTGCTGTGTCAAATGTTGTGGCAAGAAAACGTTTAATGGTTCGAGAACCATAGATAAAGATATTTCGTAAACACGACTGAGATTTTTTTTATTTCAGAATTCCCGCCCAAAGTTCTGTTTTTCTGCGTAGAGTCATCATAATTGCTTCACATTTTAGGAATACAGTCAAATAATTTGAGAAGTTTGCAGTATAAAGTTGCGAACAAAACGAGAAGTTTGCAAGGTAAAATTACAAACGACAAGTTAATTCGCTATTTTTGCGCCAGGACTATAAAATCCAAATCCAAAAGCGTTTTGGTAGTTGAGTTGAGACCTCCATGAAACGAACCCAGAAGGCAGGCTGTTTTCTGTTCAATAAAATATCACATAACGCTATTTAATTATTATTGTCGTGGCGTCTGTATCTCATATTTTGCCCAGCAGTGCAGTAATGTCTGCTTTTTATTATTTTTCAAATGTGGTATTTCAACATTATTTTAAATTTTGAATTTTTTTGAAAATTGAAACAAAGTAATCATATTTGTCCAAACTCTACAGCCGAGAGCGTTAAACCAATCGAGTAAACGAGGGCTAATTTTCACTTTTACAATATATCCCTCAAAATTGAGTTCTGTTTTTCAGTGTACATTACTGTAGTGAAACATATATTCTAGACTTTTGGTTGCTCATATTTGGTTGCGACTTCTTGTCAGATGTTTTTTGGGAAAGAGTAACTCTCAGGTTTTTGGCGGTAGTTTAAATCATCAGCAAATGTCATGCTTTTCTTGAGTTCCCAAGGTCATTGGGAACATGCTCCAAGAAAGAGGGCAGGGGTTGGAGATCATCTTGATTGTCGTTTGATCCGATATCCTTGAACCTATATAATTGGAATGAAAATACTGTAAGGGCAATAACATCAAAGGGGGTGGATGTAGCTCATGTTGCCTAAGACCGAAGCGAAAAATTTGAATAAAAAACTATGGGGAAAAAACCCGTGCGAGGCCGGTGACCGGACGCACGAACGAGCCGTAAGCCGTTTTTACTTTGGCAACTCGTACTTCACCGTCTCGTCCAGGGGATGTTTCCACAACTCTTCCAAGGGGCCAGATTCCTCTCGGCGTCAAGTCCCCACACAACATCTCCTAATTTCAGATGTTGTGTGTGAGTACCCACACAACATCTCCTAATTTCAGAGGAGGCTGGTTGTTGTCTGTCCATTTACGTCTCTTGAGTAATGTCGGCAGGTACTCCTTAATCAAACGCCGCCACACGTGGTTCATCAACTGCTGCACGTGCTTCCAGTTCTTAAAACTAGCTGGCTGTTGGTCTCCAAAGTTTCCGGGTGGCAAGGAACTGTAAGGGCGTTGAATGAGGAAATGGTTAGGAGTGAGTGGTTCTTCGTTTTCAGGCTGATCAGCAACGTTTGTCAAGGGTCTGGAATTCAGGATTGCTTCGACTTCTACCATTATTGTCTCAAAGATGTCGAAGGAGAGACGCTTAGATCCTAGAATGATTAAGAGTGTCCTTTTGGCGCTCTGAATCAATCGCTCCCACACGCCACCGAGATGAGGGCCGTATGGTGGGTTAAATTTCCATGTGGTTTTGACTGCAGCTAGGGCTTTATAAATCTTGTCTTTGTCTAAAGCCTTAACCGACTTCCTCAGCTCTTCGGAGGCGCCAACAAATGTTTTTCCGTTATCGCTGTACAATAAAATAGGTTGGCATCTTCGGCAGGTGAATCGTCGATATGCATTGAGGAAGGTGTCTGTATTTAAATCTGGACATGTTTCTAAATGGACTGCTTGCGTAACGAGGCATGTAAAAATAAGTCCATAATGTTTCTCGATTTTGCTTTGTTTGTCCTCAATATAAAACGGGCCAAAAAAGTCCAGTCCTGTGTTGGCAAACGGAAATTTGGTTTCTTCTGTAGGGAAGCGGAATGCAGGAAGTGGGGCCATTATTGGTTGTATATTTTGTGTGTCAAAACGGCGACACAGAAAACATCGGTATTTTATTGAAAGTAGTGTTTTTCGAAGTCCAATGACGTAGTAGCGTTGTTGTACGAAAGCTTTGACCGGTTCTGTTGCTTGATGAGCACAAATTCTGTGCGCATGTTCAAGGTATAGTCTAGCAATCTTTTCCTTTGCGTCCAAGATTATTGGACATTTTTCGATCTCCAATTCTGTTGGAGCAAATAAGAGACGGCCACTAGATCGTAGGAGTCCGTTTTGGTCAATTATTGGATTTAAGTTTCTCAATTTGCTCTTGGCGTCTAATTTTTGTGTTCTTTTTAATGCGTTGATTGTTGAGGAAAAAGAATTGTTTTGAGACAGCTTCAGCAGAAAATTTTGAGATAAACAAACATCATCTTTTGTGTATTGGCTTTTGTCGGAACGATTCTTTTTAGCTCTGTAAATTAAATTGAAGACAGTTGCAAGGGTTAAAAGTAGCTTATTCCATGTTGAAAAGCGGTTTGGGTCTAGAACAGGTTTGATTGGCGTTTTTGTATTTCTGGTTACGGCACCTACGGTGGAAATCTTTTTCAAATCTTTCCAAGAACTTTCAGTGTTTTGCAAAAATTGTGGTGCTGTAAGCCATTTCGGGGGGATTTCTGACGGCTCAAGGCCACGCGTTCCATGGTCGGCTGGATTAAATTTAGTTGGGACATGATTCCACTCATCAGTTTTAGTTGTTCTCTTAATTTCTTCGAGTCGATTTGAGACGAAAACGTTTTGTTTCTTAGTTGAACTGATCCAATCTAAGACAACACGACTATCAGTCCACAAGTAGACTTTTTCAAATTTTAATGTCATTTCGGTTTCTATCAATGTGCGGAGGCGTGTACCTAAAACGGCTGCTTCGAGTTCTAATTTTGGCACACTAATTTGTTTTATTGGTGCAACTTTGCATTTTCCAAGCAGAAAAGATGTTTGAAAGATTTCGTCCTGTTTTTGGGTGCGAATGTAAGCAACTGCTGACAATGCAACGGTTGAGGCGTCAACAAAGACATGGAGCTGGTGATTATTTTCCTGATTCGTTGAGGAGTTCAACCATCTGGGGATTTCGATATCAGGCATTGCAAAGTAACTATCGAGCACTTTTTGTAGGTTGGAATGAAGTTCTACGGGAAGTGGTTCATCCCACATCTTACCTAGCTTCCAGACTTGTTGTAAAAGTATTTCGATTCTAATTGTGAGCGGGGACAAAATTCCTAGGGGATCGAAAATTGTTGACACTAAGCTGAACATTTTCCTTTGTGTATACTCACTTGCAATTCGGGGAAAATGTTCTAATGTCTTCATTAGAAAACAGTCAGTTTTGGTATTCCATTTCTGACCGAGGACTCTACTGATCTCTTTCAGTTCATCTCGATCTTCTTGCTCAATGAACCTTAGGGCTTCATGTTTGTTTGACACAAATTTTGTCAAGCGAAAGCCACCTTTATGAAGGCTATCTTTAGTCTGGTTAATGGTGTCAATTGCTTCTTCTATAGACGGCAAAGAATGGATATAGTCGTCCATATAAAAATGATTCTTTATTGCATTAACTGCTTTTGGAAATTCAATTGCATTATCTTCTGCGCAACGGTTCAGAACGAAAATTGCACAAAATGGGGAGCAGGTTGCTCCAAAAATTAATCTGGTGAACTGGTATTGGTTAACCATCTCTTCATTCGGCCAGAGAAAGCGTAATGCAGATTGGTCCTCGTGCCTTATTGCTATCTGCATGAACATGCCTTCGATATCAGAGAGAATGGCAACTGGGTTTTCACGAAATCGCAGAAGAATTCCTACCAAGTTGTTCAGCAAATCTGGTCCTGTGATCAAATTGGAGTTCAAAGATTGTCCTCTAAACTTGGCCGCAGCATTTGCTACTCTGAGCACTTTTCCGGGCTTGTTTGGATTAACCACTGGGTGATGAGGCAAATACCAAATTTTCTTGGGTTCTGGCTGCTGCATTTCAACTGGCTTGACTTAAAATTTTTGAAGATCTGTTGTGAGAGTTTGCTCATACAACTCTTTCAATTGGAGGTCATTACTGAGTCGCTTCTGAAGACTTTTCAGCTGGCTGAGAGCTGCAAAATAATTATTTTCAATTCTCAATGGTTTTTTCCAAGGCAGTCCAATTTCGTACCTTTCACCATTGTAGCTGGTTGTTTTGTTCAATATATCAAGGGCTTCCTTGTCAACGGGATTTTTAGATTCAAGCTCGGGTTGAGTTCCTTGAGCTTCAATTTTCCAGAATTGCTCAAGCAATTCATCAAGAGGCTGATCGTCGGAGCTTCTTCGTGATACGTGGTACACGTACTGTTTCTGCTGGTGAGATAGTTGTTTGGGTTGCTTTTGCACTCTTTCATACTCTCCAGCTAGGGTCCATCCAAGCCTCGTCTTTACGCCGAAAGGCTGGTTTTTAGTTGCCGGGATGACTTCAACTGGATGTGTGAAAGCAAAAGTGTTTATTCCCAAAAGGGCGCCGATTTTGCCTTCAGCTATTTCTGGGAAGTGAATGTGACGGAATTCTTTGAATGCATCGCAAAATTGGTTCAGTTCAAATGTATTTGCTGGTGCTACATTTAAACAGGGAGTGCTATAAGTGGTTGTAATTTGAAACTTTTGATCCAAATTTTCGTAGGATGCAACTGTCACTTGTTCAGAAATTTTTGAAAGTGGCATATCATGCTCTGTGTTAAGATACTGAAGCGTAGTTGCTTCTTGATCTTCGCATGGAAGAGCAAGGAACTCTGTGATTTTGTCAAGTATGAAAGTAAATTGGCTTCCTGGATCGATCAGAGCGTACGTATCGAAAGCTTTTTTGCCGTTTAGAAAAGATACTGGGATAAGTTGAAGTTGTTCGAACCATTCTTTTGGTGTAGACTGTAGATGATTCACGCTAAAACTTTGGTTGCCATTGTTCAAATTAGCGCGCTGAAATTGATTTTGATTTTTGTTTGCAAAAGACTGTCCGTAGCGGCTCTTTTGTGATTTGGATGAGGCGCTTGCGTTGTTGTTACTTCTTGGTTCACATTGCTGTTTGACAAGCTGATTTGCTTGGTTGGTAACACTTGTACCTGTGGAATTGCTGGTGGCAAAAGCAGCTGGTGGACGCTTGATAATTTTAGCAGGGTCATGCAGTGTTGTGTGGTGGTATCCGCTGCATGTTTGGCAGCGTTTTGTTGATGGGCAGTTTTGCTTCTTGTGCTTATTGCTCAAACAGTTCGAGCAAAGATTGCTCTTGCTTACAATGTCAAATCGCTGGTTTGGGCTGCATTGTTGGTAATCGGGACAGGTCGCTAGTATATGATTTCCTCGACATTTTTCGCAAGAACGCTTTGGTTGATTTGAGTTGTTTAGGGGTGGAAATGGTGGAGCGCTAGGTGGTTTCACATTACCGCTACTGCTTATTGCTGTTGACTGATTAAGGCTAGACGGCTGTGCTGGAAAACCTAAATTTTGGGTACTTAAATTTCTTGAGTGATTAACGCTGTTGTTCAAATTTCCAGAGATACTAAAGTTGTTTCTACGAAAGTTATTTTGCTGGAAGTTTTCGCGGTTTACCTTATCGTACACATGTGCTTGAACTTCTAACCATTTCTTAAATTCAACTAAAGTAGCTGGTGTTTGCATTGATGTAACGGTGTGCTCTGTCCATTTGAGGAGGATGTTATGCGGGACTTTTTCTTTAGCTTTCTTCATAAGTGTTGAGCTCTGTAGGTCCGCTGTGTATCCCAGGTATTGGAAAGCTTGCACTAAACGTTTCAAGAACAAAGCAAAGGCCACAAAATTTTGCTTGTTATAGTCATTAGTTGATTTCCAGTTTTCCAATTGATTTATGAAGGCGTTCACCACTATTGTAGGATCACCAAAATATGACATTAGTTCGTTTAAAGCTGTGCTATAATAAGCAGGATCACACGAATAAGCTTGGATTACATCTTTTGCTTTGCCAGTAACTGCATTTTGCAAATAGGTGATACGATGTGTGTCGGTGATACTGGTGTTGTTATGTACGAGGCAAAAAAAGTTATTTATCCATTCGTGGTACTTCAATGGGTTGCCATTAAAATTTTGAATTGTAAGAGGTGGTAACTTTATTGAGTGTTTACTTGTTGAATTCTGGCAATATGGATCTGTGTTTGAGGTCCACGGTAAAGAATTGATTTCAAATGAAGGGTTTTTGAACCTTTCATTTGATATTGGATTCAATACGCTGGAAAATTGATGTGAATGTGGTAAATGTGGCTGGGGATTTTGCTATACTGAAGGCAGTGCTTGTGGGGGAAACGTTGAGATTGAAGGAGCAATTGGAACACTTTCAGTTATTGTTTTTGAACAGGCGGTTTGTTGAACACCGAATGGGTTGACAGGCTCAATGCCTACGGTATTGACTTGTGACTGTGGCTGGAATTGAGTGAAGTTTCCAGGTAAATTTTTATTCTCTGTGTTTTTCGATTCCTGTCTATTATGCAATGGTAAAGAAAACATGTTAGATGTTTGAGAATTGTTTGCGTTTTGGCAGAAATTTTCGGAGAACTGATTAAAGTTTGTCATTGTGTTACTCAGTTCAATTGGTTGTTTTGTCTGTTGCGGATCAAAATCCAGATTCTGTGCTTTTTCTTGACTGTAATATTTGACAGAACTGGGATTCATCAAGCGGGGATTATGTGTTCCTTGGAATTGGGAACAACCCATGCTCTTTGGTTCAAACGTTTGCGTCTGAAACCGTTCCTCGGCGATATCTCGAGAAAATTCAGATAACATATTTTTTGACTGTAATTGATTATTAAGGTTTTCCTGAGGAAAACGGTTTTGAAAGTTATTTTGCGTGCTTACAAAACTGAGTGGCTGAATTGAATCATTGTCTGCTTTAAACTGCTGCTGGTTGACTGTAAAATTATCAACAGCAGACAACGTTGTATCACTGAGAGCAAAACGATCGGGAGTTTTTGTGACGGTCGTCTCAGGTTTCGCAAAATTTTTATCCGAGTGTTTTACTTCTGTTTTGGAATCAACTGTGTTATCGATGTTAATTGGTCTGAATAAACTTGTTGGACTCATTGCAATAGTAGGGGGATTCTCGTTGTTGCCATTTAAAAACTTTGACAACATTGGTTTGGTCCTGTGGCATTCAGACAAAAACAGGGATGGTTTCTCCGGTCTCGGTGGGAGAGGTGGTGTTTTGTTGGAGAATGATGAACGTTCTGGGTTGCTTGCTTCTGGAATCTCGTTCATTGATGGTGAGCATCTCCGTGAGGTTGGATAACTGGCAGTCGTTTGAGTTGTTATACTGACATCATCGCGTATCCTAGTTGAAGATTGGCTGAGTAGTCCATCGTCATCTAAACTGTCAATTTCGTGTTCAAATTTCTCTAGACGTGACAGAAGGTTTGAATATTGTTCCATGACAGATGAAGTGCTGCTGGATTTCGGACTTTCCTTTAACACGTCATCAAGTGTTGTTTTCAGCTCGTCAACATTTGCTTTTACTTTATTGATGAGCAGGGTGAGTGATCTGAAACTCTTTCTCTGATCGATTGCAGTTTGTAAGAGGTCCAGCTTGCTTTTCAAACTCAGCTCTGCAATTTTGAATTTGTTTAAGGCGTACTGACAACTTTGACTGTTCTTCTTTGTCATCTTGCTCTTGTTGGTCTTTTTCGTACTAACAGGTAAAAAACGGCTTCGAAACCGGAGCGACGCAAATTTCAAAGTCGAAAAACAATAATTATGACACTGTGAGGCTAATCAGCCCAAGTTTTTGTTGTTAAAAATACGACGCAACTTTTCTGAAAAATAGAATCCTATTGTTTTTTTTGTGCTAAATCTAGCTTGTTTTATCAAAAAAAAAGAAAAATAAACGTGTGCGCGCGCTTGTTTCGTTATTTCAATAAACACGACCAAATAATTGCTAAAACTTGGGGAAATTAAGCTTTCCTTATGAGTATAATAAGTGTATGGCTCTTGAATAGTTTTGTTGTTACAATTTTTTACAAGTACAAAACGTTTTTTTTGAAAAAGGAACAAAAAAATGCTTAGAGGCTGCTACTGCTTAGTACCTGTGTTGAAATGTTTAAAAGTTTTTTTATTGCAGTGCGAATAGGCAACGTGAGCTACAGACAAGCAGACAAGACAACTCGACTTGTACTGGGGCTCGTTTGAAATTCTTTCCTCTTAAATTGAACTGCTTGCTTTTTGTTTTCTTTTCAAGACTTTTGAAATCTTTACTTTGAGAATTTCTTCCGCCCTTGTGACTGCTGACACTAAGTTTTGAAGATCATCAACTATGGTAACTACTGACACCAAAATTACTCTCTCCTTCTATCTGGTGACTACTGAGACCAAAAAGAGGGGCAAAGGGACTTCTTTCGGCAACTTCTGAGACCGCGGACAAAAAAGGAAGAGACGTTTGAGTTATCCTCAAGGAAGTATTTGTGTGAGCAAATTTAAGTGGGGAAATATTTCGAGCTATTGATTTTCTTGCTTTTGATCTAATGAGAAAAATGTTCTTAATATTTCCTCTTTTTTGTTTTTTTTCTTGAAGTTGTTTCAGTGCATACTACCCCAATAACTAAGCGCGCGGCTAGTAGTATGCACAAATTGAAAGCAAAAATGTGATTGTCTGGTTTTCTTAAGAATAAAGTTTTGCAAAAGTGACAAAATTTATTTATCAGCTTGCTTTGAAATAAACTGAGGGGGTGCGATCAACAGGTTTTCTGGGACTAATAAATGTTTTAACCAAAACTTTCGTAAAACGTTTTTAATTTTTTTTTTGAGTGAAGGAAGCAATTTTGCCAATTTTATGTTGCCTCTTTTCTAAAAGTAAAATCGAAATAATAAATTTGAAGCTTGTATTATAACAAACTGAGGGGGTTCAATGAAAAGGTTTTCTTAGATCTACTAATTGTATCTATGAAAACGTCAAGAAAAGTTTTTTTTTGAGTTTTTTGAGTCTAAGAAGCAAATTTGCCAATTTTATGTTGCCTCTTTATTGAAATGCAAAATGGATAAACTAAGTTTGAAACTTGTATTATAGCAGATTGAGGGAGCCTAATCAATAGCTCTTCTTGGTTCTACTAATTGTTTATATCATAACGTAAAGAAAACGTTTTTTGAATTTTTAAAGTCAAAGATGCAATTTTTGCCAAATTCTAGTTGCCTCTTTGTTAAAGTGCAAAACCCATAAACTAACTTTAAAACTGGTATAATAACAAACTGAGGGGGCCCAATCAATAGGTTTTCTTGAACCTACTAATTGTTTATATCATAACGTAAAGAAAACTTTTTTTGAATTTTTAAAGTCAAAGATGCAATTTTTGCCAAATTCTAGTTGCCTCTTTGTTAAAGTGCAAAACCCATAAATTAACTTTAAAACTGGTATAACAACAAACTGAGGGGGTCCAATCAATAGGTTTTCTTGAACCTACTAATTGTTTATATCATAACTTAAAGAAAACATTTTTTGAATTTTTGAAGTCAAAGATGCAATTTTTGCCAAATTCTAGTTGCCTCTTTGTTAAAGCGCAAAACCCATAAACTAACTTTAAAACTGGTATAATAACAAACTGAGGGGGCCCAATCAATAGGTTTTTAGAACCTACTAATTGTTTATATCATAACGTAAAGAAAACGTTTTTTGAATTTTTAAAGTCAAAGATGCAATTTTTGCCAAATTCTCGTTGTCTCTGTGCTAAAAAGCAAAGTCCATAAACTAACTTTAAAACTTGTATTATAGCAAACTGAGGGGGCCCAATCAATAGGTTTCCTTGGATCTACTAATAGTTTATATCATAACGTCAAGAAAACGTTTTTTGAATTTTTAAAGTCAAAGAAGCAATTTTTGCCAAATTCTCGTTGTCTCTTTGCTAAAAAGCAAAGTCCATAAACTAACTTTAAAACTTGTATTGTAGCAAACTGAGGGGGCCCAATCAATAGGTTTTCTTGGATTTATTGAAAATTTTCCATTAAAATGTTGGGATAACGTTTTTTGCTTTTTGACCCTCAAAAAAAAAGCACTTTAGCGACTTTTTCGTTTTTTGTGCAAAAATTTTACATAAACAACTAGACTTTAAAAAAGTCAATTTAAGGTCCAACTGAGGTGTTCTATTCAACTACTAATTTTACTGTTATGTAGATTTTTTGCGACAAATTCAGAAAAATGTTTTTGAATTTTTCTGATCCCAAAAAGGCTATATCGTTTTTTCGTACAATGTATGTGTTTTTTTTTGCTGCTAAATGCTGACATGTGGTTTCTCATGGCTATTTCTTTCATAAAGCATCGACAAAAGCTCGTTGGGGGACAATTTTCATGTTTTTGAGATTTTTGTCGCAAAAAAATTCAAGTTTTTTTTTTTTGGATACGTCTAACCGGGGAAGGGACTTCTGAGGTGACGTCTGGAACCTCGGTCGACCATCTCTTGCTGATGTCTGCAACCAAAAAAAGTCAGGCCTTCTTGATCGGGTGACGTCTGGAACCCTTGAAAAAAATCTCCTCGTCTTTGGTGACGTCTGAGACCAAAAAAAACGTCTTTTCTTGATGCTGATTGAGTGGGATTAGGAAGTCCTTATATAGATGTCTTCTCGCTCATGGGTCCCGGTCCATACTGATTTTTTTTTAAATCTGCGCAGATGTAGAGTAGCCTTATTGAGTGAGAACAGTCTGTATATAGTTGACCTCTCGAGCGAAAAGTGGGATGGATCGCTAATCTGTTGCTGCCTGCATCCGTCCAGGGGGAGAGGGGAGGACAACTTGGCACTGTTTTTTTGTTTTTTGTGTTTTTTGTGTTTTTTGTGTTTTTTGAAAATTGAAACAAAGTAATCATATTTGTCCAAACTCTACAGCCGAGAGCGTTAAACCAATCGAGTAAACGAGGGCTAATTTTCACTTTTACAATATATCCCTCAAAATTGAGTTCTGTTTTTCAGTGTACATTACTAAAAGGGATATTATCGTCAAATTTTCCTATATGAAAAATGTTGAATTTAAAAACTTCTTTCCCATTTTCCTTTCCACGTTTTCCTTTTTTTCTCTTTAAACGTAGAGAAATTATACGATTATATTAAACAAGGCTAATTTAAAATTTGAATTTTGAAAACAAATCTCAAAATTGAAAAGTGTTCACAAAATGTATTTTAGAAGAAAATACAAGAAAATGTATTTTCAACTGTGTCAGCTATTTCTGGAGAAGTGCAATGGCTATGAAAATCGTCATTCTCCTGTAATCAACATTTTACACGGGTAAATGACACAATATGTCCAGCACAAATATTATAATGGAATATAAAACTAATCAATTCATTCATCCATTCGTTCATACCTAAGTTCCCCTTTAGAAGATCGGTATAAATTAGGGCTGTGCTCCTACTATATTCGGCGCCCAAAATCCGTGTATAAATTCCTTTTTTGAAGGTGAACACAACTCAAATCATCTTTAAAGCTGAATTAATAAACAACAATAAACAACTCTAAGGCAATGTTATAAATTAATCTTCTGAAATGAGAATTGGTCTGATTTGTTGTCGATTCTGAGCGACATACGTAGGGTTTGGATAAAACGACCCCCTAATTGTGGAGTTGGGTGTCTAAATGGTGGAAACCCTGCGATATGTACGGTACGCCTTGATTTGGACTGCAGAAAGCCGGAGAAAAAAATAATTGGGGGTCGTTGAAGTTCATGTTTCTTTTCTCACCCCCATCAAAAAAGGTCACCAAATTTTTTTCTTTCTTAGGATATCACGTCATAAAGAATAAATTGCTTTCGCGTAGTCAATAAAATCAGGTTCATGTTCTTTTTCTGGACTTTACAAGCCAGGATATTAAAACCTTGTAATCTGCCGTCAAGTTTGAAGTCTAATTGTTTGAAGTTTAATTATATTCGAGTTGGTTGTAGAAAAATCATTTCTGTTGGTTTAATTAACTAATCAATTTTCTTAGTGCTTTGCTAAAAATTAGAACATCTATGGAAGAATCCATTCCTAAATCCCGTTCGCAAAACTTCCAGAACAATTCCGGGGCTTCTCTTTGCCAGTGTCGCAGCTCCATCAAGATTTGGCCATCCATTTGTTTAGCAGTCCAATTATCCTTTATGTCTTGATTTAAACAAAGCGTTGAAATCCACTGGGCTACTTGTATAGTGTTCCACAAAACAGCATCAACAGGTTTTGCATCAGATGAAGCATCGGAGGTCGAATATGAAGTTTCTGTAGATGAAGAGACAGTTTTGGAAATTTTCTCTTTTTCTGAGATTTCATTCTCAATCAACTCATAAATGGTAATCACACGCGACATGATTTTAGGTATCATCGATTCCAAACAGTCCAAATTTGTCACTTCGTAGTACAGAGCGTTGCCCATCATAATGCCCAGCCAGCCATTTGGGCTGTAATCTGTCTGTGTCTTGACATATATGATGTGTTTGTTGAGTTTGAATGCGTACTCTGCCTCTGAGCGACATGCCTGGCTGTTCTTGTAGCTCTCAGAGTAGCAGCACACCACCACACTCGCCCCCTCCACCCCCTCCGCCATCCTCTCCAATATATTACCCTCCATCTTCTCTATGTCCAGCCACACTTTCCTACCTCCGTCCACTTTCTTCAAACGTTCTGCTAACTCGCGGGCCACCTAAATCAATTCGGTTTCATTTACCGATTTAAATAAAAATTTGTCGGTGCTTTTCGTTTTTTCGTTAGCAATTTTGAGCCCATAAAATTCCCTACCTACTATTTGCTTGTTTTAAAAATTTTTGTTCTTCTAGTCCACATAGGTAAATCATTCAAATCATACCAAGAAGATCATAAAATTGTTATAAACAATTAAAATTTGTAATTTTTAGAGAGTTTCCAAGATGTTATTGCATAATCTTGGTTAATCTGCTTGTTATGTCAGAAATTTGCTTGAAAACCAATAATGCAGGAAAAAGTGTTAATAATAAAAGTTTTATGTTGTAAGCGAAAGACACATTTTTTTATAAAACTGCTTTTGTTATAAAATTGTTCATAAGTTCCAGCTTCCTTGTTTATTCGTCGCAAAAAGGTTAGCAAGCTGACGAAAAATATGGTAGTCAACTAAAAGTCAATAAAAACACAGTAAATATCAGTTCATCGAGTGCAAGTATAGCACCCAATAAAAACGCCATCTAAGAAAACGATGGAAAATTTTAGGTTTTCGTTTGACAATTTTTAGGATAGCTGGCGAAAATTTTTAGGATAATTTTATGATATGCGTTATCTAGCGCTGATTAGGGCGATTTATGAGAAACGTTGTCCCAAAATTTTGAACAGCATAGTTTTGAATTCCTGCTAATTTCAATTTCAATTAGAATAAGTTTTTTTTTAAAACTTCTCCTTAAGTGCACTTTTTGATCGGTTATATTAATCAGTTGAAAACCTTTTAAAATTTGTTTCAACGAAACTGGAATTGTGTTCGAAACACTAATAGCCACAGTTAAAGCTCTAGTAATGGCTTTTAATGGAACAAAATTTTTGATCGATTATTGCGATGTGTGAAAAAAGTGAAAAAAATTTTCACCTTTTTTTCATGCTGCCTTTTCTGTTTGAGCACTCTTAAAAACTAATAAATTCGGCTCACTTTCAAAATTGATAAACATGATAAAAACTATTAGTCGTGTTTTTTTTTCGAAATTTATTCACACAGAAGCGTATCTGCAGAGTGAATAGGTGGAAAAATCGTAATGGCAAGAAGTTTGAAAAATTATGATTAGTCAAAGTGTAAAATTGGTTGAAAGCACAAATGATTTTGTTATGCCAAAGGTTTTCATTGATACATCGGCGATCGAAATGGTCTAAAAAATTTCGCAATAGTGGTTAAAACCCAACTGTGTTAAACAAGCAACGAAACGCAATGAACTGTTGAGCTAAGTTTTTTTCAGGAAAAAACTTTGATTAATCAGAGTGCTGAAGAAAATATAAACTCTATAAGGTTCTGCATGCGCTGCAAATGAGAAAAATTTGGAACAATAGCTTGATGACAATATTTGACAAAAACAATAAGATTGTGTCTTATTGATTAAGAAGCAAGAACACAATTTTTGTGCATTCATAATTCTGATAGAATCAAGATAAAATTCTTAGAAAAAACCTCTTGAATAGATGTTGGAGTGAAACTTTAATGACATTTAGAAAATCAATGCAAGCGATTTTCTTCCTATTGTAGCTCTGATTCAGATTGGCATTTCATTTTATATTGCGACTCGAAATTTTTACTTTAATTCTTTATTAGGCAAATTTACAAATTGTAGCACTTTGGCAATAATTCTTCGGAATTCTATAAAATTTTAGATTTTTGGACAGGCTCAATCTATATGTTGAAGAAAATTTGAGGAAAATAATTAAATTAGTTGGTTTTAAGTTATCTGATCTGAAAATTTAGTTCCTTATCAACCTAGACATCTAGCTTAAACTTGCGTTGGAACTGTTACCTGACTTTAGCAACTTAGATTTATATTTGTTTGGCCAGATTTCACCTGTTTTCCCTGTAAACTCTCAACAGCTTCTGACGAAATCGATCGATTTTATTTGTGATACTATACTTAACGGCAAAACTAAGTTTAGCACCCCCTAGTTTTACGAAGTAAAAATCTAAACTTAACGCATTTTTACTTGATCTTGTAATCAAGTTTTGGCGAAAACTATTGAAGCAATGATCCCCTCGGCTTTTGGTCTTGCCTACATACCTCAAATTAGAGTTGACGAGCCCCATCGAAATTTCTTTTTTAAAAGAATGTTTTCTTAAAATAAGATAATTTCTTCACGTTTGTTTATCTATGATTGAGATTGCGTTTGCCTTAAACATTAGAGAGAGATTGATTGTGAATCAAATGTGATTTCTTGACCACTTTTTTTTTCTTGTGAGACTTGGATGGAGTTCGTCAGCTTTACATTCGTCTATCTGGTAAGTAAACGTTACGTATTATCTAAAATTCATACGTACGCAAGATTAATAAGCAAGATGATCACTGGTTACAAAAGTTTTCCCAAAATTTGATTGCAATTTGGGGTATTATTGCGTTAAAAATTGAAATTTGACTTCGGTAAACTAGGTGGTGCAAACTTACTTTAGCCGTTCAGCATAAATGATTTTTTGTGTTGACCGACTTTCTCACAAGATTAATTTAACATTTTGATATATGAACGAAAGTTAGGAATCATTACCAGCAAACCAAATCACAAAATTTTTCATTAAAACTGAAGCTTGAGTTTCGTTTTGTTTGGGCCCAAAAACACAAAACTCTAAAACAGTATTCTTTTTAATTTTTTTTCCATTCCCTGAAAAATGATTTTTTCTGATGAAACAAATGAGGAAACAATAGGTTGCTCAAAGGTTGCCATGTGTGTTGATGCAATAGGTGTTCTTTAAATGGAAAATTTTAATTGATCATATTTAGCAGAAAATGTCTTCTAAAAAGTTAAAAATGCATTTAATGACTATGATAAATCTATTACAATTTATTTTTATCAACATTCAAGATTAATTGGATGATAGTTCTCTCATTCAAAGATATCTTTGATTCTATTCCCAAAAACCGTGTCACTATTTCGATTTCGAGCATATGAAGGTGTTAGAATATCGATCAAACTATAGCCTTAAACTTAATGAGAATTGGAAAGAATGTTCAACTTACCAGATTAGAAAGACAAAAGCAAATTTATTTTAATCAGAGAATTTATATAAATGAATCGTCAAGAAATGGTGCTTAGAATCAATATTCGATTCAAATTAGTGAATCTAGATAACTAATTTTAGAGTGAGATTATCTGATGTGAAATCTTCACAGCATGTATTAAAAGATTATGATATGTCCGGTTGTGTGAATGAATTCTTAGAAAAGTGCAAATGCCTTCCATTTATGGTTCCCTTTGCGACTGATTTGCAGAAGCAAACCATATTGGGTAACCCTTGCGAACCCCACTATAAATCATGGTGCTAAGATTAGTTTTGTATCTTTGATTTCTCGCACTGATAATGGGTATATATACAGCTGATTTTTGAGTCCTTTTTCATCCCCAAAATCAAATCATCATCTTGATCTATTAATCAGATCTCTCCTGTAAATCTCTAAATTCTATTGTAAAATATCATTTTTGTTATTCTCTCATTTTAAGAAATTAATTTTTCTACTTAGTTAAAAACGCTTTTATTCCGCTTGCGAAAACCCATAACCCAACAAGTTATGGGCCCAGCAATTTTCTAAGTCTTAAAACTAATTTCTAAAACAAAACTAATTTGTTGTTGACAGTCATAATCCTTTTCTGCTTAGTACCTTTTCTTTTCACAACTCTTTTGCCTGTTCAAACTACGATGGATCAACAGACAGTGAAGCTGCTGACATACACAGGAAAGGCACAGGACTTTCCAATCTGGAGCACAAGATTTGTGGCAATGATGCAGACGAAGGGACTCTATAAATCACTACTTAGAACAGAGGAGCAACCCAACGAGCTTGCACCACTAGCCAATGGGACGAGCAATGATTTAAAGAAGAACCACAAGGTGCTGAAGGATGCATATGAGAAGGAAGTTGCAAAAATCAAGGAGAAATGTAACAATGTGTGGTGCCATCTGGCACTGACTCTAGATGAAACAACCCTCATGCTGACGAGACATGACTGTGTGGGAGATGACGGCATCGGAGATGGAGCAAAGGCTTGGAAGCTTTTGCAAGAGAGATTTCAGAGTGTGGAGACGCTGACAGTGTTGACTTTGGTGGCACAGCTGGCTCGACTGCAGCTCGAGGATGCTGATGATTTAGATAGCTTCTTCATCAGAGAACAAGAGTTGATCACAAGGCTACAAGAAGCAGGGAAAGCAGTCTCAGAGACCCTCTTCAACGCCTTGGTCCTCAATGGTCTGCCAATGAGGTATGAAATTTTTGTTATAGAGGAAAGCTTTAACCCGGCAACGAACTTCACAGAGTTGAAGAAAAGGCTGCAGAACTTCCATGAGAGCACAGCACAGAGGCACAAGGGACAAAGTGGTTCAATGGCACTGGCAGTGAAGCGTGCCTTCAAGAAGGGACCCAAGAAGGGAAACTACTTTGTGTGTGGGATCCCTGGACACTTTGCCAAGGACTGCAAGAGGAAGGAGACAGCACAATGCAGCAGGTGTGGTGAGAAAGGTCACCTAGAAAGGGCATGCATGAGACAAAGAGATGGAGGCAAACAGGAGTCAGGGGCAATTGGTCCAACATTGGCTTCACCAGACGAGGAATACTGGGCAGCTCTTACCCAGTGGAAGACAGCAGGCATGCTAGTGGACAGTGGTTGTACAGATCACATAGTGACGAACATCGATGCGTTCCTGGACTTTGTGCCCATTCAATCAGTGGTCACAAATCCCAACGGAGAAGCTTCCAGGGTGGTGGGGTGGGCAGAAGCTGTGTGAGGATCAGCATACCCTCAAACAAAGGGGAATTCCAATGCGAGCTCAAAAATGTTTTGTGTGTACCGGACTATTCTTCAAACTTCCTATCAGTCTCAAGATGCACGGAGTGGGGACACAGCTTCACTTTCGAGAAACTAAACAGCTGCATGAAACTCCAGAAGGGAACTCGGGTAAAACTAACAAAAGGAAATAATTTGTTTTACTTACCCTGCAGCGTTCAAGAATTCAAGATGAGTTCCAACAGCGTGATACTTGACAGTGCAAGGAAGTGGCAGAGACGATTGGGTCATTTGAATCAAGCGGATGTGGTCAGGAATGCACCAGAGACAGTGGGGGAACTCGATTATGTATGCAATGTGTGTGCATTTGCCAAGATCACAAAGACTTCAGTTCCAAGAGGGGCAGAGACCCAAGCAGAAGAGAAGCTGGAGAGGGTGTTCACAGACGTGATGGGACCTTTCAGAGTAGAGTCACTGTCAGGGTTCCGGTTCTGCATTGTGTTTGCAGACCAGTACACGAAGTTTGTGTTTGTGGACTTGCTTAAACAAAGAGTGAAGAACTGGCCAGCCTGAAGAAATTTGTTCTCAGTGTGGGGACGCCCAAGAAGCTGAGGCAAGACAATGCGAAGAAGTTTCTCTCAGAGCAGTTCGGGACATAATGCTTAGATGCAGGCATTCTACACGAGAAGACCATACCAGAGACGCCACAACAGAATGGGTTAGCTGAGAGGTGCAACAGGACCCTGCTGGAGATGACAAGATGTTTTCTCATTGACTCAGGACTTCCAAAGATGATGTGGGGAGAAGCAGTTCTTCACGCAACAAGGATCAAGAACTTGGTTATGAGACGAGTAGAATAAAACTGCCCAGCAGAGCTGATGCGAGGTATAAAACCTAAGCTTTCATTTAGTAAACTATCTATTTTTGGTAGCACAGTCTTCATGAGGAAGCGGGACAGAGATGTCAGCAAACTTGAACCCAAGGCACTGAAAGGAAAGTTTGTGGATTACACTGAAGGAGACAACGGATACCTCGTGTACGTACCCAACACACGCAAGGTTGTGGCAGTTCGAGACGTGATCATCAAGGAGTCCGAAGTGGGCTCAATACCTGACAACACAGAGACGCCCGACCTACTAGATGAGGGGTCACAGCAACTGGGGATCTGGCTTCCAGATGATGGTCATCAAGACGATGGCAACAAAGAGGAGCGGGGCACATCTACTGCAATAAAGGAAGAGTGGCATGACGCAGAGAGCATGAACACTCAAGAAACGACACTGAGATGAGATGCCTCAGATGTTGAGGAAGCAGCACTGGATGAAGAATCTACTGCATCAAGAGGGAGTCTCAGAGACTCTGGGTCCCTGGAATACAGTGAAACGGAGGACTTCTCACAGACAGTTGGCTTCTGTGAAGAGCCACTGGAGCAAGCGGACAGAGCAGAGCCTAGACGAGGGAAACGAGCAAGGAATGTTCCGCAATTTTTTGGAGAAGTCAGGACCCATTTTGCTGTGACTGAGTGTAACTATGTGGAACCCAAAACAGTCTACGAAGCCAAGCAAGCTGACGAATGGGACCAGTGGTACCGGGCAATGAATGACGAGGTCAAGGCACTCCAAGACAACGAGACTTGGAACCTAGTGAGACCACCCACAGACAGGGACGTCATACTGGGCAAATGGGTCTACAAAGTGAAATTGGGACCCAGTGGTCAAGTCGACAAATACAAAGCTCGCTATGTGGCGAAAGGTTTCAAACAAGTGGAAGGCCTGGACTACTTTGAGACTTTTGCGCCTACTTGTAAGCCAGAGACATTCAGTATTCTACTTCAGCTATCAGCGAAGCAGGGCCATGTGATGCATCAATTTGATGTCAATACAGCTTTCCTGCACTCACCAATCGAGGAAGAAGTGTATCCGAAACAGCCACAGGAATTCGTAAACCGCGGATCAGATGGGGAGAAATTAGTATGTCGACTAAATAAATCAATTTATGTTTTGAAACAGGCTGCTAACAACTGGTACAAAGAGCTGGCAAACTTCCTACTGAGACAGGGGTTCACCAGAAGCAGGAACGATCACTGCTTGTTCGCAAGATCAGGGGCCGAGGATCACACTTTCATCTTTGTCTGGGTTTACGACATCAGAGTAGCATAAAGAAGTATGACAGTGATCTCCGAAGTCAAGAAGGCACTAGAAGCAACAGTTCACATGGAAGACAGAGGGAGACTACACTGGTTTCTGGGCCTTAGAATCAGACCAGAAGAGGTCAAAGTCACAGTCGTTCAAGATCGCTACATAGAAACAATGCTTGAGCGGTTTCAAATGGATCAATGCAAACCCTCAAGAACTCCAGCTGATTTGAATTTCAAACTTCAGACAGCACAGAAGGGAGACGAAGAAGTTGACAGAGGCTCTACAGAAGCTTGGTTGGATCATTTCTTTATCTGGCCAAAGAGACGAGGCCAGACATCATGTTTACAGTCAACATTCTGTCCAGGCACTTGAACGCACCTACTGATCAACACTGGCTATGCCAAAAACGACTTCTGCGATATCTTCAAGGTTCAAAAGATTTAAAACTTACTTACACAAAAGAGGCTAGTTATGATTTAGTGGGGGAAAGTGATACACTGGAGATGTGTACGACAGAAAATCAACAACGGGCTATTACTTCAAGCTCAACGGAACTGGCGCAGCACTCAGCTGGGGTGTCAAGAAGCAGGCCACAGTTGCTCTTTCTTCATCAGAAGCAGAATATCAGGGCATGGCAGCAGCAGTTCAGGAAGCACTCTACCTGAAACAACTTCTAGAGGATTTTGGAATCCAACAGAAACGTCAATAGCGATTGGAGAGGACAACCAAAGTTGTATCGGGATTTGCCAAAACTCAGTCATGCAAGCACATCGAGACAAAGTTTCACTTCATTCGGGAAAAGACGGAGGATGGGACTATTTCAATTCATTAATTTCCTACACACAAATTGGCAGCAGACATCTTCACAAGTCCTTACCCGTCCGAAAAGTGGAAACATTCAGAACAGTTTTGATGGGAACAGACTCTACTCAATCAGCTCAAGTCTGATTGGGGGTGTTAGAATATCGATCAAACTTTAGTCTTAAACTTAGTGAGAATTAGAAAGAAAGTTTATCTTACCAGATTAGAAAGACAAAAGCAAATCGATTTTAATCAGAGAACTTATATAAATGAATCGTCAAGAAATGGTGCTTAGAATTAATATTCGGTTCAAATTGGTGAATCTAGATAACCAATATTAGAGTGAGATTTTTTGATGTAAAATCTTCCCAGCATGTATTAAATGATTATGGTGTCTCCGGAAGTGTGAATGAATTCTTAGGGAAGTGCAAATGCATTCAATTTATGGTTCCCTTTGCGACTGATTTGCAGAAGCAAACCATATTGGGTAACCCTTGCGACCCCCACTATAAATCTTGGTGCTGAGATTAGTTTTGTATCTTGACTTTCTCGCACTGATAATGGTTATATATACAGCTGATTTTTGAGGCCTTTTTCATCCCCAAAATCAAATCAACATCTTGATCTAATAATCAGATCTCTCCTGTAAATCTCTAATTTCTACTGTAAAATATCATTCTTGTTATTCCCTCATTTTGAGAAATTAATTTTTCTACATAGTTAAAAACGCTTTTGGTCTGCTTGTGAAAACCCATAACCCAACAGAAGGCTTGCTAAGATGAGAAATACATTTCTTTGTGAAAGAGGACCAAGACTCCTGGTCCTCCCTAATAAAAACCTAATTGTATGCCATTTAGGTTTTTATAAGCTAAAAACTATTTGAGCTTTTAGTCCATATTTTGAGCTTTTAGACTCAATATTGATGTGATCAAAGGAAAGGTGTTAACGTTGAAAAAACTCATATTACAGTAAAACTTCAGTTAATAAAAGTTAAAGTTCTCCGCGATATTCAAGTGGATTAAAAAACATGTTTTCTAAAATTGACGGAAAAAGAAATGACCGTTGAAAGGTTTTGCTTACTTCTCAGAATAACCAGCCCTTGTTAAAAACTGGATCTCTCGGTTCCGATCAGGCCCATCAGACTCCAAAACTTCTCTGATGTGACTGACTACATTTTGAGACTTGTCAGAGCAACAGTTTTCAATCAAAGGTTATACTACAATAAATGGAAATATTTTTACAGACCATAGCCCTCCTTGGATTATGTCTAAAAATTTTTCATGAAAAAATACTACCTCTGCCTGGCTCCAGCTGTAGCTGATCATCACGTGACCCTGCTCATTTTTTGAAACCTTTGAACAGGATTTCAAGACATTTGCAACCTTGTGCATTACACCTTTATCGACTGCTATTTGGAACAAAACACCTTCAGCTGCTCGAGATATTTGACCATGTTTGCTATCCTTTAGCAAATTTAAAGAAGCAATCAAGTTGCCTTTCGTGTTAATTTCATTCACAGTACTCGGCTGGAAACATAATGTCCAGAGAATTTCCAAAGCTATTTGGATTTCTCCATCGCTGAATTTTGCCTGGATTACTTTGTTGCATTCTTCGACAATTTGTTGGCTAATTAGGTACTGAGCATGGTCTTTGTTTAGAACAAGTCGTGATAAACAGACCAACGATTCTTCGGCATTGAAACAGGACATATGCATTGATTGGTGGTTCGCTGAGGTCCGGAAAGTTAACACGCTGGGAGATGCAAAATGACAATAGTTCAATTATAATATTCAGGGAGGTTTCAATTACACGGGGAAAGTTATTCGAAAAAACTTAATGGCATTTTTGAGATGGCCTTTTTTTTACTGGCCAATACATGCCCATGACTGTCAAGTGTAAAAAGTGATATGATCATAGTTCTGATAGTTAATGATACCAGACGTGCCATTAGACTGTCTCAGTCTTGAAATAACTTACCGCTAGGTCCAGGCTATTCGCGAAAATCGAACTCTCTATTCATGTTCAACCGCTGCAAAATTTTCAATTGAAACGTTCTCGGCCTTCATAGCTTATCAAGAGTTTTATTTTGGTTTGATTTTCAGGCTATCATCGTGTCTGTAATCATTTTGTTTTTCTGATACATATGGTGTGAAAATGATAATGAGAAAATCTTTCTGATATTTCGGGAAAATTAAAAAAAAACATTTTTAATTGAGTTCGGTCATTGTTTCTAGAGAAAATATTGCCTCTGCTATGAAAATTTTAACGGCTATGTTTGTGATAAATTTTCAGATTTTTCAGTATAATCCTGGGGGACCATAGTAACATCAAAAATCAGCGCTGAATCACAATACTTTTCAGTCTGTTTTTTTACTATGAACAGGTTATGATCATGCCACTTTTTACAATGTTCAGACAAAAAATCATAGTAAAAAAACTAGTCTTGAGAGTATTTCAGCTAACCATTTTTTTCCTTTGCTATATAACAAAAATTTCCTTAATCTCTGATCTCCCAACGTGTTGTCAAGGCATCGCGAACTCCAAAGTGCAATATGTTGTGCACTTTTGTTTTGGTAGCTTCCAGGGCTTCCGGGTCAGCATCCAAATCCGCGGCATACGACATCACAAATATAATCGTATACTGATGTAATTGATATAGTGGTATCTCAGTTCTGATACGCTTGCATTTTTCAACCAATCCTAGATTCCTCATTTCAGTAATGGATCCAGGGTTCCTTTTCATACAGTAGTAACAACATTCCAAAGCGGAGTTCAGTCCAGATGCATTGATGGTGTCGTGCCAATCTTCCGAAAGGTATCCAATCATTTTTGAGTGTAAATTGAGGCCAATGAATTGTGTTGCGAAGTTTTTAGATCCTTTAGCGAGGATTTCCTTGATAACTTTAATAATTATGTCACTCCTGTCGCTGTTTTTCAATTTATCGCTTTGGGGTAGGTCAAGAAGCTATTAGAAAGAGATTGTTTCCTTCTGGGGAGAAAAAAGTTCATGTTTCCGAATGCTTTAGGCAAATAAAATATATTGATGCTGGGTTTGGAATGTCAGATTTGTTCAACTCTATCCTCTAGCAATTCAACTAAACCAGCGATATGTCCAGCGAGTCCTAACTGAAATAGATTTTTAGCACTATCTTTTTTTTTATTTGCACAAAAATTATTAAAATAACAGTTATACTGGATATAAATTTAACAAATATACATTTTCTACAATTCTGCTAACGAAAACTTAACTTACGTCCCCGAAAAAACGGAATCCAAAAAATTGCACAGATGTGAGGAATCATTAATTACCTCAAGTACATCTGCAGCGCAAAATGTTTGCAATTTCGTTTGACCGTTTTTGACATGAAGCTTTTTTTGGGCTTGCGAAACAATTCTTTAAACTGGCAAGCAGCAAGGTTTTTGTGCAACTCACCAAGATTAAAGACCTCAGACGTCTGAAAATTTTCAAAATTTTTAAAATTGAGTCGACAAGTAAAAAAAACAAGGAGGCTCGGTAATGTGCGTACGCACATAAGGTTCCGACCCCGCTAATCAACATTTTTGACTTAATTGGCTACCAAATGACGAAGAGATAGAAAACTTTCAAAAACATGCATATCGATCAATAACCAACCAATGGAATACAATAATGCTACCCCAGAGGGCCGATGAACGTTATTGATAATAGTACTACTAGAAAGGACAAAAATAAATTTCAAACAACAAACATTTACGATCAAAACTCGATTTCAATAATAAATAAAATCATAACAAAATCAAACTCGCATTAGATAAAACCTAAAAAAAAACAAATTAAACTATACATCATTAGAAAGCATATGGGACCTGTCCTCAATACGACTGATTAATAGGTCGACAAAAAGGAGCGAAGAGGTGCGAAGATCAAAAATAAGTTTCTGTTTTTGAAAAGAATTAAATTAAATTTAAATTGCCATAAATTAAAAAAACAAAACACAAATATTATCATTGTACAATTAGAAAAAAATTTCAAATATTCTATCAAAATCTCGTAGTAACAGAAGTGACAAAGCCGAGAAACAAATGTTCGAAGCTAACCGTTATAGAGGTTAAATTGTAGTTCAATGAAAACGGGTGGTAACCTGTGTTTGCAGAATTTGAGCTACAAATCGACCGGAAAATTAATTAAAATTGAAGAAGCTCAAAAACCCAATTATATTTTTGAAAACAAATATTTTCAAAAGTCATAACAGAATTCAAAAAGATTTCAAAAAACAGCAATGAAATGAATTGCAATACCTCAGGAAGCCAATTCGGCCCGTTAATAATGAGACTAAGTCACGACTCCTCAAAATAAAAACAAATATATAAAAAAGCCAAAACTTCAAACAATTTTACGAGATCACTCTGTTCAAGGCACTATGATTCTGATTTGCTACCTGCATGAACTGTATATCCCTACTTTCTCTTCATTTTAACAACAAAGAGTCTTCGTTTTAAAAGTATTACATAGACATGACAACAAAAGATAGCCGAATTGAACAGTATAGAAATCTCGAAAATTTTTAATGAAATTAATGGTCAAAGCAATCAGTCAAAATGTATAACCAAGGGCGAAACGTATAAAAATTCCCTTGAATCGAAAAAATGATTGAGAATTCTAATTAGTGAGATTGAGTCGCATGTTTACGAAACTGATAGCAAAAATGAAACAGTTGAAAAAAAATTGTTGTCTATTTCAATTTGAAAGTCATTAAAACAAACAGCTGTGAGCTGAATTCTTTAACTAGAGCCAATAACACGTCCTGGGAAAGAAAATGAGATTTGTTGTTCATAGATATATGGCGTTTAACATCAAAAAGAAAGACAAACATAGGCAAAAACAAAAAAAATCCATAAAATTTTGAGAGATAACTGTGTCTCAGCCCAAAAAGCATACGCTATATAACCGAAACAATCAAATATTCAGATACGTTTTTCTCCATCGCTCTGTATATTACCTTCTATGCTTTGCTCCAATTGAACTAGTCAGTAATGCTTTAATACGACAAGGACACAAACTGAAATAATAGAATTTGCAGTTGTGCTCAAAAAATCAATATGGCGAAGTATCAAAACAAAGAGACCATTAGTTGAACATAAAACGTTTACGGACTGTAATTTATAATCCACAGGAAAATGATTTGTGCCTGTTTTTACTGAGATTGCGGCCGAAGTTGAGAGAAATAAGATAAAATAGTGGCAAAATTCAAAAATTAACCGATGTTTTCTTGAAACAAGTATATTCAAAATCATAACAGACATTAGATAACAACTGAGAGAAGTGTTCATTTTCACCTCCTGGACACTAGCTGGATCTTTGGCTGGGGACAATAAGTTATTGGGCTTAATGATTGTGCTAAAAAAGACAACAAATGAAAGCAAAATTCAAGAAGTCCATAGAAATTTTTTTCTACGAAAAAAATGGACAGAGCCATAGAAACCACGCGCTTATCTCTGAAACCGTAATATATCCTCGTTGGGACTCATTTCTTGTAAATGGTATCTGTCATCAATTGAGCCCTGATTTGAAACCCTTGTAAGTAAAAAAGGATACAAAAAAAATCATTTACATAGCGGAAACTTTTTGAAAAAAAAGTTGCGCCCCACTAAAATCTAGAACAATTTCATCGTAAGGACCCACGATGAGATCAGGATTAGCCCAGATGTTGCCCATCTATCAAAATGCTCATTTGTTCAGATGGTTGCAAAATATGTCAATTGTTTTTACAAAATCTTTCAGTTTGTCGAAAATAAAAATGCAATTTGTATATGTAATGAGTTTAAATTTGCAGAAAACTGGCAGAATTGTAACTTCAGAAGACTCTCTAAGCCAGTGGATGTCCAACTAGCTCGATTGTTAGCTTAGACAGAATATGGACGCATTTTTATGGTATTTACTTCCAGCAATATTAAATGAAGTCGGCTGTAAAAGGAAACTTGGTCCCCATTTTGGTCCCAAAAAAGTAGAATTGTGAAAAATTGAGCATAAATTCTAGCCAACAAACTCGGGCAGAACAATTCAACAACTCTCCTCTATCTTTAGAGACAAAATTAATAACACTACAGTTAACAATTTGAACAAATTTTAGCAAAGTTGACGAAAATTAGGTCGAAAATACCAAATAAGTGCGGATGAAAACGGCTAAAATACGTCTAATATTCATAAAAATTTAAACCTCGATAAGTCCCTATGAAAAGTGAAAATTGAAAAAAAACCTTTTTAATTCCATGTTCTACGCTGGACGGGCTTTTTAATGATACAACCCACAACTGTCTACGATGATTATATCGATCGGCCAAAACTGTCTGAACAAAAAAAACCATTTGAGTATATAGTTCCTCCCCCACTAAAGTGGATCGGAACAACAAATCTTAATTGGAGAGCTGCTTCAAGATTTCTATGCAATTTGGATTTTCAATTTTGGATTACAACACATTTGAAAACAAAAAAAGAAATATGAACAGAGATATTAAAATTGAACTTTTAGCCATCTGCGCTCACATTACATGTCAAATTGTCCATTTCTTAAATCAATTTACTCGATTTGTCACTATTTATTCTGACTATGTTTATAGGTTAGGTTTACATTGCTTATAATTTAAACATACGTCATAATTTTCGCAATGCTTTTTGGTAAGTCATAGAAAACAGTGTCAGGATGTTTAGATTTTGTCACTCTTTTTCACGCTATGAGTAGCTCATTTCCACGTGTCACCTTTATCAGCGGTTGAAGCATTCCAATACCTACAGTAGTGTCAATTAGACCAAAATATAGTAAACAGTCGCTGATTGATTTCAGAATTCTCCTTAGCAATTCTAATTGTGCGGTGAGAAGACAATAAGAAGTCTCGCAATTACCTGTGTCACGGCTCAGACGAAAAACTATGCCTTGCTTGGGTCTCAAGTATTTACTAAAATAATACTATCAAAAAAATTTTACGCTAATTAAATGCTAAGAATTGTGTTCATAACTTACCTACATCTGTGAATATCACTGACCAAATTCATGCCTTTTTTGTCATTTATATCCACAATTTCAACAACTTAATTTTGTCGTGAATAAAAGTTACGCAGAACATTTTGACGAGATTTTGCCACTGATTTCAACGAAAGGCCAAGTTTATCTACAAACAGCAATTTGGACATTTGCCATGTAATACAGTTTTGTGGTTGCAATCATTAACTGACCAAAACTGTTTTTACTATCTTGGAATTATAATCATGTTCACACCAGCTTAAAACAAAATTGATCAGTTTACTCTGTTTAAAATTTCAAAACTTTAAAATGAAGGTCAGATGAGCTGCCCTTAATTAGATCTTTTGACCGACGGTTACAGGATTGAAAATAGTTTTAAAAAAATTTTAATTGCATTCGTGGTAATTTCCGTGGATTTTTCTAATGCTTTTGCTATATACGCTATTTTGCGATTGAATGTACTGAGTTTGATTAGTGGAGAGAAATATGAAATTATTACTGATGCAGATATGAAGCTGTGCAACAATGAAACTGATTGTAAGAGAGTTAATTTATTTTATCCCTTTTATCGCCCAGAAGTTCAAAATGTCATGAACAATACAGGATTCCAAAAAATTATAAACTTTTTAATACAATGAAGTTTTTGAAATCAATTGGATGCATATCAAAATATGGATTTTCTACGTTGTTAGAGCAATCAATTCTTGACAACTTTTAAAAACTTCACAAACAACCCAATTTTTTTAAAAAAAATTTTGTTTGGTTCAAAACTTCTCTTTCAATCTTATCTATTTTAAATGTATGTAGGTTAAAAATACCCTCAGTGATGATATGCGTTGTAATTTTTTAAAACAAACCTTTCATAAAAAGCGTTTTACGAAGCCTTAGGTGAAAATAGTGTTTATTAGTGCAAGTTTTTGTTCAATGAGTATTGAAAAATGTTTGGTCGCCAACGTACAAGAAATTATTTGTGTCTTTTTTGTTTCTTGGTGGTATTTTCAATAAATTTTGTTAAAATTTGTTTTTATTTGCTTGAGAATTAACCTTTGTAAAACATTTTTTTTTCGTTTGTATAGCCGGTTTAAACAATTTATGAACTACTTCCATCAGCATTAAGTGATGCGCTTTACTTCAACTTCGCTTTGCCTCGTTTCAACTTATTCCTGAGCACTAATCAATTCGTGAATGCTAAAGTGCTTCTCTGCCTTTTATTTTTCACGCGCTTCCTATTTATTTTGAGAAACACAAACGCTACTAAATTTCTAAACGAAAATGAAGGTCTTATGACTCTTTAGTTGGAAACGCACACTTGCCATATATTCGTTAATGTAAAAGGAAACAATTCCTTCCTCTTTGAGAAACGACAATATATCAATTTGCTCCAACATTTTGTCTAGCTCATTTCGTAACATCTCGTTTTTGTAGAAAAGAAGAAGCCTCATAAGTAGCTGGCATGGCTTGGCTACATTGTCCCTGGAAATGCGTCCTTCCGATTGGTACTTTCGAGTAGTGGATATACTTTGTTTTACCTCTGCCACCATTTTCTGGTATTCTTGTAGATTGAAGTCAGAAGCTGGATCTGCGTGACTTAGTCGGCTCATTGTGAGTGACTGATTTGAACGTGAACGGGAAGTTGCTGCTCTTAATATACGATTTTTTGTGATAATTGAAGCAGCAAGTTAAAGCCTTTAAATAATTTTTTTTCAATAGTTTAAAAACTAATTGTAAAGCTGATGCTGATAAAACGTGCCAATGTCTTATAAGAGCATTGCTGAGATAGCAGTCAAAATCATTTATTAATTTTTGTTCACTAAACTATTCTTTTTTATATAGATAGAATACTTTGTTTTCTGTAGAAAAGTTTTCTATAAAGAATTATTCAATTTCAGACATGAATTAACTGTTAATGATGTTTATAAAGAAATAATGCTTTGATAATAGCCAACATCATAACCAACTCTCAATTGTGATTCTGATTGACTTTGGTTGAATCCGAAAGTTTAAGTTAATCAAGTTTTATGCAATATTGGTTGTTTATACTTCGAAATGAAAGATTGTATAACGGCGGAAGAATTTTATGATCTAGCAAAGCCGAGAGTTTTGCTGGATGCAGAGCTCAAAGTATTCAAATTATGCGATTTTGATTGTGTAATTCGAAATTAAAGATTGCTTAACGGCGGGAAAATGTTATTTAGCAAAAGTGTTGTTTCGTGAAACTTTAAAATGTATGTTTAATTACATGCTTTAGTCTCTTTCTTAAAATTTCTATTGTACGTTTTGGAACTAGCCTAACATAATGTAAATGTTAAATAATTAAACGTCAATGTACTGACATAGAGGTACTAAACCCTTGGTTGACTTGGGATCTTTTTAATCTCGTAAGTTCTGATTATATGTAAGATTCGGAATATTGATAAGGCAGCCTATTATGGGAAAGCAATAGCGGCCAGATCTGACAATTCTGAAAAATTTAGTGGAGTAGCTCGTCTTAAGCCCAGCTAGTGCAGACTTGAATTATTCCTTATCTAGTCGCCGACTAATGACCTATCAAGCAAACAAACTCTGGCTTGGTATATCAGGTAAAATCAAATGACTTCAACTTTATAACAGCCTATAGTTCAGAGCCGCGCTCTCAATTATTATGGCAAAATAACGCAGCACGCTTAATACCTTTTACAAGAGCCCTCGCTCTTCAGTACAGGCAAACTATCTGTCGTACATCATAATTTAGTGCAGTAAACTTATCATACGATGTACTTAATTTAATCAGTGTACCCATTCCTGAGGGGCATGTGTATAAATCATTATTACTTCACATGCATGTCTGTTGCTACCAATTTCCCACAACGGGAAAACATTGTTCACACTTTATTTGACTTCTGGAATAACCAGTTGAGTTATTCTTTCATTCTCTTTATTTTGCTTCTCGAGTACAGTTGCCCAATTTAATTTATTCTACACAAACTGTCTTTGTAACCCGAGTAAAGTAGACACTAGTCTGTACGCGATTCGCTAAGCGAATTCATTTGGAAATTCTGTAAAGCGCACTCGCCGCGCAAGTAGGACATAGAACATAAACACAACTCGCGACTCAAGAACAAGTACGCAAATTCACTCGCGTACGACATGGCGCAGTCAGCAGCTCAAAAACGAACTCCACTTGGCATTGAGCCATTTTGGGATAAACCAAGTGTAGACCCGCCACTGAAATGGGAAAAGTGGCAGATGCAGGCCAAGTTAGCGCTTCTTGCAAAGGAAAATATCACAATAGACACTTTATTGGAACCAAAACCTGAAACAGTACAACTACCACTTGAACCGATCTATGAGGTTACGATAACAGGATCATCGGCACAATCGGAGCGGGAAAGATTGGCGAGAAACGCTCAATCAAAAATGAATTGGGAAAACCGATATCAGAGACAACTGGAAATAGGAATAATGTGCGGAGACAAGCCATGGGCGCAAGCCGATCGAAAAACTGTGTCAATGCTATACCTCAGCTTGGGCACTGAAGGACGTCAAATTGTCTGTAGTCAAAACCCACACCTCAAGATGGACAGTCTCTCAACAGCAGAACTTTGGACAATCATGGAAACAGCATTTATTCGGCAGCGCAACATTACATTCGACAGATATGTTCTTCTCACCACGAAACAGACAAGAGGAGAGTCTATCGAACATTTTTTCGGGAAATTGAAAGAACTTTCTGAAACTTGTGAGCTCGGAAGCCAGGAAGACACCCTCATTAGAGACTTATTTATTGCAAATATGTTAGATCCAGAAATTCAACGAGAATTGCTGCGAGAAACCTTAGAACCAGCCCAAGCATTACGTTTGGCCATAAATATGGAATTAGGCCAAAAAAAACCAGCTACAAATTACAAACTCGCAATCTGCTCCACAAGTCAATGCAATAACCCCTCAACGAACATTTCGACCACCAAATCAGAGACCAAATACATCAAGCTTTACTCGATCACCAAACCAACTATGCAGGAATTGTGGCCTAACTTGGTCAACTAACCATAGAGTCAAATGCATTGCGAGAGGCAAGACTTGCAACAATTGTGGCCTTCAAAACCATTTTTCCCGAGTATGCAGAAAACCAAAAACATCATCAAACAAACCTAATCGTTCTAATGTTAACTCTGTTGAAGAAACTACTACTGACCAAACAGTAAATGCCATACAAAATATGAACTTTAACCCGCAATGCGAATCGGATTACGACAGCTCAGATGACAACATGGTCGCCAGCATTGCAAGTACCGCAATTCAGATTGCACCAAAGAACACTATCCTACAAATTGGTAACAACCATGTTGGACTTCTCATCGACTCCGGCAGTGTATGCAGTATTTTGCCTGAGTCCCTTGCTTCGGAAATTGTGGATAATTCTCCCCTTGCTCGATGGTTGATGACAGCGCCTCCCCAGGAACTCAAAACATTCTCCAATGAACCTATAAACGTGATAGGTATGATACAGGCACCAATTGCGAGCAATGGATGGCGACTTGAAGAAGCTGAATTTGTTGTAGTTCGTGATGGACTAAAACCACTAGTGGGAAAAGATCTATTTGACGCTCTTGGAATTTCAGTAAATCAAATCCCAAAACTGGAAGGTAGTATGGTCAACACTATCACATCACAATGTCCATTCAAAACACGCATCGCACAACAATTCCCTCAACTTATAACACGTACTGGTCGTTCAAAAATACACATTGTAAAATCCAAATTTCATCGTCATTTCCAGCCAAAACATCAAAAGGGTAGAACAGTACCCATCAACTTACAAGAACGAGTAAATACTGAAATTAAAAAACTTCTTGCAGAGGGACATATAGAAAAATTGAATAACTGTTCTGACCAATATTTTATTTCGCCTATTGTAATCACAGTCAAACGAGATCAAACCATAAAATTAGCACTAGATTCTAAAACTCTTAACAAAGCAATACATAAGAACAAATATCAAATGCCAAATATTGAAACACTCATAGATTCGATATCACAAATAATTACAAACTACAAAACAGAACCCGCGGAGCAAATATATTTCTCTACTATTTATCTTAAATATGCTTACAGCCAACTAAATTTACACCCTGAAACTGCTAATCATTGTAATTTTAATATTATCAGTGGTGACATGACAGGCACATACCGATTCAAAACAGGATTCTACGGTCTAACTGACATGCCTGCTGAGTTTCAGAAGGCAATGGACTACACCCTGATTGGACTTAAAAACACATTCTGTTTCCTAGATGATATTTTAATTGTTAGTAAAGGTTCAGAAGATGATCACTTTAAACTCGTACTGGATTGTCTTCGAAAGTTAGATGCAGACAACCTCCGTATCAATCTTCCGAAATGTCATTTTGCAAAACAACAAATTTCATGGTTAGGATATAATACAACTCAATCTGGAATCTCGCCAATCGAATCCAAAACATTATCCATTATATCATTACAACCTCCTAATACACTCAAAAAATTACGCTCATTTCTCGGCTCAGTCCACTATATTAGCAAATTTATTCCCAATTTAGCTCAACTCTGCCAACCTTTAAGACCCCTACTTCGTAAATCCACTAAATTTGTTTGGACTGACACTCACACATTACATTTTAATGCAATTAAAACTCGCATAGCAAATCATACCGAAAACATGCATTATAACCCCTAATTTGAAACGCGAATCAAATGTGATGCTTCACGTTCTGGTTTGGGAGCAGAACTAGAACAACTAACAGTTGATGGTTGGAAACCGATATCTTTTGCATCCCGATTTTTAAACAGCAGTGAAGAACGTTATAGCATTAACGAATTAGAACTTCTTGGGGTAGTGTGGTCGATAGAATATTTTAAAAACTATTTATATGGAAAAGAATTTACTGTTATAACTGACCACCGCGCATTACTTTCCATTTTAAAAGAGCATCGTTCAAATAAAAGTTATAATAGTAGGTTAGCACGGTGGGTTGACCGCCTCTTACCTTATCAATTCTCAATAGAGCATTTACCCGGCGCAAAAATGGGCCTAGTTGATTACATATCCCGTAACCCATATCAACCAGCAAAAAGTGTTTCTAAATATGACGAAGAATTTCTAGTTGCAACATTATCGAGTATACATACTGATGCTCAATTACTTCAACAAAAACACAATCTCACAGCTAATTCACTTCATAAATTCTATATTGATATTGATAGAGAACATAAAAATTCCACCAACATTACAGAACAAGTTTTAACCATTGATTATGAAACCCAAAATCCTCAATCTGACATTTCTAATTCACTCGCTTTGCAAAACAATAGTTCAAAATACTATTCAAAACAATCTTCTACTCCAGATATAAAAACCGCTCAGCGGGTACGTTTAACAAACATTAAATCAAATTTCGCTCCGCGAATTAATAGTCTGAAATTCTCATCCAAACAAACTTTCAATTTAGACATAAATCCTGCCCAGCATGTTCGCTTAACAAATAATAATTCAAATATCGCGTTGCAAAAACACAATTCTAATATCATCCCTTTCAAATCTAAACATATGTACAGCACACACGCTCCAGACGTACATTTAGCTCATAAAAATAATTCATTCGCGGATCAAATGCAACATACATTTATCCCTTCCACTAATGGTATTAATTGTACTAGTGTACATGATCAGCGAGTACATTTCAGTCAAAACAATTTCGTACTCGCTAACACATATACTCCCCCAAAAGTTAACACTTCTAGTTTAATTGATACCACCCCTAATCTCGCATCGCGAGTACGCAAGTCTTTTAACAAATTAACACCCGCCTGGCATAATCCTTTACTAATTACTCAAAAGACTAAAATGCATTCCTTAGATGACTCTTTTGCAACGCGAGTTACTAAATACCCAAATCAATCCAAATATGCGTCACATAGTCTACCATTTACAACTAATCCAGTACAAATTGAGTCTCAAAGACTAGTAAATACAAGAAAAGCGTCACTCGCTCACCAAAATACATCCAAAATTACTACTTTAAGTCATTCGCACTTGTCAATCAAAAATCAGCCTCAAATTCCTACCTTTTTAAGTAAGCCACACTCAAATACTTTAAATAACTCACGTGCCCAATTGGTAAACAAAAATCAAGTGCTTTTTGCCCAAACTCAATCTGAAATTCAGTTGCCTTCCTTTTCGTCAATCAATTTAATTGAAAAAACAACAACCTCATCAACAATGAGTCAACAAGCATCTTCTCTCAAGGGAAAATCTCTCTCAACTCGATCTACTAGAGCTTCGCCTCGCGTGTCATTCACTGACAATGCGACAACGAGAACGCCTCGCAGATCTTCATCGCACTCCAACCTAAGTACCCCGCTAACGGATAGCCCACAAGTAATGTCGTTCGAACGGGTGGTGGGGAAAGTTTTCAGCAAAGGCCTCATTGCGTCACTGACAAGTAAGGATGCAGTCTTAAGAGAAGTGCGAGACTGCATAATTCGGGGGGACGAAGAAAGACTGAAGGCCCTCAACCCATACCTTCACAGTTATTGGCGGGACCTTCACGTGACAGGCGGGTGTGTCTGCATGGACGAGAAGGTGGCAATCCCCAATGCACTAAAAGAGGCCCTCATAGACGACCTCCATGCCAGTCACCCGGGTAGCTGGGGGATGATATGTATGGCCCAGCACTGCTGGTGGCCATACATGAAACGCGATTTGCTAGTCAAAGCAATAGAGTGCAAATCTTGCACTGCTATCGGTAAAAATTTAAAATCTGTTATTCCCGCAAAACAATTCAAAGCACATACACCATGTATAGTTCCCAACCAAGAAATACAAATAGACTTTGCAGGGCCCATTAATAACGAAAAAGAACATGAAATATATGTTTTAACATACATCGATAGATTTTCAAAATATCCTTCCGCGGAATTAGTTGATAATGCAAATGCTTCGAATGTCATAAAATGTTTAGATAATTATATACAAATTCATGGAGTTCCTCGTTCCTTGAGAATAGATCAAACCCGTTGTCTTATAGGTAACCAAGTAAAAAATTTTTGTACAAAAAACAATATCACATTAATACCAGCTCCGGCAAATGATCATCGTGCAATAGGTTTAGTAGAACGATTAATTGGTACAATTAAACAACGCTTGGCATGTATTAAAGACGCACACAAAGAACTAAATACGTTCACCATTAAAGCAGCATTAAAATCAATTATATACCAGCTTCGCATATGCAAACATAAAACAACTAAGCTTTCGCCATTCGAATCTCACTTCGGGCGTACGGCTAATACACCACTTAGTAATATAAGCACTCAACCTAAATCATCTGACCTCAGTTATGAAAAAATTTTGAATCATTATTTAGATGAAGAAACTGTAACCCCCAACGAATTGCTGCCGGAAGAACATTGGGGAAACATCCGGAGTGATGATGAAGTTGAGCGCAATATGTGCAAGGCGACTAAGGATGCTACTAATCGCGAACGGCAAGCCACAGATAAGGAATCACGCTTCCTCCGTACCACGCATGCACACCGTCCACTCCCATTGAAAGAACACGCGGTCCAACTCAATATTGCCAGAAAGAAGCACCTCCACAAGCGATCCAAGAAGAACCTAGACGGATTGTATGAGGTGTTGGCACCAGGATTGGTTGTCCAAAAAACCGACCAATACACTTCGGTCATTCGCGAGCCGGGTAAGGTTGAAGTCACTCTACGCAATAGTGATATTGCAAAATTTGGCACTCGTGAGGAACGAAAGACTAAGTTGACGGAGTATATCAATCGCAGGGGACCCCGCACGCATGAAAAGACAACGGAAGCCAAGATACTCAGCCATACCAAAGAATGTACCCGCATCCAGAAAGGAGACAGGAAAATGAAACATCGAAAACGGGAGACTGGCAGTGGCGTATCTTCGAACAAATCTAACATTGCTCGCGCAATGCGAGTACGTATGCCAAAAGTTCCAGATAATTTCGCCCCGCAAGTACCACCCGTAATTCCAGAGGCTGCTCCCGATCAGCAAATTATAACGGAAGAAGTGCTTATCGCACCCCCGCCTACAAAAATGCAGCCAGAAACAATTGAACCACCTCATCCTGCTCCAACAACATCTTTCGCTGATACTCTTACACGATTTACTAAACGAACTCGAAAAAGCCCCAAATATTATGGTTACGATAAAGACGACTCCTCGGGTGAATCCACTAATTCGTGTCCCCCGAACTTTGCTCCACCCCGTAGGAAGCGTCGAGTGGGTGACATAGAATCGATTTAGCCCTCAGTGATACAAACCATTGTGGACACTGTTACTCAAGTTGAACCGATTCGCAACGACTTTCCTTCGCCCATCATTGGACAGGTGTCTCCGACGGACCCCCGTATTCGGCCAGCTGATCATAGCACTTCAAATGAACTGATTATTGACGAAGAGGACATGTGAAAATTGATATATTATTAATTATGACTAGCTATGATAACCAGTAAATATATTGTTGATACTATTTAACCGGTGAATAAGTACTATTATTATTCATATTGTTATTAAAATTTTATTTCATGCAATTTTAATTTTGAAAGCGGGAGAAATGTCGTACATCATAATTTAGTGCAGTAAACTTATCATACGATGTACTTAATTTAATCAGTGTACCCATTCCTGAGGGGCATGTGTATAAATCATTATTACTTCACATGCATGTCTGTTGCTACCAATTTCCCATAACGGGAAAACATTGTTCACACTTTATTTGACTTCTGGAATAACAGTTGAGTTATTCTTTCATTCTCTTTATTTTGCTTCTCGAGTACAGTTGCCCAATTTAATTTATTCTACACAAACTGTCTTTGTAACCCGAGTAAAGTAGACACTAGTCTGTACGCGAATTGCTAAGCGAATTCATTTGGAAATTCTGTAAAGCGCACTCGCCGCGCAAGTAGGACATAGAACATAAACACAACTCGCGACTCAAGAACAAGTACGCAAATTCACTCGCGTACGACACTATCAATACTATGTCAAACAATCCCTTGTTAGCTTGCTCACAGTTAGAGTTATTTTCCGTGCGCTAGTAGTGTAAACCACTTTTATACTGGGTCCAGCAAACAAAGTTGTTTGCGCAAAAAACAGCCGTCATTACGACACAAGGATTTTAACTCCCTCTGATCTGAATGGTTGGTTGTTTAATGGTTGAGAATACTGATACGGTAGAACCATGGGATATTGAATACCAATAAGTACTTAGTAACTGTCAGGGTGGCCAAAAATATCGATGAAACAATAGTTCGGGGTTTTTGTCTACATTGGGCAGTTTGGAGGACAATGGTTGTTTCATGCCTAATCAGGCATGAACTTAAGCGTTACATTCACACTATTTTAACTTGCCTTCATAAAAACTCAAAATGAGCCATTTCGGAATTTACACTAAAATTTACAGATAATTATTAATAGCTACGCAACCGGTAAAGCCGTTGTCATGAATTCCAGTTTACAAAGAGCTTAGGAGTCTTTTTTTGTGGGGGGGGGGGGGTGATTCCCACTTGGTGTCAAAATTTTGGGTTCCAACACTCGGCGAGGGTTAAACTTTCAGCCCCAACTTGTAAAATCCTACAGATTTGATTAAATTTTACTAGTTTGCAAAAATTCCATTTTTTAAGTTACAATAGATGTTAGCAAGTACCAGCAGCTGCTGCGTTACAAAAAACTATCCGCAAAGTGCAGCTAGCTAGTCTTCAACACAGCACCCAATTTCTTGTAGATTACTGTGACTTGCATTCAGGGCCGTACCTCTTTTTAATCGGTTTAGGAACACCCGTCGCTTAGAAATGACATTACCTTTGCTCTTAGGCATCATAGGAGCTAGGTTACTCTTGCAAAACGATTATAAAGAGAGAAATAGGTGACTGAATCACTTTACAGCGAATTTCAGAGCAGAGCTTGCATGAAAATAATCATTGAATTTTTGGTAAGATCTAAAAAAGTACTTGTTAGCTCCCATAGGACATTGATTCAAATTTTTGAAGGATTTTATTATAAAATTTTCCCAGATGTTAGATAATTATTAGATGTCGTAGACCTTAAAAAACTCATACCATAAGCTCATTGCAATGAAAACAATCTACATGTTGAAAAGTGTGTCAGATTTTTAGTGGTGTGCCGGCCAGTACGGTACTTACCGTGCTGGAGGACTTAGTTGCTGGAGGACTTAGTTTTAAGTTACCATTTCAAACCTTTTCTAACCTATGTTAGTTTACCTTTTCCTTATATTACCTAATTTGGGCTTAGCAGCAGAATAATGCTATACATTTATAGATTGTAGCTGGTAATTACTATAGTTCTACACATACTCTTTTTACTTAAGCTAGTGTGTGGGTTGTTACGAAAAAGTCCATTTAGTTTGGTTATTACAAACTGCTACGCAAATTGAATGCTACAAGTACCCACGCCGAAGTTCGAATCGCATATAAAGCAAATATTGTTGGCGGGAGTTAAGCTAAACGATTTTTTTTTCATACAGTAATTTTTACTCAAAAATGAAGACTAGCCAGTGTAAATTGAGTCGGGAACAGATAACTGGCCATCCAGATAAACAGAATGTCTCTAGACTGATTCAGCTCTGACTTGCTCTGCCAGTTCTTTAAACCGGGCAGTTCTCTAAACAATGAATGAATTTTTGAATAAAAAATACATCTGATTTGCTTGCTCTCTTTACGCGGATCTAGTGTACAAACTCAAGCACACACCCAAAATTTGTTTTGTATTAGACCTAAAGATTGCATTACATATATAAGACTGCCTTAGGACAATACTGTTTATGTCTTTTTGCACCCAATTTCACTAAGTGTTGTTATATACCACCTTACTATGTATACAAAAACACGTGGACCTAGGGGCATAAAATTTTTATGCCCACTAAGCTGGGTTGAGAAACAGAGTAGATCCGAAAACTAACCAAATGATTTAAAATAACACTTTTTAGGATCATATCAGATTGTGCCCCCATCTTGCTAACCAGGGGTGCACAGAGTACTGGGAGTGTGGGTCACAAACGGAGAAGATTCGGAGGTTTGTTTGTGCTGGTGCTTTGCATGCGGTCAATTTCGACTATGTGTGTGATGGTGGTGCTGCCCTCGGACGTAACAAAAAACAAAGCTTATTAGCTTGCTTCAATGACACAAGTGTTGTTGGTGCTTAAAAAAAAGGTTTAATAGTTCTTTTTGGCACGATATGCCTGGGCTACCCTTTGCCCAAGGTTGCTGCTTGGCAACAGTTTAGAACTTTCGTGAGATTTTCTTTACAAATCTTAAAACACTCACGTGCACATTTTAAAATGCCGAAAGTCTGCAGTGCCAGAAGTCAAAATGCTAGAAGTTGCTACTTAGCCAGAAGTTGAATTCCGTTGACTTTCGTCATTTTAAAACGTGCTTGTTTCGTTTTTTAAGCATGATTAAGTGACTCTGCAGAAGTTCCTTCGAATTTCTGACTTAATATCTCGAACCGCTTCGTGGTTCTCGATAAACGCCAGAAGTTCTCAGTGACTTCCAGCAGAGTCACTTAACCATTACTTCTTTTGCTGCAGTGAAACAGAGACCCATTTCCGAACCTTTATTTGTACATAGAAATCAACACTGTCTTTTGGTCTCAGCTAAATTGACAGTTTTGAATATTGCACGTGTCCCTGGATCATCATTTACGCTGCTTGCTGCTCGCTGTTAAAGTCCTACAAAAATCGGATCTATTCTGTTTTGACCACCCCAGATTAGTGAGCTTAAATCTTTTATGACCCCAGGCGCGCGTGCTATTTTCTTACATAGTAACGTGCTAACAACATATAGTTTGTAACTGGGGGTTATTAAAAACACTGGGGGGGGGGAGAGGGGGGGGGGGCGAAGCAGAATAGACCCCAAAAATCTCTCGCACAACCTAAATAACCAGTCAATAAAATAGAACACTATACACCGATTAACAATGAGAGCTAGTTTTTTCAGCTTGCTGTATAACTCTTTGATTATTTTTGTCTTGTTAAGTTGTCAACATCATTACCGAATTGGCTGCGAAGCTCAGGAGGGGTCAAAAGTCAACAGTGACCTCAAAGATAAACGGGTGGATACATCGAACGGTGGCCTGTACACTTCTGGGGATAAGTTGCTGTATTTGTTCGAGTATGATTTCAAATTGTGTCACGGTGTCAGAAATCTGCTCAATTATTCATTAGTTTTGCAGGTGAGAAATGTTTTTTCCGAGCCCAAATTGTATATGCTCAATTGTTTTTTTTTTGCTCAGTCAATTCTACGAGATTGGTATGATATGTTTATCGCAGTGATCTGTAAATGGGATTATTCGTAAACCCATCGAGCGTAGAACATTTTGCAGGGTCTTTCGAAGATTGGAGTTGTGCAGGTTTAAAATTTTGAAAATTTTGAAGCAACTTTTGGTTATTAAAAAACAATTCAACAATTTTATAGCGAGTTGGTCGGCTTTTGCCAAGGAAAGTTACCTAAGAAATGGGATGCTAATTTCTTTATCCATCACGCCGCTATTGATGATTTTTTGTTGCGTTTTTTAGACAATGCTCTGTTAAGCCTGGCTTTTAGCCAAAAATATGCAAAGCCAGAAGTTCCTATATACTTAGCCTAATGACTTTCGTCACTTCAAAACGTGCAACTTGCGTGTTCTAAGTATAGGTTACGTGACTCTGCTTGAAGTCACTGATAACTTCTGGGGTTTATCGAGAACCCCGAAGTGGTTTGAGATGTTAAGCTAGAATATCGAAGCAGCTTCTGCAGAGTAATGTAACCGAGTTGAAAACAAAGCGTGCAAGTTTTAATGACACAGGCTCACGAAATCAACTTTAAGCTAAGTATATGAGAATTTCCGGCTTTTCGGGCAGTGCAGAGTTTTGACATTGTAAAAGGTCGCGAGTGTGCTAAGCAAATATACGTGACTCTGCAGAAGTCACTTCACAATTGTGACTGAATAGCTCAAACCGCTGGGCGGTTTCCCATAAACGCCAGAAGTTCTCAGTGACTTCCAGCAGAATCACTTAACCTATACTTTATAAAGCATTCCGTTAAAGGTGTTGATAGAAGTGTTTACCTATGATATTCTGTTCACCCGCTCAATGGCAAATCATTTTTAAGCCACCGGATCACTTGTTAATTTTTACATAGTAATGTGCTACTTAGCAACACATGAATTATTTTTGGGAGTATAGAAACGCTGGGTCTTTCCCATTATAGACCCCCATGAAATTATAATCCCCATTATGGTATAATTACTATGATTTTTGGGTGGGGGCTATGGGTTATCTGGATGGTTATCTCCACTAGCTGGAGGGCTGTAATGAGAAAGACCCGAAATGCTATGGGAAACTGATTTTTAGACAGTAATTGTGTTGCTTTAGAAAAAACATTATACAAGAACACTGGAAACTTATTCGAGCAAATAATTGACAACCTGTAGTCTTTTCTCAGAATCACAACATTCAAATGACTTAAAATTGTTTTTGAGACCTCAGATTTATATCTTTTGTGCTTTTCGTTTTTATCTTTTTGTTATTTTTTTTCGTTATTTTTAAATTTCACAGCGGTTACTTCCTAATTAATTGCAGATTGGAAAGTGCCAAAAATCATGCCTCTGGTCACCTGTGGAAGCTAAGATTGCACAAAAAACGTGAAATATACTACAAACTGTTGACCTTTGGCTCATCATCTTTATTATCATTATATTTTCTTTATTCTGTAATCTTGGATTAATTGCAGCAATAATGTTCACAAAATTTTTGATCAGTTCCAAAAAACTGACGAAAAGAGTTTTGTAAAAAAGGACCAGCCCTTCCGAATGAAGCCCTACAATTATTTTCAGATCTTACTTTAACCCAATTATTGTTCCGACCCCACTTGTTGTTTTTTTTTGTTCAGTCAAGTTTGCACGATCGATATATTCATCGCAGACAAATGTGAGTGGTATCATTAAAAAGCTGGTCCAGCGTAGAATTCAAAATTAAAAAGATTTTTTGATTTTCGTTTTTTTTCGAGGAGTAATCGCGGATTGAAGTTTTGTGTGAACAAGGGGTATTTGTCCACTTTTAGTGTGATTTTTCTTCAAATTAAGATATTTTCTATAAAAATAGTATTTCAAACTTAAATTTCTTGCCAAAAAATGAACCAATTTTGTGTTCCTAATGGACTGAAGGCGATAAAAAGGACACTTTGTCGTCTCATTGGGAGCTTCAATATCAAAACAATTCGAAATCTTTTTGAGAGCTTTTTTTTATAAAACTTTTCTACTATTTTTGCTTTTTTAAGTCATCTAGAGACTAGTCACTTTTCATATCAAGGTTCCGTTAATCACAAATCTTCTTTACAGTCAAATGAAGCCCAATGAACAAAAAAATCATTTTCAAGGAATTGCTCATGTGTTTTTTCTTTTTGCTTCGACTCTTGAGTTTTTGTAATTTTAAACGAAGTTTTGAATGTCTTTTGAATGAGTATTTACAAATCTTTTGGAGTCTTATGGCATGGACTCATTGACTAACAGTGCAATATGAGACTTAAGTGAACATCTAGAGACTTACTGAGACTTAAGTGAACATCTAGTGCTTTAAGTGGACAGCTAAGGGTTGTTAAATCTTTAAAAATGATTTTTCGAATTTTTTTTCGAACATTAACCAATCATAAAATTGTTATCGAGAACTGCAAGTCAGTCTCTGTGGTAACAGCACGCTTTTTCGTCCTACTGTAAACAAATTTGATCTAGTTGGTCGTTTTCTCTTCTAGTTTTAATAATATGACTTCAATGGCACAAGATTTCAAAATTATTTTAAGTTTTTTTGGTTATTTCGGTATCATTGGTTACTTTGAATTCTTATCACATTATTCAAGAATTGACAGCTCCTGTTGGCTTAAATAAGACGTTCAGTGGATTACAGATAATGTTTTTTGAGAAAAGCTTATGGTTTCAATTGGCTTCGACCTTTTCTTGCAATTTTCTACTAAATTTTTGGTTTTTGCGTGATTTTGTTGTTGAGACTTAAGTGAACATCTAGTGCTTTAAGTGGACAGCTAAGGGTTGTTAAATCTTTAAAAATGATTTTTCGAAATTTTTTTTCGAACATTAACCAATCATAAAATTGTTATCGAGAACTGCAAGTCAGTCTCTGTGGTAACAGCACGCTTTTTCGTCCTAATGTAAACAAATTTGATCTAGTTGGTCGTTTTCTCTTCTAGTTTTAATAATATGACTTCAATGGCACAAGATTTCAAAATTATTTCAAGTTTTTTTTGGTTATTTCGGTATCATTGGTTACTTTGAACTCTTATCACATTATTCAAGAATTGACAGCTCCTGTTGGCTTAAATAAGACGTTCAGTGGATTACAGATAAAGTTTTTTGAGAAAAGCTTATGGTTTCAATTGGCTTCGACCTTTTCTTGCAATTTTCTACTGAATTTTTGGTTTTTGCGTGATTTTGTTGTTGTTTTCATAGTCAATAGACTTGTTGCGATGTCTTATTGATCACCTAAACATGACAAACATCCCTATACTCCACTTGAAGCATATTTGAGCATGCTTCTTGACTTCCAATGAAATAATTTGAGTTTAATGGCTGTTAAGTTTTTAAAAATAACTTTTCAAAAACTTTTTTGAAAATTAACCAATCTTGAATTTTTTGTGAACTGTTAGTCAAATTCAGTAATGACAGCACCCACTTGCTTTCTACTGCAACTTAAATAAAACTCATCAGCGGTTTTATCTTCTAACTTTTGATTATATGACTTCAATGACAAAAGAATTCCAATAAAAAAAAATTTGGATAATTTCGTATTTTTGGTTACTTTTGAAGTCTTATCACATTATCCAAACATTATACACATTATCTTAACTTTATTCTAATCCCGTTAGCTTAAAAAAGACATTCAGTGGATCACAGATAAATTTTTTGGAGAAAAGCTAATGGATTAAGTGGCTTCGACATTTTCTTCTCGCACTTTTCTGCTGAATTTTGGTTTTCGCCTCTTTTTGTTGTTGTTTTCATTGTCGTAGAAATTATTGGGATGTCTTTTTGATTATCTGTGCAGATCAAACATCTTTTTTCTGCCATCGTGTCTTTTTTGGGCGTAGTTATTGATCTCCGTTGTAAGTTTTTGGGTTTAATGGCTGTTTCAGACATTAAAAATAATTTTTCGAATTTTTTTTGAACATTAACAAATCCTAGACTTTTTTTCGTGAACAGTCAGTCAGTCTTAGTACTTCCGTGATCTCTTTTTAGTTCTAGTGCAGACCAGAGTAAACTGGTAAGCGGTTTTATCTTATGCCTATTAGTTTCAAAACTTCAATCCTTCTAGTTTTCAATTCATTTTTTAGAAATCTTCGAATAATTTTTCTTTTTTTTGGATACTTTTGAAATCTTATGACATTATCCTATTAGTGATGGTTTCCATTGGTTAAGGGAAAACGTTCAAGGGATCATAGATAAAATTTTCAGAGAAGAACTTAAGATTTAAATTGCTTCGCCACTTTCTTCTGGCATTTTTCTAATGAATTTTTGGTTGTTGCCTGTCTTTGTTGTTGTTTTCATCGTCAATAACTTGTTGTAAAGTCTCAATGACAAAATATGAATGGTAAACAATCTTTTTGTCCCATTGATGCAGAAATTTAGTAATATGAATTCCAAGACACAAGATTTCGATTTCAAAAATAATAATACTTTTTTGCATATTTCCGTGTTATTGGTTACTTTTGAAATCTTTTATTATTAACCTAGAATTTACAGCTCCTATTGGCTTAAATAAGACCTTCAGTGGATTACAGATAAAATTTTTAGAGAGAAGCTTATGGTTTCAATTGGCTTCGACCTTTTCTTGCAATTTTCTACTGAATTTTTGTTTTTTGCCTGATTTTAATGTTGTTTTCATAGTCAATAGACTTGTTGCGATGTCTTATTGATCACCTATGCATGAAAACTATCCCCATACTCTTATTGAAGAATATTTCAGCGTATTTTTTGACTGCCAATAAAATCTTTTGAGTTTAATGGCTGCTAAGAACTTAAAAATAATTTTTTGAAAATTTTTTTGAACATTAATAAGCAATCTTAAAATTTTTGTGAACTGTTAGTCAGGTTAAGTGTTGACACAACCCACTTGCTTTTAACAGCAACCAAAATAAACTTCTTTAGCGATTTCTTCTCCAAACCATTGATTATATGACATCAATGACAAAAGAATTCCAATTTAAAAAAAAATTGGATAATTTCGTATTATTGGTTACTTTTGAAATCTTATCACATTATCCAATCATTATACACATTATCTTAATTTTTTCTCATCCCGTTAGCTTAAAAAAGACATTCAGTGGATCACAGATAAAATTTTCAGAGAAAAGCTAATGGATTAAGTGGCTTCGACATTTTCTTCTCGCACTTTTCTGCTGAATTTTGGATTTCGCCTCTTTTTGTTGTTGTTTTCATTGTCGTAAGACTTATAGCGATGTCTTTTTGATTATCTGTGCATATCAAACATCTTTTTCCTGCCATCGTGTCATTTTTGGGCGTAGTTAATGATCTCCGTTGTAAGTTTTCGAGTTTAATGGCTGTTTCAGACATTAAAAACAGTTTTTCGAAACTTTTTTGAACATCAACCAATCCTAAACTTTTTTTCGTGAACAGTCTTAGTAATTTTTCTATCTCTTTTTAGTTCTAGTGCAGACCACAATAAACTGTTAAGCGGTTTTGTCTTCTGCCTATTAGTTTCAAAACTTCAAGGATTCTAGTTTTCAACTCATTTTTTAGAAGTCTTCGGGTACTTTTTCTTTTTTTGGATACGTTTGAAATTTATGACATTATCCTATTACCGATGGTTTCCAATGGTTTAGGGAAAACGTTCAACGGATCATAGATGAAATTTTCAGAGAAGGACTTAAGATTTAAATTGCTTCGACCTTTTCTTCTGGCATTTTTCTGATGAATTTTTGGTTGTTGCCTGTCTTTGTTGTTGTTTTCATCGTCAATAACTTGTTGTAAAGTCTCAATGACAAAATATGAATGGTAAACAAACTTTTTGTCCCATTGATGCAGAAATTTAGTAATATGAATTCCAAGACACAAGATTTCGATTTCAAAAATATTAAATTTTTTTTTGCATATTTCCGTGTTATTGGTTACTTTTGAAATCTTTTATTATTATCCTAGAATTTACAGCTCCTATTTGCTTAAATAAGACCTTCAGTGGATTAGAGATAAAGTTTTTAGAGAAAAGCTTATGGTTTCAATTGGCTTCGACCTTTTTTGCAATTTTCTACTGAATTTTTGGTTTTTGCCTGATTTTATTGTTGTTTTCATAGTCAATAGACTTGTTGCGATGTCTTATTGATCACCTATGCATTAAAAATATCCCCATACTCTTATTGAAGAATATTTCAGTGTATTTTTTGACTGCCAATAAAATCTTTTGAGTTTAATGGCTGCTAAGAACTTAAAAATAATTTTTTGAAATATTTTTTGAACATTAATAAGCAATCTTAAAATTTTTGTGAACTGTTAGTCAGGTTAAGTGTTGACACAACCCACTTGCTTTTAACAGCAACCAAAATAAACTTCTTTAGCGATTTCTTCTCCTAACCATTGATTATATGACATCAATGACAAAAGAATTCCAATTTAAAAAAAATTGGATAATTTCGTAGTATTGGTTACTTTTGAAATCTTATCACATTATCCAATCATTATACACATTATCTTAATTTTTTCTAATTCCGTTAGCTTAAAAAAGACATTCAGAGGATCACAGAGAAAATTTTCAGAAAAAAAGCTAATGGATTAAGTGGCTTCGACATTTTCTTCTCCGTTGTAAGTTTTTGAGTTTAATGGCTGTTTCAGACATTAAAAATAGTTTTTCGAAACTTTTTTGAACATGAACCAATCCTAAACTTTTTTTTTCGTGAACAGTCTTAGTACTTTTTGTATCTCTTTTTAGTTCTAGTGCAGACCACAGTAAACTGTTAAGCGGTTTTGTCTTCTGCCTATTAGTTTCAAAACTTCAATGATTCTAGTTTTCAACTCATTTTTTAGAAATCTTCGGGTACTTTTTCTTTTTTTGGATACGTTTGAAATTTATGACAGTATCCTATTACCGATGGTTTCCAATGGTTTAGGGAAAACATTCAACGGATCATAGATGAAATTTTCAGAGAAGGACTTAAGATTTAAATTGCTTCGACCTTTTCTTCTGGCATTTTTCTGATGAATTTTTGGTTGTTGCCTGTCTTTGTTGTTGTTTTCATCGTGAAAAAAATTGTTGTAAGGTCTCAATGACAAAATATGAAAGTTAAACAATTTTTCTGTCTCATTGAATGAGGCGTAAATTTGGTAATATGACTTAAAAGACACAAGATTTCAAAAATATTCAAAATTTTTTTTGCATAATTCCGTATTATTGGTTACTTTTGAAATCTTATAACAGTATCCTGGAATTTACCAATCCTCTTGGCTTAAAGAAGATGTTCATTGGTGCACAGATAAAGTCTTTAGAGAAAAGCTTATACTTTCAATTGGCTTCGGCCTTTTCTTGCAATTTTCCACTGAATTTTTGGTTTTTGCCTGATTTTATTGTTGTTTTCATAGTCAATAGACTTGTTGCGATGTCTTATTGATCACCTATGCATGAAAAATATCCCCATACTCTTATTGAAGAATTTTTCAGTGTATTTTTTGACTGCCAAAGAAATCTTTTGAGTTTAATGGCTGCTAAGAACTTAAAAATAATTTTTCGAAATTTTTTTTGAACATTAATATCCAATCTTAAAATTTTTTGGAACTGTTAGTCAGTCTAAGTGTTGACACAACCCAATTGATTTTTACTGCAACCGAAACAAATCTTTTTAGCGGTTTCTTTTTCTAACCATTGATTATATGACATCAATGACAAAAGAATTCGAATTTAAAAAAAATTGGATTATTTCGTATTATTGGTTACTTTTGAAATCTTGTCACATTATTCAAATATTATACACATTATACTTTTTTGAACTTTACACTTTTCTGAACATCAACCAATCCTAAACTTTTTTTTCGTGAACAATCTTAGTACTTTTTCTATCTCTTTTTGGTTCTAGTGCAGACCACAGTAAACTGTTAAGCGGTTTTGTCTTCTGCCTATTAGTTTCAAAACTTCAAGGATTCTAGTTTTCAACTCATTTTTTAGAAGTCTTCGGGTACTTTTTCTTTTTTTGGATACGTTTGAAATTTATGACATTATCCTATTACCGATGGTTTCCAATGGTTTAGGGAAAACGTTCAACGGATCATAGATGAAATTTTCAGAGAAGGACTTAAGATTTAAATTGCTTCGACCTTTTCTTCTGGCATTTTTCTGATGAATTTTTGGTTGTTGCCTGTCTTTGTTGTTGTTTTCATTGTCAATAACTTGTTGTAAAGTCTCAATGACAAAATATGAATGGTAAACAAACTTTTTGTCCCATTGATGCAGAAATTTAGTAATATGAATTCCAAGACACAAGATTTCGATTTCAAAAATATTAATTTTTTTTTGCATATTTCCGTGTTATTGGTTACTTTTGAAATCTTTTATTATTATCCTAGAATTTACAGCTCCTATTGGCTTAAATAAGACCTTCAGTGGATTACAGATAAAGTTTTTAGAGAAAAGCTTATGGTTTCAATTGGCTTCGACCTTTTCTTGCAATTTTCTACTGAATTTTTGGTTTTTGCCTGATTTTATTGTTGTTTTCATAGTCAATAGACTTGTTGCGATGTCTTATTGATCACCTATGCATGAAAAATATCCCCATACTCTTATTGAAGAATATTTCAGCGTATTTTTTGACTGCCAATAAAATCTTTTGAGTTTAATGGCTGCTAAGAACTTAAAAATAATTTTTTGAAATATTTTTTGAACATTAATAAGCAATCTTAAAATTTTTGTGAACTGTTAGTCAGGTTAAGTGTTGACACAACCCACTTGCTTTTAACAGCAACCAAAATAAACTTCTTTAGCGATTTCTTCTCCTAACCATTGATTATATGACATCAATGACAAAAGAATTCCAATTTAAAAAAAAATTGGATAATTTTGTATTATTGGTTACTTTTGAATTCTTATCACATTATCCAATCATTATACACATTATCTTAATTTTTTCTAATCCCGTTAGCTTAAAAAAGACATTCAGAGGATCACAGATAAAATTTTCAGAAAAAAAGCTAATGGATTAAGTGGCTTCGACATTTTCTTCTCCGTTGTAAGTTTTTGAGTTTAATGGCTGTTTCAGACATTAAAAATAGTTTTTCGAAACTTTTTTGAACATCAACCAATCCTAAACTTTTTTTTCGTGAACAGTCTTAGTACTTTTTGTATCTCTTTTTAGTTCTAGTGCAGACCACAGTAAACTGTTAAGCGGTTTTGTCTTCTGCCTATTAGTTTTAAAACTTCAATGATTCTAGTTTTCAACTCATTTTTTAGAACTCTTCGGGTACTTTTTCTTTTTTTGGATACGTTTGAAATTTATGACAGTATCCTATTACCGATGGTTTCCAATGGTTTAGGGAAAACATTCAACGGATCATAGATGAAATTTTCAGAGAAGGACTTAAGATTTAAATTGCTTCGACCTTTTCTTCTGGCATTTTTCTGATGAATTTTTGGTTGTTGCCTGTCTTTGTTGTTGTTTTCATCGTGAAAAAAATGGTTGTAAGGTCTCAATGACAAAATATGAATGTTAAACAATTTTTCTGTCTCATTGAATGAGGCGTAAATTTGGTAATATGACTTCAAAGACACAAGATTTCAAAAATATTCAAAATTTTTTTTGCATAATTCCGTATTATTGGTTACTTTTGAAATCTTATAACAGTATCCTGGAATTTACCAATCCTCTTGGCTTAAAGAAGATGTTCATTGGTGCACAGATAAAGTCTTTAGAGAAAAGCTTATACTTTCATTTGGCTTCGGCCTTTTCTTGCAATTTTCCACTAAATTTTTGGTTTTTGCCTGATTTTATTGTTGTTTTCATAGTCAATAGACTTGTTGCGATGTCTTATTGATCACCTATGCATGAAAAATATCCCCATACTCTTATTGAAGAATATTTCAGTGTATTTTTTGACTGCCAATTAAATCTTTTGAGTTTAATGGCTGCTAAGAACTTAAAAATAATTTTTCGATATTTTTTTTGAACATTAATATCCAATCTTAAAATTTATTGGAACTGTTAGTCAGTCTAAGTGTTGACACAACCCAATTGATTTTTACTGCAAACGAAACAAATCTTTTTAGCGGTTTCTTTTTCTAATCATTGATTATATGACATCAATGACAAAAGAATTCAAATTTTAAAAAAAATTGGATTATTTCGTATTATTGGTTACTTTTGAAATCCTGTCACATTATTCAAATATTATACACATTATCTAAGTAATATTCAAATTCTTTTGACTTAAAGAAGACATTCAGTGGATCACAGAATAAATTTTCAGAGAAAAGTCAATGGTTTAAATGGGTTCGACATTCTCTTCTCGCACTTTTCTACTGACTTTTGGTTTTCACCTGTTTATGTTGTTGTTTTCGTAGTCTTAAATTTCACTGTGATGTCTTATTAATTATCTCTGCATGACAAACATTTTTCCTGCCATCGTGTTTTTTTAGCGTAGTTTTTGATCTCCGTTCAAATCATTTGAGTTTATTGGCTGTTAAGATTTTTAAAATAGTTTTTAAAAATTTTTTTAAACATTAACCAATCCTAAACATTTTTTTCCGTAAACTGCCAGTTAGTCGTGATACTATCGGTCTCTCTTTTTTTTCTAGTGCAGCCAAAAATAATCTGCTAATCGGTTTTATCTTCTACATATTAGTTTTAGAATTTCAATGCCTCTAGTTTTCAAATATGTTTTTGAACTTTTCAGGTACTTTTTCTTATTTTTGCTTGAAATCTTATCACATTATCCTATTACTGATAGTTTCCATTGGTTCAGGGAAGACCTTCAACGGAGCATAGATAATTTTCAGAGAATAACTTATGATTTAAATTATTTCGACACTTTCTTCTGGCACTTTTCTAATGAATTTTTGGTTGTTGCCTGTCTTTGTTGTGGTTTTCATCGTCAATAACTTGTTGTAAAATCTCAATGACAAAATATGAATGTCAAACAGACTTTTTTCCCATTGATGCATAATTTAGCGTATTTAGTGGATTCGGTTGAAAGCTAATGAATTTAATGGCGTTGATAATACGAGTTTTCTCAAAAATTTCGTGGTTCTATTGTATTTGTTCATATTTGGTTTTTGAAATTATATTGATAAAAACAGAGGAAGCCCATTATTTTAAAAATTATATCAACCTAGAAACGTTTCTTTTCGAAAATTTTTGTTTTAACGCCATCGACACCTTTCTCGCTCAATTTTTTTCTTGAAACTGAGCCGTAAAGTGCTGACAAATCTCCTATTGTTGTAATTGAGGATTGATTAATGATGTTGCCCGAATCAATTAGTCAGTTTATAGCCTTTAGTCTTATAGTTTATGATAAACATTTTGAAATGTTTTTCAAGCTTTTCACTCTTTGTTGTTCTTTTCGTCAAATTGTAACTTATTTTCATCAATGAGAGGTGACATCCAATTTCTTGTTTTTCAAAAAAACATATCTACTTATATTATTTGTCATGGATGCTTTGTTTGTTGAACAATATGCGTTTTTATAAACGTTTTTTGGAGTAGTCATTTTTTGCGTTTCTTTTTCTCTTCCTTCAGAACAATCGCGTAGTACCAGATCCCAACGTTTTACAAATGTGGCCTCAATAAACTTATTTATTCTCTCAGTATACTTCATGCAGCTGAAACAGTAAAAATTAGAAGCGAATAAAAAAAACAAATTTTTGAGATAATATCTAATGATTTTAATGGTGGCGAAAGTTTGTATTTTCGCAAATCGTTTGTAATTTTTTAAAGTTTCTCCTTAGATCGTTTTTAAGGCTCAGTCTACCCAAAGACAGGGTCTTTTGGTTTTGTAATAAATTTTTAGTCATTTATCAAGGAATATTTAGTTAAAAGCTAATGATTTTCAAGACTTTTAAAATTTCATGGTTTAAAAAGTTGAATAATTTTCGAATTTCGCCTCAATGATCGTTCTCTTTGTTGACTTGTAACATAGTCTCATTAAGAAATTTTTCCACCCGCTGTATAGTTTTGAAAAAGTAATCTTGAGTAGTTAAGGTTTTATCTGACTTCATTTGGACGTTGTTTTTTTGTGCTTTTAAACTTAGATTTTCACTTTTTGCCATGAATTTTTTGTTTTTGCTATTTTTTTTTCGTTTTTTTTGTCTCGTGTTCTCTTTAATGTCAGATCTCATTGGCTCTGTAATAAGGCATGGCACTATGTAATTCAATTAGTAGATTGGTTGTGTAACAAAGGTTTTAAAATCAAACTTCTACTTTTGTTATCTCTTCATTTGGTCAAAAATGTAGATGAGCTTGGGTCGAAACATCATGTGCGAACGCACATTAAAGAGAACCGCCTTGTTCCTGCTTTGTATTTATTGACTTCCAATGAAATCTTTTTTATTTAATGGCTGTTAAGAATTTAAAAATAATTTTTCAAAAATTTTTTAATAAATTAATAACCAATCTTAAAATTTTTTTGAACTGTTAGTCAGTCTCAGTATTGACAGAACCCACTTTCTTTTTACTGCAATTTTAATAAATCTCTTTAGAGATTTCTTCTTCTAACCAATGATTATATGACTTCAATGACAAAGAATTCGAAATTTTTTAAAAATTTTTTGGTTAATTTCGTATTATTGGTTACTTCTGAAATCTTATCACATTGTCCTAGAATTTACAGCTTCTATTGGCTTAAAGAAGACGTTCAATGGATCACACATAAAGCTTTTAGAAAAAAATTTAGGGTTTCAAGTGGCTTCGACCATTTCTTGCAATTTCTACTGAATTTTTGGCTTTTGCCTGATTTTTTTGTTGTTTTCAGAGTCAATAGACTTGTTGCGATGTCTTATTGACCACCTAAACATGACAAACATCCCCATACTCATTTTGAAGCATATTTGAGCGTGTTTATTGACTTCCAATAAAATCATTTGAATTTAATGGCTGCTAAGAAATTAAAAGTAATTTTTTGAAAATTTTTTGGAACATTAAAAACCAATCTTAATGATTTTGTGAACTGTTAGTCGGTCTGTTTTGACAGAAACCACTTGATTTTTGCTGCAACTAAAAAAAGATCTTTATCGGTTTGTTCTTCTAACTAATGATTATATGACTCCAATGACAAAAGAGTTTTTAAAAACATTTTTGGATTATTTCGTATTATTGGTTACTTTTGAAATCTTGTCACATTATTCAAATATTATACACATTATCTAAGTAATATTCAAATTCTTTTGACTTAAAGAAGACATTCAGTGGATCACAAAATAAATTTTCAGAGAAAAGTCAATGGTTTAAATGGGTTCGACATTCTCTTCTCGCACTTTTCTACTGACTTTTGGTTTTCACCTGTTTATGTTGTTGTTTTCGTAGTCTTAAATTTCATTGTGATGTCTTATTAATTATCTCTGCTTGACAAACATTTTTCCTGCCATCGTGTTTTTTTAGCGTAGTTTTTGATCTCCGTTCAAATCATTTGAGTTTATTGGCTGTTAAGATTTTTAAAATAGTTTTTAAAAATTTTTTTAAACATTAAACAATCCTAAACATTTTTTTCCGTAAACTGTCAGTTAGTCGTAATACTATCGGTCTCTCTTTTTTTTCTAGTGCAGCCAAAAATAATCTGCTAATCGGTTTTATCTTCTACATATTAGTTTTAGAATTTCAATGCCTCTAGTTTTCAAATATTTTTTTGAACTTTTCAGGTACTTTTTCTTATTTTTGCTTGAAATCTTATCACATTATCCTATTACTGATAGTTTCCATTGGTTCAGGGAAGACCTTCAACGGAGCATAGATAATTTTCAGAGAATAACTTATGATTTAAATTATTTCGACACTTTCTTCTGGCACTTTTCTAATGAATTTTTGATTGTTGCCTGTCTTTGTTGTTGTTTTCATCGTCAATAACTTGTTGTAAGGTCTTATCGACACAAAGTGAATTTCGAACAATTTTTTTGTCCCATCGAGGCATAAATAAGCGTATTTAGTGGATTCCGTTGAAAGCTAATGAAATTAATGGCGTTGATACTACGATATTTCTCAAAATTTTCGTGGTTCTATTGTATTTGTTCATATTTGGTTTTTTGAAATTATATTGATACAAAAAGAGGAATCCCATTGCTTTTAAAAATTAAATCAACCTAGAAACGTTTTTTGTCAAAAGTTCATTTTTTAATGCCTTCGATAGCTGTAAAGTGCTGACAAGTCTCCTAATCTTGTAACTGAGGATTGAATTAATGATGTTAAGCGAATCAGTTAGTCAGTTTATAGCCCTTAGGTCAGTTTATAGCCTTTAGTCTTAAAGTTTACGATACACTTTTTCAAATATTTTTCAAACAATTCAGTCTTTGTTGTTCTTCTCGTCAAATTGTAACTTATTTTCATCAAGGAGAGGTGACATCCAATTTCTTGTTTCTCAAAAGCATCTACTAATATTATTTGTCCCCGATCCTTTGTTTATTGGACCATATGCGTCTTTTTAAACGTTTTTTGAGTAGTCATTATTTGCGTTTCTTTTTCTCTTCTTTCTGAACAATCGCATAGTAACAGATCCCAATGGTTTAAAAATGTTGCCTCAATAAACTTATTCATTCTCTCAGGATACTTCATGCAGCTGAAACAGTAAAAATAAGAAGCGAATTAAAAAGACAAATTTTTGAGATAACATCTAATGATTTTAATGGTGGCAAAAGTTTGTGTTTTCGCAAATCGTTTGTAGTTTTTTAGGTTTCTATTTAGTTCGTTTCTAAGGCTCAGTCTATCCAAAGACAAGGCTTTTTGGTTTTGTAATAACTTTTTAGTTATTTATCAAGGATTATTTAGTTAAAAGCTAATGATTTTTAAGACTTTTAAAATTTCTTGGTTTAGAAAATGTTGAATATTTTTTGAATTTGGCCTCATTGATCGTTCTCTTTGTTGACTTGTAATATATTCTCATTAAGAAAACGCTCCATCCACTGTATAGTTTGGAGAAAGTAAATTTGAGTAGTTAAGGTTTTATCTGACTTCATTTTGAGGTTGTTACTATGTGTTTTTAAATTTAGATATTCAGTTTTTGCCGTGAAGTTTTTGTTTTTGCTATTTTTTTTTGTATTTTTTGTCTCGTATTCTCTTTCTTGTCAGATCTCATTGGCGCTGTAATAAGAATTCAATTAGTAGATAGGTTGTGTAACGATTGCTTTAAACTCACACATATATTTTTGTTATCTCTTCATTTGGTTGACAATTAAGTCAAAAATGTAGATGAGCTCGGGTCGGAACATCATGTGCCAACGCACATTAACGAAAGCCGCCTTGTTCTTTATAACTTCAATTTTCGATTTTATACGTTAAATGGTGAAAATTTTACCGTAGAAATATTGTCTAACAATTCAACAATTCATTTAAAATATATTCTATGAACATTACATCTAATTCAATAAGTTTGCATTGCATCACTTCGACTATTCGAAATTATGACTCGTTCAGTTTTTATTAGGCCAGGAAACAATGATCTGATTGGTGTTTGTTAGCCCCGAAAATCTTTCAAAACAACGAAATAAAAAATAGGATCTCCGTTTGTGCACCCGCTAGCTTAGTGGATGCATTATATTTGAAATAGGTGTGCCATATTTGTGAGGAAATGGTGGCAAAGAGGTTAAAAACGTTCAATAAATTTTTGATTGGCAAAATTTCATAGTTCTAGTTCAAATTCTTGTGCGAGGAGAGTTGAAAAGTTGTTCGCGATGATTTCTATTGTAGATTTTCGGCACCCCTCGAAAGTGACAAAAATCTACTGTAGAAGACATAGTGACAAGGTCATAGCGCGCAGGTTTTCGATAGCCAGCGTCAAGAGATTATCCAAAATTTAAAAATTTGACAGCCGGTCCATTGCTTTTGTTCAAGAAATCATGACAGAAAAGTAACCTTTTCTTCGGTAAATTCGATTGGCTGTACGAAAGGTATAATTAAAGTGCCGCCTTAGGAGCTGTTGAAAGACGAGGACATTTTGAAAGATGTGACATACCCTCTGAAGGATCCTCCTTTGACTGACCCTAACATCATATATCACCCTATCAATCAGGCTAGCTGATAGCTCTTTATGCAATTTATCTATCAATGCGTCATTGTAATCATGCTGACAAAAGTTGCGACACGACGTCGAAATTCTTCTCAGTGACGCTAAACCTGCTGCATCTTACTGAGACAAGCAATATCTTAATTTTTGGGTTCGGATTCCGTTATGTCTTAGAATGATCCTGATTAACTATAAATCTTGTTAATTGGTTTCAAACGAAGTTTGTAGCAATTATTTTAATCCTGTCGGTCTTTTTTATGCAATTTTTCGCTTGACCGATTTTTTGTCTGACGCTTTTGACTTCTCGTCCTCAAAAACGGAATAAACATGTAGCGCCCAGCGGGCCGTGAGCGCTCTTAGAGCCTTTCCGCTCTGTTTCTGCTCAAACTGTTTTGGAGGCTTATACTTATGGTGTGAAGGGCGGTTCTTAGAGATTGAAGACCCCTCCAATGTTGAACACCTCCCCCGCACTAATGCCCCCACCACCCCCGCACGCTGTTACCCCCACCCACTGTCCCCCCATCAGTCCTCAGTGCACCCCCCCCCCCCCGTTTCTAGCAATTGACGAACAACTGCTCGCTAAAAACACAAAAATTTATACTAATTTGAGCAATTTTTTCAAGCTTTTTCGAGTTTTTTTATAAGTTTTTATCAGCCCTAGGTGTCAAAGAACCTCCTCTAGGTTCTAATAATAGGTTAATGCATAGTATCTAGTGGTAATGGAATGGTTTCAACATACTGACATCACAAAATTTTCTGACAAAACGTGCAAATTTTTTCAAATTATTTGACATATTTTCCTTATTCAGGTCTTTCCAGACCCAGGGGCAAGAAAACCTCCTAAGGTGTTTGATAGTTAGTTACTGGCAAACTTTTAGTGGGCTCAGAAAAGTTTTTCAACGTTTTAATGTCACAAATTTTGACAAAGTTTTGATAAATATTGCTTTTTTTCAAGTTTTTTGAAATTTTTTGTCGTTTTTTTTAGGTTTGTTCAGCCCCAAGAGCCAAGGACCCTCCTCTGGGGTTTGAAAGTATGTTACTGTATATTTTCTAGTTGTAATGGAATTACCTGCAGGTTTTTAACATTACGAATTTTAACAATTTTTTGACAATTTTTGACATTCTTTCAATTTTTGAAACATAGTCATTATTCAGGGTTTTTGGGCTCAAGGGAAAATTTTTGTTGGTCATGGATTAATTCTCAACTTATTTATTTTACATTTTTAAGCAATTCTTTTAATAAAACTTGCAATATTTTTTAAGTTTTTTGAAATTCTTTGCCATTTTTTAGGTTTTTTCTAGCCTCAAGAGCCACGGAATTTCCTCTACGGTTTGATAATATTTTACTGCATAGTTTATAGAGTTAATGGAATGGCAATCAATATTTATTATGACTCTAGTTTTAGTAATTTTAGGGTAAATTTTAAAATTGTTTTTCAATATTTCGGAAAAAATTTATCATGTTCCAAGTGTATGGATCTTTATGGACCAATGATTTTGTTTCAGACTTGAAACATGAATACTAGATACTCTCATGAGACAATGAGAAATCGTTCTTAAGATATGAATATTTTGATTTCTAGCAAAACTCTATTTAAATTTGAAATTATATCCAAAATTTTTCAATTTTTTGTCCTTTTCGGAGTATAATGACTATTACTGGCCAACGAAACTTTTTAAGTCTTTGAGATGGGTTAATTGACAGACCTTTTGAGACACAAAATTGTTTTTTTAGGTTTTTACTGCGAATTTGAAAATTTTTCAAAATTCTGCCTAATTGTTTTTTCTATATGACTTAACAAGGCCAGAAAACTAGAAGTTGCAGAATCGAATCCCATCATGGAAAATTTTTCTATCTCTTTTTTTCTCTCTCTATCCGTGAGGGTTTTTTTTTCTATTTTTCGTTCACGTTGCTTTCTTTTGCTTTCTCTCTCTTTTTGTTGATGGTGGTGTCATGTCATCATCTAACAATGAGTTTTAGTAGAAATGTTGTTATCATAAATGACTTAACAAGCCCTTTTTAGTAAACCATTGTTAATTGATCTCAGAAACATTTTGTGTCAACCATATCAATCCTGTTTGTCTCTTTTATGCAATTTTTCGCTTGGCCGATTTTTCGTCTGACCCATTTGACTTTCGTCATCAGAAACGGGAAGAGGTAGCGCGCAGTTTGCATTAAGTCTTCAAGTATGCTGTTAAAGAGAAACTGTTTTGGAGACTCATACTTGTTGTGTGAAGGGCGGTTCTAAGAAATTGATCCAACACCCACACCTCCAACCCCCACCGCACCCACATCAGTCCCCTCAATCCACTTTTGCACCCCCGCGGCGATGCACCATCTCTGCGCTCAGCTTACGCCCCTTCAAATAATCTAAGCCTAGCCTCACTAAACCGTGGCTAGCTACTGACGAAGCCAACCGCTCGCCGGTCGTTTGAGAACAATTCGCCCGACGTTAGTCAGTTATGTGTTTGACTTGATAATTTCTTGGTAAAGTACCAACATTATTGAACCATTTTATATGGTCTCCTAGTTTGTTCAAAGAATGACTTTTTTTCAAAACAAAAACTTTGTCAAGATTTCATCATGGTATTTCGTTTACTGGGTTGATTTCATTTCAAGTTTTCTGGTTTAGTACATTCTGGTGTTCAAGTTCAGCAGAATATGGCCCAAATTCAAAAGGTAACAAGCTTCTTCTTTCTCTCATCTTAATTTGAGTTACCCTTTTGTTTAAATTATATTTTATTGTTGGGTCCCAGTCCGAAGTGGCTTCTCATCAGACTTTTGTGCTATGGAAAATATCTGATTTTCTGAACACAACCATTTCTAATCAGGCTATCATTGACCGAGGTCATTCTCTGATGAAGCATTGTCCTGCAATAGTCGCCAGGTTTTCGAGCGTTATCGGCGGTACCGTACTAAAACGCTGAAAGTTTGCTAACTTATTTCCCAACAGTAAGGCCTGCTCCGGAAGACGAATCTTAGGGTCTGATCCTGAGTTCGATTTAGTCTGGGACATCAATTCTGGTACTTTTACATTGGTACAATATTTCATTGTAATGAACATGTACACTAGATTTAAACATCACACACCCACACACATACACACACCGACACACACACACAGACATGCACAAACAAACAAACAAACAAACAAACGAACAAACAAACAAACAAACAAACATACAGACACATACACACATACACATACATACACACACATCTACACACATACACACACACACACACGCACGCGCACACACACACACACAAATAAAACTAATTCGAATAAATGACAGCACAACATAAAGAACAACCAAAAACTCAAAAATTACCGTTAATTTCGAAAACAAACAGTATGAAACGCCAAAACGTATGGAAAAAATAAAACTTACTTAAAAGATCAAAACATAAAAAACCTGATTTTTGCCTCCAAAGGGAGCCAATGAGCCCGCAAATAATAAGAATATTGATTGAGACCGAAACTAAGACATCAAATACCAAAAATTTTAAACATTTTTGACGAGAATACATAGCAAATAAGTATCGTAACATAGACTATAATAAGTTTCTTCAAGGCTCCTTAGAAAGCCATTCGCACTTGCATATTTTAGAATAGCCAAAAAAACAACAAAAAGATCAAACATTAGAAGCCGGAGTAAGAGATTCTGGAAAAATTTATAGTACAAAAAGATAAAATCTGAACAATTAAAAAAAGAATATAATTCTTTTTTTTGAAACATGTAAGTTACTCAGACTATAACCCTAAGGTTAGATATCTACATGCTCTAAAATGTTAAATAAATTAATCAGCATTGTTATTAATATAATAATCTTCAAAGTGTGGCTGTTCGTTTTCATAGGTACAAATAGGATTTGAATGCTCCTATTTGTCTATTAACGGGTACTTTCTTGTGTTGATCGAGCAAAAACTCGGTTAAAACAATTTTAAAGCAAGTTTTACTGTTAAAAGTTCTTATTGAAGAGGACAATTTGTTCCATTTTTGAACGCTTTTCAAGATTAAAGATTTGTTACTCCACTTCGTTTTCGTTTTCTTTTTTAAAATAATTTGATTTGTTCTCTTGTTCTGCCTAGCGTTATGGCGACTAGAAAACATTTTAAAATTTTCGGATGTTTCGCATTGTCTTATATCTGTTTGTAGCTTCATTAGGCTAACTTTTGAGATAAACAATTCGGCTGGCAGGATGCGATCCTTAATGAGAAGATCAATGGAGTGGTCAAAATTTTGACGAAAATAACAAACTTTTATTCCCCAGTTAATTTGCTTGTTTATGCGGTTTATGTTTTTCACTGTAAGAGTTTGAAGGAATACTCCACTGAAAGAAAGATGAGAGAGTACAACTGACTTGAAAACATCAATTCTTTCTTTCAAAGTTCTGTTTGTGTTTCTTTTAGAATACCAATAGCCCTAATCACGAATAATCACGAATGGGACTATTTGATCAGGCAGCAGAACAATCATTAAAAACGGGCAAAACTGAAAAATTGGTCAATATCATAAGGAAACAGGCAGAAAAAAATTCAAAAACCATTGGTACTTAGTTTGTTGACTGCATTGTGACAATAACCACGAATGCAATGGGCCTTGCTATCGACTTCAATGCCAGAAAAAACTTTTATACTCAACAAAACCTATACATTTGTAAACACAAGAAAAAAATAGAAGTGGAAAAGAATCGGAAAAAGGAGAACACTCTTTCTTCCGAAAATAGTGGTTTTTACCTACTGAATGAAATTATGCCGATGGTCCATAAGAAGCGTACAGCAACTGCGCCGAGGACCAGTGAGAAAGAAACCAACAATAGTAACTTCAAAAAGTGACTTCAAAGTTAATGAATTACTTAACATTATAACAAAGCTCTTCAACAGCTCCAAACTATGAGACCTGTCATTAATGAGACAAAGCAAGAAGTCAGTTAAAATTTAAGTTTTCAGTTGAAAACTTGTAAGGAATTGGACTTGTCAATGAGTACTTTTAGTCGCAAGACAAGTAAACTACAAAATAAGCAAAACTCTACAAATATTAAAAAAAACCGTAGAAGTGAAAAACAAATAAAACAGCAGCATCCATGCGCCATTAAATAGGTTTTAAAAAGGTTGCTTTCATGCCATTTTTCATAAAAACAATTAATTGAATTTTCACAAATTTATCCAAAAATTAGCCATAAAAGTGGGGAGCAAACTATTCAGCAATGTTGTTCTATCGTTAAATTTAAAATAAATAACAAAATCACCAACAGATTTCACATAATATTGCAAAATTGATCACAGTTTTCATAAAAATTGCGAAAAGATGAACATAAACGGGCGAAATAAAGTGAAAAACTTTTAACTTTAATTACACCGCCAAAATGTCAAATTTCGAAGAATGTCTGCACTCAACTAGCTTGTTTATGATACCACTCATATCTTTTTTCGTCAAATATATCGATAAGATTTGTTTGAATCTTCTGCACTACGCTTAATCCCATGAGTGCCTTATTTTTTGGAAACTTTTTGTTTCTGTAGCAATGACCTCTCGCAAATAGTTTTGTTCAAATTTTCGCTGAGAAATTCCCAAATAAAGTTAAACTTGCTTTTACAGATTTGATTTTCCTAGAATTCTGGACGCCTTAACTCGCAATGGTTCCACCACTGCCACGTGGGACACCTTATTTGACAATCCTGAACAAATAGTGACCTATTCCGAATTCAGTCCTATGCTGGAGGACATCGAGGCACTGACAGTAACTTTTATGGATCTAAAGAGAGCTGCTCTGGGATTGTTGAGACTACAAGAATTGTACCAACTGGACACTTCGTCAATTATGAAAGGCGAAATTAGTGAGTAAACGGTCAAATAACTTGGAACCCAGAGCTTTTTTCTTCTGGAATTATTGTAAAGCAATGTTCTGAAGTCATGATTTTTTTCAATAATAGCTCGAAACTACAGAACAATGCGCTGTTGAAATAAGCTGATAAGCACTGAAATTCCAGTAAATTCATTTCCTTCACCGAATTTCAAACAAAATTTCACTTCTTTCGTTTTCTTAAATAATGATGCCCTGACCGATGGATATAAACAAGTCGACATGTCATGCTCACTCTTTAGGATAATTTAACAATGATGCTAAAAATCTTCAGAAATTATAAGAGCTCGCTTAACGCGCACTACAAAATGCGTCTATAATTCGTTTTTGCGCGATAATGTTTTTGTTTTTCTCTGAAGAGAACAAC